>NC_070605.1:57273969-57956886 GCF_027172205.1 Podarcis raffonei | reverse complement strand
CTTAACCCCTAACCCCTCCCTCTCTCCATATCTTGGAGGATAATAATACTTGCCTACCGTACAAATGCCTCTGCTATGAATAACATGAGAGAGGCTCCCAGGTAAGGTTTATGAAGATATTACGAGAGTGGGCAAGTCATCTTTATTGACAGAAGACAATGGGTTTCCAGGGTGCAGTCATTAGTGGATGGTATGGTGTGCGGCAGCAGCACTTACCTGACCTTCTAACAGCTGTGTTGCTGCTGCTTTTGGGGAAGGAGAGTGGGATGGGTGAAGTGGCAGGGAAGTTGGTGCTGTGTGAATGTACTGGCAGGAGCACCGGATTGGTGTTGCTGTTGTGTGTGCACTGTCCTATCCACTTTTCCCCCTTGACCCTTCCCACTGGGCGGTAGAGCATCTGCCTTACTTGCAGAAGGTTGTAGGTTCAATCCCCAGTATGCTCAGGTAGGGCTGGCAAAGGCTCACTATCTGAAACCCTGGAAGAGCCACTGAGTTAGTGATTTGACTCAGTTTAAGGCAACTCCCTGCCGGTATGCAGCAGCAACTCAATGTCAGTAGGTCAGGTAATTGCCACCATGCCATTCACTGCTGGATAAAGTGAAACAAATCCAACCACAGTCTTTGGTCTGGGAAGAAACTGGGCAGTTTAGTAAATCTGAGCAGCAGATCCAAGCATTGTAAATGTCATAGCATATTGAACATGGGGATAAAATTGTAGCAAGTACTTTGGTCATCCTTGCATTTGAGCCTCACAGTCAGCCCAAAAGATCAAATCCAAATCTCTGGGAAGTTTCAGAACTGACGTCCTTAGAGATGTTCCTCTGTCAGTTTGCCAGGTGAAGGAGCAGCAAACCAAACACATTTGTGCAAGAGTTTATGAATGGATAAAGCGGCTTTCTGTATCGCTGCCTTAATAAGCTATTTAGATATGTAACTCCTAGGCAGGGAAGATTGAGGATTTGTACCTTAGTCTGTAGCTCCAAATACATTAAAATCTAGCTTTGTTTTGTTTGCTACTGAAAATATGCTATATAAATTTCAGTTGTCTCTATATGTTGTCACAAAGGATGGCCACCAGATGGTGATGCAGGCTTTGTAAAACACTTACCGTTAAGTTAGCATTTCTGGACAGAACTAGTGCTGGTCATAAATCTGTATTTTCTAGCCCCAGAAAACTTACATTTGAAGAGATAAGTAAAATGAGATACCTTATTAAAACGTTTGAACATTTTTTAAAGTACAGATATAGTTTTGTAGTATAGCAAATATAAGAGCAGTTGATGATAGGAGGTGGTGCTGAAGAAATAGGGATCAACTCCCAGGCTGTTTGCTTTGGCAGACAGCTTTGCCCTTTGAACAGCTTAGCAGAAGATGTTTAAACTCTGCTTCCCTCTGTTAGTATTTTTTACCGCTTTACTTTTTCAGTTCACAATAACCAATCCCTCAGTTCCCTACAAAACAAACAGCTGAAAGGAAAACACAAAGCACAGCCATGTTGCTCTACGTCACTTTTAATCCATTTCGTTATCTACTGATATTACTGATAAACAGACTGAAAGACCATATCAAGAAGTATTAATCCCTTGCACTGTAAGAAATGTTACATAATTTTACATGGGTTAATGATACTGAACAGCAGACACTGCAAGAGATCCTTTTGTATCACGATATGGCCCTCCTCTGGAATATGATAAGCAGGAATGAATGTGAAGGTCTGGAGAAGGATGTGATTTCCTCTCTTTTCCCAGTTTCTCTCCTAACTTGGAGAAAGATTTGAGTGGATCGCCATCAAAGCTATTTTCATTTTCACATTTCTGCTCTGGATAATAGATTTAGAAAACAGAGAAAGATGCAAAAGCTGAGGTCTCTTTGCCTAATCCTCATCTTACATAGGGGGCCCAGCACCTGCTGAATAGACAATCTTTGAGGCCCTGATAGAGCCCACTCCCGCCACAGCCCCGCAACCAAAGGGGGTTGTGGAATGATGCAACATGATGTGGGAAAGAAAATTTGTATCTGTAGTGATTGAAGCATCTTGAAGCGGAATGCATCAAGGTGGAATGCAAGGTATTTTTTTTTTTTTTTGCTTCCTTTCCCCTTTGCTTCAGATAGCATCTCCAACCTGAACATGGCAGATCCTCGTCCTTCTTCCCTCTCCTCTCCCCTCCCCCCGTCGGAATAGTAGCAGGGACCACAGGTCATAATACAGCTGTGCCAGTGGCAGAATCCACACTACAAAGCCTACCAGAGAAGTATTTCATATGAATTCAAATACTATCCACCTTTATGTCAAGCTTGTCCAGAAATGTTATGAAAAAGAGGAAATGTGGATGCCATACCAGTTTGTACAGGGCAGGTGAATTATCCAAGGCTCAGCCTCTCCACCTCACCCTAGGATTGCATTCAATCCAAAGGCTTAAGACCAGATGCCACCATGACTCAGAAGTATCAGAGACCAAAGAAGAACATAGACCAAAGGCGTAGATACTAGCAACAGAATCTGAAAATATTTTTGGACCCACCACTCTTATGGTGAAGGTGGCTTACCAGACCATTTTGAGAGCAAAATCTACAAAAGCCAACGAGACTCAATACTGTAATATAAAGCAGATAAATGACAGCTGTGTTTTATTTTTCATGTTGATTCTCAACCGTTTATTTTTTATGGGAAAATTTTAAGTTGGAAGGAATAAATTCCTGTCGTAACAGAAGAAGAAGCATAATTTAAAATTTTATTATCTCATTGTGTGAGGGTTTAGGAAGCATACAATTTAGCAAAGCGGTGTTATGAAACATTTCTGGAGGCTTTTGAAAATAGCTGACTGAGCATAGCACTTATCCACTGTGTATATTTTCAGAGTGCTGTGTAAACAGTAACAAGTGGTTTGACAAGAGTAGTGTCACTTCAGAAATAATGGCATAGTTGGTGACTTTATGTAATTCAACAAAATATGCTTTGGCCTTTCTGAAATGTAAATAAAAGGCTAACTTGTTCATCTGAGGTGATGGTGGGAAAGTCCTCTTAAGAGTATTTTCTTCTCAACCTCACAACAGATAAGCCCTGGTTTGCTGTCCTGATTGAAAGCTGATAACTGGGAGAGAAAAAGCTTTTATTTTATTTTCACAAAAATTTAGCACAGATTTCGAATAGTAGAAGTTGTTTTATTGTCTTTGTGTAATCTTGGAATTTTACTCTATTGATATTGCTCAAACATTCAGATCAGTTTATATTCTTATTATGTGAACTTCAAAGTGGTGGACATAAGTTTTTAGAAGAATGCATGTCATGTGAGTCTGTTCTCCTTCAGAAGCAGAATAACAGACTAGAATACTTGGCAGTTGCTCCATGTGGGATGACAACAGTCAGGATTAAGATTGATGACTTCCTCCCAAAGGAGGAGCTTCCTTGCAGGACCAGTCTGTTTCCTGTCTCTTAGGAGACAGCAGGGTTTTAGCTAGAGCTCTTTATCAAACAAAAAAGGTATATTGAATGAATCTGCCTTTCACCTTTCTTGACCCCCTCTGTACTGAAATTAGGTAGGACAGGTGATGGAGTAAGCCGGGCAGCAAATCCAAGAGAAACAAGCTGCTTAGGCAGAAAAAATCTTTAATGATGGCTCTGACCCCTTGCTACTTAGTCCAGGAATGTAGAGCTGGATAACAGTAGTGCTGTTAGTCTTTCCAGTAGGCCTTTTGCAGAGCTGTGGTGTTTCAGGCCTCCAGAACCTTCAGGCCATAGCTTATAGAAAGAGCTTCAGGGATCCCTGTCTACACACTGCAGACTTTTCAGCAAGAGTATCTAATATAACACCTAGAAGAAGTTTTTGACTTAAGCCTGGGCCATAGCTGAAAAATCCAAAAGTGATATCAGGGATACTCAGTTCAGCATAAATTTTATTTATGTGGGGCTCCAGAGGTTGTCTTTGTAGTACTCAAGGATAAAAAGTTTTATTCACAAATGTGAAGAAGGAAGACAACAACAGATTTTGAAAAGTCCTGACATTTAGAGACCCTATTCTCTTTGCAAGACATGTCAGTTGAAAAAAATGCTAGATACCAAAAAATCAAGCTTTTTTAAACAAAACAAAACAAAAAGAACCCCAAAAGAGGTGGTGGGGTCAAGCCATCTTGGATCTCAAGTATCTCAGCAAATTAGTAATATGAAGTCATGTTCACCTCTACATAATTCCATCCTTATTTGGGGCTTCATGATATATCAATATATCACAATGTTTAGCTGGTGATATATCGTGATGTTGAAAACCAGATATTGCCCAGCCCTAAACGTTGTAAGTAGTTTAGTTTATTTAGGTTCTGATGTAACAGGGGTCTTCAGGAACATTGTTGGCAGTGAATTTTGGGAATGGGGCACATCTTTTATTGTGAAGTTTAATTTAATATAGGTTGTCTGGCTGTTACTATGAGAGAGGCACAGCTCTGTTCGTGAAGAAGGGTCAGCTGGAGTTAGGCATTGCTGTGTTGCCATATAAGTTTGTTAGAGACATGACAAGATGATGTTAAAGTTGAGAAAAAAGAAGAGAATGAATGAAGGATAAAACTGTATTGGAATTTGTTACATTTGTGACAGGATTTTCAATTAAGCCTTGTCAGGCTAATTTTTTTAAGTGCCCTTTTCTGTTTGTCAGGAGGACAAGCACTTAATCAGGATGATAGGCTATCCGCTGAGGAGTCTCAATTAAGAGGATTCACTGAATGTGTTGTGTGATCATATAAGGCTGTGTTCATATGAACACCTCCAGCTAGTTCAATAGGATTTGACTGCCAGATTTCTTTACACTACATTATTACAAAATGAATAAAAAGAACATACAGGATTATATTAATATTGATATATCCATTGAGCCTTTGCTTTTTAAAAGTGAGGAATGTGCAAAGCTTCCTGAGGCTTGTGTTAGTAGCATGGTTTGCAGCTTTTGTAGTGGGATGCAAATCCATATACTCATTCCCCCTTTAAACTTTTCTTACAGACTGATGCTGATGTCCTTATACAATGTCAGTATCAATGTGAAAGGCTTGAAATACATCAGTGAAAGCCCAGGGTTCTTTCCATTACTCTGGTGGCTCCTGAATGGTAAGACCTTTATGAATGCAATACGGTACTAGATTGTGCTACACATGTTTTCACTACGTAACAAATGTCAGTATATTAGCTAAATGGAAATAAACCAGCTCCTTCTTGTTTATCAAAACACCTTGTATAGCATGTAAGAAAAGACATATTTTGGAACTTAAGATATGATAGGCAAGAGAATGGAGAATGGAAGGATGAGTTGTATAAGATTACTCTTGCTAAAAAGGTTTATATGCTGATTATCCTATGCATATAGAAAACTATCACACATTCTTCATTTATGCATTGCTGAAATCCTGTCCACTCTTACTGGGGAGGGCCTCTCATTGGACTTGATGAGACTTTATGGTGAGAAAAGTACATAGGATTGAGCTATTAGTTAATCAATTTCAGGCTTGGGGTTTTTTAAAGTCAGTTATTATTAATATTAAGGATCTAGACCATGCCCTTGAAATGCAATGTTAGAACAAAGAAGCTGTTCTTGCTTGAAACTATTTGATGTAATCTATTGTTTAATTAAATGGCTTGACATCTTCTTAAAAACAAAAACACTGCAACTGTTGATGGAAAGATAAGTCTGAACATTTGTCCTGAAGGGCAAAAGGAAAAGTTATGATTCTGCGCTTGTTAACTTCCTGCTTCAGCTGTATTTTATTTATTAGATTCTCACTTTCATTTAATTTATAACTTTCTCCGTTATTCAGTCTTAGGATAGGTATCAATTCTAAAATCAACACTTGGTAAAATCTATAAATATTTATAAAAGTGTTATATATTATTATAAAAGTATTAAATACATTATTTCAATAAATTACACAGTATCTGCTTGCTACCCAGCTTTTAAAAGCAAGCCCAAGTTAAAATGTATTACGGCTTCTTGCAGAGTGATAGGGCTTGGACTTTTCAAGTCTCCATGGGAGGCAACTAACAGAATTGAACTGAAATGTGACAAGGGGCACTGGTGCAAAATATATCTTAGACATACCTCATATTGACTGTTTGTTACGATTTGAGACTTGCATTTCAAAGAACAGGAAATCTCTCAGTTTTGATTCTTGACTACTGAGAGAGGCCTGCTTACCTCCAAAACAGCTGTGTGGTTCCCCCAGCCAGCGCCAAAGCGGGTCTTACCAACATAGGTAAGGTAATAGACCCAGGCATTTCCAAATATTTTTATCAAGACTTGCCCTCTGAGGTTTGACACACAACAAATCCATTTTTTTTAGTACTCCTCAGCACCGCATTCTGTCTAATTTCCACTGCATACAGTCATAAAACGTGTCTAACACAGCTACCGTATATACTCAAGTATAAGCCGACTTTTTCAGCACATTTTTTATGCTGAAAAAGCCCCCCTTGGCTTATACTCGAGCGAGGCGGGCGGCAGAGGAACGAGCGGCCCAAAAGGAGCCCTTCCTCTGCCGCTACCCGCCTCTCGCAAGGGCAGGCACAGGAGCCATGGTTGGGAGAGGGGCTGCGCTGCGCTGTGCCTCTCCCAACCACGGCTCCTATGCCTGCTCTTGTGAGCGGCAGAGGCAGCAGCAGAGGAACAAGCAGCCTGAAAGGAGTCCTTTCAGGCTGCTTGTTCTTCCTCTGCCGCTGCCGCCACCACCAGGTTTGTGGTGTGGTGAACCGGCTTATACTCGAGTCAATAAGTTTTCCCAGTTTTTTGTGCTAAAATTATATTCGGGTCAGCTTATACTCGAGTATATACGGTACCTACCCTTATAAGATTTGGGACATTGCTTGAGGAAATGCTTGAAACTTCCAAATTGTGCAGTTTGGTGGGGTCTCCTTCACAATCAGCTCTTACATTTCCCAGTGATGAAATAATCTGTCATTAGCAAATAGAAGGGAAGCACCCCACCAGCTTGGGCTGGCTTGGTGTGTGGTATTTCTCAGTAGCATAGCAACAACTTACCCATTGTGCAGCAATGAGACCTGACTCACTACAAATATATTTCAGGAAGCTTCTTTTCTGTACTAAGTATTGGTGTCAGCCCTTAATTTATTGTAAAAGGAGGTTTAGTTTACTGCTAGTTAGATTTGTGTGTGTGGAATTCTCTCCAGGACTCAAGTTTCATAAGTGTTTTTGACATAGGTGTCCCTCCCTGAAAACTCACATTCTAAAGGCACAGTAATGCAGGGAAGCACAAGACAGAGCACAGAAAAATAATGAAAATACCTCAGAGCAGGACTTCCCAGTCTATTTTTAAGGGAGATTTACTGCCAATATTCCCTCTTTCCACCCATTTCCCTGATTGTTCTCTGCCAAATCTTCACCACAGCCGCAATTGTTCCTAACCTGTGCAATTTTTGTTAATTACTTAGCCTGTTGCTAGTGCAGCCTCCCATCTCATTTAAATTAACCAATAAAGAGATATCTGTTGTAACTTTATACTCCCTATGACAGCAATCTGCATTTCAGCTTCATGATATGCTTGTTTGCATTGAAAAAAGGGCCAGTGAATTTCATGAGACTTCGTTCCAGGTTTGTACATAAATATTGTAGGTTTAAGCATGCAGTCAGTGGCCAGCTCACATATTGCTTGTATGAAATTATACTAAAATGTTATAATGACTGTGGGTAGAATGATGAAAAAGCTTGTAAATTAGTAATACTTGAACTTGGTACCTGTTACTTGTCAGCTTGATAAATTATGTCTTTGATGACTAAAGAATGTTGCAAGCACCTGTCAGTTGAATTCACACCACACTTCCATAGCCGATTGCAGATTAACAGTTTAGCATTGAGGTAATTCGATTACTTAAACCCCATTATAGAGAATAGTTCATCTGTGAGTATACTCCTAATGACACATGTGACTGCAATAACTCTCTGGCTTATCAGTTGCTTCTGTTAGTGACTGAATGCAAATGACATCAAATACTACGGTACAGTTCATGTCAGTGATGTTAAGGTAGATTTTCAGTACGTTGTTAAAATTGTGTCAGCTTTTATAGGCAGCTCCTACTCATGAGCTCATGCAAGCATCCACACTATTGTCTTTAAATTATTAATATATATTTTTCATCACTAGTTCTTTGCGGGGAGGATATTGTATTGTTTCATGCGGACCTTAGCTAACACAGTTCAGAAACACTTTTTTCCTGAGAGGTGCATTGAAGAGGTATTTGGTGTTGTAGTGGAAACTGCACTACCGTAATGTACTCTTTGTTGCCTTTCAAGTTGACCTGGACATTTCAGCTAGTACAGAATGCAGCAGCTTGGGTGCTTCTTTTTGCTAGGCATCCATAGTATACATTTTGTGTCAGTTGCATTGGTTACTGGTACATTTCTGGGCTGAAAGCCAAGTGTGGGTTTTGACTGTCAAAAGTCCTAAATGGTTTGGGGCCAGGTTATGCCCATTTGAACCTGCATCAGCTTTTGTCATTGACATGTTGGGCCACCTTTAAGATTGGTCAGATTGGCAGGTTTTAGGAACAAGGGTTCTCAGTAGCAGCTGCTGCTACTGTATGTGGAACCAGATGGTGTAAAGTTGTATGCTTCAGTTGTATTATTAAAAAAGAACAACAACTTTGAAACCTGCTTGTTTCAAGTGTCTTTCTGCAGATGTGTGTTTATTTGACATTATTCTGATTTGTTGCTGCCGCTTTTACACTTGTTTTGTACTGCCTAAATTTATATTTTAATGTATCTTTCTATTCTCTTAATTTTCTAGTTTTTAATGTAATTGTAGTTTCACGTTTACATTGTTCACTGTCTTGGGTGGACTTTGTCCAGAAACGCAGCTTCAGGCGTACCTTGGATCTCAAACACCTTGGCTCCTGAACAAATGGGCTCCCGAACGATCGAAACTCGGAAGTGAGTGTTCCGGTTTTCGAACGATTTTCGGAAGCTGAACGTCCGGTGCGGCTTGGGTTTTTAACGGTTCTGGGAGTCAAACGGAATACATTCTGTTTGAAAACCAAGGTACGACTGTATTAATATTTTAAATGAACAAATGTTTGTTACAAAGTGGCATTACCCAGTAGCTTGTGATCCAGTTTTGTGTTGTAACATACCAGTTGAAAAACAGTGTCCTGGTAAACAGTAAACAAAAGGTACAAGTTGATAGTTCTGCAAGTATTTATGCTACCTTGGAAATAATACAGCAACATCGTAGCCCCTTTCACAACTGCCCCTCCAGACAACTTAGAGCATGGGGAGGAAAAAGCAGAGCTGTACCTGCTGGCCTCCTCCATGTCATGGTATCCACAAGTTCCATCTTCCTGATTTCTGTACATTTGTTGAAAAGTCTGAATGGGGAACCAGTCCAGCTCCTCCATGTGATCCTGAACACTGCATGAACAGGATTCCCAATTGTGTGGAACAGCTTACATAGTGACAATTGTGCATTGGGTCCTTGTTCACACATTCCAAAAAATGCACAGAATCAAACAGGAGCATTAGCAAGGAGCCAGGGACAACGGATGTGACTCCATTTAATAGTGAGAAAATGAAAGTTGGATGTAGAAAAACTTCATTTGTTGTGCTCAATGAGAAGTCTGTTCTTTTATAAATTATGATAATTGGTTTAGTTAGTTTTCTCTTTCACATTTAGATCCAGATCCAGAAATATGTCTTCATGTTCTACGGCTTCTCCAGTCTGTGATTTTAGAGCCAGACGTTTTAACCAAGTCAGCTCCTGAAATACGTGACTCTTTGCCACTTCCACGTATCCATATGCTGTCAAAGAGCCGCAATGCAGATCTACAAATCCTGGCCCGAGAACTGCTTGAGGACCTTAAAATATTAGAGAGTGAAATATAAGGTTCTGTTCTATAACATGGTTATTTTCTCCAGCATTTTTTCCCAGTGTTGTAGTAATTTGTAAAATTATGCATGCATGCCAAAAAAAGGTTCTTCTTGTAAGTAGATTTGTGTGTTTGTATGTGACCAGTGTTTCTTCACAGGAGAAAGTAATTTCATCCATAAATAGGATACATCAGAATTCCCAGGCTAGCCACATTACATCAAACCATCTCACCCAAGCTCACTAGACATTATTATTTCTGCTTTAAGCTGTTTGAAGTCAAAGATTAAATGGTTTGAATAAACTGCAGCTGGTTACATGCAAGTTACATTTGTCACTTTCAGATGATTGAAACGTGATGTTGAATAAATCTTTTGCTGCTGGAAATGTTGTCATTGACTATGGTCTTTGCACATAATGGGATGCCAGACTATGTCTTACTGTGAACAAGCATGTGTACTGGTGCCTGGAGATAAAAATCACAACCACTTCAGTTCTCCCCTGATCCTGCTGCTGTCACACTTCCTGAGAGCTACACCATGGCTTGTCTTGGTGTTACGTGTAAACCTGACTTTATGGTTTGCCTTGCTCCAAACAAACTGAACTGTAACCAAAGTTTGTACTTGATTTTTTGCCAAGACCCTCTATTCTTGTTATTTATTCTTCCTGTGGTATGATGAGTAGGGAATCAGACATGTGTTGATGTCAAAAAGTGCCCTAGAGTAATCTGTAGTAATGATGCAGTGTGCTGAATTCCTGTTTTAAATCTAACAATGCTGACAGTATGTAATGCTAGCCCGGACCTTTTAAGAGACTGCAAGTTTGAAACAGCTAGAGTGTCAGTTTCCTAGGCCACTCATTAACATCAGTCTGATCTCAGTTAAGAGAAGCAGGAAAGGAGGTGTTCTCTTAGTAGTCTCTTGATGGCAGATCAAAAAGAACAGACATTTAAAAGGCAACAACCATCCCATTTATATCTGTTTAGGCAATCTCCTTTTTAAAGTTCTGTTTGTGTTCTTTCACTTTATTTGTGTGTTTGTGGGAAGATGTATATCTACTTAGAGCATTATTAAAGTAATTGACAGATCATTCAGATGTGGATGGCTAAAGGGAGTGTTATCTATGTTTACTGTAGAAAGAGTTTGGATGAGTGCCGATTCCCTTTTTATTCTGACATGAGGTTTACCAGTTTATGCAAGACTGATGATTACGAGTGGCAATATTGGGGTGGGGCTGGTTGGCATGGTCCTCCTGGCTCTCTTCCACACATTCACAGAAAATGGCAGTGGCAGCTTAAATCTACAAATGACCAGTTCACAACCACTACATTATAGTGGTACATTTGAGAGATTAAGGTGGAATGAAAACTCAACCGTTGGGCTTTACTAATGTCTGTCTCAACTGAATTTGCCTCCAGGGTTACAATATATGGACATCAACTATTCCACTTTATAGAAAAGGTCATATCCCTGCACCTTTGTCACAGCACACTATGGCAAGCTCAGTTCTGGTCTCTTGCCTTCAGAAAATCCCAAAGCGAAACCAAAGCCCTAAATGCCTGAGACCCGAGTATCTAAATTCAATCTTGGGGAGTCATTGCTGTCTTCGTTAGCTGAAGGTGCCGTTTTAGTGTTTGTGGCCAAAGTAAACACTGCCTGGTCATGTTCACTTGACACCATCATGGTTTTCTGTCAGACACCTGAAGCCCATCTTAATTCTCCCATGCTTTAAATGGTATTTAAGATCTTTTTAACTGCTGCTTTTATCAGCTGTAGCATTTTAATTGTGCTTTTATACTGTTACCATTATTGGTTCTGTTTTGTGAAAAGCCTTGTAGGCTTTTGAAACTGAAATGTAGGGTATAAATGCCTTAATTAAAAATAATAAAAGTTAGGTGCAACCCCATAGAAAGATATTACTAGATATGACTGCCAGCTCTACACTCTGCAGTGTTTGTATAGGTGGTATTCAAGGAAGTTTCACTCAGAGTAAACCCGTTGGCGTTAATGGTCCTGAGTCATGATCGTTTCAGTGGGTCTGCTCTGAGTAAAACTTGACTGAATACTGCTCTCTGTATTTTGGCTTCTGGAGACTGGAAATAATGCAGCAGAGGTGGTCCTCAGTTCATTTAGGTATAGCTATTTGGTCCACAGACCCCAACATGGCACATCAACTATGCAGTAACTATTGCACAGGCTGCACGTTGCTTAAATTCTAATGTGCGGACAAGTTAGTGTCCTCGAAATTTCATGCTCCAGCAAGTTATTATATTTGCCTTATATAGCTTGACTTGAGTGACTTTTGGTACAAAAAAATCCTTGCTTTTGCAGGCGATCCATTTAGTGTCAGTCAGATGCAAATAAAAGGCTGGTGAGTTTGAAGTAGACATCCCATTATAGGAGGGATTTCTGTAGCCATGGTGATTCATCCCTTCTATGCTTTGAAGTGCTTGGGAGCTGTCTGCTTCATTGGGCAAAATCTATGTGTCAGCAAATACTAAGAAACAGAACAAACCAATCAGATCTGGGGATTACTGCTGTGACTCGGCAGGTAATCCAAGAATGAGTGGCCTGACATCCCAACTGTCCCGAAGTTGTTCAGACAGGTCTCTGGTACAGAGTCACAACATTTGTACTTGACAGTTTTGTGAAGTTAATTCTGCATCAGCCAGAAAGCAGTGCCTTCTTTGTTCCTGTCAGTGACAAAAGAGACCCAGCATTGGTCCATGTCAGGGGTTGGCAAGGTTTACCTCGCCTGGGCCGGTTCACTCCAGCGGAGATCCGTCCGTGGGCTGGATTGTGGGCGCGCGTGAGTGCCCACGCCCATGATTTCCAGAGTCTGCATTTGTGCAGATGCGATTTCCATCGCCGCAGAAGTGAGTCCTCGCACCGCGCTGCACCAGTTTAGTGCCGCGCGTGGTGACTCATTGAGTGGGTGGCTCAGTTCGGGGGCCGGTTAAACGACCCCTGGGGGCCTCATGTGGCGCATGGGCCGCAGGTTGCCGACCCCTGGACCATGTAGAGTTAGCCTACCTGCCTGATAAAAAGATCTAATGCAGATTGCCAGCAAAAGTTGAAGAAGAAAAACCTCTCCTCACACCAGAATAACCTGCGCATCAGTTCAATACAGATCAATCAATCAATCAATCCATTCAACATGTTACTAGAGTGATAGGGTGCACGAGACAAGGTCTGTGCAGACAAATAGCTCCAGATGATGACTCAAAATAAGTGGAGAGACCTCAATACAGGTTCATGACACCTGCTGGGGGAAATCCTTTCTGATTCCAGTTATGTCAACTCTGACTGTAAGCAATGTCTGTTCATTAAGTCTTTCATTATGGTCCAGATTCTGTTTCTGTTCTGTGAAGGAAGGGGGAAGCAGATCTCATTCTAGCAGAAAAGCCCACACCCACTCCTGCTTCTAGATACACACCTTTAATTGAGTTTAGAAGGTAGAAAACAACTGTCAGTTCCTTGAAGCTTGAAAAGCTGAATGTAGCTCAGTTCCGACACGTTTTAAGGCTGAGCTGGGGATCCCGTGGCCCTCTTAACATGTCAGTCCTATAATCCTTGACCATTGGGTGTGCAAGTTGGGTTTGGTGGGAGATCATCTGGAGGGTTGCAGTTTCCCCATCTCTGTTTTAAGGTCACTTCTCTATTTCAGCTCTACAGAAGCTTCACTCTCGGTGCCAAGCTCAGCCAAATTAATTTGAGTATAATGCTCACTTTTTGCTCTGCCATGTGGATTCTCTTAACCCACCATGATATCTCCTTGTCACAATAAGGCTTTTTTTTTTAAGGTTTGTATTAATGTATTTTGTTCACAATAGAATGCAGGAGATATCTATCCCATTAGTGCTGCCCCTCCCAGTTATACTTCTTTCTAATTCCCATCCTATGCGCACCACAAAATTTAACATCAGTGGAGCTGAAGGTGACAGAAAGCAATGCAAAACATGGGCTACTAACAATGAAAGACTAGACAAGGCATTAGGCTAAAACGGGTGGGGAACCTCAGACCTGGGGGCTGAATGTTGACCCTACAGGGTTCTCCCTGGATCCCTCCCCTCACTTGAGTGTTTCTGACAGCAGGATGGTCATTAAACCCTGATCACGCTTCTTGCTGACATGGATGGATGATAGGCTACTGTACAAAGACAAAATCTGCATTCCTTGCTCTACCCATTGTTGTCTCTGACCCTGCCCACTACTATCCTGTGGCCCTCAGAAGGTTTCCCAGGTGGGTGAGTGGCCTTTGGGTTGAAAATGGCCCACGCCTGAGTGAAAAGGACCTTTTCCAGAGATGGTAACACTTTTATTTCAGTGTTTAAATTGACACAGAATGGTGTTTTTAAACAACAACAACAAAACCCACCAAACAAACACAACCCTATAATTTTGCTTTCTAAGAGTGTGCATGAAAACATAAAATTCCAGTCTGTGGGAAATGAAAGGAGTAAAATGTTACCATTTCCATTCACTGGTTTCATGTGTTTCTGCCAGGCTATGCATTCACTGGATCGATATATTCCCAAATTGTCTATACCGTACTTAGCAGTGCATGCAGACACCACAGATGGCAAACTGAATAGCATCAAGTTCTCCTGCAAATGAGTCCTATTAGCAAGGGTTGTCCCCCTTCACTGCAAACAAGAAATCAATGCTAAGTCCTTAGGGAGAAGCTAAGAGAAGTGTGAGTTTATTCAACATCCTGACCAAAATGCAATTCACTAGTGTAACCAGAAGTCTAAAGCTAGGTATACATCATGGGCTTAAGACACAGCAAGGCCGTTTTTTGTTTTTGTTATTTGCTGCATTTTAAATCACATTTGCACACTTCTGAATGTCTGTCCACAACAGTGGGCATGGAAGGGTATGTGGTTATTTTCAGACGGCTTACATTTTCAAAAACTCCCATTCTGTCAGTTTCTGTCATACTCTTTCCAAATCCACACTTGCTCCAAACTATCTGCCCTACTCACCAGTTGGAAACGGTTGCTTTTTAAGGCTGGAGAGAGATTTTTGGGTATTAAGGCAAACATCCACCCTCCACCAACCCCAGCTATTAAGGAATATTGATATGAAGTCCCTGACCTCCCCTTGGTTGCTCACAGTAATTGAGGCTGCCAACTCATAAGAGCTCCAGTCCCTTAGTGAAAATTGATCAGTGGAGGAAAGGAAACCTTATCAACTTCAAGTAGACTTGTCAAGTTTGCAGAACTACAATCGATGAGTCAATTTCAGACTCATTATAACGGCAATAGGCCAATGAGAAGGTAATTTCCTGGCATTAATGACTGGCTGACTTATAGGTATAAAGGTAAAGGCTGCAATTGCTCCAGATGGTTGCTAGGAAATACCCTCCCCAACGGCTATTATTGGTTAGCTTAATAGTCAAGGGGGAGGATGGAAAAGGGGAACTCTTGAGTAATATGAGATATGCACATGGTGGAGCTCAGCCTGCTTCTTTTACAGGGCCAGGCTGCCTCAAGATGTCTGTCTGGTGTCAATTGGTGGATTGGAGTGTAAGGACATGGAGAATTGTAGCTGCTCCTGTAAAAAAAAGATGCAGACAGAAAAGACCCTGTTACACAATTTAGAACATATCAGCACAATATTGGTAACATGGGGTTTGCTTCGGATACGCTGTTTGTCTCCATCAAATGATGCAAAGGCCTTGGTGCTTTTCAGATCAGGGCTTAACCTAAAAAACAAAACAAAACCCTGCCCAAGTCAGCAGAAATCATTCCCTTAGGGAAAACTGCTGAATTTGATTTATGTGTAGTCCTCCTTGTTAGTTCTGAGATGCGATGGCTAGAATTCTAGTGAGGATTCTAGCTGATGGTGGCAAGCACAGGAACGTCTCTCTTCCTCTAATAGAAGGCAAATATCTTTCAAACACTAAAGCGTTTGTTGTGGCTCTTCTCCCAACAGTATCAGGGCTTGTTATGTTGATAATTCAAAACCAGCATTAAGGGCTAACATTACAGTAACTGTGATGATGTGGAGGGGAAAAGGGCAAACTAAGGTGGAGAAATAAAAAAGGAAAGGGGTGTGTGTGTGTGTGTGTGTGTGTGTGTGTAATTAAAAACTCCCTCTCTCTTATACCTGTGCAATCTCCAGGTTTGCATGTAGGCAACATCCCTTTCCTTGTTTACAAAGGAGCAACATTGCGGAATTTTTTCAGCGGCATGATTCATCCGTATCCTTGAGTCCCATATGAGAGAAGGACCTCCATGGCTCAGGGGTCAGCAAAATTTTTCAGCAGGGGGCTGGTCCGCTGTCCTTCAGACCTTGTGGGGGGCCGGATTATATTTTTTTGGGGGGATGAACAAATTCCTGTGCCCCACAAATAACCCAGAGATGCATTTTAAATAAAAGGACACATTCTACTCATGTAAAAACATGCTGATTCCCGGACTGTCCGTGGGCCGGATTTAGAAGGCGATTGGGCCAGATCCGGTCCCTGGACCTTAGTTTGCCTACCCATGGCTCAGACTCTTCTTTTCTAACCCATCTCCTTGAGACAGTAAAAAATGAAGCAGAGAAATTAGGGAGATCATGGGAGGGTGCTGAACCTGCTGGCCAAGATCATCCCTGAGAGCCAATCCAAAGTACCTAAGGGTATGGGGCTAAGCCTGATGTCTGGAAGGGTGTTCTTCAACCCACTCTGAAAGTCTGAAAAGCATTTCTGGGCCAATTATTACCTAGCTAGCACTGTCAATTGAGGGTCCAGTCACTTGGAACGGGAGAGCCTAGTCAAGAGGGAAAGGTCACTGGGTTTGAACTTGTTCCGGGATAGCATCTTTCAGAGATGGACCAGGTGAGTAGGAGCCTTGGAAAGGCAAGAAAGGCAGGCTGGTGCCACAGATGAAGATTCTCAATGAATGGGAGTGGGGAGGCCTTGCCAAGAGCACAATAAGCCAGCCTGCTATTTTCAGGCAAACTCCCAGGTCAAATGTGTGATCACATAGCTCCTTAAGTACTTTCCCCCTGTGTTCCCTTTATACTGTGACACAGTATTTTAATACAGATGTCTCATTCCTAAGGTTTTCTGACCCCCTATATGGCTTAGGCTAAGGCATAATAGCCAACACAGGCAGATCCAATGCTATGCGTGCTGTGTTTTGGATTTGTACCACTTCTGATTTCATTGCAATGTTGCTATGTTAGTTTTGATCCAAACTGGAATTCAGCTTTTTGATACCACCAGATTTGTGAGGTGCTGCTGTTTCCAGAGCCGTATTCTGATGAAATTGTAGAGTCTGTGATCCAAAATAGACAAATAAACAAATGGGAGCATTTAGAGCCCACTGTCTGCTGTTTAAATAACCGATTCTGTGCATCATCAGCAGGGCTGAGAAGATGTTTGTGAAGCGCTCCGAGGTCCTTCTTTTAAAAAGTCAATATGTTACTTTCATTAAATGGGAGGCTGCCTGATGTTGGGAAAGTGTATTTACGTATTTTAACCACTTGACCTTTTGAGTTAATTTATCTTCATCATGCCTCTGCTCGTCTCCTTGCTGTTTTCGCTATGTGTACTTGTTGACCTGGCGTCTCGTTTTCTGCACTGCTGTATACCGTGGAATGTTTAACTGGAATTCTGAGGTAAACTACACATTCTTTGCATTGTGTACCCTTTAATTCATTCCTTTACCACTGTCCTGAATGGGGAAGAATCATAACGACAGCAAATATCCTTTGTGTGTAATTTGAGCAAGAGTGAGCAGGTGTTCCACTCTTACTTTGAGTCAAAGCCTTAAAGCCCTAAGGTAGATGAGTCACTCCACAACTTCTTAATAGCAGACTTTTCAGTTTCCTGAAAATCAGGCACAGGTGTTGTAAGTCATGTCCTACCTAGGGCCACTGTAATGTCATGGCATATCTCCAGGTTATTTCCCTAAGGGGGCTCCCATACCCTTAACATGTAGACCATCCCAACGCTCTGCATTTCTAGGCCACAAAAACTACACCTGTTGAATTTCTGCCCACCATGCAGCTGTTACAGGAACAGGAACATTGCCAAGAAGAAGGCGGTGACCTTTGCATACCCAGAGTGAAGGAATCCTTAGCAGATGGAGTGTCCGCAGCTGTTCAGCCAGAAAACACCCATTTCTATTCTTACCTTGACAGTAATGCAGTATCAGCTAACTATTCAACATGACCAGAATAAAAATATCAGCGTCAAGAAATATATGCATTCACTCAACAGCTGCAGAGACTGAATCGTCGTTTCTTAATCTAGAAGAGGACGGTTCAGAGCGGCCTGGTAATTTGTAGCAGTCACAACTGCACTAAGGGTTTGGGAATTTGATTTTCTTTTAAATGTAGTAGGAATACACCCCCTGCAGAGCGAGTAAGAATTCCCCAAGTGTTTGGTTTAGTTGCAGACTATATTTATATAGCTCCCTGTGGGGCTGGGCATTATTGACTTCAGCACAGCCATTCCGGGGATTGCCCTAGCACCAGGCATACCTGAGCAAATGCCAAGGACGGTGTCCTTTTCAAGGGGCAGAACTGTCAAGGTTGGGGTGAGTCAGAAGCTGCAGTGGCGTGGAACTCTCTGAATCACAGAATCGTAGGATTGGAAGGGATCTCAAGAGTCATCTAGTCTACCCCCCTGCAGTGCAGGAATCTCAACTGCCATCCAACCTCTGCTTAAAAACCTCCAATGAAGGCGAGTCCATAACCTTAGGAAGAGCCATGGACCCTAGCAGGCAAATAGCTGAGGAAGTGAAGAAAGCCTTCTTAGGGTTCAACACCAAACCGTGGGGGCCAGGTGTGTATGCATGCGTGCGTGAAGAGGGGTCCCTCAATACTGCCGTTGTTCCCAGCCTGAAGTGTTTTACAACTTAATCAAGGGCAGCCAATTGCTACCCCCAAACTTTATTTAGGCAGAGACAAAATAAACAAATGCGCATTTATAAGTGGATGCCCAGAACACAGACCAAAGTGTCACAGTTTCTGTAAATTCTAAAAAGTCAGACCCATGTACAGTATGAGACATGTAAACACGTGAGAGTTTTGCAAAATGCAAGTTTTATTCTGCATTTATTTATGCATTTCTGATGACTTATGGGTGCTCTAATTTTAAAAACCCACGAGGGAGATCAGAAGTAGACCCGGGACCCTATAGAACACATGAAATAGTTGTACCCTCTCACTTGCAGATGCCCCAACCATGACATTAGCTGTGTTTGTTTCACTGGATGTCGCTACAGCTCTTAATAGATTCTTGGACATCCCTTTGTTCCAAGGAAAACACAAATATAAATTCAGCATAAATTGAAACAACCATGTTTAATTTCTCTCCAGTACTGTATTCCAATATGTGGAAGCAGGACTGTTTATTTCTAATTTATTGGTGCTTGCCCTTTTCTACCAATTTCAGAAGCAAAAGAGATGTGGTGTGTGGGAGGCACACAAAAAGGACTGCTTGTTTTTGTTTCAGACCAAAGCACGTAACATGAGGAGGTGTGTTGGTCATTTGTTGGACTTTTCTGAGTGTTACATTGCCCACTGCCATAATTCCTGCTAAGGATGTAAAAAGATGTCAATGTTTGTTCTGACCTGTGTTCATCGCATGTAGTGCTGTTTCCGTTTCGCAGCAGTTCGGCTCTGACAAAAAATGGTTTCCATGGTGGAATTTTGCACACTTAATTATGTAATTACACAATTATTATTTTATTCCACACCATTTATTTCAATGCAAAAAGGCCATTTCTTTCAATGTGTGTGTGTGGGGGGGGGGAATGTCACCAGTTACATACTGTTTGCAGACTGAAAACAATAATTGGCTTGATTTCCATTCCAGACATAGGATGAATAAGCAGACATTGACAATCTCCATTATCTTTTCCATCAGAATCCTCTAACATCCCTGTCTCCTACACTGGGTAAGTAAAGGATATATTACTGGTGTATCAGCAGCATCTTTCTCTCACCTACCAACCCGGTTGTTGTTGTTTAGTCATCTTAGTCGTGTTCGACTCTCTGTGACCCCATGAACCAGAGCATGCCTTGGAAACTTTCACTTTCTTCTCAAAGCTTCTCCTTTTTTATGTCCATGGAGTTTTCTTGGCAAAATACTGGAGCGGTTTGCCAGTTCCTTCTCCAGGTGGATCACATTGAGTCTAAACTCTCGGCTATGACCTGTCCGTTTTGGGTGGCCTTGCACGGCATAGCTCATAGTGTCTCGGAGTTATTCAAGCCCCTTGGCCACAACAAGGCAGTGATCCATGAAGGGAACCAACCCGGTAGAACTGCTATATACTATCTAATACATAATATTAGATATATATATATACACCAACTATGTCATTGGTATATATAATTACTCTATGAATTTCTCATACATTTGACAAGTTCATATAAATATTTGGTGAATGATATTTAATAAACCATCTCTTGGTACCAAGGACTCAATTAGATGTTTGTTTAGCTTGTTAAAAAAGACGGGGGGCATTAAAATATGGAGCACCTGAAATTCCCTTTATAATTCTGGCCTCGGTTGTGACATGATTAATGAGCTTTTCCTCCAGAGAAGGAGTTGCACTTTCTCTGGGTGTAGCTGTCCAGCTTGACCCAGATGAGAACATCCTCCATTGTTCGTTCTGTGAAAAGCTTTTGGTTTCGTTTATCTCAGCTTCAGCATTGTAGTTCCCTTGAGCGGCAGTCCTTTCCTAGTGGAACCGTGTCCATTATTCTAAAGTTGAGCAATTTGTATGAATCAAAGAAATGTTCCATTTGCTCTGGAAATCTTACCTCTTACACAAATGGGCTGCGTCAAAGAAGGATTAATTCTTGCACACAATAAATGGCAGGGGTGACCCGATGGGGGAAAAAGAGGCTGAGTTTCCTTAACCTTTAATAGCTTACACAAGACCACAGATTGGGTGGGTGATCTTGCCTGTGGCTCTTAGAAGCTGTCAGCATGATGAGACAGCAGCCACACCCCAGGAACAGCTTTGACTGGCAGGCTAAACCAGCTGAGGGTAGCCAGTGGGTCTCAATCCTTCAGTGAGTTAGGGACTTCCCCTGCATCTGCTCTGGCAGATTACGAAGACAAGAACAATAGAGGGTCCCACAGTCAATAAGGTGGTTTGTGCAATATGCTGTAGAGGGAAGTGAGGGGCAGGTGGGGCTCATCAACCTGGGAAGGTAGACAATCTAGGAGAAGGAAAGCTCTGATCCTAAACCTCTGCTGCCTTGTGGGATATCTTTGGGATAAGAGAAGGCTAAGAAGTAAACCCTACACAAATCTGGAGCAGAGTAAGGAAGTAGTTTGACACATCCACAGTTGAAAATGAGAAAGCGTGCTTGGCAAAAGTTTACCAGGCTCCCCTGACATCTCTCCCGCCCCACAGATATAAATAAAATATAGACTGTTGCTTTGGCCACGACCCACTTTCCAAGCAGTGTGGTTCTCTCTGAAAAATATAGGTATTCGCATGTCCCATTCTGCCACCTGTCAAAGCAATTGAAGATTTACAAGTGACAACTGAGTGTTAATGTCTGCCATGCTTGGTCTCCAAATAGCTGGTGCATTCCAAGTCCCTCGGCCTTTACGTCAGTTTTCATCCCCTTATTTCCAGCCCAGCTAGTAACCCGGTGGCCATTTGGAATGAATCATTCTGCTAAATACATGTCTTCCACGCCAATTACAACTTGGGGCAGGGCAGTGGGGGTGGGGGAGTGAGGATGAGTCATTGCAGAATGTGGAAAGCCAGATTTTGCCCCTTGGTATTTCTGTGCATGCAAGAATGATGAGCACTTATTTTTAGATATTTTTCTCTTTTCTGCAAATGTTGCTTTCCATTTGGAAAGTTCGCCTTGAAAGTCACATATACTAACGCTCCAGCCTTTCATGAATTATTACAGGAAAGACTGACCTTGCTAATATTCCTTTATTCTCTTTCCGACAATCTAGTAGATATTGTTGAAAAACCTGGCTTTTGTCAGCTTTTTCTAAGTTCTGATTGAGGTTTTTGCTAAGCTCTTATTGAGCACACACAGTGAGATGATCTCCTTTTCTAGCATCATCATCATCATCATCATCATCATAATAAATAATTCTGGGCGGCTTCCAACAAAATATTAAAATACAGTAATGCATCAAACATTAAAAGCTTCCCTAAACAGGGCTGCCTTCAGATGTCTTCCGAAAGTCTGGTAGTTGTTGTTCTCTTTGACATCTGGTGGGAGGGCGTTCCACAGGGAGGGTGCCACTACTGAGAAGGCCCTCTGCCTGGTTCCCTGTAACTTGGCTTCTCGCAGTGAGGGAACTGCCAGAAGGCCCTCAGCGCTGGACCTCAGTGTCTGAGTAGAATGATGGGGGTGGAGACGCTCCTTCAGATATACTGGACCGAGGCCATTCACATTAGGATTCCTTTGGGTTGGTCCAATATATATGACCCAGTGTACTGGGCATGAGTAGTGCTGGAGGGGTGTGTGTGAAGTGCCACCTCATACAAGGAGCTTGCCCCGCCCCTGCCCTCCCCTTTGCTGTACTTGTGCCATTGACATATACTACCATTTTTCTGTCAGTTAGCTTACCATGTGTGATACAACTCGGCAACCTCAAAATATTCTATGTCATTTCCGTTCCCCCCACCAATTTTTTCCTTACGCCACCACTGGTATTTCAGCAGACTAACAGAGTTGTCAACCCAAAACCTGTGTTACTACAGCTTACCTGTAAACGGCTGTGACAGGTCAGGGCAGCAGCGAGGTTAGGGCTATGTGGACTGGCGTCTGTGCAGCCTCGTCCTTGTCACTATATAGCCCCATCCAGGGAAACTGTACCGACATCCATCTCAGCAGGACAAATTCACAACCCTGCCCTATCCCACCAGTTGCTGCTGGGTTGGGCTCTTTCAATCACCAGCGAAAGCCACGAGGAGGCGAAAATAAATGTCAGCTCTTCCAGAGTTCAGAATTACAAGGGCTACTACAGAAAACAGACTGCTTGTCTTGTTTATGGTATAGAGCAAGGTTATTTTAGTCACTGGTGTACAGATCAAATGCCAACAAGCACAGCAGAAGTCTGAGCCCTAACAGAGCCCAAGAGCGCATTTTAAATGCAAATAGTTAATTGTTTCCTTAAGTTGGGTTGAGTTTTCATTTCATTCATGTTTTCTGTGTGCACACAGTGGAGATGCTCTGTGTTGTCTCAGACCATGCCTATAATTAGGTTTCTTTGGTCTAGCCAATGTAATAAACATGCTATCCTTCTATTGTCTCCAGGCAGATATGCCCATAGTAGCTTCTGCTTTCATGTTACAACTTTAAGAAGCTGTGTTCAGGTTTATGCACTCACAGATATGGGTGGGAGAATCTGTCATTTTCAGGTCTCTTGGTTTCTCATTTTCCAGTCTTAAATTTAGCTGTCCAAATTCTGCAGCAATTTTCATATTTTAAAAAAAATACCTTCATGCATTTTTTGGTTGGTGAACTACATTGCAAACTTTGGATAAGTGTGAATACTGAAGGATGGCTATGTTTCAATTTGCATATTGTTTTGGAAAGTGTAATTGAATTTCTCCTCCAACCCTATAGATACAGTATACCATGGGTAGGCAAACTAAGGCCAGGGGCTGGATGCGGCCCAATTTCCTTCTAAATACGGCCCGCAGACAGTCCAGGAATCAGCGTGTTTTTACATGAGTAGAATGTGTGCTTTTATTTAAAATGCAACTCTGGGTTATTTGTGGGGCATAGGAATTTGTTCATTTCCCCCCAAAAAATATACAGTGGTACCTCGGGTTACATACGCTTCAGGTTACATACGCTTCAGGTTACACACTCCACTAACCCAGAAATAGTGCTTCAGGTTAAGAACTTTGCTTCAGGATAAGAACAGAAATCGTGCTCTGGCGGCGCGGCAGCAGCAGGAGGCCCCATTAGCTAAAGTGGTGCTTCAGGTTAAGAACAGTTTCAGGTTAAGAATGGACCTCCGGAACGAATTAAGTACTTAACCCAAGGTACCACTGTAGTCTGCCCCCCGATAAGGTCTGAGGGACAGTGGACCGGCCCCCTGCTGAAAAAGTTTGCTGACCCCTGCAGTATACCATTGCATCCAGTCAGTGCATGATTCTCGCTAACCTTAATTGCAGATAACCCACCTATCAAAATCCTAGTCCAGTGTTTTAGAAATATGGAAATTTCAGATTTGAAGGGGCCCTGCGGGGACAAATGTGGTGGTTCCACCTAAGGATGGGAGTGAAATTCTTTTGGTTCCCATTCTAATGTCAGCCTACTAAGTTTGCATTTATGAACCAAGACAGAAACCAAGCAGAAATCCTCCAAAATGTGCCATGCTCTGAATTTTGCAGTACAGCTCTCTTAACCAAAGAATGCACACAAACATGTTTTTGCTAGTGAAAATGCACCTCCCAAAATATGTATATTAGTGAAAACAATGTACAAATATGGATTCTAGGCATGCAAAACCACATGTCCCATACCAAAATGTATACGTCAGGAGAAATGCACACAAATATGCATATGGATTTTCGTGTGGCATTTAAAAAATCATGTGGAAATGGAGTGAATGGAACTTAAAGATTGGAAAATGAGAAATAGTGAAACTAACATGGACAGATGCACCCATCTCTAGCTCCATCCACATCTCCATTGTCCCTCTTCTGTTCATTGGCGTGAGCCCACATGATGTAGAACTCTGATTTCCTATGTTTCTGCGCTGCATAGGGACCGCCATGAGTCCAGGAGACTCCCCACTCCAGAAGGTTACAATCCAAGTTATTGAGCTAGATGGAGATGCGGGTTGGGGTTGGGGGACAGCTACTGTTCTTGTCCCAATCCTGCATCATATGTGGAATTTCCACATTTCCATGAGCAGGAATCAGGAAACATGTGCACGTAGCCCCTCCTCACAACTGTCACATGTTGCTTACAGAGAAAAAGAGTGTACCCACTGAGTTTTGTGGACTGTGGTGTGCTTTTGATTGTGCTTTATTTTGTTTCAGCCTCTGCTCCCTTGAGGTGGTGGAGGGAAGTTGGGAAATTACTGGGTTTCATACCATATAAATATTGAGACAGAACTTTCTGATCTTTCTGATCAAATGATTGCATAAATCATTTTTGGTGTAGCGGTTCATTTATTGGAGTCAAACTCGTATAATTTTATTTTATTGAAAGCAGACAAAGAGTCTTGAGACATCTTGAAGACGAACAAATTTATTATGGCAAAGCTGGACTCACGGACTGGACTCCAGTTCAAAGGCATACTGTCTCCAACATTTGAAGGGAGCACATAGCCATCAGGGCTAGCAGCCATTGGTAGCCATATTCTCCACTATTTTGCCCAAGACCCTTTCAAATCCATTGCTATATCTTATGGGAGCAAATTCCATAGTTTAACTATGCCCTGTCCTCCACCTTCAGCTTCATTGGATGGGTCCAGGTTCTAATACTATGAGGGAGGGAGAAAAATATATCAATACCCACTTTCTCCACATCATGCTAAAGCATTGCAATTGAAAAATTTAACGTGGATCAGTTACATTTTCCTTCAAAGTTATAGGAAGGACTTTGTATGCCAGCTTCAACATTTCCTTCATTTAGTGCAGGTATTTTATTTTCAGCATAAATAGGACTCCGTTTTTGCACCTACACACACACAGAGCAAAGCCTCCTGTTTCCAAAAAGGGCAGGAAGGGTGTGTGTGTCTGATCTCTCCAGCACTTTTAATTGTTCTCCGAGATGTGGAGGAGAGGAAAAAGGAGAACCAGGACATTCTGGGATCAAATCAGAAACTGAGATGGCTTCTGTGATTCCAGGAAATTGGGCCACTTGCTCACTAAGCCCTGTTATCTCTTCAATTTCTGACACCTCCCCCCCCCAAGTCTTCTGCCTCTTTCTCTCTGGCCACTCACTGTCATCCCTGGGCTCTGAGCTTTCTTGCCTTAGGAGTTCCCCAGCTAGTTCCTTCCACAATTCCTCAGTCCATAACAGATACCTTCTGAATATATGTCTAAAGAGAACAGAGGCAGATATGAATTCAGACACTTAGAATGAAGGAGCATCTGCCAAAATTTGGCTACATCACGGGCCTGCTTTAGAAATCTGCAACTAATTAGTTCATTGGTTAATAAAAGTATTTTGTTCTTTAGATTTTCGCCATGATATTGTTCACTTGACTAGACTGCTTCAGGCCTGTGCTGCATGGCCCTGCTGAAGGAACTACTTCATTTGCCTGAACCATATGGCTTCTCTTTACAAAAACTAGTGTTTCACAAAAGTGGTCCCAGTGCTGCAGTATTCCAGATTTGCTCCAGGCATTAGTTCTTTGCAGTCCAAGAGGGAAACATCCAAATGGAATAAAAGTTAAACCCTCTCTTGACTGAGTGAGCACCGGTCAGCAGTCTCAGTCCTAGAGGTATATTAAAAGATTTCATTTTCTTAGTTGTGCATCACTTCAATTTTTCATACTTGTCAAAGAGGGCAGTGGTAGAATAGGGAAAGAGTGAATTCTTTCCATCCTTTAACCTTTGTAACAGACAGCAGCAACCCCAAGCTCTTGGCTGTAAGTTCTTGGACTACAACTCCATGGCAAGGGGCCAAAGTACTAATGTACAGGAAAGGCCTAATTTATGAACGCTCCAGTACAACTCTGAAGTCATAGGAGGTGACCCTTCTGAACCCAGGGAGCTTTCAGAGTGCAATGGAAGTATGCGATAAAAATGTGGTGTTGGGTCATGCTCAGTGCTTGGCAGGATGAGGGTAATTTGAAAGGCTTTCCTCCCCACTCACACACTTTTCTTTTCTTTAGTAAAGCAAATCTATCATTTTGGGAAACGGGCAATCTATATTTTTGGGTAGTGATATGACCAAAAGAAACTTTTTAAAAAATGATGCTTCCCCCCCCGAGGAAACATCTCCATAAACTTCATGTTACAACACTGAAGGATTTTTCATGTCTCCAAGCCAAAGGCTGTGAATGTCAAGACAGAAATGAACAGCCCTTGACATCGTTCCACAAAGAAAGGAAATGCAGGAGTCAAAGGAAACATGGTTCCAGTGCTCTTTTGGTGTGAAGGAGCACAAAAAGCCAGACTTAAAAGGCCTCATTGAACCTAGAGAGCCCATGAGCCCAACACTCATGCCTCAGCTGCCTCTGGCAGACAGTAGCCAGATGTCAGAAATACAGCTCCTAAACTCTGAAAACCATATTTATTAAGTAGGTCAGTTTGGTCATAATGATCCAAGCTTTATAAACCATAGCTGATTAAGAGATTATCAAGTCCATGTGCTCTCCGTGTCCTTCCCTCCTCATGCAGTGGACTTTGATGTCTTGTTCATGGTCTCCAAAATGGAGAGCTGTGGTTTTCCATTAGTTCACTAACCAACATCTGAAATCAGTAGACAACTGTGGTTTAAAGAGACCATGACCAAAGATCCAAAGTCAACCTATAAGGGAAGGAGAAAGGGGTGGGGGAGAATGTGGGCCCAACGCTTGCTCATGTTTTAATAAAGTTGAACTACAGTGGTACCTTGTTTCTCGAATGGCTTGACTCCTGAACAAATCGGCTCCTGAACGCCGCAAACCCGGAAGTAAGTGTTCCATTTTGCGAATGTTTTTCAGAAGCCGAATGTCCGGTGCAGCTTCCGCTTGAGTGCAGGAAGCTCCTGCAGCAAATTGGAAGCTGTGCCTTGGTTTTTGAATGGCTTTTGAATGGACTCCCAGAATGGATTAAGTCTGAGAACCAAGGTATCACTGTATGGTTTTTCAAGTCAGGATCGTTACATCCAAACCCACCCATAGCTCACTATAATCACTGTTACGATTTCCATTCAGATTACTTTCTTGGGATCAGGATCAGTTTGCACAGATTTGTTAACATATTTGGAGCATACTGCTTTTAAAACTTTCAGGAGGAATAAAGATGTCAAGGTATATTTCCTTTCCCTTCGTTTTTGTTTTACAAAATTAAATGGAATTATTCTCAGAAAGATAAACATATATTAATCATTGCCCAAGTGTTTAGTCTACCTACAGATCTGAAATAAAAATGTCCTTTAGAGCCAGCTCTGTGCATGTTCAGGGGTACTACTTGACTGAGTGCATGTGGGGGACAGGATTTCCTACTCTACTTCAGGCCTCAAAATGTTTCAGGCCCAGGGTCTCATACAGGAAGTGAGGGCTTTAAGAGATGGCACCAGGCAGGACTGGTCCTCCCATGAGGCAAGGTGAGGACACTGCCTTAAGTGGTGGAAGCCTGCTAGGTGGCACCCTCTTGGGTACCCCACTCCCTCTGCTGCTAGCAGAGGAGTGGTGCCAGCAGTGGCACCAGTTTCCACTGAGATCTCAAAAGATCTTGCTGAAATCTCATGAGACAGGTGTGTCAACTCCATGGGGCTGAGGCCTCTACAGCCCCCCAATGTCTGCTGGGATGGGGCTCAGCCCCCCCCATCGTGAGGGGGCAGAGGATGCCTGGCCGAATGTTGCCCTGAGCCGTACAGCATTGGGAGGTGCTACACAGACCAATGCGACCTGGCGGGCAAATGTCACACTGGGAGTCTCTCCCAATGCAACAGTCTTGTACATGACACACAATGCAAGTGACATCATGCGCCATGACATTGCACATGTGATGTTAGCCCCTCCCCCAATGTCAGGCGCAACTCGGCACCTGTGTCATGAGATCTCACAGAGCGCACAAGATTTCGCAATATTTTGGGGAGATCTCGAGAGATTTCACTGGAGGCCACCGCCACCATTGCCACTGGTGGTCTGTGGAAAGCACAAATGCAACACACCCAAGGGAGACTTCAGGGGTGGAATGGGGCAGCGGGTGCCAGTGGCAGGATGGCAGCAGGGCTGGGCCGGCACGTTCCCGTGCCACCTCAAGTGGCAAAACAGGACATGCCACCCCTAGCACCATGGAACTGCAAGTTAGGAGAGATGACACTGCACTTCTGTTCAAGGAAGTTGCATTAATGTTTGAAGTAATTAGCAGTAGCCAACCCTGAGCAACAACATAACTTCCTAGCTATTAATCCTGCACTGAAAATGAAATTAAGTTTCCATGTGCTTGGCAGAAGGGTTCTCACACTTCCTATTTGGGGAATACAAAGAATAAGGCATCTGCTGCTTACAGGAAGTCAAAAGCCCACGTTTCCTGCCAAGCCAAGAGAAGGAAAACCAAGGGAACACATCTTTCGCAATGGCAAGCCTCCTCTGCACGTACTTTCCCTCACAGCCCCCATGATCCAAACAATTAAAAGCAGGGGTGGGGGTGGGTGGGGAGAGAAGCCAGTCCCAAAATCATTTGCTTATGTTTTGTTACAATATGCCATTAGGAAATCAATGCAAGTCAAGGGTAAGTATTTCTCCTCAGCCCAAGAGATCATGCAAAGTACTCCTGTTGCATGGTTTCTGTCTTGCTCTGGTCAGAACTCGGATCATCAAGAAAATAAATTGAATTCAATCAGAGATTTTCTCATTACAATCTTAGGGCTTATCCACACACACCTTGCTCTTGCTAGGCACAGGTCTGTGCTTTAAAGCTCTGTGTCCAAGCGCTCTTTCTTTTTGCCACAGAGCTTTCCCTCAAAAGCCCATTCTTTAAAGCTGAAGCACAACAAATGGCAATTCAGGCTTTCCCCAGATTGCTCTTTGCTCCGATTCAGCTTGAAAGAGAGGTTTTCACAAGGAAAGCTCCAGAAGTGGAGAAGGGGGAGGGTTCTTGGTCATGGAGCTTTAAAGTGTAGAGCATGCCTGGAAAGAGTGGAGGATTGTTAAGTGTGACATGTAAATGCTCACACACATGGTTACACAACACTGGTACACTGGCATTTCTTCCACCATGT
Source organism: Podarcis raffonei (assembly GCF_027172205.1). Taxonomy (NCBI): domain Eukaryota; kingdom Metazoa; phylum Chordata; class Lepidosauria; order Squamata; family Lacertidae; genus Podarcis; species Podarcis raffonei. The sequence continues at coordinate 57,927,202 of NC_070605.1, read as the reverse complement.
TCCATTCTGTACACCCTCATGCAGATAGTAAAGCTTGCTGAATGTTTCTGAGTTGCAGCTATTTTTAATAATAATAATAATAATAATAATAATAATAATAATAATAATAATTTTATTATTTATATACTGCCTATCTGACTGGGTTGCCCCAGCTATTCTGGGAGGCTCCAAACAAAATATTAAAAACACAATAAAACACCAACAATTAAAAACTTCCCTGTACAGGGCTGCCTTCAGTTGTCTTCTAAAAGTCATACAGTGGTACCTCAAGTTACAAACACCTTGGGTTACAAACACTTCGGGTTACAAACTCTGCTAACCTGGAAGTAGTACCTCGGGTTAAGAACTTTCCCCCCGAATGAGAACAGAAATCGTGTGGTGGGAGGCCCTATTAGCTAAAGTGGTACCTCAGGTTAAGAGCGGTTTCAGGTTAAGAACGGACCTCTGGAACGAATTAAGTTCATAACCAGAGGTACCACTGTATTCATCTCCTTGACATCTGATGGGAGGGTGGGCCATAGTGTGTCTGTGACCATCCAGAAGGCCCTCTGCCTGGTTCCCTGTAACTTCACTTCTTGCAGTGAGGGAACCACCAGAAGATGCTTGGAGCTGGACCTCTACCTCTAGGCTGAACAATGGGGGTGGAAACGCTCCTTCAGGTATACAGGGCCCAGGCCGTTTAGGGCTTTAAAGGTCAGCACCAACACTTTGAATTGTGTCCTAAAAGTAGAGCAGCCTTTTCCAATCTGGTGCCTTCCAGTCGCTTGGGCTACATAACTCCTGTTGGTCCAAGCCATGATGGCCAAAGTCGGAAAGGTTGGGAGCTAGAGTTTAGCAAGCATCTGAGGGATATCAGATTGGGAAAGGATGGTGTATAGATTTGACAAGTACTCAAGGCTGTCCCTATATCCACCTGTGAAGTGTTAGAGGGTACATAATAAATCTTCAATAACCTGGACCAAGATGCATATGAATTTCATCCAGATACACACAACGTATGTCTATCCATGTACATTTAACATGTGCATATATAGCAAATGTGTTGCTGATCATGTGTTCCATGCAGGTACACTCTGAAGCAGGAAAGTGGAACTGGCCACATATCCTGTGCCGCTGTGCAGCGTGGAAGCAGTCCCAGGACTGTCTGATCCAATGCTTCATATCTGCTTACAAAGCAGGTTGCAGGAAATGTCTCATTGTTACCTCTGCATCTGACTCACTCCAGAGCATGCATATAACCCTCTTCCTTGGATAAGTCATTCACCTGCAGCTTCTACCAGCCAATCCCCCTTCATTCCGAGAGTTTACTGTTCCCAGCTTTCTCCTAGCTTTGTCTGAATTATTGCTCCCTTCATTCTTTTGATTTTGCCTGAATTGGATTTTTCCTGGTTGTTAATTCCCAGCTTCCCTCTGCTGAGAGGTAATCATTACATGACACTTTATTGATCCCTGTTTAGATCCTGTTAAAATGTTAATGTTGACTGAGCTCCATGATAATAAGAGCTAAATAAAAATACTTTCTGCTGGCAAAACCCAGTGACCTTGGCTATTCTACTATTTCACTATTCATCTCATCTCATTTCATTTCAAGGGCTGGCCCTACTTTGGGGGGAGAGTGAATCAGCCACCTGAGGTGGCAAGTGCTGAGGAGGTGGGGAATAGTCAGAGCTGGGAGTAATACATGGCCTGTCCTCCACCCCCTAAGCCAGGGGTCAGCAACCTTTTTCAGCCGTGGGCCAGTCCACCATCCCTCAGACCATGTGGTGGGCTGGACTATATTTTGAAAGACAACAACCAAAGAATGAATTCCTATGCCCCACAAATAATCCAGAGATGCATTTTAAATAAAAGCACACATTCTACTGATGTAAAAACACCAGGCAGGCCCCACAAATAACCCAGAGATGCATTTTAAATAAAAGCACACATTCTACTCATGTAAAAACACGCTGATTCCCAGACTGTCTGCAGGCCGGAGTGAGAAGGCAATTGGGCCAGATCTGGCCCCTGGGCCTTAGTTTGCCTACCCCCTGCCCTAAGCTACTTAGATGCAGTGGAGGAGGATGACAGTGTTGGAGATATAGGCACCAACTATGTAGGGCCCTGGGTGCCCAGGCACCCACAAATTGTAAATGGAGTGGCTGCCCCCCCGTTTTACTTGGCAGCACGGTGTGTGTGTCACATCAACACCCACTTTTCATTGGATCTACCTTGGTTTTTAAAAACTCAGTGCTGGAGCTCTGCTGACATGTAGTTATCCCCTCGTGCCAGGGAATATCACACCAATTGTTAACAAAGGCAATCTAGTTATTCCTACATCTATAGGCTTGCCAGCATTTTTGAAAGCCTATGGTACTGTAACAGTGTGATCCTAACCATGTCTACTCAGAAGTCAGTTGAATTCAATGAGGCTCAGTCTGAGATAAGTAGGGTTATGGTTGTGGCTAAAATTCATTTGTAGCATTTAAGAACATGTATGTGTTTACACACATTTTATATATTTTATACATTCATGCTCTTCACAATGAGGGACAGTTGAGAAGTAAAGGTAAAAAGGTAAAGGTTACGTCCAGTCAAAGGCGGCTATGGGGCATGATGCTCATCTTGCTTTCAGGCCGAGGGTGATGGTGTTTGTCCACAGACAGCTTTCTGGGTTATGTGGCCAGCATGACTAAACCACTTCTGGCACAACGAAACTCCATGATGGAAACCAGAGCACATGGAAACATTGTTTACCTTCCCACCGCAGCAGTACCTATTTATCTACTTGTACTGGTGTGCTTTCGAACTGCTAGGTTGGCAGGAACTAGGACCGAGCAATGGGAGCTCACCCTGTCATGGAGATTCGAACCGCCAACCTTCTGATTGGCAGGCCCAAGAGGTTCAGTGGTTTAGACCATAGCACCACCCGCTCTTACCATTGGTAAGAGATCCCATATTCAAATTTTTGGGTCACAGTGCCTTATTATTATCTGACTTGTCATAAACCTCAATAACTGACAGCCATTCTGGATCATGAAAAATGTTTATGACTTCTTCTTCTTCTTTGGTGATCACTCATAGCCGAGTAAGATTGTCTTCCATAAACACGGTTTTAACAATGAGTCTTGTGACTATGGAGGCCAATTCTGGATCCCCATGTCCTTCCAGAGTGGGGACATTGGTTTCCGGGTGGGAGTTGATCACGGTGTGGATTTGCCAAGTGTGCCTTCCTCCTAGCACTTTTCTCCCTTGTGTCCTGAGTTCGATCTGACAAAGTCTGTATATTCCATGTTTCAAAGTTCAATTGTTTTTTACGACCGCTAGGAGGTGACCCCACTGGGTGTGGTAATCCAGTCAGGAAAAAAGGGAGGCAGGCTATGTTTAGGGCACCTTTTCTAGCCCCTTCCCCTTTTCGGGGTGAGCAAAGGGCATCCTAAAAAGGGCTGCTCAGTCATGGATACAGCTGCTGAGCTGCTCAACTGCCTCATTCCTTGAGTCAGAACGACTGAATCTGTATCCACCGCCTATGTGCCAGTTCATGACTTGGGGTCTTCCAGATTGCAAGGTGCTGCCCCCGTTACCATTTGCCGATCGCCATGGGACTTTGGGGGTTTGGGTTGGGTTTTTGGAAGATGCCTGTGCTTGAATTTGTTTTATGTGTGTAGATCAGTGCACGCTGACCAACACACAGTCTTTGCAGTAGGGCTCTGTTCCGATGGCATGAAGTAGTCATGACAAACCGGTAGATTCCTATCTGCTGCAGCCTTCATCCGCCTTCACAGTGGTTGTAACATATCGCTTGTTATCATCTGCCTGTTCTGCCGTTGAGGACTTCTTGGGTCATACTTTGTCTAGCTCCTTCCCTTTGACCTTACCGCCTTGGGCGACCCTGCTGGGAGTACAAGATTCCCAACGGCTTCGCTCACAACGGTCATAGGAACATGCAAGCCCACTCACCACGACAAGGTGATGACCCAGCGAGTGGGGTTTATGACTATGCTGCTTTGTGATCCACCAGATTTTATATGTTGGTTCTTTAAACATCCTGGAATTTGCAACATAGGAGCATCAGATAGCACTTCCTTGAGCAAATTCCTGCAGTGAAAGTACATACAGAACTACCTAGTACAGATTCCAAAATTCTGTGTTAAATTGTTCTAGGCAAGTGTGTGCCTTTGCCTTGGATTTATGTGAGCATATCTTCACTTCTTTATGAGTTCAAGCAGTCCTAGAAGAAATGGCTGATTTCACAATTGAAGCTGTGGGAGGACAACACAAACTGGGCACTGCTGGGTAAGTTATGTCCAAAGGTAGAAAATTAATCACACTCCTTTTTTAATAGCATATTTCTATCTGACTGGCTTTACCTACTGCTCCCATAGTTTTATTTATTTTTATTTATTTAGCAACATAATCATAGAATTGTAGGATTGTAGAGTTGGAAGGGACCCTGAGGATTATCTGGTTCAACTGCCTGCAATGCAGGAATATGCAGTTGTCCAATAGGGGGACTGAATGTGCAACCTTGGCATTATGAGTGCCATGCTCTAACCAACTGGGCTATTCCAAATTTGCCTTGCATTTATATCTCACCCTTTCTCTCGATGGAATCCAGGATGGCAAACAGACCCACAATTTAAAAACAAAGTGACACCGAGGTTCTAGTTAGGACAAGGAGTGCCTCCGATAACCTTCGGAAGTGGGGCTGAATTGGGGAGGCCGGGGGATGGGGCAGAGAGATAAGCAAAAGAGTGGGCAACAGTCACATAATCCAATGCCCCATTTTTCATTTTCACTTGCTTTTTTTTGGGGGGGGGTACAGTAAATTGAAGCAGAGAAACTGTTCCCTTTCTCACTTTTCAGCCTAGGAAGTCACAGCTCCCCACTGCCCACACACTGATTCCCAGACACTGACCATGAGGCAGATCAGATGACATCAGCTCGGTTCCTGTTTGTGTAGATTTTCATGGCAGAGTCAACAAGCATAAAGTTAAATCTGCTCCACCATTAATCCTGTGATGTTCTTAGCCAGAATTATCACACCTATGGCAACTTTAATGTTTGTGTGAGAGAGTTTGAGTTTCTTTGCCTTTATCTTGTTTATGTTAAGGACTTCCGGGTTAGCGCCATCAGCAATGGCGGAGTTCCTCTGACTGAGAGGAACCCGCTCCACGAAAATCGGGTCTTGCCGCCGCGGCGAAGGCGGAGACCCCTCAAAAATCCCAGACGGAGGAAGCCTGGGAACGTGGGATTCGGCTGACACCAGGAGCGCCTCCCCTACTCGCAGGGAACCCCTTTTTTGGGGATCCGAAGCGACGTGGGGTGAGCGGCGCGGTGTTTTGAATCGACCGCTATTTTTACGGAGTGAAGCTGCACAGCCGTTGCCGCAGAGCGCTGACTTTTTCCTGTGGACAATTGGACTCTAAACAAGTACCCGTGAGTAGAACGGAAAATTGGATTAAGAAACATTTTAATTTGGTATCGAAGCGGGAAGGTCTAAACAGGAAGTCCGCCTTCCGCTTTTGTAAATAGACTAAAGCAAAAATTGTGCAAGCTAAAGCCTGGAAAGTTGTATATAAAGGTCTAAATTTCCTTCAGTTTTAACCACCAAAACCCCTCTTGGAAGCAGGAGAAAAGAGGGGGAATTTTGATTGTTCAAGCCTGCAGAGAGAGAGTAAAGAAAGATAAATTTCCACCGTCTCAAACCTGGGAACGGGGTGTCAGAGACAGAAATTTTTGTGGAAGTTCATTGACTGTGAACGGAATGTCTATTGGCAGATAGCTGAAGAAGAGAAACAAATTGATTCCAATGTTGCCATTTGCATTTAAAAGAAACAAAAAAGTTGAAAAATGAAAGTAATTTTCTTTTGTTGGACCTGCTTTCAAAAGATGGATACAAATAGAAATTGTCTCCTCTAGCCGGAGCTTATTAAATTGTTGCTGGAGTCAATCTGGGGATTTCACAGCTGTGGAGATTAGGATTGTGGGACCAGACTCTGACCTTGAATAAAAATGTGTTTAGAAGAAGTTTTGGTGCTTGCTTTCTGTAAGACAAGTGCTTTGTTGGAGCAGATGCATGAGAAGATGGATTTGATGACTGTTGCAGTCAAAAACTTTGGACAAACAGCGAATACTTATATAGAAACCATTCAGGAACCAACCCAGGAACCTGTTTTGACAGGGCAAGTGCAAATGCAGAAGACAATGGAGGAGGTTGCTGTTGAACCTCAAGTAACACAAATGGAGAGACCCGAGGCCCTGCAGGAGCATAAGCCGCTGTCCTTGAAGATTGAATCTGGAGCGGGCCAGGGGGGGTCTGGAGTCGTGGGGGCTCTTAATTTTGGAGGGACTTTGAAACATGCTTTTAAATACTTTCTGGACTACACTACTGACTGTGGGGAATGGGACTGTGGGGAATGGGCCGATCTGCTGAGGGGAGATGGAGATATCTTTGGGTTGGAGTTTCCCCGAGACCTACTCTTCAATGAGAAAGGAAAGAAATTAAGAAAGAGATCAACAAAAGACAAGGTAAAGTGCAGGTATAAACAAGAAGAAGATCTGCAGAAGGGACATGGAAAAGACTTAAGAGCCTCGGACATAAGATTACCAGGTTGATGGACTAGATGGAATGGACAGTAAGGACTGATACAACCCGAGACCAGGAAGAAGAGACGTTGGAGGAAGATTGGAAGAAAGTTTTTAAAAAAATTTTTATTTTGGGAATTAGTGTAAAATTAACGAGTATTATGAAAAATGTTGGAATGAAACTATTTGGCTTTAGTAGAAATGATATAAGGAGTTATGTATAAATAAGTACTAAATTTTAAGCTTTAAGGTATTTTATGGTAAGATAAGGTTAAAATAAATTAAGATAAACTGAATGACAGAATATAGTGAAAGATGGAAAGGATTTGCTGAGTTAATTAATAAGTTAGACTGCTAAGATAAATTACCCAATAAAAATTGAGAAAGATGGAAAGAATTTGCTGAAACAAATAACTAAACTAGAATACAAAAAGGGAGGTGTGAGGAGGTCAATGAAACAAGTAAATGAAAGATAAAGATATGGAATTATTGGATGTGTGTTTTTTATTGTTATAGTTGTATTTTTTTATTTTTTTTATGTATTTTTTATGTATTGTATGTTTTGTTAAATTTTTTGTTGTTTTCTTCTCTTCTTTTTTGTAATCTTTAAACTTCTAATAAATACCTTTTTTTAAAAAAAAATCTTGTTTATGTTAAGATTGCCATTTGCAATATTCACTGATAGATCAAAGGTCTCTCCTTATTAAACGGAAAATGTATAAGAAGGGAGAAAAGCAGAGGAGAGGGCTGTCCCCCCCCCCTTGGGATTGTATATGATGGCAATTCTACATGCACCTGTATAGAGAGCTGAAGACCAGACAGAAACTTTATTTTCTGCCATTTTTGGAAACATGGATTAGCTTCACGCATACCTAACCTATATGCTAAAAGGAAATATTAAACAAAAGAAACAAAAATATATAAAACAAAGTGAAAGAACCTTTAAAGTTTGCTTATTGTGCCCTCTCATCATTTATAGGAACTCTAAAACAAAGCTGACAATCCATATTCTTTTCCTACCATCCATCATCCTATGATTCCTGCCGTGTTCACCCAACGACTGAAATTATCATTCTAAAATTTGGCAGGATTCATTAGAAGGTGTGACCACAACTGAAAATTGTATCCAGTTCTGTCAAAAAATGGAAAAGCTAGACTCTTTTGTTGTTGTTCTTTTAAATAAAACCCTAAGGTGCTCTGCGTGGGACGCGGGTGGCGCTGTGGGTTAAACCACAGAGCCTAGGACTTGCCGATCAGAAGGTCGGCGGTTTAAATCCCTGCGACAGGGTGAGCTCCCGTTGCTCGGTCCCTGCTCCTGCCAACCTAGCAGTTTGAAAGCACGTCAAAGTGCAAGTAGATAAATAGGTACCGCTCTGGCAGGAAGGTAAACGGCGTTTCTGTGCGCTGCTCTGGTTCGCCAGAAGCGGCTTAGTCATGCTGGCCACATGACCCGGAAGCTGTACACCGGCTTCCTTGGCCAGTAAAGCAAGATGAGTGCCGCAACCCCAGAGTCGGTCACGACTGGACCTGATGGTCAGGGGTCCCTTTACCTTTACCTTAAGGTGCTCTGCATGAAGCCCTCTGCATACTGCTCAATTGTTCAAGAGAATCCAGAGATTGTGTGACCTGTGCTGGTTTAAGATAACTAGACTGCTCACATCCACAAGTGTCACTCTCCACACTGGAATCCTTCTGTTCAGGAAAAGAGCACCTGCAGGGTTCTTATCTGGATTAGGGACTCCTGGCAGCTATTTTAAAGGAGAGGGGGAAAACAAGAACAATGACAACATGCTTAAAGTCATAACATAACTTTGATTATTCCAATTCTGTAGCATCATGAGTCCTCCTGTGAATCCTTGTATTGTGTTCAGCCAATTTCTCATTTACCTGGCTTACTGACAAGCAGGCACACTGACTTAGATTATGATCTGTTCTGGAGAAGAACTTTAGATTAAAATAACGCTTACTTTAGAAGATAGGTGAGTATTGCAAAATGGACACATCTACATCGCAAAGCAGGTATATATCAACATCACCAATAGTGCTATTTAAAATTCAGTTGGCAGTGTCTAGGTTCCTTTGGATTATTCCTGTGGCAATGCTTTGAAAAGACTAATGAAAATACAGTAATTTAGTTAAATTTGCAGTGGAAAAAGGTGTTTTTTACCATGTTTTTGAAAAATGTTCAGCAGGATTTCCTAGTTTCCAGTTTGCCCAGTGTCCTTTCCCCTTAAAATTAGAATTACGTAATAGAGTGTGCGCTTTAAAAAACCAAAACAAAATACTTTTGTGAAGAAATTCTGCAAGGCAGAAGTGCCTGGCCACAATGCAGTTATTCAAACCAGATGGTAACCTTGGCATCTTTTGCAAATTTATGTAATTTCTCCCTTTGCTCTGCATTGGAATGACTCCAGATTAACTCACCTTTAAACTGCCTGGGACTGATTAAAAAGCCAATGCCATAATATTTTAATGGATTTCATAACAATACATTTCATTTCATTCTTCTAAGGGTATGCAACAGACATAAGATTTTATTTTTATTTGAATTTTTAGTATTTGGAAGCAGCCTGATTTGTTTCAGAGCTGCTCTATGTCTTCCTAATTTGATTTACTTCACATTTAAAGGCAAACCTAACTAATTCACACTTTCCAAACGAGTACATGAACTGGGACAAGGATATCATGTGAAATTTGCACTTCTCTGAATTTCTGCAATTTCTCCAGCCAAGTAATGGGTACAAAAATGTGTAAAGTACACATAGAAATGCATGTCTTAGTGAAAACAGAGACAAATGCTTTACATTAGGGGAAATTTTATTTACAAAATTGTGTATATTTAGCAAAGGTAAAGGTAAAGGGACCTCTGACCATTAGGTCCAGTCGCGGATGACTCTGGGGTTGCGGCGCTCATCTCGCTTTATTGGCCGAGGGAGCTGGCGTACAGCTTCTGGATCATGTGGCCAGCATGACTAAGCCACTTCTGGTGAACCAGAGCAGCACACGGAAATGCCGTTTACCTTCCCGCTGGAGCAGTACCTATTTATCTACTTGCACTTTGACGTGCTTTTGAACTGCTAGGTTGGCAGGAGCAGGGACCGAGCAACGGGAGCTCACCCCGTCGCGGGGATTCGAACCGCCGACCTTCTGATCGGCAAGCCCTAGACTCTGTGGTTTAACCCACAGCGCCACCCACGTAGAAGTCCACATTAAAGTGCTGGTGAATTTTTATGAGGTGTTTTTTTTAAAAAAAGAAAAAGTTGCAAACTGCTGTGGGAAAATGGGGAACTGAATTTGGGATTGGAGAAACTGGTCTGAGAAAGAGCCAAGAGGGCTCCTTCATTAGAGAAAGGCATTTTGGGAGTAAATTTGACATTTTACTTACACTTAAACTTAAACTTTACTTAAGCTTAAGGTTCTTGCTGCATTTGCAAGCCCAGGACAGAAGTGAGGAAAGCAAGAGGAGAACCAAGGGGACATCGACTGGCCACCCCCTGCACCTTTGTCTCAGTTCTCCTGATGACTGGGGTGGCTCTGGGTGAAGGTACACTGAGACGATCTGTGGTGAGTTAGGAAAGTGAATGTTGAGGCAGGGGCTTAAAGGTTAGAGAGGATAAAGTGGAGGATGAGACCTTTCTAGGCACAGGAAGAAATACAACAGAAACCACAGAGATGGGAGTGAGGGAAGGACGGAGTAGAAAATTTAAACAGCAGACAAGCTGTTGCGGAAGACAGGAAGGAAGTTGGGGTGTAAAGGGAAATGAGGAAAAAAGCAGGCGAAAAGCTTTAAAAGGAGGTTGGCAGGAAGCCAACAGTTAAAGAACACAGTAGTGAGGAAGAATGATGATGGGCTTAGCAGACCCATTGACGAGTGGCTGGAAAGAAATGGGAACTGGCGGGTGGAGAAACACCAGCAAGGAGCCTTCCAGAGAAAAACGTCACAACAAACTGCAGCACAGACGGCATATGACACACGAAAAGGCTTTTAAGCCTCTCTCCTGGAAGCTCATCTAGCCAGGTGGCACACAGCCCAGCCTTGACTGTGTTTACTCAGAAGTAAGTCTCATGGATCTGACGTTTCAAAGACTGCATTCTGTCATTGAAAAGATGGCAGGGACGAGCCCAGCTGAGTCCTGGCACAAATTAAGCCTCAACTGTGTCTGCTCCACTAGTTGTTCACTGCAAGAGACCTGGATCCATGTTTTTTTGGGACGTTCCAAACAATAAAGCAACGTCAGGGCAAAGAAAGTGGCTGGAACTCATAGCCATTAAGCTCCTGCAATGGCCAGAGGGAATGCATTGCACAATTTCCTGTGCACCAGGTAATGCTGAAGAATATATATATGCAAGAAAGAGGGTGTGTGGAGGCACAACACTTCAGAAGCTTCGCTGTAACATTTTTTTAAAGAAAGCAAATATTTACCATCCATTAGAACCTCTGAAACTTTGCAGTGGATAATTAAAGAGACCAACCAGCCAGATATTGTATCATGTTTGATAACATTATTCAAATATTATAAACCTTGTATGTATTTGCTCTGCATACCTATAATGGAGATGCATCATTGTGTGGGAGCCGGCTTCCAAAGATCAACATGCCTGTTTTTTAAGGTAGTCAACTCATAAGCTAGAAGAAAGTCAATTATACAGCTTGTATGAGGTCATTGTACTCTACAGTGGGGAGTCGTGATTTTTCAAACACGTGCAGATGTATAATTGCTTGGCACTCATCTTCTTTGCCCCACTTTAGCCTCTGGTAAAACTCATTTTGTATAAACTCCTATAACACCTTGGGTGATACCTGGAAAATGCTGACACTAACTCCCGAAATTTGAGATGCATTTATGGCCATTGTGGTACCTACCAAATAGTGCCTGCAACATCATTCACTGGTGGTGAACATATTTCCTCTTCCTTGCGCATATGCAGCAGACTTTGGTGCTCTCTGTAGTTCACATCTACAAGTGAAAACCTCTTTATACATAATTCTATTACCCTGATCTAAGGGTCAAATAGAAATACTCCAGTTGCTACACTTTATACCTAATCCAGCAGAGAATGCCCAGCAACCCGACCTCTACTTCCATGGAAGCTGGGCTATTCCCCCCCATTCTAATAATTATATGAAATTGCTAGTGTCTCATTTTTACTCATTGTTACTAGTTTTGCAGTTCCCCTCCTTTTCTAATTTACCCTTGGCGTGGGAAGCAGAGTTGGGTGAGATCCTGGATGGAATTGTTCAGGATAAAATCTGGTACATTTTCCTCTGCACCAGCCTATATTCAAAGGAATTCCCTCAAAACAGTTGATAGAGGGTACTATACACCTGCACGACTAGCACATATTCAGAATACAAATATTTGGACTTTTGGAGGGGATGTGGTGCTATTGGCACATATAGGCACCTGTGGTGGGTTTGCCCCATGTAGCCACTTTCTGGCCACAAATGCCTAAGGAAATTGGAATCGTTATTGACCATTCACTGGTCCTAGATCCCAAATTGTGTCTTCTCTCTATTTTATCAGGAATTAATGTTGACCTCCCTTTAAAACATCTGGTAATTTTTCTTTTAGTTGCAACCAACTGGTCATAACACAGGGAGGGAAGGGTGTTTCTGTTATTAATGTGAACTGCTGGTATAAGGAAGCTTAGTTATTAGCTGTCTCCCAAAAATTAACCCATCATCTTAAGGTTTTGAAGGGAATTGCTAAGCCAGTGGGCTTCGCTGCCATTTGGAGGGCTTTTGTGGCGCAACATGAACAAACAACATATGAAACCACTCATCTCAGTGAAATATGACTTTATTTGGCAATACCTATGACATTGACTGGTCCACATCATGCCTTCTTCACCTGACCCTGCTTAGGAAGACCATGTTCCTCCTTTTTATTTATTGCCTTATGCTTCCTTCTCTGCTTTGTACTTACCTTGGTTTTCCACAGAGTCATTCCGGTGACTGTTTTCATTCTCCCCCCCCCTTTAGTATGTTTTAGTGTTTTTGTGCTATGATTTAATAGTGCTGTTGTCCTTTTTAAGTGTTAATAATAAAATATATTAAAAATAGAAATGCTTCAGATTATATTTTTTCAGATTTGATTTGAACTTTATAATAGATTTTTTTTGGGGGGGGGGAGAGATAAGGATTAGGTATAGCACTGGACTCTCTTCCAGGGACAAGAATACCCCCAAGGTGGGAGTGAAGTAATGACAGATGGGACTGGAAAGAAAATTCAGATCATATGCAGGGGTTGGAAAGGACATCCTTGCTTCTGTTATTAATTTTTTGATTCTGTAACTCACCAGTGATGGAAACATTTATCATCAGCTGCAGTTTTCTGGAATGACAGTTTTTTGTGTGTGGAGGATCACAATTTCTTTAATTCTGAAGGAAGCTTAGAGATATAAACAGAAATGTGTCCAACTCAAGCTGAAACAATCTTCCTCTTTTGTTAAAAAAAATTCTGAGTCATATGCCTTTAAATGCACATTTAGAATTTACTGTTTTATAACAGGATTTTGTTAACCCCTTCCAATCTCAAGGTGATGTTTTGCTGGCAATGGTTTCATGGTTTTGCCTACAGGTGCAAGATTTGCAATTTTAACTGCTTAATGCAGCTAGAGGAATCTCTGTATGACCAGGAATAATGTGACAGCTTTGAATTCTAATGAGTTAATCAGGCACAATAAGAAGACTTGGGAGATAGTTAAATCAGTGTATCTTATCAGTGCATCTCTCAAGCAAGCCAATGAACAGCTTTCTGAAAGCCCATGATGAAAGTTATGCCTTCAGCGAAACTGTGTATCTCTGAGTCTAACTCGGACATGAAATTTATGAAACTGCTAATTACAATGATAGCACTGAGAAACTACAGGATACATATGGACTATGGCCTCCCTCATATGTAATTGGCTTCAAACACTACCAGTGGGAGTGTGCTGGAGCCAGACTTATGTGTACATAGCCCAACTCCTTCTCACTCTCTTTATCTGCACACTCATATATAAAAACTCTCTTGGCAGCTGATGTCAGTTCAGACTTTTTCTGACTTCTGATTGTTTCTCTCTAATCACCCTCTGTATTATTACCCCTCCATCAAAACAAAACAAAAAACAGCCCTCTATTTATGTCTTATATCAAGATCCTAGTTCTTTCTTTAATTGTAGTCTGGACTTCAACTTTCTTATCAAAACAGAGAGGCATAACTATTGCCCAGATCAAGAAGAGATATCTCTCTCATGCCAAATGGTTCAAGGCGGACAGGCCTCATAAAAATCATGATAAATCTGGGCTCTCCTTTTCCAAGTTAATTGCCAGAGTGGAGCCTTTCACCTCCATAGACGGAAAGGTATTTAAAAGAGACAACATCATCTAATGCAACAAAAATGTGAGTTTTTCCAAACTATAAGGAGGTTTAAACCAGGCAGCACAAAAATGTATCCAAGATGGCGGGATACTGCTCTCACATTTATATCACTTTTTCCTATCACAGAGCATTGTGGAGAGCTGCCTTTGACCAGATCTGGACAGATGGGATCACTGGTTAAATATATTGTTGCTACTAGCCCAATTAGCAACTGAAAACCTCCTGAATATTTGGGGCCCAGATGGATTTTGTTCTTCACCTGCTCCCAGGTAGGCCTGCTTGCTTTCATATCCTCAGGGTGCTTTTCTGTAGCTGGTCCCATTCAGACTGTGGTCTGGGTTTCTTTTTTTGCCAGCTAGCGCCAGGCCTCCAAGTGTTTGCGGATGATAAATTTGATTCCAGATGGGTGCTTCCTCTCTGTGGTCTCTGCCAGTAGAAGCTGGCAGAATAGCAAGAAGCGACATTGCCTTTAGTATCATGTTGCCTCTCCCTTTCGTGGGCACACAGGCCCCCATTTGCTATTGGGCAGCCCTCATCTTGCGAAAAATATGTATGGGTGACATGAGGGTATGAGCTTGCAAGCAGTTGCAGCTGCCATCTGACTTACTCCTTTGCTCAACAGCATGTTTATATCTATTGCTTTTACACTTACCCCTAGTTGCCGTTTAGGCAACATAGCACTCGGGTGTCCAGCTGGTAGGGCTGCACAAACAGCACAGTTCAGAGTCAACATCAACCCTTGTACTGTGAAGGGCATAGGAGTGCAGGTGGCAAGAGCAGATTATCCTTCCCTGGACACTGTGCACTCAGTCACCTTTAGCACAGAGAGAGGCAGAGTCAGTCATGCATTGTTTCCTCTTTCCTGGAATTTAAGATTCTCCGAGAAGAGTTATGTAATCCTGCTATGCCCCTGGCTGGCCTTGAATGTGTGATGAGAACGCTCAGCCCGGAAACGACTATTGCCAGTTATCAGAGGGCCAAACAGAAGATGAGGAAGCCCTGCTCCTGTCACAATATAAGAGCTTCCACCTGCCAACCAACAGACATCAAGGAGGAGCAGATGAGGACACTGGGATGTTGCCCTCTAAAGCAAAGCAGACTTTATACTATTATCTCTTGACAGCCCCCCCTGAAGTAGCTGCCATAACTGGCCCATGGGGTGTGTCTAGCAAAGGACACTGGCAAACAAGCTGCATCTTCAGATAGCTATAGAGCAGGTCACTTCAGCTGAGTTTGTTTGGGAACTTGGGTATAATTTTGCTTTTGCTAACAGCCATGCTGGCTGTGGCTGATGGAAGCTTTAGTTTGAAACATGTGGAGGGCACCAACTTGGGGAAGGCTGCTCTGTTGCTTGAAGCAGAATGACAATGGTTAAGTATAGCGGAGCTTACTTGCACCCGAGGCTCTTTCAAATCATACATGAATGCCGAAGGTCTGTTCATTGTCTCACACCGAATTGTTACCAAGGACCACTGTATGACTTTTAAGGAAAGAGATGGTTGAGTCTTCATCTTAGCATCCTGTCATACCTTTCTTTATGTCCACTGGAGTACTGTAGTCTCTTTTGTTTATGACCACTGGGATGGGATGACGAGCATGGCTGCCTGCCTGCAGGAAAATCATGTGAATGGCTTTATGTAAGAGCCACTATTTAAACCCAGATATCTGTGTATGTTAACGGGCCTTTGGGCACCAGTGTGGAATGGATGGCTGACTACTCCATCTTCAGCCCTGGGTGCCATTCTCAGGGAAGGGAAGGGACATTTGCCCAGATGACATGATCCTGAGCAGCAGCTGGGACTCTTCACACAGGAGGAAGAACCAGCTGGATAATGAAGGCCAGTGGTGCAAGTCGTGGAGTTGCTGGAGTCCATCAGTCAAGAGCCCCCTGAACTGGGATCCTCAGAGAACAGCAAGTTTTCCATGGGATGAAGTGGCAGGCCAAGCAGAAGTGTGGATGAGCCCTGAGCTACATACCTTGTCAGAGCAAGTGGGCTATCCAAGATCCTGTGGTACCTAGCTGCTACTGAGTGTCCTTGCAACTCTCACGCATCCATCACAACCTGTGATCAGGACAGGACAACACGTAGGATTATTTCTCAGGGTCACCTACAATAACTTCAGTTATCATGAAAGTTACCTCTGCTTTAACAGCTGCACTGGCTCCCAATCCACTCTGGACCCAGTTTATAATGCAGATGTAAAGCTCTAAAGCTCTACATGACTTGGGAACAGGTTAACTGAGAGATTACCACCTCCTGCGTAAGCATAGCAAAACCTCAATATCTTCTTTGGAGGATCTGGACCAGGTGCTCATGCTAAGTGAAATGAGATTTGTTGCTACCCAAATAGGGCCTTTTTTGGTGGTAGCCCTTGGTTGTGGAATACCATCCTCAAGGAGGCTCACAGGGGACCTTCCCAGGAGCCTTTTTGACATTAGAGGGGGAACTATTTGTTCACTCAGGCTTTTAAATTCTGTTGTCAACCAATTTTGAGCTGGTTTTATTCTGAGCTGTAAATAGTTGGTGTTATCTCTGTTGCAAGCAAAGTTTTCTTTGGTCTTTTGTTGGTTTTAATTACTCTATATTGTATTTTTTAATAATATTCTGTTGTTGTTGTTGTTGTTGTTGTTGTTACCTTCTATTATAATACAAATGTTTTTGTTGTTATTTTGCCAATCCAAGAGCAAGCACTTCAGCTTTGCTGTCAATATTTTGCCCTCAAACCTCTTAGCCCTCCTCAATGAAACCTGGATTGGTGCCGCTGCCTTCATCCCATTCTACGGTGCCCTCCAGATACCGCTCAACACCAACTCCCATCATTCCCAAACATTGGCCATGCCCTCTGGGGCTGGAGGGACTTGGGAGTCCAACAGCTAGAGGGCATAGTGTTGGCTACTTCTTGTGTGATTAAAAATTCAAATGGTGCCTTAAGATATATATACATATGAGAAACTGTTCTTGTGAGGAGTGTGATGGTGGAACAGTGACACCAAAGCCAGCAGCAATGAGTTGGCACCTTGCACAGATGTCTTCCGCTTCCCACCTGTGAACTGGTTTCCCTTGAAACTCCACCCTGGAAAACGATGGATATATCTAACAACAGCGTATTGAATTCTCTTCAGACATCGCCCCTTGTTTTGAGGAAAGTCTTTATACCCCTTGTTTCTTATGTAAGCTAGGAGGGAACGGACCCAAAATATATTTCTATAAGCAGCATCTG
Organism: Podarcis raffonei; assembly: GCF_027172205.1. Lineage (NCBI taxonomy): Eukaryota > Metazoa > Chordata > Lepidosauria > Squamata > Lacertidae > Podarcis > Podarcis raffonei. Next base: position 57,910,049 of record NC_070605.1, on the reverse strand, counting down.
ACTGTTACTTACGACATTGCCTTGCGTAAGGAGCTCCACTAGTCAGCTTGTTCAGCGTGGTGCCATACTGAAGAGCCATATGCCATGTTTTGGGCTGCCAACAAATCAACATTACAATAATTTGCAGACTGTTTTATATTTCCTCAAATTGGGAGTCTATGTAATTAGTTCCTCAGAACAGCCTGGAGGAAATACAGTCTGCTATTTAGGCAGAATTAATGCCCTTGATCTCTCAGTTGTGATTAAAAGAAATCCTAGCTACCAGTACCAAGAACTGGAGGAGAGATCTATGCTGGGGTATTCTTTCTCCAATCCTGCCTTAATTGCAAAACTGTTTGTGGCCAGTTCTTATGAGAACCTGCTGACTGGCACAAGATGTGCTTGCCATAATTGTTAATGAAAGATGAGTAGTCTCAACTACAGATCTCAGCAGACACGACCATACTAGCCATATTAATCACAAACAGCAGTACCTTGGTTACTAACCCAACCCCTACCCCCTAAGTATCCTAGAAGTGGCTCTGGCCTCTATGCATGCTCAGCTAAGGATTATGAGAGTCTTGTCCCTTGCCCCTGAAGGGATTGGGCTTTTGAAAACATTCAGAGCAAATGCTCACAAAGACTTGAGCTTCCTGCAAAGAGTCAGTTTGAATATTTGCAAAAAAGCTTGGCAATAGAAGGCCCTGCACACCTTCCAGGCATTGGTAGAGTGCCTTTTCCAATCAGAGATGCGACTGGGACATCCAGTCCCAGGATCCCCAGTTGGAAACTGACACCGTTCATATCATTTCTGATGGAGAGAATGCCCCTGAGGCTCTTTTTTGAGTCCTCTGATCAAAGGCCTCTGTAATTTCAGCTTTATATCCTCATACCCGCTACCTGTGTTTGACAGTGGTTGTAATAATGGCATTTTACTATAGGCTGTGAATGTTTACTCATCCAAACACTTTGATCATTACCAGCTGCAATAATCTGTATGAGAGCACTTAGGCACTACTGCTGGTAATATATCCTTAATGACCACTGAATTTTCTACTGTGCAAATATTTACTTGAGCAATAAGAAAAAAACAAAAAACCTGCCTCTTGCTCTGATCCCTTACTGCCCATGACATTAGTTATCCATAACAGAGTGTACACAAATGAACATATACATACAGGGCTTTCAAACAAGCAGGTCCCATGTGGATTCTGAGGTGGTACCTGTGCAAGAGGACTGTGCTGTATCAGAAATGGCACATCTGAGTTGGCTTTAGCTCAGAGCTCACCAGGACTCTGGGACAAAACCTGTTTTGTGCAAAATAGTTTAGCCCTTGAACATGTGAAGCAGACTGCTACTACATAATGCATTTCTAACTGAAAGTGAACTATCGGGATTTACTGTAATACCCTCTGCATGGGACTGCCCTTGAAGATGATTAATGCATTTCAGCTGTTGCAAAATTATTCTGTTCATCTCCTGATCAATATTGGGAGGAATCAACATTATTGTTGTTTAGTTGTGTCCGACTCTTCGTGACCCCATGGACCAGAGCACGCCAGGCACTCCTGTCTTCCACTGCCTCCCGCAGTTTGGTCAAACTCATGGTCTTAGCTTCGACAACACTGTCCAACCATGTCATCCTCTGTCGTCCCCTTCTCCTTGTGCCCTCAATCTTTCCTAACATCAGGGTCTTTTCCAAGGAGTCTTCTCTTCTCATGAGGTGGCCAAAGTATTGGAGCCTCAGCTTCATGATCTGTCCTTCCAGTGAGCACTCAGGGCTGATTTCCTTAAGAATGGAAAGGTTTGATCTTCATATTCAGTTGCAATTGTATTGGATTCCAGTGTAGCTCCAGGCCACATTTAATGTAAGAAACATAAGTAAGATCTAAGAAGAGCTCAGCTGGAAGGAGCCAAAGGCCTATTTAGCCAAGCATTCTGCTCTCACAGTGGCCAACTAGATGCCAATGGAAGCCCTCAAACAGGGCCTGAACCCAGCACTGCTCTTCCCACTTGTGATTCCTAGCAAGAGGTATTCAGAGGCCAGTTTTAGGGATTTATACCCTTAACAGGTTTCCAGGCCATCTGAAACCTGAAAAGAGCAGAAATACAGCAAACACAAAGCAACCAGCAGAGAGAAAAGCCCTTTCTCCAGTAGCCAGCCACTGTACCTCTGTTGGCAAGCACACATGAAGAAGGGCCTCTGTTGAGTGTCTTCGTACATAGGCAGACACTTGTGGAAATAAACTTACCTTTAAAGCAGAGATAGGCAGCCTGTGGCTGTTCAGTTGCTGCAGGAGTCCATTAGCTCCAGCTAGCATGGCCAATAGCTAGGGGTGAAGTCCAGAGTCATAGGTTCTCCACTTCTGCCTTCAAGTCATTCTTGGCCTAGGACTCACAAGCCATAGAGGCCACCTCTTTGGCCTTAGTTCATCTGTATGCAGAAGCTTAGGTCCTGCTCCGTAAGCCCTTGCTTCGCGAGGATGTGGGTGGGCCCTCTACTACAGTAGCCCCAAAATGATGGAACAAGGTGATGATGGGCCTTCCTCTCTACCTTTTGTAAAAGCTGCAAGACAACTCCCTTCCCCCCATTAGCACCCAGTGAAGTGGGCTCTTTGTATGCTTTGCAGGTTTGATACTAACCTGGAGGTTGTTAATGCAATGAAGTGATGGACAACCTGCTGCCCTCCAGATGTGGTGGGACTACAACTCCCATCATCCACGATCCTTGGCTATGCTGCCTGGGGCTGACAGGAGCTGGGCAACATCTAGAGTGCTATAGGTTTACTATCCCTGATGCAATTGCTAAATTTGTCTTTTTTAAAAATATGGCATCAAATTGTGCTTTATTGTTATTTTAAATATACAGTATTTAATTGCATGCTTCTTTGACACCCCCTCAAAAAGCAGCAACAGCAGCAGCAGCAATAATAATAATAATAATAAAATAATAATAATAATAATAATAATAATAATAATAATAATAATTGCATAGCTCCTGTGGATCAGTCCTTACTTACATAAAAATCAGCTTACTTGCCAGCCATCAGCTCAGGGACTAATTGCACATTATGCAGAAATGCATATAGGACAGAATTGAAGTTGTTTGCTTTGTTTGTTTGTGTTGCTGCTTATTACATTTGTGTACCACCTATGCCAGTGACCGGGCTCTATGCTAAAGGCTGTAGGCAATTTACAACGTACAAATTAGGAGATACAATTAAAAATCCATAAATACAATTACATAAGAACATCAATAACCTACCCCTCCATTAAACAAAGCTATATGGGGGAAAAATTCATCGTCCAAAACAACAACAGCAATGAACATTAAATCTGTCATCAGGAAGAACATGTTAACTGTAAAACTCTAAAAACTGGGCTAATTTTATTATTAAATTATTAATTAATGAAATTAAAACTAATAAAACAGCTAAAATTGACTAAAAAGCCTGAAAAATATGTCTTTGGTGCTGAAACAAAAAGCAGTTTTAGGATGTTGGGATTTGGAGGAGAAAAGTAGCAGAGGGGAAGGAAAATGTGTTTTAAACTCTACTGGAGGAAAAACACCTGTCGTAGTTTGAAACGAGTAAGATGCAAGTGAATATAGAGTTTAGCTTCTGTTATCAGTTAGCTCTCTTTGTGAGGACAAACTCCTTGATCTGAAGGTCCTTTTTACTCTCTGTATACAGCCATTTGGGGAAGAAAAAACAACAACAACCATGCAAATCTATTTCTTCACCTTTGTCTTCATTTATTTTTATTCCTATCACGGTCCTACATTTCTGGACATTCACAATTCTAAGCCAGTTTACAGGTTGTCATTGAAATACATTACAGTGGTACCTTGGGTTAAGTACTTAATTCGTTCCGGAGGTCCATACTTAACCTGAAACTGTTCTCAACCTGAAGCACCACTTTAGCTAATGGGGCCTCCTGTTGCTGCCGTGCCGCCGGAGCACGATTTCTGTTCTCATCCTGAACCAAAGTTCTTAACCTGAAGCACTATTTCTGGGTTAGCAGAGTATGTAACTTGAAGCGTATGTAACCCGAGGTACCACTGTATTTAGAAATAAGCAATGAACAATATTGTTGTATAAAGTCATCACGGCATTTCCTCACAGGACAGTAAGTGGCAGATGGCTCCAAGGACAGGAGGGAACGGTCTAGCTGGAACAGGAGCAGGTCCTTGACATCTTCTTCACCAGCCTCCCTCCCTCTCCTGGGATCCTCCCCATGAGGTAGTAGGTGGTAGGCTACCCTGGGGGCAGAAGAGAGAGGACAGTTCAACTAGGCCAGGCTCTGACATCTTTGGCTTTGGCCTATCCCATGTTTACTTCTGCTCTTCTTCCTAAGCATGGGTCTGAGAAGTTTTTTGTTTGGCCTGCTGTTTCCCCAGGAAAACCCCACCGAATTGGAGGAAGTTCCAATCCACAGAAAACCCTATTCAGCGGTAAACTACGGGGTTTCCCGGGGAAAGTGGCAGGGCAAACGAGAAACGTACTGGACCCGTGCCTAGAAAGTGTGGGCAAGCTCTTCTTCACCTGTCTCCCTCACTGTCTCTTTTTTGTTCACAGCGACCATAGTCAAGTCCCAGGAACCTTAGCATAGGAAGCAAGGCTGTGGTGCCAATGGGTGCTTTCCTCCTGAGGTTGTTAGTGGTGTGTCCATGTGTGGTGGGAATATTTCCATTGGGACTGCAGCTAAGGGGGGAAGGGTTAAGCCTACCCTCCACACATGGTGCCATCCTGATGGAATGTTTGCTCTGCACTTTTTTAAAAACATGATTTGTTCCCAAGTGATGTCATTTGGCCTCCGTATGACAATAATTATTTATTGTCACTGATTTATTAATCACATTCAAAACCTTTCAAAGACCCGTTTATCCAGCTGGGAAAGCCAATTTATTTATGCTGGGAATGGGCAGAGCTATAGGAAGCCAGCATAATTGATGGCATAATTTAATATGTATGTTTTGTATTCACATTGGTGAGTTGTAAAGTTTTGTCCTTAATGCCAAAATAATAAAAAAGCAGGCGGGATGGGGCACAATCTGCTGTCTTCCTTTGGCCTAGGCAGTTTATTGCTGAGGAAAGCTGCCAATTCTCCATCTGAACTATCTTGATTTTCTGCCTGTCTGCCAGCTGCCCGACCTCACCCTGTCTGACTACGGCCTGTTTGCCCCAAGGAACTTGCTTGCCCCTGTGCCTGAGTGCAGGATGCAAAGCATATCCTCCTCTCCCACTGAGTTTTCCTTTCTGTCACCAGCACTTGCGTGCTATATATTAAAGACTGTGAAGCCTGGGAAAGAATATGCGGTGGATCTGGTAGGGAGAAAGAATCACCTTTCCGCTGAAAATTGTATGACGCCAACAAATGGAAACAGCCACCTTAAATGACAGGGGGACCATCTGGACCATACGTCATCTGCCGAATCAACAGCATCCCATAAACCATTCCAAGTGTCTCAGCAGGGTCCAAAACTTGGCATGTGATAGTTACGACTGACAGAAGGATTGAATGGGAAGAGCCAAGAGCTGTAAGACACATCCGGCTTGAAACTCATTGTGAAATTATCTGACGACATTATTACTGCAGCAAGGACCAATTTCACACACCCCCTTCATCCCAGTATCGTCAGCCACAATTGGCACATTTCTATAGTTAGTATTAGATAAAAGAAACCTCTTGCATATTCTGTATTGCTTTAGCCTCCACACACACAGATTCCTCACACTTTAAAAACGTTTCTTTGGAAGTGACAGTCGAATCCATTGCAGGTATTATCTTCAGACTTCAATTCCCACTCAGTCATGATCCTCACAAGGTGACCTTGGACCAGTCGTTGTCTATTAGCCCATCCTAACTCACAGGGTTGTTGTGAGAATGCACAGCATACACTACCTTGAACTATTAGGAGGAGCAGTAGATATATATCTGGAGAACAGAAAACACTTGTTTTATTAGTGATTATTTATTTTAATTATTTCCAAAATGTATACCTCACCATTTTACAGAATAACCAAGGTGGCTTAAAATTAATAAAATAGTACAGTGGTACCTCAGGTTACAGATGCTTCAGGTTACAGACTCTGCTAACCCAGAAATAGTACCTCGGGCTAAGAACTTTGGTTCAGGATGAGAACAGAAATCGTGCGGCGGCGGCACAGTGGTGGCAGCGGGAGGCCCCATTAGCTAAAGTGGTACCTCAGGTTAAGAACAGTTTCAGGTTAAGAACAAACCTCCAGAACGAATTAAGTTCTTAACCTGAGGTACCACTGTATTTAGGTACTGCTTTTTGACAAATCTAAATGATGCACAGACAACTTTTCTGCAATCTTTACAGCAACCCTACAAGGTAGGTCATGGAATCAAAGAAGCTTAGTGTTATTATTTCCATTCTGCAGATAGCTGTGGCTAAGAGAGAGTGTCTTGCCTATCTGAGCCACCTACAGTGGTGAGATCTGAACCCAGGACCTTCAAGCTCAACATCTTAGCAATGACACCCCGCCAGCAGTCAGCAGTGCTTGCTGCATCATTCAGACACCCCACAGTAAATAAACAACAGCAGCAGCAAGTAATTTCCTTGCCCATCTCTACTTTCCTCCCTGAGAGATTATCTGGTAAGTTTCTTTTCATCTGTACCCTGTTAGTTTGCTCGGTTATTATTGAAGATCATGTGGACTCTACTCCCAGAATAAACTGCATGCAGTCAAGTCATGGGTGAGTGACACTTCTGCTGTGTGGCCCAGGGGGAAGGCCCCATCTTGTTGTTTTGCTGTTCCCTCTACCATTCTAAGAAACTGAATCGGCCTTGCCTGTTTCCCCAGACCTCTTTCATGTTGCTTATACATTCTCTTTGCCCTAGAGCATCCTTGACCAATTGCTGCCTTGGTTTTACACCACCTCCATTTACAATCAAAAGATGTTCCTTGCAGGAAGCCAGTGAAACTGAAACAAATCTCTCAGGGGATGCCCAGGTTACTGTCCGTTTGGCTTTCCCCATTCTGAATGGTCACAGATAATTGCCTAAAGAGCTGCTTGTGTCTGCATCTCATCCTGTCACCCCTTGCCTCTGATTAGCAACAGAGGAATTTCCTGTTTTGTGTGTGTGTGTTAAGTTAGTACCTCATTAAAGTGCTAAAAGAACATCCCGAAGACCCAAGACTAGCTCAGGGCATAAACCTCCTTTCCTAACTATTGGCCAATTTCTGCTTTGTTGTTTCTTTTGTCCTCCTTTTTTTTTAAGCTATGCTGACATTGTGCAAAAGTACCCCTTGACCACAGAGACTTGGCAAATTTCTTCTGCTGATTTCTTTTGTCTGTGTGCGGTGGGGGAGAGGTGATGGCACTCTTTTTGCATTTGCACAATCCCAGCTACTTCACAAGCCCATTGCAAGGTTCCTTCCTCTGCCTCCTCTTTTTTTTTAGTATGATGCATACACATTTCTAATGCGTGTGCATTCTACTACTGCTTTGACAATCCCTCTTCCCAAAGAACTCTGGGAATTGTAACTCTGTGAGGCAGAGGTGCCAACTTGCGAGGGAGATGGGGTGGGGTCTGATGTCACGTGTGTGATGTCACACATGCAATGTGCAGTGTTGCACCACCATGTCAAGATGTTGGGAGGAGCAAGGGGCAGCAGCGCAGCTTCAATGGCTGGCGGCTCCTCCTTTCTGGCACTCGGTCTCCTCTTCCTCCTCCTACCGCTGCCACCAGCCGGGGGCTGCTTCCCCCTTCCTTCCCCTCCATGGCAGGAGGAGGAGAAGAAGGAGCCGGCCACTGAAGCTGCACTGTGCTTGGCTCTGTGCTTGGCCCCCTCCACCCCTGCTTCTTTTTAGCATTGATGGGGGGAGCCCCCACTAATTATTAGGAGGACTCAAAAGAGCTGGGCCCCTAGGAGTTGGCCCCCTGCTATGAGGGGAATAGAGGTCTCCTAACAAATCTCAGCACCCTTCATAAGCTACAACTCCCAGGAGTCTTTGAGGGAAGCCGTGTGCTTTAAATGTATGGCCCCCAAGTCTAAAAGATCTTCTCCATACAGAGCTGCTTGGGTGTTAATATCAACAGTAGGAGCCCTCTTCGTAGTTCCACCACCTTCAGAAGCTTGGGGTGCTGGTCCAGCAGAGGGCATTCTTTGTGCCATCCCTTACATTGTCAGATTTTGTTGTAGGCTGAAGGCACACCTATTTATCCTGTCCTTTAGCACATAAGACGTACATTTTTAGGACCCACAAAATTCTTGTGATCACAGAGTTGCATTTTAAATTGTTGTGACCCGCCCTGGGACCTTGGGGTGAAGGGTGGATAATAAAGCAAATGAAAAGTAATTAAATGTAATCATATCACATTAACTGTTGTGTCTTCATTACATCAACACAAAATGAAAGGCTGGCCTGGAGGGTAATAAGATGCGAACTGTGCTACCAACATTTAGAACCAAGGATGTGGACTGGTGACAAGCAGGTCCTACTTGGCAACTTGTGGCAATGTAGCAGTTTTTTAGCGTTTGGGTCAGCATGCAAGCCCGTTGAATTCCACACTGATTTCAGTGAGCTCATGCAGCCTGTATTCCTGGTTCACTGTACACCGTTTTCAAATACCTTGTTTATGCTGAGAGTGATTGAATTCTATGAAGTAATAGAGAAAGAATCTGCCTACGTTTTGACCCTCTGCACGTCAGTAGAGGGAAATTTATATTAGGCTGCAATTCATGTTGGGAATCGGAGCTAACGTGATGTGCATATATGGCAGGCTTCAGGCTGGGATCCAGGTAAGGGGGACTGCTAATTGTAGGCAGATGTGGGTACAGGCTGAACAAAAATTAGTGCAAGCAAGGTGAACAGCTGTGGTCTCTACAGCTTCAGCTCAAATGGAGCGTATGAGGAACAATGCACAGTGAAATGTTCGTGGAAGTCACTTCTGGCCACAATCCAGAGATATAAACATGCAGTAGTGGGCCGCAATTAGGGATGCGAGAGAAATCCCATTCAGATCGCATTTAAAAGCAAACCTACCTAGTTCACACAATGCATGATCTGTAACACAACCATCCTTTGAAATCACCCTTCTCCGAATTTTGCATTGCGGTTCTCTAGCCATGTAATGTGTCCAAAAATGCATATGCTGGGGCAAAGTCTGAATAAAAATGCATGTATTAGTGAAAAATAAAAATAAAAGTGCATATAATAGTGAAAATAGCAAACGAAATTGGCAATTTCCTCAGGTAGTGCAATGGGTCAGTGTGTCTGGCTGTTAAGCAAAAGGTTGGTGAGCCCACCCAGGGACGGCTGTGGGCAGAATTCCTGCATTGCAGAGGGTTGGGCCAGATGACCTTTGGGGTTCTTTCCATCTCTACAATTCTATGAAAATATATGGGGAAATTGCTTTGCAAAAAAATGTGTATATTAGGCAAAATTACATACCAAATTGTGCATATCAGGAGACATTTGCACTAAAATGCTGATGAGGACTTGAACAAAATTCACAAATTGCTATGGAAATGTGGAGAACTGAATTTAAGCCTGGAAAATTTGTGAAACAGAGAGAAAGCAACAGTGACAGATTTGAGCATAACTAACTGCACTGCATGCAGATCTTTCTGAACCTACCCATTGGTCGATGGCCTGAGTTCTGTCACCCGTGGTTGCTGACTGTTTCACAAAGCAGATGCAGGGGAGCTGCTCAGAGGTAGTTGTGAACATCTTCCACCTCCTCCTTGCCCACCTGACAGAATGGCACAGGTGCCTTCCACAGTAAGGAGAGGCCAAGGAGGCCTTTTCTGACAGTGCAGCAAAAGTAGCACCAGGGTCAGGTTTAGCTTCTCAGATTACAACTTTTTGTGACTAAGTACCCTGGCCCTTAGGGACGCAGGTGGCACTGTGGGTTAAACCACAGAGCCTAGGACTTGCCAATCAGAAGGTCGGCGGTTCGAATCCCCGCAATGGGGTGAGCTCCCGTTGCTCGGTCCCTGCTCCTGCCAACCTAGCAGTTCGAAAGCACGTCAAAGTGCAAGCAGATAAATAGGTACCGCTCCGGCGGGAAGGTAAACGGCGTTTCTGTGCACTGCTCTGGCTTTGCCAGAAGTGGCTTAGTCATGCTGGCCACATGACCCGGAAGCTGTACGCCGGCTTCCTTGGCCAATAAAGCGAGATGAGCGCTGCAACCCCAGAGTCGGCCATGACTGGACCTAATGATCAGAGGTCCCTTTACCTTTACCCTGGCCCTTAATCCATCATAATGTCATGGGGAGAGTGTCAGATTAGTTAGGATTGGGGGAATCCAGGTTCAGATCCTCACTCAGCCATTGGGTGACCTTGGGCCAATAGCTCTCTCTCAACCTGAGCTACCTCACAGGGAGGTTGAGAGGAACAAATAGAGGGCGAAACCATGCATGTTGCCTTGAGCTCCTCGGCGGAAGCCGGAATATGAACATAGCACATTAAAAACAACAGACTTCAGAAAAGAAAATAACAGGACATGGGAGAGGGAAGGCAGGCAAATGGAAATATTGGAAAGCCTAGCTTAATTTGTGTTGACTTTCACCTGTTTTCAGTGCCAGGGCTCAGCTATGGAAAATGAAGTAGAAATTGATCGTGTTGCCTCTGAGCAGGTGCAGAGTGCCCTTTTATTTCACAATGGAGGGCAGAACTACATGGTATGATGCATTGGATTCTCAGTCCTGTGTCGATTTATGGGGGTGAATTGGAAAGTGAGAGATATTGCTTAACCCTTCTCCTGCCCGCCGGTTCTTTCCTGTTTTCCCCATGGCTCCCTCTCACAATCAGCTTCAAGCCTGGAAATAAGCTGACGGGAAAATGCCCTAAAAGGAGAAGCTGTGGGGGATAAATGGTGAGTGGGGGGGTGTTATATACTCTCCCCCATTACCTTTACTTGGCAAACAAATGTTTGGGAAGCGCAGACTTCCTCCTGGCAAGGTTTCATTCCATTCTGAGCAACGGCAAGAAACACTTCACACACACATCAAGGAACAGGCAGGAAAGCTTCCAGATCAGAGGGTGTTGTTTCCAGACAGACTTCAGCTCTGGCATCTTTTTTTCCTAGAAATCAGGAACCCATGTGACCAAAGTAAATAGAAGGCTGTAATTGTGCTGCTTGACATTTTCAGGCCAGGCAATTGACATTGCTGTAGCAGTCTGACACAAATTCCACAGCCGAGAAAGACGTGTGGGGAAATGCATCACACACAGAAGCGGCTGTGGGCTCCTGATGCAATCTGACCCTCCCCTGGTCAACTGCTGTGGGCATGACGCTTGCCTGCTTCTGGTTTAAAGAGATTCAAGCTCTCCCGGGCGCTCCTCCCATCTGAGCCGGCCTGCGTAAACCGAGCGCAGCAGCAGGGGCGGGGAAGACATCGCTTTGGTTTGTCCATCAGAATTTGCTAGACGAGGGATATGATCGATGGCAGCTCTTTCGCGACAAGCCATATGGAGCCCCGTCCCACCCTGATTCAGGGCATGTGGCACGTAGACACAAGCACCCTTGTGCGCACGCACATGTACACACACTGCTACAAAGCTATCCTTGTATAAACTTTATCAGGAAGTCATCTGGACAGAGTTTTCCAGACTGCTGTGTTTAACTCTTCCCTGATGCTGGCCTGAATTTATACTGTCTGATTATTCCCACAGATTAGACAGTCTGTTTCCAGTTGTTCCAGTTGTCTATGAATCGCTTCCATACTCTGGCTGATGATCTATAGTCCACTAAGGAACTCCGGCTTTTCTACATGGATTTGGGCAATAATTTGGAATGCACACCTTTGGACGAGGTGTCAGATTATAGCACAGATTCGGCCGAGTTGCACAGAATTAATGTTTGTTGATTGCATTTGCACTCCATCTTTCCTCTAAGAAACATTTGAACCAGGGCAGTGAACCAACTCCAGCCGGATCCTGAATTGAATAGGGCCGATTTGGGTCAATCTGGGATTTGGCCAGAGCTGGTCGAAGCAGCCCTAGACAAGTCAGATTGGGTCCACATGGAGTAATCTGAGGATTCCAAAAAGTAGGTGGGTGGGAAGCAGAGAGAGTTGGAAAGTAGCAGACGGAGGGAGAGGGGAGAAGAAGTAATTGAGATCACATGGAATCTGCCCCCATCCTTTGTGGACTAAATGAAAATGAAACCCAAAACAATGATTTGCAGAGCAGGAGAAGGAGCAAGTGGTGAGGCTGGGTGTGGTGAGCAGGTATATGAGGATAGCAGATCGAAGGAGCGTAAGGGCATCTTTTAAGGGCACACATTTTATTTTATTTATTTACTGCATTTATAGACCACCTTTTCATACTTGAAGTGATATATGCAGTTCTCCTCCTCCACAACAACCCTTTGAGGTAGGTTAGTTTGAGAGACAGTGACTGACCCCAAATCACACCGTGAGCTTCATGGCGATTCAAACCCTGGTCTCCCATGTACTAGACCAACACTCTTAACTGTTACACCACACTGGCAGGAGAGATACTACGATCATAAAGGTGGTTTTCTCAGGGTGAGGCTCATTTATTATACTGCGGGTGTGCTGACTCATGCAATTTAACTAAATGCAAGAAACTCAACATATAACATGTGTATTACTTGGTGGAAAGGCCTTTACTTTTTATTTTATTTTAAAAACTCTGTTTTCAAAACCCTAATTTAAAAAGCCTCAAATTGCTTCAGGGCCCAGATCCAAGTCAGATTGGGACCTTTCTGAAGCACTGGATCGGGCCTTAAATCTGATGAGGGCAGGGCAAGTGTACAGCCCCAGTTTTAACCTTACAACCCTCAACTGCTTAAAAATAAAAGCAAGTGCATGAGGAGCGCCAGTAGAACATCTCCTGCATAATGTGCAGTTTGGTCCTCCAACCTCACTAGAATTGCCTTGGCTTCTGGCATTACAGTTTTCACACGTGGGAATGCTGGAGCACAGGAACTCACGAGATGTTCCTGAGTACCTGAGTTTAGTACCTGAGTACCTGAGTTTCTGTGTTTAGTAATAGTAAGTGGTATCCATTACAGCTAGATTACATTTGTTGATCTTTAACATCTGAATCCTTAGAAGGCAAATAAACAGGGAAGGAAGTTCTTAGGAGTCTTTTGTTGTTTATCTTTGTCACTTCCGAAAATAACCACATCTTGAGCAAAGACGTGCCTTGCTGGTCATCTCACTCATTGATCAGCAGAGCAACAGACACAAATGGGCCCATGAAAAAACTGATTATGTCTTGCTACTCCAAACAATTCCATCAAAAAATGACATGAAATAATATATAAGATGATGACACCACGATCTTACATGTTCTTTAAAGCCGTGATATCACCACAGGCAGCAGAGAACCTGACATCTTGCACTGCACCTCACAAGGAATCTGAGGCACTCAGCTAGGGATTGAGTGGGTTGTGGAATTCAGAGTTTATCCTTTGCAAACAGGTGCAGAAAGGGTGTGTCGCAGCGGGGGCTGACATCCAGCTACAGTTACAGGCCAAACACTGACATATTACACCAGTTTAAATTTGGAGGGATTCTTTCCTGCCAATTGGGTCCTTCTGGATTTACAGCACTAATTACAGCAAAGGTCCAGTAATAGAATATTCATCTGGTTACAGTAGAAAATCTAGGCTCAATTTTTTTACTGAGTCTTGGACTTATCCGATAGAAAGCTGCGTTTTACGAAGTCAGGTCATTGATTCAGCTAGTTCAATATTGTCCACACTGACTGGCAGCAGTTCTCCATGGTGTAGTGGTCAGAATGCCAGACTAGGACCTGGGAGACCTGGGTTCAAATCCCCACTCAGCCACAAAACTCACTTGCTGACCTTTGGCCAGACTCTTCATTTCAGCCTGGCCTACCGCATAGGGTTGTTTGCAAAATGAAATGAAATGAAAGAGGGTTGTTTGGATAAAAAGGATAAAAGGCAAATATACTCTGAAGAAATAAGCTTGTGCCCATAGACTCCCATAATTCATAGACACATGCATATGTACCAGGCATATAAGCCATGGATGCAAAACACGGACTTCATATTCATAGTGCCCAGGTAATCAGCTGTCCCTTTCTGAGTTGGAAAAATCTAATCTCTGGGGTCTCTTTTGCTCACCTTACCTGCAGAGAATTTGGTCAAACTAGTCAGCTCAACATTTGCGTATCTTTTCTGAGAAAGGATGCCAGAATTTTACATAGCATTCAAAGTATGGGCTGCACATACCATTTGTTTATGCAGGATCAACATCTTCTTTAACATATTATTTTTACTAGAAATCTTAGTCCCTCTTCCAGATCATCAGTCTTGTCTCTTTTCCTCCCTTCCTACTTGTGGGCCCTGGGTGTGGTTTCACTGACCTCTCCCTTTGCCCAGGAGATATTTATTCAGTTCCAGTCTTTCCTGGGTTGCTGTTGCTTATCTACTCCCTTTCTTCAGCCATCCCAGCTCTGGACTTGCTGCCTCTAACTCGCCTGCCTCTCTTTGGAGCATCCTTCCCATTTAGCTTCCCCATCCTCATTGTGCTGTGAGCCCCTGCGGCTCCTCCAAACCATAGATCCTCTCACTTTCCTTACATAGGCACATGTAAAGGGCACCAGCATTGGAGAAACACAACCACTGCAAGCAGGGTGCTTGTGCTCTCCAGCCCTCTCAGTCCTCTTGCAGATTCAAATGGCTTCAATCCAACAGCTCAGCTAGTTAAAACATTAATATAAACAATGATAAAAGCTAGAGTTTATTAAAACAAAGCCATCAGAGAACCAGATCTTTTATGGAAAGTAGCATGAGAAGAGCATCTGCTCTTGTTCCTGGGTAGACACAGTGAAGGCATCAGAAGCAGGTTCTATCATCATCATCTAATTTATATTTCACCTTTTTCAATGACAGCAACTCAACAGGCAGTTCCCAAAAGCCTACTGAAACAAGAAAGTCTTCATTGCTGGCATGATGGCTCATGGTGGGGGTGGGGGAGGGAAACAGAGTCTCTGAGGAAGGAGTCGGGAATCTTTTTCATTCCCACCTGGGCAACCTGACAGGGGCCACATACAAGTGGTGACCAGAGTCAGAAGCAAAAGTGGGCTGGGCAACTAAGGTAAAATTTACCTTTGTACATTAGCCTGGTTTCTACATGCAATCACCTACCGCTCTTCTCCTCCAGCCAGCAAGATCACAGATTAAGGACACATTCCAGCCAGGCAAAAAGCACTCACGTACTCTCCAACAGTCCTTTTTCCCCCTGGGGGGACGCAGGGGAACTCATACCCCTAAACATTTTGTGAATCTAAGTTTGGCCTCATTGAGGGGCATTATTTCAATATGAGTAGGAAAATGAGAGTACCCCTAAACTTTTTTTTTTAAATAGGGAAAAAAAGCACTTCTCTCCAACATTCCTCAGCTGAAAATTGGGACGCTTGTTGCACCATCTCACAAATCACCTGGCTTGTGTGGGAGAGCAGTACCAAAAGATGCATGCTGCTATGACAGTCAGCTGCCTGTCTCCCTTGCCAAAGCTCATACCTGGCAGCTGCTCACTCCCTTCCTCTGCCCTTCCTCTGCCCACATTGCACCTCAGGCCGCTATGACCGTGGAAGTGGTGGCTTGGGCAGCAGCAGAGAGGGGTTGGCAAGAGCATTGCACCTGTCCACCACCTCTGCTCCGGAGGGGAACTGCCTCCCCTGTACACTAGGGTTCCGCTTTATGAGGGTTCCGCTTCAAGTCCAAGCACTGGCTCATTGTCCTCCCCAAGCTCGGAAGCGGCGGTGCTGGAGGGGGGAAATGGGATATTCTGGGAGCAAATCATAAGCCAGGATGGTTTCTGTAATTCTGGGAATGTCCTGGGAAAACAGGGACACTTGAAGGGTATGCACACAAGGATGATGTGAAGCAGGAGTGGTAAGGGTCATGGCCTTGGGAGGGTGTGGCCAGGACCAGATAGGGAGACCCGGAGGGCTGCATTTGACCCCTGAGCCTGAGGTTCCCCACCTCTGCTCTGTCCACCTTCCCAAAACATGGAGGCCTTTAAAGGTAAACACCAATACCGTGAGTCATGTTTTGACTAGCCCCCCCCCCCGTTTTGTTTAATTTAATAGCTAAATGTGCTCCCTCTGTGACTTGAACATGCTTGCTCAGTGGCTTTTGAATGATGGCAGCAATTGACTAGCCATACCTGTTTGGGTGGGGGCTGTAATAAACAATTTTGCAACTGGAATGTAACCAGCAACGAACATGCAAAGTTTTGCGGTTTGGTTGTGGGTGTGGGAGGAGAGAGGGATATGTTGTTTGCTGTGGGGTTAATTGGTGCTACTTTCGCTTCATTGCATTTGCTTCCCTGGTTCCCCAGGCTCAGCTTGTATATTTGCAAATAAGAAAAAAACACCAACAACACATATAGTAAATGGCTAGCACTCTGCCCTTCAAAGGAAACAGATATAAGAACATAAGAAGAGCCAACTGGGAGAAGCCAATGCCCCATCTAGTCCAGCATCCTGTTCTCACAGTGGCCAACCAGATGCTTGTGGGACATCCACAAACAGGACCTGAACACAAGAGCACTCTCCCCTCCTGCAGTTTCCAGGAACTGGTTTTTAGAAGTATACTGCCTCTCATCAAGGAGGCAGAGCGTGGCTTCTATCATGGCTAGTAGCCACTGGTATACTTGCTGAACTCTAAATCCCATTGTACTTGGGAATAATTGGAATTGGAGTTTCATGACATCTAGAGGACCGCAAGTAAGAATGAGGTAGAAACTGGATGCCCTATGCATTTAAAGGTGAACCTACCTAATTCACACCATCCGAAACAATACTTAAGCCGAAACACATCCGCACCTCAACATTCACACTTCTCTGAATTTTGCAATGCAAAATAACATGTAAAAATGTGTTCTGTTAGGGACAATTGTGTTGTGAAACTGTCTTAGGCAAAATGACATACTAAAAGGGGTATAGCAGGAGAAACTCACGCACTGAAAATCTGATCAATTAAAAAAACAGAATCACAAAGTGATGTGGAAATGTGGAAAACTGAATTTAAGATTGGGAAAATGAGAAGCTGAAACTGCTGGGGCGACTGTAGAGTGAGATACAATATGAACCAAGAGGAAGATCTTAGTGCTTTGATTTTCCACTAACATCCGTGTGGTACAATATCATCAACTCCCCCACACCCTGCAGGAAAAGCCTCAAACAGTCTCAAGGAAAGGAAAACTGAATTAAAAGGGAGGCCTTTTACGAGTCCAATAGTTCAGCTAGCCGTGTGCGTATTCACACACCACACACCAAATAATGTTGTGTGCTGACTCAAAAACACATCTTTGGTGGTGTATATCTTTCAGAGATTTGGTGTACAATATTTAGGAGGAGAAAGTGTGTACTGAGTGAAAGTTCTGACCTTTCAGCAACCTGTTTGGGACCAACAAAGATTCAATTTAGCCATGTATGGTATAAACACCAAGGGGAAAGCAAGCAGCAAAATTAGAAAGGAATCTAATCAATAGCCCCAAAGATAAATGCCACTTTAGGCAGCCTTAATCTAAACTGTTGACAGAAGCCTATTCACAGCCAAACGATGAATTCTAAGTGCAGCCCCCCTTCTGGGTGGGATAAGGTGGCACAGCCAAGCCAAAGTAATCGGTGTTTTATCTGTCTCCCTCACATTTAACTTCCACTCTCCTAGTCCTCTGGGAGGGCTCACGCTGGAAGCATTAAGAGCAGACTACGCCAAGTACTCCACTAACACGTTTTGGAATCAAAGGTTTTACTGGAATCTATTGATTCCAGCAGACTTGTATAAGCCTGTGATATTTTTAGTGAGAAGTCATGCACTTTGCAAATCACTAAAAAAAGAAAAAAAGTTCGGCTATGTGCAAATTGTCACAAGTAGCAAACAAGCTACAGCAGCAGTTCTGGCCACTATTGCCTGGAAGTAAGATCCACTGAACTTGGTGGGACTTTCTTCTAGGTAGATTTGCATAGGTTTACGCTGGAAAATTACTTCCATAGTTCTTATTAAGCTATTCACAGCAGGGAATTTTCAGGAATTGGAGGCAGCGCTTGCCAAATGAGACTACTGGGGAATGATTATGCTTTGCAGTGTTGCCTTGGAAGGGAAGAAAACAGGCAACAAGATGTGAAGGTTCTTGTTCAACTTTATTGTTTACTTCCTGTTTTGGAACAGAGGGCACCCGTGGACAGTGGCTGATGCTCGGAGCAGAGCCAGGTGAAATAAATGCTCCATTACAAAACCACAGAAACACTGACCAGCCTAGACCACAAAGCTGAACATTCTGAATATTCAGTGGATGTGACTTGTTCATGACCATATCTGAGAAACCGATTGGGGTGTGTGTGTGTGTATTGTGAAGACATTTGATTCAGTTCATATTTAAAGGTGAATTTACAAAACTTGCACTTTCTGAAATCGTACGCAAATTGAAACGCAACCCTCTTTCACAATTCACACTTCTCTGAATTTGGAATGCAGTTTTCCAGCCTAGTATCATAGAATCATAGAGCTGTAGTGTTCGTATGTACAAAAATGCATGGACTAAAGTAAAGTGTGCATATAAATGCACGTGTTTGTGAAAATAGCATAAAAATGAATTATATTAGGGGAAATTGCTTTGCAAAGATGTGTATATTGGGCAAAACTACATGCAAAAATGTGTATATTAAGAGAAATTAACACTTTAATGCTGATAAATTTTCCAAAGGCCTTAAAAAATAATAATCAAGCAATCACAAACTGAACTGTGCTGAAGATTGGGAAAATGAGAGGAAATGAAACTGACATATTCCCCTATCCCTAATGACAAGCGGGGGGAATACCCAAGGTGCATAAGTGAGAGAACTCCACTCCTGGCTTGTGCATGCTGATCTCAGGGCTGCTTCAAAATTTCCCACTTGAAATGTTTCTTTTCCACGTGGTAGGCAGGCTAACAGGGTATGGTTTGCAAGCAGCTATCTTGTCCATTGTTGTGCCAAGTGAGTGGGAAGTTTTCATATCAGCTGCTTTGATGCTGTGGCGCTGCCTTGGCGTCACGAGTGGACTGCTGATTTTGGCACGGGCTACCCTATTGGGTGAAGCCATGCTCACATGGAAGACATTGCGATGATCTTTGCAGGTCTGCGCTCACATCTGAAGTAGTGGCTGGCAGGTGGGAGGAGAGATCTCTTCCATGTGGCTATCCATGCACTACTGCTGTAAAGTGAGAAGTGTGGAACAGGGAATGGACTCACTTTTGTGCCAGAATGCCAAAAGGAGCAAAAGGAGAGCACCATTCTAACCCCCAGTCTTCCAGAGAAAAGGACAGGCCTATATGTGTAGTGGCAGCAATAACTCACTTGCCCTGGGTGGGAAGGGGGCTGTGATATATACTCTTTCCAGACCCATGGCCAGCTCACCAAATCACTCCACATGGCCTCGAGGCCTTCCTTCCTTATTAGATGAGGCTGCCACATGTTTACAGGTGAGGCTTTGCTATATTCAAGCTACCTGAGAGGTTCACATTACGATTTAAATGTCAACAAAAGGGAGCGGAGCAAAAATAGTTAATCCTTCATGCCTGAGCGCGTGACCGCACCAGAGGAATGGGAACATCTGTCCCCTTGCTTTGAGAAACGAAGGTGCTTCAGATTCCGCAGTGAGGTCACTATGTCACAACTGCTCTATTTGTTTATGACAGCGTGCCTTGTCCCACACCCACATGGGACAGAAGCTCAATACGGCATTTGATGCATTTGATCAAAGGGGAAGTTGCTTAAACTCACTACCGGTTGCACAAGCTCCTCTTTGTTGTAGGTTCTGGGAATAGTCTTGGCATGGCTCTGACAGGGGGGATTGGAGAGCTATACACTTCAAGTTCTCCATTTTTGTCAGCTAGGGAGGCAAAAGAGCAGTTCCCTGGAAGGAAAGAGCTGGCTATTCAGTAACCTCCCAAGGCCAGATAAAAAGGCTGTGTGTGGACAGCTAAGGAAGGAAGGAGACCATTGCTGAGAGAAAGGAGAAATAGCTTTGTAAACAATCATAGGTCGAGTTGAGTGGGATTAATGGCTTTTTGAAAAGGTTGCTTGTTATAAGGTGTGTGTGGGGGGGGGTGTCTGATAGCAAAGTTGGTATTTAGGGAGAGGTAGCAGGGAGTGGGAAGAGGGCTGGCCTGAGAAAAGGAAGAACAACAGAACTGGCACAGCAGCCACATTCTCGTGTGAGTGCAGCATGTGGTCACTTTATTATTAAATCAATCCAGTGCTAATTATCTGCTTGGCATTTATCAAGGAGATGAAACATGCAGAGCTGCTGTGCCAGGAATTGTGCCTTCCCACTATCTAGGACACTGGCAGGCGAGGGAATCACACAGAAGTGTTTTCCTCCTTCCCTCTGAAGTTATCTGACACACCCTTTGTCAGACGTCAGCAAGCCCAGGAGTCAGCAAGAGGGCAGAGAAAGATCACCCAATGTGTGGCACGTAGGATGATTACCAGGAACGAGTGGCAGAGCCCAGCCCAGCGTTTATGGCTCCTCAAAAAGCTGCAAACATTGTTAACAAGAATCGTTTTGCAGGGAAGGAAAGTTAGGCTGTCCCAGTAAAGCTTGGCATTTCTGTACAACAATAGTTTTTGAAAGGGAGTCTCCCTTGGGAAGCACTAAGCCAGCTGCTCTCAGTCCCCCTCCCATTGTGGTGTGCCGAGTGCCATAGCCCCTTTCGACTTAATCTCCTCTCTTCCTTATCAGTGTAGCAAAAGCATTTCTGAAGAGCTCATCCCTCTTTTGACTGACTGATAGGGCAGCCATGTAGATCCATACCCTTAGAGATCCAAGATCTACAACTCCCATCAACCCTAATCATTGGCCACGCTGAGTCCAACAACATCCAGAGGGGTCTCAGGTTTTCCATCCCTGAGTTAGTGGTGCTAGGCCTCAGCTGTATTTTATATCAAAATAAAATACAATTCATTTGTGAGAGGTTCTGTCTGTTCTTACCAAAAGCCCAAGATCACTTCTGGCTGTATTATAGCAGAGCCAAGAGGGGCAGTTAACTGGGAAGAGAGCCTGTCCCTCTGCTTCTTAACGAAGCTGTAGCTCCAGTGACCAGCTAGGAGCCAGTCATGAACAGTGGTGTAGTGTGGGTTACCAGTGCCCGGGGCCACACAGAGGAGGTAGATGCGAGGGAGGGAAATGGGCGGAATATGCATGCACATTCAACTGCCTAAAGGTGTCTGCATCACCCAGGAGATTGCAGCTGCAGAGATAAGAAGAGTCATTCTGTTGTCTGGAGAGGTTACTTCTTGGTTCACATGGAGAAGCCAATGGAGCCCAGCAAACAGAAGCACGCTGTTGTGTTGAGGCAGCTCTGGGTGTTGAAAGTTTGTGCCCAAGGCAGCCACCCCTGTGGCCCTCCCCATGCTATGCTACTGGTCATAAGGGCTTTAGCATAGCTGCTTAGTTAAAAAAAAGTTCTGTGGGTAGAGAGGTGGAAGGAATGCTCTTTCTCCCATCTCACCCCTCAGCTTCCCTCTGTCCAGGGGCAAAGAGAAGAAGCCACCAAGATGGTGAGTCCGGTGGAATTCTTGCTCTCTGTCCCCTGACTTAATGGGCCAGTTGCAGTGTTCTTATCAATAGCCTGAAACATTACCTGAAATCTCTCTCACAGTGACGCCTCTATGCCAACATTTGGAACTCCACTTCTATGCAGGGTGAATCATTGTTTTGATTTTCATCTGAGATGAGAATGTGATGTACTAACATGATTTCCTGTCCCAAATGTTTTGAATCCTGTCTGAATTGTCAGCTGGGATTCCACCAACTTGGGGGAACAGGCAAAAACAAATGCACAAATAGGTCACAATAAACATGGCCTGAGCAAAGTCTAGTGTTATTTTGAGTAATGGATGTCAGTAATCTGGAACACTGGGACCATGCCCTGCTTTTATTTTGAAATACTGGCTAAAGCCACAACTCGCCTCACCCACCCATTCAGGAGCCTTATCTGCTAACATGCTCAATGAATGGTAGTGCTTTGACTGGGGGAGGAAGCCGATATGATTTCTATTTTGAAATATATTAGAATGACAGGACAGATTGCATAGAAGGGAAGAAATGGATAGAGAAAGGAGGAGGTCCGTGGCAAGTGATTCATTTATGAAGCTATACTTAGCAATTCCTTATGCATTTCTAAACTTGACAGTACAATTTGTGGCAAAAAGAATTCTAATTCTATATTGCTCAACCCAATCCTTCTGTGACATCAGAGGAGCTAAGCCAATTACAGTTGTGGCCTGTCTGCATACCCTACTTCACAGAACTAGATTCTGTTAGGCAATACATTGAAGACTGTGGGTGTTAAATAAGTGTAATAAGAGTCTCTTGCAAATGTTTTGAGTTTCCAAACAATTATCTGATGCTCTCAGTTCAGTGTCCACTACACTTGTCATAGTGGCTTTGATCCATCCGAAGACTGCGATGGTGGTGAGACATCATTGTTCCACCTCTCTGGCTTGTGAAGTGCTGCAAGGGTCTTTCTTATCTCCCATGCTTTTTAACATCTACATAGAAGAACCAGGTGTGGTCATGTAGAGGCTTAGGCTGAGGTGTCACTAGTACGTAAAACCACACACAGCACTCTCATTCTAGGCTGCCTCCAATGCATCCTCAATGTGCCACTCAGCAGAGTTTTTCTGGGTAGTGAGGGGTCTGTTACAGTCTGGCCCGAAGAAGGTGGCAGAAGCAACGGCAGCTTGCTGTGACTTGTTTGCAAAGCATTTGAGAATACAGCAGATGGTTCTCAGAAGGTGTCAAGAGCATAGGCTAGTCCTGTTGGATGAATTTCAGTTAGTAAGGCTTGAGGATGTGGACATGGTGCTTGGATTGGTTAGTTAATCCTAAATACATTACTTCTGGTAAATGAGCCCCCATAGACTCCAGAGGGCTGTGGAAATTTATGTCCTGGGGACAAACGGCGGCTCCCTTGGCTAGTAAAGCGAGATGAGCGCTGCAACCCCAGAGTCGTCCCCGACTGGACCTAACGGTCAGGGGTACCTTGACCTCTACCCATGTACTATCTGAAACCAAAGGGGTGCATTGGTTGCCAGATGTGAAATATGTTGGCATTATTTTCGGCTCTCCTACCCCACTACTATGTGTGTCTGGTTTTACAATATCTCAGAAGCTGCAGCTGGTGACTTCCAGACCATCAGGTGCAAATGGCAATTGGAGCACCTCACACTGATCAACTCCTTTGTTTCCCTGGCTGCTTTTGGGTTCAGTATAAACTGTGGCTATGTGTTTGTTTATTAAATCTATAGACCACCCTATTTTTTTTTAAGGAACTCAGGGCAATCTACATAAAAGTTTAAAATTACAAACGCATTACAAAACAATCACAATCAACAATGCAATAGGGTTAAGAGGAGTAAAACTACTCAATCAGCTAAAATGACCATGATAGGTTTTTTGTCTGGGCAAATAAACAAGTTTTAACTTGGCACCAAAGGAAATAGTTGTCAGTGCCAGGCATACCTTCCATGGGGGGGAGGGTATTCTGAAGTCAAGGACAGAAGGCTCTCTCTTTCGTTACATCCATAATGCACCTCTTCTAAAGATGGAAGACCCCAATGAGCCCTGAATACCACCTTTAGAGCCCTGTTCTTTGGTTGGCAGGTAACAGAAAAGACAATTTCTTCCTGATTTTATGGAATTCTCACTTTGGGGAGATCTAACAGCCCCCCCTTTCATATGTTAACAATGGTTTTAAAAACATTTTTCTTTACAAGCTGACTGGACTGATGGGAATTGTAGTCCAAAACATCTGGTGAGCACCATTGAAGGCTGTTACTCTTGTGTTATTAATAGAGTTTTCATTGGTAACTTGAAATCAGCGTTGATTTTTTTTATTGTTTGGAATATTTATACCCCTACCAACTGGGAGACTTTCTCAAGGTGACTTACTAGGGAGAGAGAATAGTATATATAAGTTCCCTCCAGTCTGCAGATTTTCCAACTCCTAAATCTTAGGACAACAAGCAAATTACAGAGGAAAATAACTGCAGAGTGGAAATGACTGCCAGATTAGTCAGTTGTTCGTTCTTTACCAAGACTTCTCCTTTTCCTGTCTCTTACAGCTTCTGGCTCCTGAAAGCAGATGCAAAAGGCTTTTCAGGGAACACAAGCCTCCTCACACATTTCTCATATGCCCCAATTGCCACTTTTAATGCAAAACTGGGGTCAAACAAAAGAAACTGTAATAAATGATTGCATAAAATATAAGCATAAAAGGGGGTTTGCAAGAGCCCAATTCTTATTCTTGTCTAAATCTCTCTCAGCATGTCTCTGACTTCCCAGCTGGGCATCTGGTTCAGTTTTTTCTCAGTAATAAAGCCGAGCCATCTTCCAGAGTGTCTGACTGATTCCTGACTGTGAGGACAATCTTCTTGAGAGCTGAATCCCAAACACATTATAACCCTTTGAACTTACAAGTGAGCAGTTGAGATTGGGGCTGCACCAAATGTTTTTACACAAGCATTTTCACCACAGAAAGGGAGCTTCTGGAGCGTCTGCAAACATGTCCTTCAAAAGACCTCCAAAACTTTATCGATTCTGCACCTTCTCTCTCACCTTCACTGCCCCTTGTAGCAGTTGTCCGCACTATTTCCTTCCCCTCAAGGGTGCCATCTTGAATATTTTTGGGGTGTGTGTGTGAGGTAAGTCCCACCCTGCATAATTGATCATAAGACGTGGCGCATACCATTTGAATGGCAATGCCTGTTGAATTGACATGAAGGCATGTGACTCCCCCTATGTTTTTGTTTTAAAACCAAATGCAGACTTGGGAGGAGGTAAGCATAATGAGAGGTACAGTACAAAGGGAGAGACTACTTAACCCTTCCCCCCCTGGACATTTGCTGCTCAATGAATGCATCAACCAAACTCCATTTCCCCCTTGCAGGGTAGAGGATATGAAACTCAAATCTCTTTGGAACGGTCTCCCTCAGGAGGTGGTGGGTTCCCCTTCCTTGGAGGTTTTTAAGCAGAGGCTGGATGGCCATCTGTCATGGATGCTTTAGTTGAGATTTCTGCATTGCAGGGGGTGGACTAGACGACCACTGGGATTCCTTCCAACTCTACAATTCTATGTTTATGGAATTGTGAGGGGGAAGTGGCATACAATGGCATGCCAGACATATGTAGCTTCAGCCTGAGTCAGTACTTATGCTTTGGGCTCTAGATAGGACTGATCATTCCAGAGCTAGCAGTTTTATGCCACAGCAGGACTTGATACTGGTTTTTCTGCCCAGCATAAGGCTAGCAAAGCCAGTGGAGTCATGGAAGCTTTCTAGGAAAGAGAGGAAATTACCACTTCCAGCCAAGCAGTCCCGAGCCTACATGAGAATTGGGCAGAGGGATGTACTTCATTATTCTCTGAGCACAGTGTGTTCACCTTCGAATATCTTGTTCTGCACTTAGCAATCTGTACTTTGCGTATCTCATAAAAGTCCATTTATTTCTTACTTTTAAAAATCAAATGTATGTTTGAGTCATTGTTGCATAAGTCTTTGGAATCATTTGACATTTGGATGAGATACAGCTTGATTTCACTGGTTTGGCTGAAGCTTTCAGAATGTGCGTAAAATGTTTGTGCATGGTAGGTGGCTGGCATTTGGATCATATAGCACGTTTGAATCAAAGCTGTGTACAAACAATAATTGTTTAAGCCTTGCAACACCTTAGCAAGGTAGCTTTTATTCTCCTGCGTAAACCTGAAGGTGGGAGATATTAAGCAACTGGCTTTGGGCCACATTCCAAATCAGAAAGCAGAAGTCGTGATCTTGGATTTTCTGCCCTAATCGCTGCATTGCATCTCCTGTTTTCCCCATGAGGTGAACAAGGACTGTGAATATAGAAATGTAAGCAAAACAAAATCCTATAGTACTTCAGCCATAGGATCTCAGCTGTGGGACTATGTCCTCAGTTTTCAAGGAAAACCCAACCTGTTGCTTTACTGTTTTCTGTTAAGGAAGCTGACATTTGGGTGATGAATAGAGCCCTACTGAGCAAAGTGTGGTTTAATTTTTCTTGGGGGATTTGTAATTAGAGCCACCCACTAGCACTTTCCCATGCAAATTGTATTCTTGATTGATTCTTTAAGCAGAGCATTTGAGTTTGTGTTTCCTTAATAGCTGTAAGTTTATGAATAATTTGGCATAATATTGTGATCTCCGGAATGTCAAAGTAAATCTTTCACAGTGTCACTGAGATGGCAGGTGGGTGGGAAGTGCCTTCATTAAGGATCTTCAGCTGCTTTGTGGAGATCTCCTTTGAAGCCACAATCATTTGCTTATCCAACCAATGATATACCGGTAATGGTTTTTGAAGGTGGGGAAGATGGGCTTGCTTGCTCATAGGTCAGCATGGCAAAAGTTCCTCTAAGTTCCAAGAGCTACCACCAGTGCTTTGCCATTTAATTAGCAGGATTGTCCAAATGCATACTGTTAGCGCAGCTGCTGGCTGGAGTTGATGGGAGTTGTAGTCCAACAACTGCTTTGGACCCCAGCCAGCACATTCTGCCTCTCCCTCCCTGCATGCCCTGGGGCTGATGGGAGTTGTTGTTCAAAGCAGCTGGACAGCACCAGTTTGGCAAAGGCTGTCTTAGCAACACATCAACCCACATTGTTCTTCTCTATCATAATCATTCCCAGAGAGCCACTTGGCCCCTTTACAGCAGACCTCCTTCAGATTTCCCCCCCAAGAAGGGCTTGTTTGCACTTTCACAAGACTAGTTAATGGCAAGTTATCACTGAAAAGGTCAACTTGTGGTGACTTCATGAAGAAATCACCAGGGCATGTTTGAAATGTTTGCGTGAATTGGCTCAGAGTTATGCTAAATGTGCAGTGAAAATCCTCCATGTGTAGCAACACAGAACTACCAGACTCTAAGATTAATGTTTATTAGGACTGTGGACATGGGTTCAAGCAAAGGCTGACACAACCTAAATTAGCACTACTTGAGTTCTCTGTTAACCAATCTGCTCCCAAATGTTTGATCTACTGAAGTTGTTCTCATCACTCCTTCTCATTCCCTTCTGCTTATTTGCCCATGATCCACAACCCCCCTATTTGAGTACTTAGTCTGATGATACCTCTGTGTGCTGTCATAGCTTTGGATATTGTACAATGGTAGAAATGGCCACTATGCAGAATAAACAGTCATGGCAGCCCCCAGATAGAATTCATCTTTGTCTTTGAGCATCTATGGAGCTGTAGTTTCTGTCTCTTCCTCACCTGCCTTTCCCCCTATTTCATTGCTGACGTAGACCTAGCCTTTTCACGCTTGCCAATTCTCCCCCAAGTATTTCCTGCTAGAAAAGATGTTCAGCTTGGAAAACAGGGGCTGAGGCCAAATAGAAAGTAATGCCTTCAAGGCGAGCTAAGGACAATCATTTCCCCAGCTTGTTGAGTCACATGTGCTGTATGGAAACTACCTTGAGGATTTTGTGGAAGGAACCTCCCCCCCCCCTTTGGCTGATATTTTCTCATATGTTTTCTAGAGATGTGGAGAGGGCATCTGTTGCTGTCATGAAACCAGGCCTGAAACCAGGAACTAATGACATTTGATATGGGGGAAATTCTAATCACATTGAGGGAGCATTAAATTGGGCTTTTTCCTCAGTGCCATTTGAGGAGTGTGGGACACCAGAAAAAAAATGTTTCTGCACTGTATGTGTGTGGGGTGAGACACAAAATGGGCAAAATAAATTTCTCCCCTCCAGTGGTGCCTATGTATAGAATCCCAGATTCCAGGAACCTATCACTGCAACTCTCCCCGTGTAAAAAGAGTGAATGGGAAAAGGATGCTGAACACTCCCTGCAGTGTGTTACTTTGGTCACATCTTTGCTTTCCAGATGCTAGTAGGGAACAAGGAAATGTGGCTGGAGGACTAGACTGAGGGAAGGGAAGGCATGGGAAAGGGGGAAGATTCATCACCTGTAGGAGTGGACTTTGGTACTATGGTGCCCTGAGCTATGGTGCCCCCCCATCAGCCTTTACATTGTGCTAGGCTTTGGGAAGGAGATGTAAGGGCTCTGGCAGGGTCCTAGAGCCACACTGAGATCTACAGGTGAAGGGTGGCATACTAATTTAACATATAGCAACAACAATGCCCTCCCAACTCCTTCCTAAAGCTGGACAAGCACTAAGTAGGCTTTGGGAAAGATGCAGGAGGACTCTAGGACCCTGTCTGGGCCCTGACACCTTGCCCTTTTCTCTATTCTGAAATGCTGCAACTTTTTCCCATAGGGATACTTACCAGTATCATGTGTGTTCTCTGAATACTTTTTCGGTTCATTCAGTTCACTGGACTGCTGTTCATTTGGCATCATAACAGAAATCAACACCAGGACGGCAAGGTCCTAGGAAAGAAAGGAAGTTAGTTGCCACACAGAGGAAGGCTTTGAAGCAACAGGTCTTGTTTAGGGAAGCTAGTGTGGAACTTGGGGGCCTTAAGAGCATGGTTAGATGAGCAAGCCGTGCATTGGGACAGCGTCACCTTTTCTATGAATGTATGCACTAACACTGTGCTGGATGACGTGGTGCCTGGACAGGAAAGTTTTGAAAGGCATGGGAGGTGAAGGGAATAAGAACTTGCTTGTGGGCTTCCCATAGGCATCTGACTGGTCACAGAAAAAAAAATAGGATGCTGGACTAGATGGGCTTTTTGCTCTGATTCACATAGCAGGGCATTTATTATGTTCTTGGGTGTGAACCACTGTTTACAGGGGCAGACTTTGATCTTTCAGATTTTAGTGGTGCCCTGTGCATGGCCAAAATTCGACTTGCTCCCCACTTCTCACCCTCTGTTCTGCTCAATTCACTACATCCGAGTTGCAACACTCTGCAGAGCCCCCTCAGCTCAGCTCCCAGTGTAGCAGAACCAGTTGCGCTGCCTGAAATCCACCTCTGCTGCTTATCAGGAATGATTGCATATGTTCATCCTCTTTTTGATAAGTTTCCTGTTGCTAATTTCTTTGGAGAATGCTTAAAATGATATAGAGTGCTACATTATAAAACACTTATAACTATGAGGACACAGGGAGGAGAATATTTCCGTGGCCACGTGTGTCATTGGTGGCCAAACCCGAACTTGTGGCCTGCTGGATCCCAAATGGAAACAAGTCCTGGGGTATGGTTTATTTACTCTGGAGGGCTTCTGAAGCCTGGCTGGATATGGGGCATATGCTAGAGCCTCAGCTGCCACAGCAGCAGAAGTGTTGATCAAGAAGTTCAGGCACAGGGACTGAATGTGACCCTGCAGCCACCTCTCTCTGGGCCTCGGGACTCTTCCCAGGCCACACCCCTTCTCCCTACGTCACATCTCTCAATATGGGAGTAGCCAGGATGTTGGGGGGGCAGAACCTCAGTTTTGTATTGATTTTTACTGATTTTGTGGGGCAGCTGCCCCCCTGCCCCCCTTGGCTTTGCCCATGTCCTTCACTAGCCCTGCCTTGTGCCCTCCTTGAGTGCTTTCACTTGACTAGAATGTGTCATTGAACTCTGATCCTGCTTCTTGCTTCCCTGGACAGAAGGTAGAGAGGGGTGTGTGAGTCAATTGACATTTGTTTCTCCATTCACTAGGGCCCTGCCCACCGCTGTTGGGTGGCCCCAGGAAGTTTGAAGGAAATGGCGTGCCCTTGGCCTGGAAAAGATGGCCCACCATCCCTAAGTAATTCAGAGACTTCATTCTGCCGTCCCGTCAGAGGGACCAGTGTTGCGCACACACCAGTTCCTTTCTGTGAGTGAAGGTGGCTCTGAGCATGTGCTGTTTCTGTATTAGCCACAGACCACGAGGTTCCCCTTTCAATCCCTGGAGTACTTGACAGGTTGTAAGGGAACAATCTGTGAACAGCTATGTTTCCCCACCTTCAGCTATGATCTTATGTGTCCCCGATTGACCTTGCTGCAGCATGACGACAAGGTCTGATATTGCTCTCGTTTCCAGCAGTGCTTTAGAGTTGCTAGTAGCTAGTTCAGCATGCAGGGGCACAGCTGATTACCGATCTAGGAAGTTCTCGTCATACTGAGCCTGAACAGCTTGTTGCTGTACCATGCCTACGTTGAACGTACACTTCCTTCTTCCATAAATGGCCGCACATGCACTTTATTTCTAACTGGAAAGGGGCTGTTTGGGAAAGAGGAGAGTATATTAAATTAAATAGGGGGGAGATGTGTGGGAAAGAGACCTCTGTCAGTGGGTGTTGTTAACTATGCAGCTGTGTTGAAAATCAGATTCTGCACACAGGTTTGAAAGATGGAATGCCAAAGTTGTTCATTCAGATTTGTAGCCTTCTCTCTCCCAGGGGCTCAGGACAGAGATATACCCAGACTCCCAAAGAGCTCATACTTTTAATTCACACTGAATAGGGAAAGAATAGGGGAGACAGGATAGTAGGCAAGGGCAGTTCTGTATATAAATGGGGGAGGAAATGATGCTCTTACGTGTAATAATAATGAACTGGTATAGACATAACCCTGGTTACCAGCTTCTAAAACAGCCCGTTGCTTGGTTTTGTTGCTTCTACAGGCAACTTGCAACTTATGCGGGGGTTACGTTCCAAGGCACCACACGTTTACGTGAAATCACGTATATTTGAAACACTATTGAAAAAGCCTGCTAACACACCGCCCCACTGTGCCCTGACCCTTTTAAAGATGTTTTCAGGTCACTTCTGGGTTTGGCAGGGTTGCACACATGCTCAATCGCACGCGTATTGGACACGCCTTAAACAGTTGCTGCCGGTATCTATACTTAAGGGCCTTCAACAAGTCTTGTGAGATCAAGCAATGCTATAATAAAATGAGGTCAGCTAGGAATAGATGGTCGAAATAATTCAAATTGTATATTATTGGCCTATAGCTGATACATGGACAGTAAAGCAGTACCCCACAATTATTATTATTTATTTCAACTTCTCAAAAAAACACCATTTTTTAAAATGGACTCTTGCAGTATGGAGTTTCTGAGACAAATTGGGGGTGGGGGTGGACACAGTCATCAGCAATGAAGGATTGAATTAGCTTCTCCTAGGCTTCAGCGGACTTGGTATCAAATTCAGGCAAAATGTGACTTCCCCCACCACCCTCTCTTTGCCCTACTGTATGAACAAAGCGGGAGAGCAAAAAGCGAGCGATGTGCTTCTTTCCTGCCTCTTCATGCTCAAATTATAGGCAAAGAGTTAGGGAGCCCTTCATGAAATCCTCTCACCCCCATCACACCCCTCCTTTTGAAGCCTGTTTAAAACAGCAGCTTAGCGGCCAACACAAAGAAATGGGGAGATGTTCCCCTTCTGCTTCCCCAGTAAGTCAAGTGCTGCCTTTTGTCAGGTTTTCCTAACAGCTTAAATTGTAACGCTGTGGCCTTCTGCTGAGGTGGCAAGGGGGAAATTTGCTATAGCGTCATGCTTAGCCAATTTAAGGCTCCCCCCCCCTTTCAGCAGAGTCTCCTGGGCTGGTGAGAGAATGGAGGAAAAGACAACTGTTGTAGCATTGCGGGTCCTCCCTCCTTTCCTTAAAGATCTTCATGTGCAAATACGTTTTGTTTTTGCCTGAAATCAATTAAGTTGAAGCTTAGCGGTGTTCACTGAGCAGAAAATCTTACCCAGTGGGTGAGCAGTCCAGCCTGCCACTCTCACCACAACTACTGCTAGGGAAACCCAGGCGCTCTAAATGTACTTCTTCAAAGCCTGGGAATCAAGATGCTGCTGAACAGTTTTACAGGTGCCACATATTTATCTGAGGCTAACAATGAAGATGCAGAGATGATGGGTGTCCCAGGACCACTTGCTCACCTATATAGGAAACCTCTGATGATACACATCACAAGATCTCAGAGGGTGTATGCAGGATCAAAATGTCCTATTTTGGCCAAAGGTTTATACAAGAGCAGGTGTTTTGAAAAGCTGTACCTGCTGTTTGATAGGTTTAATTTTACAATACTGTGTATCATAGAGGTTGAGTCTTTTAAGATACCATGTACATCTTCACTAATGCTATTAGAATACTGTTTTGTATTATCTGTTGATGACTACACATTGAGAGAGGGCAGACACACCCAGGGAGACAAGCCTAGTCTTTAAAAGCAACACACGTTCACCCAAAAGTAAACAGCATACTATCAGTATACCCCAGCCAGCTGTAAAAAAGACAAAATAAAAATCCAACTTCTGTCTCCTTTGCTGGCTACTGCTGCTGAACCTGTTCTCCTGGGCAGTAGCTAGTAGCCACCAGTCATCAAAAGCAACCAATGCTTATCTGAACTACATCTTCTGGCTATCAGTGCTCATTGAGCGAACATCTACAGAATCCTAGAGAAAAAGTCACCTCCGCAATTGATGGTCATAAAATACAGGGTCTGTGCATTTCAAGTGAAATATCCTGTGATGATCAGTTATTAAATGATCCTCATTCATCAGCCTAAGCAATATAGACCACAAATGGAAGCCATGTGCATTGGATAAAGCAGAGGTGGATTTAGGGGAGCGCCACCGGCTCAGTCACACTGGGCACAGAGTCTCAGGAGCTCTGCAACTATGATGTAGAACAGAAGGTGAGAGATGGGGGGAACCAAATTTTGGAGCTGCACAGGGTGCCAGAGAAATTTGAGGACCCCCCCCAAGGTCTGCCACTGCATACAGGGGCTTACAGAACAAGCACTTCCAAACTATATACAGCAGCAGTAGCATAGGTGCCAACTCCCTGGGGCCCTGGGTGCCCAAGCACCCACAAAATTCCCCATAAAGGGGCTGGGCACCCACAGATTTCGGGCACCCACAGTGGCGGGGTCAAGTTGGCACCCCTGAGCAGTAGTCATTATTTTAATCATTTTGTAGCATAGAAAGTGCTTTGCAAAGTTTCATTTCTGTGAAATAGTCAGGCTGCGGGCAAGGCCTTAACTACATGTTATGTTAGCATGGTTAGTAATCATGACACAGATTTTTAAAATAAAAAGCTCAGGGCAGAGTGGGGGGATTTTCATCAGAACCACAGTATGTGAAGAGGGGATGCTCAAGCCTTCATTTGCCTTCCCCAACCTTGGTAAAAATCATGCCCCATGCAGCAATAGGAGTTTTTTCCCTAATGCTAATTGATACACCAGGGGTGGGTTCTTACCACGAAAGTGGTTGGAGAGAGGTTGCAAGACAGCATTGCTTAAAGTTGTTCTCCCTTCATGCTGTGGCATTGGTCACTATTAGCCCCCACCCCGCCCCTGGTATTATATTTAAAAAATCACATGATCTGAGTGCTAATCATGTCATTAATATAAGGCATAGGACCAGTAGGTCCAGTCGTGGCTGACTCTGGGGTTGCGGCACTCATCTCGCTTTATTGGCCGAGGGAGCCGGCGTACAGCTTCCGGGTCATGTGGCTAGCATGACTAAGCCACTTCTGGCGAACCAGAGCAGTGCACAGAAACGCCGTTTACCTTCCCACCGGAGCGGTACCTATTTATCTACTTGCACTTTGACGTGCTTTCAAACTGCTAGGTTGGCAGGAGCAGGGACCGAGCAATGGGAGCTCACACAGTCGCGGGGATTCGAACCACCAACCTTCTGATCGGCAAGTCCTAGGCTCTGTGGTTTAACCCACAGTGCCACCCGCATCCCCCTAATATAAGGCATAGTTAGAATCTAATAACCTACATAAAGGTTATCTGCTGAAGCTGACAGATGAGGAGGGATCTCAACCTAGATTTCCCGTGCTCCAACCCAGCTAGTCAAAGGAGATTGCGCTAATATTAAAGGTAATCTGCGGCTAACGATGCCCTGGTATTTTTTTAAAAAAATAATGTAAATGATAAGCATTTTCATCTTAAGAATTTCAGAACAAATCCTGCTCCTTGTTCAAATGCGGTGGCTAAGCACCGGCTGTGTGTGCAAAATATCCGAAAGCTGTGAAGGAGAGGCAAACTGGCCTTGCTACTTGAAATGGAAAAGTGGGTTTTGAAGTGAACAGGCTGGCATTATTTCTGGTGCAGGAGTGCAGCAATTATCTCAGCTCCATCCCCTAATGAATGGCACAGCAGCTGCAGAGGCTTGAGGATTCCGCAGAGAGGCCAAGACGGAAGCCACTTGAAGCATGGAAGCCGCCAGAATATCCTGAAAGCCGTATTTCATGCATTTGGATTTGTGGCAGTTCTGTCCTGTGGGCTCAAAGCAGGTAAAACACTTTATGGATTTATTTATAACTTTTGCATGCCACCCAGTAACATAAATGTTCTCTGGATGGCTTACAGTAGATAAGTAAAAAATACAATGCAATTTTGTTCCCAGGCACATGGTGCCTGCAGCTGCTGTGGTGAGAGCCCAAGCATAGAAATAGACACAGGACATTGGTATTGGGTTGAAATAGGCCACAACTTTGATTGATTACAGATGTAAGTAGGTTTTGCCCAAGGTATTAGGGATGTATCTGGTATTAAGCAACTCATCTGCTGGTTGATAAGTAGGGTTGGGTTGACCCTGACTGGGGGAGGGGATCCACCCCCTAACATGCACCAGGTGGTACGATCCCACCACGGCCACCGTTGGGAAAGGTGCTATTGACCCCATTGACCTGTGTGTGGATTTTTGGACAAAGACACACATTCCTGGACCACTTTAACAGGGTACCTGATCACATAAATATCCAACCCAATGCTATGAGATGGGGAAAAGCCTGCAGACCAGCCAGCTTGTTTGCAGGAGAAATTCTTCCCTGGCCCTGAATATGGTGACTGAATATACCAAGTCCTCACACTGCCCTGCCCGCTTGCCTTTGGGCAGGAAACATACAGACTGGGTGGGTGGTTAATCCCACGATGAACCCCTAAGAGCAAGGACCCCCAGATGTGGCCTTCAATTTGTAGCACCGCAACCCTGCCCCCAATGGATTAGCCCATTCAAAGGGGCCTTTGCTGCCAAGGCTACTGTGGCTGGAGGAGGAGGAGGCGCTGAGGGTCCCACCCACAGCTGCGCATGAAGGAAAAATGGTCCCTGGACTGGGCGGCGGCTGCGCTGAGCAGCAAACACTGCTTCCCCAGAACCGCAGGTAAACAGAGACTGCAAAGTAAAATGTGAAACCATTAAAAAAGGAGTGGGGAGCTACACAAATCCAACAGAATGGAACCTGACACTCCTCCATATTAAAAACACAGATTAAAAAAGAACAATCCTGAGAGGCTCAGGTTAGTTATTTTAAAGGCTTGAGTGAACTCCTGGCACCAGGCAAGCTTTCCTGGGAAGGCTCTTCTATAAAAGGGGTGCCACATTGGGCTCTGGTCGGGGTGGTGGGAGTTGTCAGTGGTGTAGCGTGGGTTGTCAGCACCCGGGGCAAGGCAAGTAATTTGCGCTCCCTAAGTGAGAGAGAGTGAGTGAGCCAGGTAGGGGCAGAGAGCTGCGAGTGCGAGCACCCCCCCAGATGTTGCGCCCAGTGCAGCCGGCCCCCCTGCACCCCCCACACTACGCCACTGGGAGTTGTAGTCCAGCAACATCTGGAGGGACCACATTGGCTACCTCTGGTGTAAAGGGTTGTGCTGTTAGGGGATCTGGCTGTGTACGGGGCAATCTGGGCCCTGCAGAATTGTTGTGTAAACATCATTGCAGACACATGCTGTTTAAAGGGCTGCATCCTCTTCCTACACCCACAGGCCGCCTGTTGGCAATACCATATTGAGGTATGATTAAATGGCATTCAGAAATTCTGCTGAGCTCCTCGTGTTCTGCAGATATAGTTAATCCTCAAGGAATTTGTGAATGGAGTGTGCAAAATACATTTGACCTTTAAGTAAGCAGTGATCGTATGTCTTGTTTTATGTTGTTGTTTTTTTAAATCACAATTTTCTACCCTGGCGACTGTAACTGTTACCTTGGCTGATTTTATATAACCCCACTCTTTATTTTCTCCCTCTTCCTGCTTTTTGATTTTTCTGGTGAGTGCAATTGAAAATGTCAGTGATGTAGCTCCAGTATCCTCCAGTAAGAGGAGGATTAGAGTTTTCCTGACAGAGAAGGGCAGGGGCGGGCGGGGATTACAACAGTGCATCTGACGTAAGAGAGGGCAGTTTATGATGCATCAGAGAGGATAACAATTATAGGAAAGCAGAAAAAGATGAGAAATGAATGGAATACGTATCACCAGGGAAAGCCAGCAATGTGTGTTGCAACAGTTCTTTTGGCAACCTCCCTGCTGTTCAGTGTTCTACACACGACTGAGCCCACCCTTATGCATTCCCACAGTGGAAGCAATACACCTGATTTATCAAGCCCCATGAAAGGAAATCGGCTTTAGTAATTCAGTTACTCAGTTCTTAAGGCTTTGTGTTCCTCCCTCCGATGATATGTGGATAAATCTAGTTTTCCCTGCAGGATGCGGCATCGTACAACTGTAAGTTATCAAAAAAAATATTTCAGGGTTTCTTTGTTTTTTAAAAATATATCTTATGAGCAAGAGGGCTATGTCAGGGGAATATTTCAGTAGGCGATTTAGCACTCAGTATACAACAGTACCATCTTTTTAATGTCTTATACATAATGCCAGAAAAGCCTAATTAATATGGAAAAACCCAACATTGGCAGTAATTTTATTAGTACATGATGCACTCATATAAATTAATTAAATGTTGCTTAAATTTGGTGGGATATGTAGATACAAGGGAATAGGAAGAGCTTACCAATTTTACACCTTGCTCAGTATTCTCATGGTTTGTACAAATGCTAAATATGTAAGATAAGCATAGCAGTCTCCCTGTAGACTGTATGTGAACTACATCAGCAAGACCACCACCACAAGGGCTTTAAGAACTGTCTAACCAATACCAAGATTAGCGGAGATCTTGTTACTAACATCTAAGAGTTGAATCAGGCCCTAATTGCCTGCTAAATGACCACAGAGACCAAAACACATCACAGGGCAGCTTCAGTCGTCACATTTAACTCATGGAAAATCACACTGGTTTGTTGCTGTGACTGACGTCATGCCTAACAGACTAGGGGGTTCTGTGTCCGTCTCAAAGGTGTTCTGTAAACTTGAAAGCTCACATACTCCTATTACAGTCTACATTTCTTACAGCACAATCCTATTTGTGTCTTCTCAGAAGTAAGTCCCATTGAGTTCAGTAGGTCTTACGCCCAAGTGAGTGTGAACAGAAGTGCAGCCTTATCAACTTCATCTCACACTTTTTTTCCAGCTTAGTTGTGGATATGTCATGTTAATATAGTAATGATATTGTTTTGAGTTGGTGGGTGCCAGGGGTAATGAGTTCCAGACACCCATAATTCCTGGATTTTGTAAGTGTTAGAATTTAACCAATGCTTGGAGAACTAAACTGGAAGTCGGTCTCTTAATAACTGGACTCAGATCTTCCAAAAGATGGGCCATTAGCAGAGAACAAAGGCAGGCATATGGGCTATCAGCAAAGCATAGACTCTGTGCCAGCCAGCAAATGGGGGCAGCCCTTCCTGAACTATGAGATCACTAGTCATAAGACAATGCCAGAGTTTTTCTTAGGAGGAAGTTTTAGGGTTTTAGTTGGCTGTGGCATGATCAGGCTTGAGGCACAGCGATATCTTACTTCCCCAGCCACATTCACCTGCCCTTTACAAAAAATTACATGGAAATTTAGAAGTGCACCCAGCAATTATATGCTTGTGAATATAGCTTTTCTGTCACTTCCAGTTTCAAATTATTGATCGTGGTAATTG
The DNA here is from genome assembly GCF_027172205.1 of Podarcis raffonei. Classification (NCBI taxonomy): domain Eukaryota; kingdom Metazoa; phylum Chordata; class Lepidosauria; order Squamata; family Lacertidae; genus Podarcis; species Podarcis raffonei. The sequence goes on along the minus strand of NC_070605.1, from coordinate 57,872,368 downwards.
GCACGCTTTTCAATGACTTATATGGAAATGACCACATACGTTTTAAATTTCATGCCAGCTACTGACATCTTTTAGTTTTTTCAACACTTTACTTTTCAAGTGTTGTTGCTATCTGTAGTTTAGCACATTACCGGCAAAATATAAGTGGTTTGAGTAGGTGTTATTGATGTCCAGTTGAGCTTGATCTAGGCCCTAGATTCTAGGGAATTGATGAAGGCCACAAGGCCAAGTACATCTACTTGGAAGTAGCCACAAGCAAATATGTACAGGAATTTAGTGTGAAACCTCTACTCCATTCCAGCACTGATGTCATGAATTCTTAACGCTTTGCATCATCCTGGCACAAGCCTCCTCTTTGAAGTTCTCTTTCGTTGCTAGCAGAGTGTTGCTGACAATGCATGTCTTTAGTAATGTCTTTTCCAATGTGTAATCTCCTTCTTCAAAGCATCTACAGGGGACCACCTACTTACCAAACAAAAATCCAGCTCATTGTCAATCAGCAATTTGTAGAGCAGTGACTCATATCTTGAGCATTTTTGAGGGTTTGAGGATTTCTAAATTAGCGTGATGGTACCTAAACTCTGCATTTCTCTCTTTGGTAAGATGAATTCAAACCTGTAAGCATTTGTGTGAAAATATTTCATCATTCCCTACCTGTAACTATACAACCTTTAGAATACATCTGAAGGCAGACCTGTAAAGGGAAGTTTTGAATGACTGGTGTTTTATTATGTTTCTGTTTATGCTGGAAGCTGCCCAGAGTGACTGGGGCAACCCAGTCAGATGGGCGGGGTATGATGATGATGATGAAGATGATGACATCCTTCGCTAGCAAAACTCCTGTACAGGATTGCACTCTAATTATACTAGTTGAAAACTCAGTCTATTTCTTCTTCTTTTTCTGCTTGGTGGGCAGATAACATTATTACAGATGGATATTAACAAATCCTTTCTCACAAATCTGGGCTTATATACAGGATCAGGGACCATTCTTTCCATGCTTGTGCTTTGAGAATCAGTCCTGGTTGGTGCTTAGTAAGTTTTCTACCTTACATTTTTATTTTAACAGTTTTAAAAGTAAATTACCTTGAATGAAATCTCTGTGCTTTTGCCTTTTGACCTAACACTGCCCTCTTTATTCATGTCAAGATGCACTTGTTTCTTCCTGCCTTCTCATCTCTTCCTTTCTTCTCATACTAATGTCCTCTTCTTTTTCCTTTGTGCAGGTTTGGTCTCTCTCCCCACCCAGCAGCTTGAAAAATCTGTAATCAGTGCAGATGCCCAGTGCCTCCCCCGTCCATTCCTGTTGCAAAAGGCTGAAACTGGTGCGGTAAGGGCCAAAGGGCAGTACATTGTGGTCCATCAATTATCTTTGAGCTCCAAATTAGCCTCTCTTGAGACAGACAGATCCTTTGGCTCTCCCAACGAATGACTCTCCTTTGTGCATCGCTATACATCAGGCTTGAAACTGATTCAGTAGTTTTATTTTTAAAAAACAAATGCTAAACACCACACAGAAATGGAGTAAGAGTATGGAAGCAGCCTTGTAATAATAAGCCTCATTGCCGGTAACCACAGAGAGCTGAATATTGGCGAAGGTTTTTTCCCTTGCTATCTCTACCAAGAACTGATGGTGAACAGAGTGAAATAAACAATGATATCAGTTACCTCTTCCTGACCTAAATAAAGATGTTTAGCTATTAAAATCAAATCACGGTTGTTGTGTTTGGGTTTCTGTATTGCTGCACAACCATGCAACACTGTATGAAAAACTGTGTAGAAAAAAACGGGTCACTTAGGGGTATGCTTGTTGTGCTGGCGAAATGTTTAGTGCCAACAGAACTAATATTTGCATGAGAAAATGCTTAAGTAGGTTGCTGGTAACTTTGTTGCACAAACTATTGTGTAATGAGTTTTTGCTAACACGGCTGTTGCCCTCGATTTCACTGTTGCAGAATATTGAAACTCACTGGTCTGCTAACGCAAGAACCCTTGTGCTAGCAGAGGACATTAGATACAGCCTAATATATATTGTATTTTGTATTTGGCAGTGAATGCTCTGATAGTAAGTGGGGAAGCTGGTGCAGAGGCTCAGAAAGTTCCATTGCTCAGAAAATAAAGCAGTTTGTGGCCGAACCTCTGTGAAGGGAGGGGAAATTGTTCATTTTGGTCGGGAAAAGATTAGTGGTGCGCTGAATTTTGGCTGCCTTTTCGTTTTCAACACTGAAGTTTCCATTTCATAAGCAGGTGAAGCCCAGATTGAAGAAGAAACCACCTCCAGTGAACTATCACTTTTCATTAGCATCATTATAAAGCATCTAGAGTTTGGTAGGTGCTGTATATACTATTTTTAAAAAACCAAAAAACTCCCACAGACAATAAGCTGTACCCAGTGTCTTACAATCTATGAATCCAATAGACACAACACGAAAGGAAGAAGGATGGGGAGGAAAGGGGAAAACAATGAAACTTAGGCACCAATTCTTAAAGTTATATAATTAGTCTCATGGTGACCAGTTTGAATGTAAACAGTTCAGGAAGGGAAGAAGGCAAGTGGCCTCTCCATGGCACCAGAGGAGATGGCTCTGCTGTCCCCCACTGATGCAGCCAGGTGGAATGATGAATTATGACAGTTACTAATTGGCATGTTTAGTCATCTTGTCCAACACTGCAATTTCCATAAGCTGTTTTTCTTTTTAATTTTGTTTTGGTTACTATTACTCTCACAGTGCTCCATCATTTCCAGTACTGCATTGTCATACTGCAGGAGCAGTGAGGACACCGTTTATTTTAAAAAGGCATAATCACAGATAATACAATTTTTAACATGGGATACCCATTTAGCATAAGTAAACCTGTAAGGAAATGGTTTTCTCCCAAGACAAGGCAAAATCAAACATGATTCAAAGCTTTCTTCCATCTTCTTGGTGTGACCTGCTTTTGAAATTATTTCTGCAGCATTCACTTTGGATTATTTCCAAATGTAGGGGGACTTTTGTCCTGGGGGTGGGAGTTTGTCACTGTTTCTGTTTTTGCAACATCCGCCCACCATTTATATGGTGTTCCCATGTGGTTTTTGGCAGGAAATTGGGCTGTGTTATAAAATGCTTGTTTATATTTTAGCAACCTCTTCAATAAGCATAAAAGGGGGTGGAGTTCTGAAATTTTTGAGGGGAGAGTGAAATTTTTCAAAGGCCTTGTGTAAGTGTATGTGTACCTTTACCACCAGCAGGTCTCTCCCCCCCCCCATTTCATTTACTTTAAATTATGCTGTTGCCTGTTGCAGTAGTGGAACACCTCTTCTCCCAGAAGGCCCCTGGAGCAAGGCTACATCCTGGCCTAGCATCATTCCAGGGGCATTTGGGCAGGGTGTGTGCATTTGAAATAATGAAGGCTGCCAGCTGCTGAGAGATGTTTTCCTGCTGCTTAAGGCAGGGCTGGCCCACCCATGAGGCAAGGTGAGGTGACTGGTGCCTCAGGTGGCAAGATCCACAGGGGAAACTAATCTTGATGTAGATCTCTATTTCCCCCCACCCTCTGATGCAGACCTTCAATCACCCCTTCTTCCCTGGTGGGGAGGGGAGCAGCACTGTGTGGTTCCATGGAGTGTAAAGAATGCCACATTCCCTTATTTTGCATGTAAATAGGGTGAACACATGGAAACTAGCAAGAGTTCACCACCATCATAATTTGATCTTCAGGATGGCTGCCAAAAAAACAGGAAGAGTGTATTCCACCCCAACAGTAAGACTCGCTGGTGCCACGACAATTTCTGTGTCAAGGAGGCAGTTGAGCAGGTTGATGAGAAAAATTCTCAATATCTGTTTGAGGAGCACCCACATGTTTTTCCAGTCTGACATAGAAATGCCACAGTAGGCACTGGATATGCAGTTTCTGCAGCAGTCTCCTGAAGGAGGAAGCTTTCATTGTGGAGCACGAAGAAATCCCACCAATGGAGCTCCCTCCAACCTCCTGTAGCCCAAGCTGTGGGCAATTTGGTGCTTCCTTCTAGTTCATCCAATCCCAGGGTGACCACTACATTAATGACTGCCTTGTTTGAAGTCATGACATTTGCTCAGATCAGGAATCACCAGTTACTCTAAGAAAGCCCAAACAACTCCCTATGCTTAGGGGCATTTAATTTTTTTTGCAAACTCAAGAGACCAGCTTGTTTCTTCCAGAAAAGAAACTCTTGCCTCTTGGGTCAGGGGTGGGGTGTATAGTAGTAGACAATGGGACAAATGTGATGAAGACTGCAAAGGATTTGGGGCTTGGACACACTGACCTAGTCTTTAGGTCATTTAGTGGTAATCTCCCATTTGGCTTGATCAACCCAAGTGTCTCATCCAAGCGTTTGGCACAGCTGGCAGTATGTTTATCCAGAAAGGGAGCTGCCTTTCACATCCAATGTGGCCATGCTCTCATTCATTGGGAGCAAAAGGAACTGGAGCTTGGGTCACCAACTGCAGATGCAAGCACCTTCTTCTCTGTTGCCATGGATCAAGAAGAGGTCTCAGAGGAACTACAGAGAAAGGGTGAAGAAGAGCCAGAGGGAAGAGTAGAAACTGATTCAGAAGAAAAGAGAGAGGATGACATGGCTAGACAGACACAGACAAGCTACCAAGTGTTCAGTTATAACTTCTTTGGCAGTACTGGTTTGGCAGTAAAAAATACTTGCATTGGAACACACAAAGTAAACTAATTGGTACCTTTCTGAGAGAAAAATGAATCCTTAATCATTATTTCACCAAACCACATAATTATTAAAAACACCATAAATTATGTTGCTATTATGTTGTATTATATTAATTACAGAATGATGATGACAGTGTCCCAAGGAGAACTTTTATAAAGGGGAGCTACAAGGAGGCCTCTTGTAGGCATTATCTTTGTAAGTAAACAACACTATATGAACTTTCCCAAAAGCTCCCAAATCAAAGTTTTCATTTTGTTTTCTAAATGTTGTCTTGTTACTTTATAAGTATGAAAATAAGATTTATGCAGAGATAAATATGGTTTGGTTCTGCAGTTTTCTAAAGAATAAAAAGCTTTCCTTGGCATAAATAAAACTCAAAATGAAGAGGAAAGAAACATTGCAAACATTTGCTTAGAAGTAGCCTGACCCCCTCTTCAATAGGACTTACATCTGAGTAAATATCTATAGGAGTGCAGTATGTCAGGTCATGTAACTTACATGTAAGTCAGTCACAAGTAAGTCTAGTACTTCAGTGTCTTGAAGCCAGTTCTTCCAGGGCCCTAGGGGAGATCTTCAGGTGTCCCTGTCTGTCTATGCCCCAGCTGGAGCACCTGCACATTCTATTACCTTTTCTCCTGTGATGGGTGAACTCCTCTGATCCCGCATGCTTGATTTGGAATTGTGAATCCCTTTCATGCTTCCGCTGAACATGCAGAGATGGGGGAGCAGGGAGACGTGACCAGTGGGGGCAGTCCTCCCCTCCCCACAATGCATTCAGTCAGTATGCATGTGACCTGCATGCACAGGACTGTGAATATGACGAAAGGGGGAGCAAAGGAAGCAGAACTGGGGTAAAGGTCTGGCCTAGAGAAATGATGCCATTTTGGCTGGACATGGGCAAACAAGAGAGGGAGCCAATGTGTATAGAGTTGCAAAGTCTAAAGTCTAGACCATGTTCGGGGAATTCTGACGGCTGTGGCTTTTTATAACATCACAGTGTTGTGACCTACCAAACCTAATGGGCAGAAAAGGATAAAGGGCATTGGTTGGGAGCAGGCATGGATTGAGTTTCAGAGATTATATGGAACTGGCCAGCCAGTTATTTGGCTGCAAGAATATTGTGATTATAGAATGGTTCAATCTTTATTTCACTTCATTAATTCCACCAAAAAACTACCCCTATTTGTTTTGAGTCTACAAACTCCCTTTCCTGCAGTTTCATATCTTCCTGTTGTAGCAATTCAGCCATTCCCAATCGGAAGTTACTTTGTCCATGCAATGTGCAAGCTAAACAGTACATGAACACAAAGCTGCCCCTTCCATTGAACAGGCAAGCCCATTTGTGTAGGAACTTTATGCACACACATTGTCAGAATGCACACCCAGGGGTCTGCACAAGGGCAACTTTGTGGACTGATTCTATGCTGAACTGGTGAGAGTGATAAAGCATACACTGAGAATACTCTGCAAACTGCAATGTTGGGGGGAAGTCATGCTGACTCATTCCTACAAAGCTTTTAAAGTGGTACAGCAGATCTACAAAGCATTTTAAAAACAGAGAGGCAGGGGAAGGAGAATGTGTCTTAACTTTCAAAACTTCTATCACCAAACTACTTGAAAACATCGTATTAATATTTAACTGGAACTGGCAGACAGAAAAGTGTGGGAACTTCTTTATTAAAAGAATCAATGTTGATGTAAATGGCATTGCAAACATCACAAGGATATCATAAACCCTGGGAGGTTTTAGATGAGAAGAATGGGTGAAATCTGACCTGTGTCAATCAAGCCCTAACATGTGTGCTACCTCCAGACTCATCTAACATGAACCACAGATGTGACAGAGACTGAGGTCTGGATATATCAGAATGTATAACTGGGAACCAAACACAGTCTCCACTCATGACTAGAAGCTGATGCAAAAGGGGAGGGGAAGTGGAAGAAAGTTTGGTGAACAGGCATAGGAGCAAAAAGGGAAGTGATCCCTGAACAGTACAACCATCACCTGTATACTCATACCAACCTGAGACTTCCTGTTGCTTGTGCAGTACTAGCATATAAGAGACAAGTACCAGCAGACCCTGGAGAACCCTGAGATATGCACAATTGCAAAAAGTTGCAGGGGGTAAACCCCAAGGTCCTACCCCAACCATAATAATTCAATATGGAATACTGAGAGGCTGAGAGTAAACAAACTCTAACTGGGTGGGAGAGAAGGACAGAACAGTGGCTGAATGGAGTGGCTGGAACAGGAGGATGGATAAACACACACATATACACATATGATGTATACATAATAATAATCTCGTTGTCTGAATAGGTCCTGGTTCACCCAAGAGCTATTTACAGTATTTATGTTGTGAGGATCAGAAAGTGAGAGCTTCCCATAGACCTCAATTGAGCAATGAAATAATTTAATGTAGCCGGAGTTGAGCACAAGTGTGTTCCTCCATATATAACACCACACAGAATTTCCCATTGAAGATTGAGCAAGCTCAGTGGGCACGAAGTGCAAGCTGGTTGCAGGGCGGGGGAAATCAGGGGGAAGGTATGGAATTGGGATGCAATGGAAACACTAAACAGCAACATTCCACACTGTAACATTGTGTTGCAAGCCCCACTTGAAGGAATTAATTCTAGAAAGCTACAAGGGTCCCCAGGATAAACCTAAGACTCCAATGGGCCTCACTCCTGTGTAATGTGCCATAATAGATCATTTTACCAGTTATGCTGAGCTGCTCAATACCATCCATTCCTAGGTGACAAATCCGTTTATTTTATGACTACAGGAAACTCCTGCCTTATTCCAGGTGTAACTTTGTTTAGGACAGTCTCTTGCCAGTGTTTCAAGGGGATGAAACATAGCCTGTCACAATGTATCTCACCCGTAATCCCTTCTAGGGAATTGTTCATTTGTAGCCACTGTGCTTGTACATGTTGTTTTGTTAGGTTTCAAGTGCTTCAGTGAGAACAGTGAGTTTTGTTTCCTAATAATTAGGAATATTCACCTGTTATTTCACATGAGGTTCTTTGAGCACTGTTCAGACACTAACTGATCATCACTGAACAGGTACATCTCATCACTTCCATCACATAGACAGGTCAAGTAAAGTCCAAGGTCATTGATCAAGTTTGTGTCTAGCAGCCCAAACACTCAAAACTCCCAGATGTCTATTCTGCTAAGGCCATGTCTTGTTTCTGTCACACCTACACTCTTGTCCTTGCAACCTAATTTTAACTTTTGGCTCACTGGAAGACAGTTGTGTAGGAACCATGCAGTGGGTACAAATGATTTTTTTAAATTTTTATTTCCATGGAGTAAATGTGCACAGAATTCCTACCTAAATTTTACTGCTAAGCAATGAGATATTGACCTCTCCTTCTCTCTAAGAAAAAATATGTCCAGGATATTAGTTGGTTGTTGTTGTTTTAAACACCATAGTAATTTTTATATAACATTTATATATCAATTTGTCTCAGTCTCAAAATTTCCCTGATTTTTGTTATGTTCCTTCTGTGTGTTTTTTTTAAAATATAGTTGTGATTATGCTAATAATTCAAAGGGAGGGGGAAACCCCCAAAGGAAATGAAAAATGTATAAATTGGCTGGAGCCGCATAGAGGGAGCACATGCCATAAACCATGGAACTGAATTGACTACAGAATTCTCTACCAAGCCACAGCTTCTGCATCACCTCACCCCAAAATGACGTTGCTGATGGCTAAATTTTGGGCTGGGGTGATTCTCCACTCTCATTCGGAGGTTTTGCTGCATTCTTCTCCACTCCGGGCAATTGAAACTAGCCTTTGGACTCCTGGCCTGCTGCCACATTGCACGAGCTCTCGGCCAATTTAAATGGCATTATAGGAGTTGGGGCAAGGTGACCCACGCAAACTGAATCCAGGCAGGACAAACTGTCAAGGTCACGCCGGGGATTTTGCTTGCAGCCCGTTTATTATTTGTGCACGCAGCACATAAAAAACGAAGCATTGGATCTACAAGGCACGTTTAACTGTTTCGAGACGGGAGTGCGTTTGTTGTTTTCAATTTGGTGGCCGCCGACCCCATCTTCGTGGAGTTGTGGGCGTGAGGGATCCTCGACCATATCTCGCCCGCCGCCGAGGCTCCTTGTTCTCTATCCCTTATTGGGAGACGCGAGGAGGGAAAAACACTTCTTCTCGGGCGCTTTTAGAAGCCGAGGTCTCTCTGGTCCGATTTTAAGCGCCCCGAGGTCACTTGACACACGCGGCTTCCAAATCCCTTGACACGTGGTTCCAAAAAGCAAAAAAAAAAAAAAAAAAATCATATATGCCCGAGAGCTCGGACCCTTTTCGAGGGGGGTTCAAAGCCAACTTTGAACAGGCGCCTCCCCCCTCAACCGCCTGGAAAGCCCGGCGATCACCCCCCCCAGGCCTCATCCCCCCGGGGCGGGCGAGGAGCTGAGCCGAGCTGCCCCTGAGGAGAGGCCATTCCTGCCAGCCTAGCCTCTCAGAGCCGCGGCCAGGTTTAATCCCTGCCTTGGGCGCCGGTGCGTGAAGCTGCCTAATCCTATTTCGGTGCACATGGATGGGGCGACACCGCCCTGCCTGCCCGCCTCGCTTTGCCGCGTCGGCCAAGAGGTTAAATCCGCCCCACTGGCGCCTACGGGGTTAATCGGGGTCTCGGGTGAGGCGGCGCACGAGCGACCGTTAACTGCCAAGCAGCCCCGCTCTCCGGCCGCCCTTTGCACACGATCTCTTACATTCTCACGTAGTAGAGTCCGTAGGGTTCCACGCGCCCAATCTCACACTGGGCTCCGGGGCACAAGGGGTTAACAAAGGAAAGGGGGGGAAAGAGAGAAAGCGCCTAGGCTGAGTTCCGGCGCCGGACGGGTTAATTGGAGGCGCTGCGGCTCCGACAGGGGGCGACCCCTGCAATGATAACAAACGGTCACGTGGTGCGGTTCGAGCGGGGAGGGCCGTTCCTCCTCTCACTCCTTCCCTCTCCCTTTCCCTCGGCGCTAACGTCACCCCACCTTCCCGATCTCCAGGGCGACGGGCCCATCTGGGCGCGCGTCAGAGCCGCCCGTCTCTTGGCAACGGCTGGATGTCTCTCTCTCCCTTCTCATTCAGCCTCGCGCTTGATCGCGCGTCGCTCTGGCGTCAAAGTGACGTCAATGGGCCTGTCTCGGTTTTCGGAGGGGGCGGAGGGAGGGCTTCCCGCGTGCTCCTCTGGCCCCGGCACACACAGAGCGCGAGGGCAGCAGGGAGAGCAGCAGCAGCAGCGGCAGCAGCCTGGGAGCCTGGCAGGCAGGCAGGCGGGCGGGCGCGGAGCAGGAGGCGGCGACGGCGGCGGCAGCAGTCAGCCCGCCAGCCAGCCCGCCTAGCGCAAGGTAGAGTCGGAGAGCGAGGCGCGCGGGGAGACTCTCGCAGCCGGCGCTGCGCTGACTCGGGGCGCAAGTTTTCCGAGGGGAATTTCCCGCGGCGCCTCCGCCTCGTGGCTTTTATGCTCCGTCCTCGGGGGCATTCCCGGGCTCCCCACAGTCTGGGTAGCCTAGTCTCTCTCTGCCTCCCGGGACGGCGGCTGCTTTGAGGGAAGCCCTTGCTGCAGCCCCATGGTAGCTTTTTAGTGGAGCATTTCTGTATATTCGTATATATGTATATAGTATAGATGACGGTCGTCTTGTGAATAGTCCAGGCGACGTTCCCAAGCTGCAAGACTCGCCAAGCCGTAGGGGATTTGCGCGGCGCTCGTCTTAACGCTCCCCAGTTCCCGTCCCATTCATTGTTAGTGGAACTTGAATGGATCGGGCGCAGAAGTTAGTTTTTCAGATGATCCTGGAACGGGTTTCTTCCCTCATCCTAGACAGAACTTGCCCAGCACTTTCCTGCTACTTAGTGCTAATTTTTTAAGCTGCAAAAGTACTTTTCATTGCCTTTATTGTGTAGTCATCTTAGGCAAGCTTTGAAAGAGTCAGTTGCGCTTTCTCCAAGTTGAAAAGTCCTCAGGACTAACTTCTGAAGTTTGAGGCAATTTGGTAGAGCCTCAGTGGGGCAGATTTTATATATATATATATTATAATTCACTGAAAAATTCACTGGAACTTTATTTGTCGTCTTGCAGGTGCAGATTCCAGTCTCGGAAGAGGAAGGCTTATGTAGACATTTCTAAATAGCATTTGTCACCCACCAAAATCAAACCATGGTGATCATGTCAGATTATACAACTGTCCCCACCTCAAGCCACAGCCAGCAAAGGCCTCTTCGGGTCGGATTCTATGATATTGAGAGGACCTTGGGAAAAGGCAATTTTGCTGTAGTAAAACTGGCCAGACACAGAGTCACCAAAACGCAGGTGGGTGTGTTGATGTTTGCTGCCTTGATCTGTATAGAAAATCAACTGTAAAGAGCTGGTAGTATTCCTCTGTGGGGCTTTCTGTTTCCACAGATAAGGACTAAACTAGGTACATTAAGAGAAACTCCCTGGAGTAGACTGTATAATAGAATGTAGTTAAAATAGCAGCAGTTCAATTTGCACATTGAAATCACTTCAAAATGAATTTGAAATATTGGTGATTAGTGCTCTCTTCATTATTTTTGTTGACATAGTTAAAACAAACTGAAGACATGGTGTCTTAGTTGATATTCCTAGGTAGTTGTCAGTTTTTGAAATAAGCTGTGTAGTGCAACTCCAGCTTACATTACCTTTCTAGAACTTTAGTGGGATATGTGATTTGGATCAAAACACTGAAAGCTTCAAAATTGTTATATATATATATATATAGAGAGAGAGAGAGAGAGAGTGTTTAATTATATATGCTGAATTTCTAAGTCAACCTATGATCTATTTTCTTGAATCTGGACTAGACAATATATTATAAAACAGGGAACATCAGGAGTGATTGCCATTTTAGTTAAATTCAGTGACTGGCACTTTGAATTCTAAGTGTAGCAGTCTTTAAGCATAGTTTAAGGAGTAAGTAAGTTGAATTTAGTGACACTTCTAAGTAAACATGTTTACAAATGTGCTGCATTCACTTTTACCTGTTTACAAGTCCTGTTGGTTCCAATGAAATGGATAGTCAATGAACGAGTCTTTGTGTTATTATTGCATTTGTTGATTGTTTCCCCCTAACTTTCTCAAATATGATTCGTTTTTCAAAACATTTTTTTATTTGTACTTGTATGTTGTGCAGTAGTATAAAACCATATTTTACAAGTGTTCTGGGTTTGTTTTCTTGAAACTATAGGTTGCAATAAAAATTATTGACAAAACACGGTTAGATTCAAGCAATTTGGAGAAAATCTATCGAGAGGTTCAGATTATGAAGCTTTTGAACCACCCCCACATTATCAAGCTGTATCAGGTAAGAGATAAGTTCTGATCACTACCTGGCTATTAGACTTATCCTTATGGCTTTGGCTGCTAATGATCTTAAAATGCACATGCTTCCAACAGGAAATGAATTAACATTACTTTTCTAAACAGTGCTGGAACAAAGTGACAAAGTATTTCATATCTAAATATTTAGCAAGGTTGTTATTTCGTTTTCACAATCAATTCAAACAGTTATAAATTGTTCAAATGTGACTGTAAATCATTTGATGTGCTAGGTGTGCTGGGTAGGCATACATAACTAAAATCCCTTGTGCTTTTACACGATGAAAATACTTCTCTGCTTATAGAATTTTCAAAACCATAATCAAACCTCTACTTACAATGCTGATTCTTTGAATTACTAGTTGAAATTGGGCTTCATCTGAGTAAATGTGCTTAGGGTCAGGCTGCCACTTGGAAGTTTTCTTAAAATCTTGGTTTTGGGAACTTCAAAAGCCACAGTGAAATACTATGCAATTTGTTCTAGCTCAGTTGTATTTTCAGCACATGCATTCCTTAAAAAAAGAACAAAAACTGATGTACTCTGCATCTGGTGAGCAGAGTTGAATTTACAAATGCTAAATATCTAATTAGTGTTTGGTGGAAGTTCCTCTTAATCATCTTAAAGAGCACCTTATGGATTTAAGAGGAAGGTGATGAGTGACTTCTTGTCTAAGGAAGAAGAAAATGTTTAACGTGGCTTAAGAATATAGCTGCTCTTAAGTTCAGTGTACAGTAACAATTGCCATAATATAAGATGCCTAGAAAATACATCTTATCTTTGGGAAGATGAGCAAGGATAAGCTTCCCAAATATGAAAAGCAGAGCCAGTGAGAAACTTGTTTTGGTGGCGGTATTATTTTTAAAGTACACATATATGGCTGCCATACGAACTGCTGTAACACATATTTAGGTCTATTTGTCATCACTCTACCTACCTGACAGATAATTTTTATTTCTTTTCTAAAAAATAGTCCAGGTCAAAATAATATTTCAGGCATTGAATATTGTTTAAATCCTCTCATTGCTGAATTAGGCTACTCAGCTGAACCAGAAAAGTGTTTTTAGAAGCTGTTTTTGTGAGGAGGAGAGGACAGTATTCCTACCTACACGTCTTTTCTGTGTTCATTTTTTGATGCTCCCCTTTGGTGGAGGAGTCTGAGCTGCAGGAATTAGGTGAAATGCCAGTTTGGGGGTGGAAGAATAGTGTTGACTTAGTTTCAACAGCACTGTCTAATTTTAATCCAATTGGCCTCTTTCCCAGAACATTTTAAATGTCTTACTCTTTCCTGTCACTTCTTTCTACATATATATATTTAAAATTTATATTTTTCATTATGTTTATATGTGGGATGAAAGCGCCTTTCTCTGCCTTTGATATTCAAACCTCATTGCAGAATCTTAAAAAATATAGTTTCTGAAAAGACACTGATGCTGCTTTGTGGTTCTTAATCCTTTTTTGTAAGCCAGAATTTACTGAACCAGAAAGTACAGAGTTGTTTGGGAGAGCTGTCTTTGACAAATGTTTTATATTTATCATTTGATGCTGTAAAGCAGGAGAGGCAGTCTTGGGGAGCAACATGTTAAATTTATTTTTTTGAAAGAATTTGAACCATTTTTTAAAAAAATGCTTTAGGTCATTTTAAACTTATTTTGCAGGCGGTACTGCCTTTTAGAAGTAAATTGATACTGAAATTGCCATTCACACTTCAGTGTGGATGGATGTTGAGAAATAGCTGTGCACACAGAGGAAGCTGTTATGGATAGACAGGCACGTCTAGTAACTTACTGAGTGAATAAACCTACACAATACCAAGTGTGAATGGGGCGCTTGGATAGTTCTTGTTTGCTTTTTGTTCCACCTTCTGAAGTGAGATCATGAGTCCTGTTTACTGTCCTTAAATAACATGATACGCCTGTGTAGTTAATACACGCTAATGTAATAAATTATGGACATTGAAGGAAGAGGTGGATGCTATTGAAGTATCTCTGTATGGAAACAATATTAGGTTCATGCAGGGAAGCCTGGTCTTTTCATTCAGCTCTTTTCTGTGGAGCAAATGCATTTGATATTCAAAGTATATTAAATATTTCCAAGGCCTGTATCTTTAATGCATTCTGGGTTTTCCCCCCCTTCTCTCTTTCTCCTCTCCCTCTATACCCTTATTAGGTTATGGAGACAAAAGATATGCTTTACATTGTAACTGAATTCGCAAAAAATGGAGAAATGTTTGGTAAGTTCTTATCAAAGCATAGCAGTAGACACTTCCTTAGTAACTTGAATGTTGGGTGAGGAGCATGCATCTTAGCATTCGGATAAATGTGGGCTTTGTTTATCTGTAGACTTCTACAGACATAGGATTATATGGGTTACACTCTACTTCAGATAACTGTGCTTTGAACAGACAAGTATTTGTCTGGTCTAGGCTGCAAAGCCTGATATAAATGAATTCCTTAATTAGCTGAAGTCCAAATAATGGGAATTTCTTTGTGGGCGTGTTGTTTTATGAGGGTACAGAAGCTGAGGATTTCGATCCTAATGCTTAGATATCCAAAGTAAAGGTCACAACACTGAAGGGGGAAGGTCTAGTTGGGGGTCAAAGGAGAAGTTTGTCTGTGGCATTTAGTATTTGACCCTTTTGTCATTGTCTTTGGCAGATCACTTGACTTCCCATGGTCACCTGAGTGAGAGCGAAGCACGGAAGAAGTTCTGGCAGATCCTTTCAGCTGTAGAATATTGCCACAGTCATCATATAGTGCACAGAGACCTCAAAACGGAGAACCTGTTGTTAGACGCTAACATGAACATCAAGCTTGCAGGTGAGAATGGTTGCACAGATGATGTCACTAAAAAACTTAGTAGGGCTTCATGAAATCCTTGTATGAACAACTTCTTTGTGTGATGCCGCAATAGACAGAACCTTTGTAATTCTATGTTTATGAACCTGCTGAATGGATTATATATAATACTTAGCAAAGAAGCATAGGTGCCATTTATTTATTTACTGGATTTATATAAGCTGCTCAGTGACATACTTTCTCTGAACAGCTCACAATAAATAAAAGAATAAAATCCAATACTGAAATACAAAAACAAAACAAATACATAGAGGTCCCTTGCAGTGCCCCTGCTTGCTTTAATTACAAGTGTATTTTAAAAAATATAAAGCAATATTTCATTCATCTTCCTCTACAGACTTTGGGTTTGGAAACTTCTACAAATCTGGAGAGCCTCTCTCTACGTGGTGTGGGAGCCCACCTTATGCAGCCCCTGAAGTCTTTGAAGGAAAGGAATATGAAGGTCCGCATCTTGATATATGGGTAGGTATTGCATTCTGTATTAGATTTCTGGTTGTGTATTAATTTTCCAAGATGGTGATGCTTGACAAACTTCGCTGACTGCATTTCAGGCATTCATGTATTGCACTGTTTTTATTTCTTGGCAGAGCCTTGGCGTTGTGCTTTATGTCCTTGTCTGTGGCTCTCTGCCATTTGATGGACCCAATCTGCCATCTTTAAGACAAAGGGTGCTCGAAGGACGATTCCGCATTCCCTACTTCATGTCACAAGGTGTGTTTACCAATCTTTCTGGCATTAGAAATCCACAATTCCTTTCCTGTTTTCTAGTTATTTGTCAGATTTTTAGGTTTTGAACCATATTTTCCAGATAAAAGCTTTTGTCTTGTTTTTGGTGTTTAGATGAACCCTTTAGATCTATGTTGATAGTGAAAACATACATTTCCCAGGTAGATTTTCTTTGACATGTACAAAGGCAAATCTGTGTAGAAGAGGATGACACTCTGGCTGTAGTGGCTTATATTTTATTTAATGAAAAGGGGCATATTAAAAATTATTTTAAATTCATTCAGTCATTCAAACTAGGACATTCTGTCAAAGACTGAAATATTGACAGTTTGCTACAGTTCCCCAATAACTTACATCTTGCTCATGCTGTGGAAAAAAGAACAAGTTAATTTTTCATCTTTTTCAGCATATAGACTCAAAAACAGCTTAAACTCTTTTGAGTGGTATGTGATACAATTGCAAAATAGCCATGAAGATAGATTTACCTTAGGTTATCAGACAGTTGTTTGGTGCTCTTTTATGGGTAAGGATAAAAAGTAGTGCCACTAGTTTAGCTTTCAGTGATGTGTCTTGCCTCTTAATATCTATATTCATGTTTCGGTTTTGTGTCTTGTCTTTCAACAGACTGTGAAACGCTGATTCGACGAATGCTGGTTGTAGATCCCACAAAACGAATCACAATTGCCCAAATAAAGCAGCACAAGTGGATGCAGGCAGACCCTTCCCTTCAGCAGCAGCAGTCTTTGTCATTCTCCATGCATAACTACAACTCTAACCTGGGTGACTACAACGAACAAGTCCTTGGGATCATGCATACTCTTGGGATTGATAGGCAGAGAACAGTTGAGGTGAGCCCTTAGCTACATGTTTGGCATCTGAGAAGCCCTTGTCCCTTATAAAATATTGGAATAGACATTGTGCTCTATAGGAAAGGGTAATATGTTTCCCATTTAGATTTCAAATTTTGAAAATGGTGCCCCATGTTGTGGTGGTGCTAAAAAGTGGTGTGTTGCTTGGTAGAATTTCTTCCACGTTATCTGGAAACCAGGCAGGGTGCTTCTCAAATATGGCACTATAGGCATGAGACTGAATTATTAGGCTGCAGACATACCTGGCTGATAAGAGGGAAATATGGGACATATGAGATGTAACTTGAAAGCACACATGACCAAGGTTTTTTGTCTTCTGAGAATGGGCTTGCGTTGCTTCTGATAATGCACACATCCCAACCCCTCTATTTTAAATGCATCATTTTGTAGAATCCCTCTTGATTTCGGGGGCTCATTCTTCCAAGTAAACGCGTCTTGACCTTCTGACCTTTAGCGAAGAGGTGGCACTCCCCTTTTGAACCAAGCAATCTATTAACAGCTGCCTTTCTCTCTCCTGTCTCCTCTAGTCTCTACAAAACAGCAGCTACAATCACTTCGCTGCAATTTATTACCTTCTCCTGGAGCGTCTCAAGGAGTACCGAAGCAATCAGTTGTCAAATCGCCCAGTAAGCAGCCGTCAGCAAAGGCCAAGGAGCTCAGACTTCAGCAACATTGAGGTAAGATGATGCGCTGTCCTTCATAAGGTCACACCAGTTCCTCTCTGTCCTTTTAAGAAGTATATATTCTGCTGCATATTCTGCTTCTGGGGCAGTAGCTTATATTTTGTGTGACCAAGAGTGGCATTTTCCTCATGTTTCTTTTTATGCCTGAGATCAAAGGACATTTTTCAGCAGGGGATAGGAAGCGGGTGGGGAGGAGGTCTCTTGTACCCGTCCTCAGTGTTGACAGGAAACGTGGCTTGCTTCAGGTTTAAAACCAAAATTCTGCAAGCACTCAGGAGGATGTAGAATGAATTATACAAGTGTAAAAACTATAGGCTGCAGGAAATCTCCGTCTGTGAAGCATTAAGCAGACGGGAGCTGCAGCCTGTGCAATGTCCTAACCTCTGTATTACTTGGAACTCTGTATGGATATGTATTTATTGAAGAGCAAATTAATTCATCCTTTCATATTGATCCATACCCGTGCAGCCTTTCAAGCTTAATGTATTTGTTCTAGTTACAAGAGCGGTTGGTAATGACTGTTCTCTCAATCCTTCTTTGGCTTCAGTTGCCTCAGGACAGCCTTGCCAGCGAGACCTTGAGATCATCTCTGTTCTACCAGCAGCCCCAGAATCTGATTCAGTCGCCCTTGCAGGCAGAAATGGATTGTGACATAAACAACCCATTACAGGTTGGTGCTGCTAGAGTCCTCACTTCATGTTTGATTGAAGGAGGTGTGCATGCCTGTGTGTGTGTGTGTGTGTGTGTGTGAGAGAGAGAGAGAGAGAGAGAGAGAGAGAGAGACCTGGGGGCAAAAAGGTCTAGGATGCATTTAAATAGCCACCCAATCCATCTTTTTATTTGTTTTGCACTCCCATGTTAAATTCATAAAACTGAATAAAAAATCCCTTGAAGGATATCATAGAGGCATAATACACAGGGTACCCAAGCAGCTATGATAATGAAGGGATCGTTGGGGAGAGGAATGTGGGGAAGAACCAAACAAGGGCACTCTATCACTTCCTGTATTTTTTGACCTTTCAGCCTATGTTCTTTCCCGTGGACCCGAACTTCAACAGTCTTTTTCGGAATCGCTCAATCTCTCCAAACAGCCTCCTGGAAACCACCATCAGTGAGGAGGTCAGGCAAGACAAAGAGCTGGAGGAGGAAATTAAAGCCTTCAACCCCATTCGCCTCCCCATCAACACAAGCCGAAGGCACACGCTGGCTGAAGTGACAACTCATTTTTATCAGTGTTCTCCACCATGTAAGTGTTTGCAAGAAGGGCAGACCACAGGATATACATAGAGGGTAGAAGAGTGTTTCCTTTTTGTGCTTTAAACAACATGTTGACAGACACCACAGTTTTTTTGTGCCTCTGTTTAGTGCATGTATTCACAGTAGGCTATTTAAAACATTTGGATTTGGAGCCAAACAGCCAAGTAACTCTCACAGGCCTATTCCAGAATGGGGCTTTTCCTTCCAGTGCACAATAAACATGTAATGGTTATTGGAAATCTGAACGACATTTACCCAAGAATGACCATCTTTGTAGAGAGAATTTCCTTTTTTTAAGCATTGTAGCTGCAGTGTTTGTCAACGTTTTGTCAATATATGAGCCCCATAGTTGGGATTCCCATAGTAGGAAGATGGTGGCATGAGCACCATTGAGAATATACAATAGCTCAGCAGCAGAGCTTCTGGTTCAATCCTGGAAGTCTGCAGGCAGAACTGGGAGAGATTTGTGCTTGAAACGCTGGAGAGCAGCTGCCAGTCATTGTAGGCAATGCTACTTGACTCTCTATAAAGCCATTTCCTATTATTTTTCTTGAGACAAGCAAAACAGGCTCTTTCCCTAGCCATGCCCTCTTAAAACCTTTTAATTCCCTCTCTCTTCATTCTCTGTTGCTCCCCAAAACAATAGAGCACTTCATGTAACCATTTAATTTAAAAGTGCAAGTCTGAACATCAGACCATAGTTTTTGTTAACTGTTTTATTTACTTTTTTTTATTCTTCCCTGTTCCCATTCCCTCCCCACCTTAGTTTCTTTGGAAATTGTGTGTTTTCACTCTTTGGTACCTATCTTCAGTGGCTATGGGGTGTGTTTTTGAAGCTTAGTGAGCAGTTTGCATCTCTCGCTGTATTCCATGGCTTTTGGAAGCAGGATATTTTGCCTCTGACACGGAGTTCTAGCCAGCTATGCTAGCTTCTTGGCTGGTAGGTTGATGTTGCTTTCCAGGGAGGAGAGGGAAGAGATGGCAGGGAGGTCAGTGCAGTGCAAGCACACTGGCGGGCTAACCTCCCCAGCACATCCTTCTCCCTCCTGGTAAGCTACAGAACCTGCCATGATTTGTGTGCTACCTTTACTAAACACATACCACACAAACCCACAATAGTGTCAACACTATTCCCGTACCTTCCTCCTGTCCCCTGGAAAAGGCCATGTAAGCCCTAAAACCAAGATAACTATTGCAGCTGCACTTGATAGAGCAAGGATCCCCTATTGTATTATTACTTGCTTTAGCAATAAAATCACCCTACAAGACTACATTGCTGCTATAACTGGGATGGCACGCCTGCCACGTACAAAGCCTTGTGAGTTTTATACTTGTTTGCATTGTGGTCTGAGGCTTCGGTTAATGGTAGATTTTCTTTGGGTGGGGAGAGTAATCTTATTTCCAACACTCTTCTTTAACTTCCTGTATCCATTTTGCAGGCGGTCTCTTCCAACCCATCTGCTTCTTTTTGTAGGTATAGTCATTTCCTCTTCCGCAAGCCCTACGGAAGGAACCAGTTCTGACAGCTGCCTCACTTCATCAGCAAATGATGGCTCTGTGGCTTTGAGCAACTGTTTGGAAGATCAGATGATGCTTGGTCACCCATCGACAGCCAGAGTTACATCATCGTTTCCGACTTCCCATTCGGACACACCCGTATTGCAGGCTCAGGGCTGTCTGGGTGGTGCTTCTCTGTTGCCGGTCAGTTTCCAGGAAGGAAGGAGGGCATCTGATACCTCACTAACTCAAGGTAATTATTTCCTTGCTATGTAAGCAATACCAGTCCATAAACACACACAGTAGATACATCAAGTATTCGCTTTTTGTAGTTCTGTAATCAATATGCCAGACTCCTGCTTTCATCATAAGATTAGCACAGACCATCTGCACACATTTTATTTGCCCATCCCATGAAATAACCTGAAAATGCAACAGTGCAGTTTATAAGATATGGAAGTTGGGAAAAGAGGAGCTGCTTGGCAGATAAAATTGGGTTCTATTTGTCTTCTGTGGCTCTTGTACGAGGTTCCTGATTGGTGGGGAAATGAGCTGCAGCAGGTCTGTAGTAGGTGCAAGTAATGTGTGTGTCCAAAGACAATGTCAACATGTCATGCTGGTAGATTTATAACTCTCCTTCTTCTTCTTTGCTTTATAGGCTTGAAGGCGTTTAGACAGCAGCTACGGAAGAATGCTAGAGCCAAAGGTTTTCTGGGACTGAATAAAATCAAAGGGCTCGCTCGCCAAGTGTGCCAGTCCTCATCTGCTCGGGTAGCACGGAACGGCACGAGTCCTTTCCAGCATTCTCAGCAGAGTGCCTGCGTATACAGCAGCGGGGGAAATGGTGGCAGCGGCGTAAGCAGCAGAGAGAGCAGGAACCTCCTTGAAGAGGTGCTTCAGCAGCAGAGGTGAGAGAGCAGCACACTGGCTATTGTAACAGTAGCTTAATATAACATGACCTTGCCTTCACATTGAAAACAGACGAGCTGTTTATTTTCCACATCACTTTTGGGACATGATGTGTGATCTGATGCTAGCATCGCTAGCTCCACTTAAAGCATCAGTTTGCGATATAGGGTGCTCAGGTTTAAACATAAATGGGTTGCTTAAATGGGTTGCTCAGGTTTAAACATAAATGGGTGGGCTTAGGTTAGCCAGGGCTAACTGAAGCCCACTGCTTTCAATGGGCTTATTATTATTGTTATTGGGGGTGGGAGGAATTCCAGCTGTTGTCATAAGATTCGTTCTTAGTATTTTCAGGCATGGAAGGATTCTTTTTAGCATCTTACATTGCTTCTGCATCACACAGAGTCCTGCGCAGACATCCAAACTGTGTGCATGGTGGGGATGCAAATCACACCAGCCCCACCCCGGGTCATCCTCTTATGTACAGGGGCTATGTAGAGCCTAGTATCCACATAAGCTCAGACCACACTGAACTGTGCCTCTTGATTTTCAGATCTCCGGGTGGTGTGGGTAGGATCTGTGCATGCTGGGTTGTACACACATAGCTAAACTTGCAAACAGCATTTTGGGTGAGGCAAGCACACCATGGAGGATGGGATGGGCTAAGCTGGCAAGATCCCCATTTCCCACCACACACATAGAGATGGAATGTCTGTGTAGGGCTGCAACCCACAAGGGAGACTCTGTACCAATGGCTTAGTCATGCAGAAGAATGTTTCCCCCCCACCAAATCCGCTGTCATGACTTGCAAAGACAAATGCTTCTAATGCCAAGGTGTGAGGGACAGAGGCTGTAATGTGAGAACAACCCCAAGGAAGCATATTAAAAATGGATAACTTCTCCACTCTCTTCTTTCTTGTATCCAGAATGCTCCAGTTACAACATCACCAGCCAGCCTGTCACCAACCTTCTCAGGTGTCCCAGTCGCACACCATCCTCATGCCTGACACTACAGGAAGCAAAGCATCCAGTTCCTTCCCCCTGTCCGAACTGCAGAGCGAGAACTCATTAGAGTTTGCCTTCCGCAACACCCAGTTTCTCCAGCCTCACCTGTTTGGAGTCAGTGTTTCTCCAGTAACTTCAGCTGCTCACCTCCTAGACACCCACCTGCACATCAGTAGCAATGTCTCCCCCATCGCCTCCATGTTTTCTCAGCAGAATGGCTTTGCTGTGCAATCTCCGAGCTATGATGCAGTTACTTTGCAGCATGGGGACTTTGAAATGGAGGACCTTACATCTACCCAGATGGGGAAGTTCGTCTTAGTCAAATAAGATTCGCCTCCCCCTTTCCTGCTCTCCAGTTCTCGTGGTTCACACATCTCTCTTTTGGAAGAGTGTGCTGCTCTCGCTACGATCTGCAGATGGGTGATTTTTATTATTTTTTGCAACAGTAAAAACTCAGAAGCAATAACCTGTTTGAAATATGTGAAGAGGCCATTTGGCTTAGTAAAGCCCCGAACTTTATAGAACTAAAAGAAAAAAGCAATACTTGCGTCTTTTGGCTTCAACTGTACTTGCACTGAACAAATGTAACCAGAAACTGAAAGGAGAAAAAAAAATTTTTTTGTTTTTGGAAGAAAAGAATGACAGGGAAGTGGGGGTGGGGTGGGGAGGGCACAGGAGAACACTTTTCTGGTACTGTATTAAAGTCAGGCAAATACAGCTCTGCTGTTATGCAAGACTTTGACGGCTGTCAATGGTTGTGGTGTAGCAGGGGAAGGCTTTTCAAAGAAGGGACCAGAGCCACCCTATTCACAATATTTGTTTATGGATTTGTGAAGACGATAATTACCTCTTTTCTTAAAGACGACAAGCAAGAAAAAACCGCCACCCACAAACATAAACACAGATGCTTTTGTGTCACATTAATCGTTGATAGGGGAATAATGACAAAATTATTACGCATTATTTGTTTTTATACTCGTGTTAAAGGAAACAATACCTCTCTTTACTTTATATTCTCCCTTACTCAAAGGTTTATACCTTAAGAGGAAACTGTGAACTTTTCTGCATAGTCTCTCACTTGTAGCAGCTAAGGGTAGTTTGTATTCATTAGAAGCAATTAATTTGTCCTCTGGCGGTTCTGTTACCAGACTACAAATTGTGTTCCTGCCTTTCTCTCTTCCGGTGGTGGTGAGGTTCAACAGTAGGAAAATGTCTGTGCATCAATGAGGAGATGCCCATGGAATACCCCAGAGGTGATGGGAGCAGAATTGCTAAGAGGTGCTGGTGTGGGAAGGCTTTCTTTTTAAATTCTTCTTTTACCTCCCTTCCCTCTGCCACCCCTTGAAAAGCACTATCAAATGCTTTGAGGTTGCCTATGGCATGTCTCTCAGTGCTGCACACAGTTAATGCCGCTGCTAATGAGGTTTTTATGCATTTCGTTATCAGGGTCCAAACTGAACCGTCTCGTTGGGGAAACGTGCAATATTCAAAAGGTTGTGACAATTATACTGACAGTCAAAAGGAAATAGGATAGCACAACTTGATACTCTTCGTAAACAGTCGTTTTTTGAACAAACTAGTTTAAGTGAGATGAACAGCACAACTTCTGGGTTTTGTTTTGCATACTAATAGACGAGAGGGTTGTTGTTTTTATTTTAGGCATTTTTATTTGCGGTTTTAATATTCTGTGTGCGTGCGTGCGTGCGTGCACACATACAAGACTCGGAAGACAATATACACTACTTGGCTTTTGAAATAAGCTTTTTGGAGTTCCCTGGCATTTGCTTCCTCTGACCAGAGAATGACTTTTGTTGATACCAGTGGAAGCCTGGCAATGGATGTCACAGGGAGCAGGGAGACCACAGCAGGTCTTCCTTTGACCTAATAGATAGTTGGCGGGGGGAAAGAGGGCGGAAGATCAATTGTCAGTAGCAGGTGAGCAAGCTTGGCCAAAATTACCATTCAAATGTCTGAAAACAGCTTCATTCTGTCTAACACTTTTAAGGACCCATCTCTAAATGTAACACAGGGGTGCCTTCAAGTTACTATACTGCTTCTTGCAACCTGCAGTGTTATATATGTAAAAAAAGAAAAAGAAAAAAAGCTATTTTTTTAAATAAATAAGCCAAAGACTGTCTGTCTGTGGTGGTGTTGGTGAGGAGGGAGATAAAGTTGTATAGATCTATCTGTGGCTTTTCAACCTCTTTATCTGTGTACAGTATCTATATTGACGTGTCTTCAGTTTGCTGCTGCTGCTTTGTGTTCTGGAATATCCAAGTTACCTTGTAATCACTCTGTACAACCTTCTCTCTGACTGGTGCCTTTCGGCAGAGAAAATACCAGACTCATGCTAACTTGCAAGGCGCTTTGGTGTGTGGTTTGTAGGAGTGGCTACAAGGAGTGGGAGCAAGATCCGTCACAAAGCAGCAACGTTGCCTTCATTTTCGTAAAACAGTAGCAACATGTTATTTTATGAACTGCAATCCCCACCCCACCCATTTCTGTCTTTTTACTTTATTTTCTACCATAGATCAAGAGGCCACAAAAAACAACTTTTTGTTCTAAGCAATGACAAGCACTTTACTTCTTGAGCCCCCCCTCCCCAATTGCTATAGAAAATGCTTTGAAACTATTCTGAAGTAGAAAAAGGTCATTTTCAACATTTCAGGGTTTGTGTCTCCTTCCCCCTCCCCTTGTAGTGTTCTTGACAGTACTGTTTTGCAGACTGCAATGCAATAGATTATTTAAATACACTATGTGATTGGTTTAATTAAGATGTATAGTTTTATTTTTTATCATGACGAGATCATTTTGTTTCTTATGTTAAAGAGATGTACACCAAAATGATAAGTTGTGTTTTATTTAATATTTAAATAAACAGTTGTTGAAATAATTTATGATCTGCCTTGCAATCCTTTTTTTTTTAAAAAAAGTGTGTGTTTTTTTAAAGATACATCTATTTGGGTTTCCCTTACAGCTGATCTTTTTGTAAATTCTTTTATTTCCATGGAATACAGAAGGGCTCCTCAGATGTTTTCCACCCCCACACAAATACTACAGTGTTTCCTGATCTGGTGTCCTCCAGAGTGTTTTGGATTACAGCTTCCAAAACGCTGTGCTAGCTGAGGCTGATGGGAGTTGTAGTCCAAAACATCTGAAAGGTGCTAGGTTGGGAAAGGCTGGTATACGGAATACATGGAAAAGGAAACAGAACCATATTCCCTGGTCCTATCCCCAGTCTCCACACGGCCATTGGAACGTATACAAGGTATTTCTTTTTGTGTACAGTTCTATCCTCTGACGCACAAGCAACTAAAATTCATCCGGCACTAACAAATTATTATGGCTTAACATTTTATGGATTGGGGGGGTTTTCAGAGGGTTGCCAACTTTTGATATAAAAAATACCCATCTGCTGCTCTCCTAGGACCTTATGTGGAGCTAGTTTCACCAAGAACACCTAGAAGGTTAGGGGAGAAATTTGCAGAAACATAGTAAGTCGAGATGAAAATTATATAAAGTCTGTGTGTGAAACTCAGTATAACAAAACACACCAGGTGATGCACTGGATCAAGTATAGTAATCAGTCAGTCTCTCTCTTCCTCCTACTATTGTCTATAGTTAGTATTAAAGTCCAAATAAAAGGAATTATGATGTAGAAATGTCATAAAATTATATTTGGTATGGATTTCTAAAAATGGGGCAATAACTGTCATTTAATAATTCCATAGGAAGGCCGGATAAATGCCAAATGACTTGTGATTAAATCAGTAGCACATTAACACACAAGAAATCCACAGCCAATATATGTAGAAGTACAAATTAAGTATTGTAACTTCACTCAGACCAAACACGAAAGAAGCATATTGTCGAGGAGGAATTGTTTTAAAGTTCTGCCTTTCTCACTGGTTCTCCCCTGCCCTGAATAATGGAACATCATAAGATTGTCAAAAGTCTTGGGATCTTTTGGAAATGTTGCAAATCATCCTCTTGGCTGGCCTTTGAAGCTAAGGATTAAGGTAGCAAAATGAAGGAAGTATCAGTGAACTTAAAAAAATATCTGTTCACGTATACGCAAATTCTTGAGCTGTCTCTGTAGTTTACTGGCATTTTAATCCCAGATACTGGTTACTTCCCTGAATGCAGTTTTGCTCGTAAGACCTGTCAAGTAATGGCTGGTTGGCAAACCTAGATTTACCCAAGCAAATACTGTTGCCCTTGTTGTGGGGTGATGTAAGTAGGGCAGCTTCTGCTTCCTCCTTGGCCTGCCACTAACATCCCATCAGCCACTAAATGCAGTGTACAGGACTTGGGCAATAATTACAATTATTACTTTGTGTGGCATTGCTAGAGACAGGGCTGTAGTGCCAGCATGGCATAAACACCACTTTCTGCACTGGGGGGGGAGGTGTGTTCAGAAAGAGATTTCTGTCTCTTGTTGGGGACTAATCACGGTTTGGCAAATGGGTGTTGGCCGGGGGGGGAAAGTGCTTGTCTTTTACTTTCAGCAATTGTCAAACAGGAGATGCTGGCAAGCTCTGTGCATGTCATCTGTTTTTGGATATGAATTTGGACAAGATCTTCCAAAGCATCTAGATTTTCCACACATTTAGGCCTCTTACATTGCATAAGCAGAAATAAATTGCCTATGAATGCATACTTTTGGCTCAATAATTCCTTTGGCTACATACCATTAGGGAACTGGGGCTGACACCAACTGTGAACTTAACTCTTAGTATCCCTGCTCATAATGAATGGATGCAAATGTAGCTTTTAAATCTGGGGCGTAGAGTGTTGTGGTTTTGCACACGTTTGTTTCGAGAGGCACAGACGGCTTCTGAGGTTGGAACCTGGTCGTGGGACTTGTTCTCCCTTCTCCCAGGCTGTTTGATTGGTGACCTTGAAGCGTTTCCTTCTTCCTCTACAGCCTGGAATACTGCTCTGTTCCACAGATCTCTCTCTGTAGGGAAGTATTGCGTTGCTCATCCCACTTCTCCAAGCTGTGGGAAGTCCCATGGGTTCAGTGTTTACTCACTTTGGAAGGAAGTTGCTGGAGGTTTATTGGCCTTTTTTAATGGTTCTGTTTGCTTACAAATAAATGGGCTGAGCACAGGGAGAGCTGCAGTGTAAAAATGCCAACAGACAGCCCAAGTTCACTGCTGTCATGTCAGATTTCTAGAGAGGCACCCGACACCCTATGGTGCTTACAGAGAGCCCAAAGTCATCTCTCTCTCTCTCTCTCTCTCTCTGTCTGTCTGTCTGTCTTTCTGTTGCCCTCAAACTGTGGACCCCCCAGACATCATCATTTATTAAAGGACAGGTAGATACCAGCTTTTTGCCCCTGTAACAGAAGGGTGTCCCCCGCTCCAGCACCAATCCTGTAAGGAATCCCAGTAGCAAAAAGGGTCCCATTCAGGTCCTCTCTGCTGCCGCCACCCACTTAGTGTCACTTTGGGCAAGAGGCATGGGATCTGCTACTTCCTCACAGTTATCTCCGTGGGATTAAAGAAACAGCAGGCTGAACACTGGCTTGGCTATTTCAGTACATATTCCCACCTGCTCTCCCAGGTACTTGAGCACTGAGTAGCCTAGCCCAGACAGTCGAAGCGACATGGAAGACAACCAGTCCTTGAATGTGCCTAGAAATCAGTATAGCCCAGGAATCCAATCCAGCAATTTATTCAAAAGGAGTATATCAGCTGCGGGTTGGAGGATCAAGATGGACAAGGGATTGTTTGGCCCAGGGTGTTGATTGACAGGTGGCCAGGTAAATGCTCAGGGTCTTGGGGATGAAGCAAGCAGGGGAACAATGGCAGGAGGTGGGGGCTGTCAAAAGTGCGAGACAGAAGCCTTTCCTCCAGGTATGCATTGAGAGTCATATCCTTCTCATCTATGCATGATGGAAAGCTGGGTAATCTCAAAGCAATGAGGTGGGTAGAGTGTAAGTGTACAGCAGCCCCAACAAGGATCCCCCCCTTAAAGTAATAATAATACAAATAAAAATGTGCACCCAACCCCAAGACCCTTATTTATCATAATTATCCAACTTTCCAAAATGTTAACCCTTTTTGAGAAGGTTTAACCCCTTTCTGTTTTAACAATACAAATTCCACAAATATTTTCCATATTTCCTAGGAAGTTTTCCCAGTAAAGGGAATACTGAGCATGGAAGGTACTGTCATTGAGCAAGAGGGTTACAATACTTATTGCTTTTGGGTTTTCCTGAGCTTCTCTGTCCCCTTTTTAATTTGTGGTTTTCTCTTTTGAAAAGAATACAGTTCTCTTTTTGAAAGAACTTACTAAATTATAGTGCTGATGCAGAAGGCTGTCTGTTTCCTGTGTGTGTGTGTGTGTGTGTGTGTGTGTGTGTGTATGCGCCCAAAGACTTCAGATGATTTGGCTGAGAGAGGTGAGGAGATTATAATGAGCCAGGCTCTGGCATGGGAGAGCAAACAGACGTAATAATGCTGTGAACTTGTTTTCCAGCAACAGCTAATTTGGAATCGGCAACCTGCACAAAGTACATTAACACTGCTGACTCATGAAGAAAATCAAAATTATTTTTGTTGGCTAAGTCTCTACCCTTGCCCCATGCACAACATTTCTATAAGCTTGCTAGCCAGATCATGGGTTGTTTATTATTTTACCCCACTTCCAAATCATATCTGGCTGAATTAGATTGAAGTACCCTCATGTGAGTGTCTCAACACAGGCAATGGAACTAGATCTTTAGCTTCACACTACTTGCTATGGTTCAGTTCAGCAAACAAGAAACTTGGCGTTATGCGCTTTAATTTCCAAACCAAAAAGGGGTTGTCTGTTTGCAAATTGCACCTCTGATGTTGTAGGGCCCAGTCTGAGATGCATGTGCTTGTGATTAAAATCAAAGAAGGTAGCCTGGGGGTCGTCTAGTCCAACCCCTTGCAGTGCAGGAATCTCAACTAGATCATACAAGACAGTTGGCCATCCAACCTCTGCTCAATTATTACCATGTCCAGTGTTTGCTGGTCTATGTAGACATGGGTTAAATATCTTGCTGAAATCTGTTCCCAACCTTTTAATTAGGTTTTTAAAAGTGTCCCTTTTTAAGCACGAAAATGCTTCCTATTCAATCACACTTTTTAATAAGATATATCTACTGTCCTGCTCTTTTGTTGTTACTTTACGATAGAGGTTATATGACCAATTTTAGTTTGGTACTAGCTGAGGCCTAGTATACAGATTGTTTAAATGCAATTCTCCAAAAGTTTCTCCTGTGTTTCCTATGTATGTGCTTCTTGCATCCACAGGATATCTACTTGGAGAGTTTTTTTCATGCACAAGTTGTTTTGCACTTAAGGAAGAAATGTTATCTACGCTTGCCAGAATTAATTAACTGAAAGAAAAAACACACACACCACATAGCACAACAATTTGTTATCTCAATAATTCGCTACTATCAACTTTGTATTTATTGCTTCAGCTTTCTCTTCAACTGGGTAATGTTTTAGATATCACATTTCCCTTTGTTCAAGATTAGATTGCCTCATTGGAATCCTTTGGTCAAATTCTTATTTGGCCTTCCTGTTCTTCAAACCTCCCCAACAACCTGCAACACACAATTTTCAATAGTTTGTTTGCTGCTGCCGATTTCTTGATTAGTTCTCTGGTTTTCTTTACCTATATACTTTACAAAGTTTAAACTCTCAGCGATTATTCTTTATCACTATGTTTTTGTGATTATGAACCACAAATAATTTTGGTAGGAAACCCCACTGGCATTTTATTC
Organism: Podarcis raffonei; assembly: GCF_027172205.1. NCBI lineage: Eukaryota > Metazoa > Chordata > Lepidosauria > Squamata > Lacertidae > Podarcis > Podarcis raffonei. Next base: position 57,842,746 of record NC_070605.1, on the reverse strand, counting down.
TTCTGCAGTACTCTTGTCATGATTCCTACCCCCATGTCTTAATAGCGCTGGGTGCTTATCAAAACACTTGTGTTTTAGCTCTGCCTAGCATTATCCATTGACTTTAATAGATATAGTGTGGAATAGTTACTTACTTTAAAATATAATAATTTTATTTTACACATCTCTAGGTTTCTAAAGCTGGGCTGTTATATTAGAAGTTAACCTTTCCACAGATTACAAAAAAAATGAATAAACATTTTCCTCCCCCCCCCATTTTTTCCTTAATAAAGTTATTATTTGTTACAGTTCTCAAACTTCTGACAAACATATCTAACCCCAGCTGGGGAGCAGTGGAGCACAATGGAGCTTCTGATCAGCCGCTTCATCCCAAGCCCTGGTGGCCAGAGTCAAAGGGAGAGGTGCTTTTTCCTGATTCCCTTGGCAGATCCACAAGGCTTTGGATCCAGTGATAGAGTCCCTTGACCTGTAGTCTGCAGCATGGCTTGCTTTCTTGAGTTACATCTTTTACATATGTCTTGAACTCTCTGCCATGGAGTCACAGATTTTCCTTGGGACTCGTCTGTCAGCCTCAGTGCTCCTTGCCTGCAAAATGTCTTTCGATGATTTCTAGAAGATCTTCTAAATCAGGCTTCTTCAACCTCGGCCATCCAGGTGTTTTGAGACTACAATTCCCAGCATCCCTGACCACTGGTCCTGCTAGCTAGGGATCATGGGAGTTGTAGGCCAAAAACATCTGGAAGGCCGAGGATGAGGAAGCCTGTTCTAAATCATTAACTATGTTATATACTGCCTTAGAACTATATACACACCTTGACTTGTTGGGCTCACCTTTTCACCCAGACCTTGCCAAGTCCCACTCCAGGTACACTCAAGCGCCATAATTTTGCTTTCCAATAAATGGTAGCCCTAATTCCTGCTGAGCTGTCTCTTTACGCTCCACAAAGGATTCCCCTCCACTCTTTACTCATATGTAAAAGGTAAAGGACCCCTGGATGGTTAAGTCCAGTTAAAGGCGACTATGGGGTTGTGACCCTCATCTTGCTTTCAGTCCCAGGGAGCCGGCGTTTGTCCACAGACAGCTTTCCAGGTCATGTGGCCAGCATGACTAAACAGCTTCTGGTGCAATGGAATACCGTGACGGAAACCAGAGCACATGGAAATGCCATTTACCTTCCCACCGCAGTGGTACCTTTTTATCAACTTGCACTGGTATGCTTTCAAACTGCTAGGTTGGCAGGAGCTGAGACAGAGCAATGGGAGCTCACCCCATTGTACAGATTCAAACCACCAACCTTCTGATCGGCAAGCCCAAGAGGCTCAGTGGTTTAGTGACACTCTCCTATGTAGAATGTGCCATCTATTCTGGTCCTCGTAGCCCCACCTGAGAAGGCTGCTGATTCTGCAGCTGGTTGGTGGATGTTGGTTGAAAGAGACCTGATTTTGCTCCTGCAAAGCTCTCTTCCCTCTGGCTACATCCCCTTCCTCACAACTAAAACACAAATTAATTTCGGGTATTCATTTCTATCTAATATTGGGTATTGTTTCCCTTCGGTACTACCTTTGTGCCTGCCTTGTCCCCCGGAACATACATTAACCAGTTCATAAGCATTCAATGTCTGCATTCATAATTTCATTGTTTTTTTGTTTTGAAAAATTGCTGCACATAACATTGTGTGTGTTTGTGTATTTGTGCATATGTACATGTTTTCCAACTCTCGCTATTCTCATCTGATTTTAGAAGTAGGACTTCATGATTGTTGAGAAAGTATTCAGCCAGGCAGGGAAACCCTCTGTGGTAGAAGAAATGACGCGCAGCAATCCAGCTTGCTTTGTGCGGTGGAATTTTCCTGCATTTCTGCTACATGAATCATTCTGACACTTGTACTGTTTTGATGATATAGAAAAGTCAGACTTGCTTCCTACCTGTTAATGAGGCTAAAACTTCTAAGCCCCAGCGAGTGGCATTTGAAATGTTCCAACAGGCAACAACTAAATAACGAATTAAATAAAAGGGGGAAGAATCAGAGCAGCTAGCAGAGTTTCCCCCTGTGCCGAGCATTTCTCTGGTTGTTAAAATAAGGCTGCCACTTTCGAGACCACACTCATGCAGTGGCTAAGAGTGTGGTCCGGAAAGTCCCCAGTTCATAGGCTGCTCCAGTCATAAGTGATCTTGAGCCAGTTTACAGATGGATACATTTGTCAATTTTGGCAGCACCAGATTTAGGGCGGTGCAGGTGGTTCCACTGCACAGAGTACTGAGCCGTAGGGGTGCAAAACTGAGAAGACCCATAATTGAGAAGATCCATTTTGGGGTGCCAAATTTTGGCCTCACACAGGGCTCCATATTATGAAAGATAACCAAAGTCTGTCCCTGTTTTTCTCTGTTTGTTTGGGGTTTTTTTTTGCAAAATTTAGTTCCCCTCAATTCTATGAGCAAATTGTGTATGCATCTATATATGTTTAATCTCATGGAAATTTGTCAGCATTTTAGTGTAAATTTCTTCTAATATTTCACTTTCTGCATGCAGTTTTGACCAATATATACATTCTGCAACTAGCTTACCCTAACATTTTGGCATGTTATTTTCACAAATGTAGCATTTTTAGAACATTTCCACCCAATATATACATTTTTGTAAATTTTGTTTGACTGGAAAGTTATTAACACAAAATTCAGAGAATGAAGCTTTGAACAGGGGGAGCTAAACATTTATCAGTTACTACCTTCTGCCTTGTTCAAGCCGATGTTGAAAGACTCAGCTGTTTGAAATTGGCAACCCCAGAAACAGGTTCAGTGTTTTTTAAGTTTTCCAAGTAGCGTTGCTATTCAGCGATGGTGAATCACTGAGGTAACATTTGTCCAAACAAAGTAACGTACTTTCAGCACTCTTGCTACCATCTTATGGAAATGAAATACATCTACCAGGATGCTTTCCCTTGGCTTTTCACGACATGAGACTCACAGCATGATTCAAAATAAAATAATGAGAAGTCTCGCATAGCAACAAGAAGTGACAGCAGATTTGTTTAGGGCGTGCCTTATAATGAGGCTATGGGAACAGAAAAGTAATAAGGAAACACTGATGGTATCAGAAAAACACTGGATCAGATGATAGCTTCATATCTCTATAGCTACCAGTATACCCAGTTAAGTAAATACAAGTGTGTGTTTCTTTTTAAAATCCTCTGGAGAAAAATACACATGTATAAACAGAGTGAGAATTTTTTACTTTGTAGGTATCACATAATCCCAAGTGAAGTTTTATAATTCATCTTGGCCACTTAATTAACAGCCTTTCATTACATCTTAATTAAATGTGCATATCTAAGAAGCTTTGTGCAGCTTTTCACAGAATTGCTACATTTTTCCACTTTCGTGCCTGGCAGATGGAATTTGCTGAGCTGCTTCAAACGTGCTTATCCATTTATTTTCCATTCAACCCAGTGGCGTAGCGTGGGTTGTCAGCACCTGGGGCAAGGCAAGTAATTTGTGCCCCCTGAGAGAGAGTGAGTGAGCCAGGTAGGGGCAGAGAGCTGCGAGTGCGAGCGCGCCCCCCCAGATGTTGCGCCTGGTGCGGCCGGCCCCCCCTGCACCCCCACGCTACGCCACTGATTCAACCCTAGTGCTGAGATTTCCCCATAGATCCTAAGTGGGGTGGGGTGGGGTGGGGCGTTAACAAGAAACATCCACCCATGTGGTTTATTTCTGGAAACCACAGCACAGTAGTTGTACCTGGCAACTTTAGCTATTATGAGTTGATAGTTGAGTGAATAAGGCATTAGAGATTGAGACTCCCAATCGCATGAGGCAACTGTCTGCAACCAGCCTCCTCCCATGTAGGTGCTCCTTTGAGGAATGTATGAGCATTGAGTGGGTGCTAAGAATATCAATAATCTTAAACTAAAAAAAAAGTAGTGTTGTAATAGTAGCTTGATATGATTTATGAACATCATTGAATAGGTGTAAAAGGCATAAGCTTTGGAGAAACTTTTCTTCTAAGCCCTCTTTCAAGCTCAGTGTTCATTGGCGAAGATATACCCCTAGTTGTGCTGTTGACTCATTGCTAGTTTACCATAGAGTCAAAACACTGACCTAAGGACCTGGTCTAGCAGTCCTTCCAGTTTCCTTCACTTCTGCTCTAAGCCAGTGGATTTCTAGCAGTCTGCAGAAATTCTACCTCCTTTAGAATCTGCTTAAAACAATGAAAGAAGCAGAAAGCCAGGAATGTTTAATGAGTGCAGAGAGCCAAGATGAGGAAGAACTTTGATTCAGTTCACATCTAAAGGGAAATTTGCATAGTCTGCATTTTCCAAAACAATATGCTAACTGAAACACAACCATGCTTTGAAATTCATACTTCTTCAAATTTTGCAATACAGTTCTTCAGCTTAGCATTGTGCACAGACATGTATACAGTGGTACCTCGGGTTAAGTACTTAATTCATTCCGGAGGTCCGTTCTTAACCTGAAACTGTTCTTAACCTGATGGGGCCTCCTGCTGCCGCCACACGATTTCTGTTCTCATCCTGAAACAAAGTTCTTAACTGGAGGTACTAGTTCTGGGTTAGCGGAGTCTGTAACCTGAAGCGTATGTAATCTGAAGTGTATGTAACCCGAGGTACCACTGCATACTGAAGTGTGCATATAAATGCACACATTATTGAAAATATCATACTAAAATGAATAAGGAAAATCACACTGCAAAAAATGTTTGTTAGGCAAAATTGAGCACAGCTGAGGTGGGTGTGGCAGTGCCCCTTTCCCCTAATGGACTAGCCTCCACTGACCCTTCTCCTGAGCATGTAACAACAGCCCAAGAGAAATTTAGCAAGTGAAGCTTTACCTGGGACAGAGGCAGAATCCTAGGAAATTCAACTCTTCCTCCAGGAATCTGCTTTAATAAGCTCAAAAAGTCTTATAGGGGACCTGCAAATGCTTGACTTAGCTGTGGCTTTCCCACTGGACTTACAGAAAGATCTTGTTCACATTGCATATTTCCCCTAGTGTGAGTGACAACTGCATCTGCAAACACCCAGACCCCAAAACAGAGCAACATGTGAATAATCTGTTAATAAATGCCTTGTAACCGTTTTTACGCACATCCTTTTGTTCGCTGGTTTAAGCTCATTGAAAGCTGTCATGCTGCCTAATAGCCTCAGCTGTTGCATAACCATCAAGGTGTGGAACGAGTTTCCCTCAGGAGCTGGTGGGGCATGTACACATTCCACCCTGATCTCTTCACTGACGCAGCCTGGAGCTGAGCCAGATCGTTGGTCCGTCTAGATGACAAGTGGGCAGCCGGTGGCCCTCCAGTTGCTGTGGGGCTACAACTACAATCATCCCTGACCACTAGGCATGCTGGGTGGGACTGATAGAATCATAGAATCATAGAATCATAGAGTTGGAAGAGACCACAAGGGCCATCGAGTCCAACCCCCTGCCAAGCAGGAAACACCATCAGAGCACTCCTGACATATGGTTGTCAAGCCTCTGCTTAAAGACCTCCAAAGAAGGAGACTCCACCACACTCCTTGGCAGCAAATTCCACTGTCGAACAGCTCTTACTGTCAGGAAGTTCTTCCTAATGTTTAGGTGGAATCTTCTTTCTTGTAGTTTGGATCCATTGCTCCGTGTCCGCTTCTCTGGAGCAGCAGAAAACAACCTTTCTCCCTCCTCTATGTGAGTTGGAGCCCAACAGCACATGGGGGGGGGGGCGGCGCACAGATTCTCAATCCCATTCCTAATCACAACAGTAATAAGGCAATCCTGGGTATGGTCGTTTTGTATTTGCATTATTCTACCCACTGAATGAGTGACAGCTGCCAGTTACATAATACAATGGAGGTTTGTGTCAGTGGGCTGTTGAACATTCCCTGTAATACACATGCTCACAGAAATACTCTGTGTAGGCTGCCATCAGATGCTACTTCCTTAATATCACCCAACACTTTTCGAGATATGTCCTAATATATTTCTAGCCGATTTAAGTGAAATAATGAAAAATCCAGTGTCTCTGCGGTTTCTGTGGGTGTCTGTGAAGCTTTCTCAGAAGCTTGTGCTAATCTGCAGCAATCAGACAATCTTATATAGTTGAAATGCTTTCGTGAAGGTCCCCCCCCCCGCCCTGAGACTTTTGTCTTACTTCTTCCCTTCCTTATGATGGTGAGCGAAGATTAGCAGCAACATTAGCAGCCGTAGTGCCATCATGGGAAACTTCAATCAGATACACCATTCATTTGAAGTAATTAGCATGCTTGTTTGGGAAATGGAGGTGAAAGTCAAAATTTTCCAAGTTGATATTTCTGAAGGAAGTACTTAAAAAAAATAATTAAACATTAAAACTGCAACTTACTTTCAAAATGTTTTGCATCAAGCCAAGAAAGAGAAGGTAGAGAATTTTATTTATTAGATTTCTATACCACCCTTCATCATAAGATCTCAAGGCAGGTCACAGAATAAAATACAGGATGAAAACAAGGAAATAAGTAAAACATCTGATCATCATGCACATATCTGTTTCAAAAAATGAAGCTTGGGGAGATGTCTCTGAGAGATTTATTACATGAGAAATCCACCTTGCAGCATTTGGAAAATCAAGAAATGCTTCAGGGCAGCTGACCATTGGCCATGCTGGTTGGGCAGATGAAAGCTGGAGTTCAACAACAACCAGAAGATGACAGGTTTCCTATTCCTGCCTTAAGGCAACACCTGGACAGGCTTGACGAAGGGAGGACTGTAGCCTCGTGGTGGCCTGTCTGATCTGCATGCAGAAGGTCCTGGGTAGGAACTCCAGGTAGGACTAAGAGAGGTCCCTGCCTGGAATTCTGGGGAGCCGCTGCCAGTCAGTTTAGACAATAAAGAGCTGGGTAGACCATTGTTTGACTTGGTGCAAGACAACTTCCAGTGTTCCTAACAGCTCTGGGTATTCAGATGATGCCTCTCAGTGGAGAAAGTTGCTAGCAGGTTGCTTTTTGATGCAGAGACCACTTGGGAATGTGAGGAGGTATTTATGGAGGTAACCCAGTCAGGAATTAGATTTAAAAGGGAGATGGAGGCAGAAGCAGAGGGCAGAGCTGAGCTTTGAGCTTTGAGCTTTGCGATCTAAACACATTGAGGATGCAGGTGGGAGCACAAAGTTTGCAGGGAGGTTAGATGGTGTTGGCTATGTACTGAGAATCGATTCTGATTTGTCTGTGGGGAGGTTATATTATGTTGCACCATAGTGCAATTCATACACACACACACACACACATAATGGCTCTATGTACAATTGTTGTAGAGTGCTCTGAATTTTTTATGAGTAGCAGCACTTTTTAAAAAAATATAAATAAATTATTTTAAAGGCTAAGAATTATTACTCAGAATAGGCAAATACTGAATACCAAGTTACCATCTCTTCAGTTGGGTCAACTTTTCTCCTGCAATCTTAGCTTCCATTTCAACTCCTACAAAATGTCCTATTTTGGAATCCACCCTTTCCCAACGACTCCCTTTGTGAATTTATTGCTGTGGGATTGGAAATCTGGTCATCTGTTTTAACACACAACCCAGAGCAGTTTGCAACACTTGCAGCATTACATAATATCTTTCCAAGCTTCTGATCTGTATTTTGTAACAAGATTTCTGCCCTATGGAAGATGCAAGCTCAGAAACAGGGAGCCAGAGTGGTATAGGGTTGTCTATGTGAGTGTTTTAGAGGAGGCTTTATGAATTTCTGGTTTGTACTGGTCTGTTAGGTTCTTCCAGTGCAATCCAGCTGCAAATGTCAGAAGGAACAATCATAGCTTTAATCCTTTGAAAAACAAAATCACATACACACAAAGCAACAGTGACTGATAATTGACAGCGTTAACCTATACTCTGTTTAAATAAAGTCTTTCATGCTTTCTGGTCCAGTCAACCCCAAACCTGTTTACTTGCAGTTATGACATTACTGAGAACAAGTACCCATGTGCTTACCCCATGCACAACCTTTGTGCATTTACATTCCAAAATGAGAGCATTTTCTAACCTGTGTCTACCATATGATAAAGAAATATTTGGTGGGCATGACTGCTTGAACTTGAAAGCTGCAGTCTTCGGAAGTCAGCCCAATTCGTCAACAAGACTTGCATCTGAGAAGTTGAGTATATTTTATACTGGTATGGGAGCCAGAAGTCACAGAGGTACCTACATCATCCATGGAGACCTGAGTTCAAATCCCTACTCAAGCTTCAAAGCTCACCAGTCCTGAGAGATCTGCATTGGTTCCCAGGACATTTCTAAGCACAATTCAAAGTGTTGGTGCTGACCTTTAAAGCCCTAAATGGCCTCAGTCCTGTATACCTGAAGGAGCGTCTCCACCCCCATTGTTCAGCCTTGACACTGAGATCCAGTGCCTAGGGCCTTCTGGCAGTTCCCTCATTGCGAGAAGTGAGGTTACAGGGAACCAGACAGAGGGCCTTCTCGGTAGTGGCGCCTGCCCTGTGGAACGCCCTCCCACCAGATGTTAAGGAAATAAGCTGCTATCCTATTTTTAAAAGACATCTGAAGGCAGCCCTGTTTAGGGAAGTTTTTAATATTTAATGCTGTATTGTTTTTAACACTTGATTGGGAGCCTCCCAGAGTGGCTGGGGAAACTCAGCCAGATGGATGGGGTATAAATAAACAACAACAACAACAACAACAACAACAACAACAACAACAACAATGTAACCCTGGACCAGTCACACACTGCCAGTCTAGTCTACCTCATCAGGTTGCTGTGAGGGGAATTGTGGGGTGGGGGGAATGTATGTCATCCTGAGCTCCTTGGAGGAAGGGTGGAATAAAAATGTAATAAAATAAGCATAAAGCCTCCTGTTATGGCAACATTGTCATGCACATCTTGTTCCCTGCCGCACAGACACAAAGGCAGAGGTCACCAATGTGCTCTCCACCAGTCATCATCCCCAGCCAGCATGGCTAATGGTCAGAGATGTCAGGAGTTGTAGTTTAATAATATCTGACAAGCACCACATTGGGTACTCTAGTACCTAAAGCACAGGTAGAATTCTCACCTTCTGTTCTGACCCAATGATGGTCCCTGCTTCTTTGAAAGGTGCACTTGCAAAATATCATGCTACATCCCCTTCCTCAACATCATTGGGTAGTGACCAAGGAGGTAGTAGGTGCCCTCTTGGTCTGTTCCAAACTTGGGTCTCCAACTGTTTTTGGACTACGATTCCCATCATCCCTGACCACTGGTTTTGCTGGTAGTCCAAAAACAGCTGGAGACCAAAGTTTGGGAAACCCTGATTTCTGTTCAAATGTGGCATCTATGCAAACACCTCTTTTTCAGGTTTAAAGGTAAAGGTAAAGGGACCCCTGACCATTAGGTCCAGTCGTGGACAACTCTGGGGTTACGGTGCTCATCTCGCTTTACTGGCCGAGGGAAACGGTGTACAGCTTCCAGGTCATATGGCCAGCATGACTAAGCCACTTCTGGTGAACCAAAGCAGCGCACAGAAATGCCATTTACCTTCCCACTGGAGCGGTACCTAATTATCTACTTGCACTTTGACGTGCTTTTAAACTGCTAGATTGGCAGGTCATCCCCAAATGCAGAGGAAGACTGGGCTCCCGGATATGCAGTAGTTATCTGGAAGCTGATATTTTAGCAGATCTGACATGTTCGCTATGCCTGGTTTCAAAATTGGCCAAATGAATTGGTTTAAGATTTTAATACAGGGATGGGAACCCTGTGGCCATCTGTATTTTGCAGCACTACAACCCCTATCATCCCTGACCATTGGCCACACCGCCTGAGGCTGATGGGTGTTGGAGTCCAACCACAGCTGGAAGGTCACAGGTTCCCCAGCCTGCTTTAATGGAAGCTGACAGGTCCAGTTGACTCCTCCTTTCCTTCACAAGCATATCTGATCAGCAGCTAGTTTGTAAGCTGTAACAGTGATACTACATGGAAAAGCCTAACGGGTTTAGAAACGTAATAAAAAGGCCTTTTCTCAACATCACAGACTTTTCTCTTCCATCCCTTCACCAGCTGATGTGTTTTTGAAGGCATACTAGCATTTTACTTCAATCTGCAAGAAACATTTTTGAGTTGCTGGCTTGAATTTAAAAGAAAAAGAGAGGACTGGGTTGAGTCAATGCACCCACTACAGAGGAACAAAGGAAGAAATCTTGCCCTTAGCCTGACCTTCTCTGAACTGATGATTCAGCCTCTGTTACAGCTCAGAAGATTCTGGTATGCATAAAGAAGCACATTGTATGTCAAGGTAATTTCCATCTTTAGAGTAATCCAGAGCAGGAGGTGTTTCCATTTTAGAGAACTATTTAGCACAGCAAGCATCCGAGCCTAAAATAACTTTAAACCATTTTAATTCTGATGTATGCATATAGATCATAGGCAATGTTGAAGTTGCTTCAAATATCTCCTAGGCTTGTGAACTTCCATGCAGGGAGATCAATCCATGAAATATAAATGAACAATCAAGCACGTTGGTCACACAAGTATCTGTATTTCTGTATGAAAATGTCCTGGGAAGTGGCAGTTGAAATGGCTTCTTGGTGCATGGACAGAGCAGTGCATGTATACGCAGCAAAACAGATGTACTGAGTTTGCCCTTTTTCCTATTGATGTATTCCTGGTTTGGTGTCCCATGGTGTCTATCTAGGCTAGCATAACAGGTCACAACAATTAAAAATATCTATAAAATTAGGTTGCTCTGATTCACAAGTTGTTTGTTTTCTCCCATTTGGCATTGTGGCTGCATTCCAGCTGGTTCTTATCTATGTTTTTGATTGCATAACGTACTTACTCAATTTCTATCAAGTGCGGCTACAACAGGCTCTTTGAAGTTACCCTTATTCCACAAAGCACAGCTGCGTTTAAACAGGTCAAAAGCAATTTCAGGAACAGTGGCGTCAGAAGGGAGGGATTTCCTAACTCGAGGAGCAGTATCAAAGTTGGGCATTGCTGTGGGAAAATGCTGGTGGTTCTGATAGCACCACTTCCAAGTTAGACACATTGTCTGGGAGCTTCAGGGTTCTCTTTCCTCGCTTCTTTCCCATGCTCTCCACTCACAATCCGCTTCCAGTCCCACAGAATTGGCACCAGGCAACGCCTTGCTTTTGCCAAGGAACTCTATATGTTCATCCGCCCCTAGACACGCTGTTCTTTAAGGCTTATGTAACAATTGTGCATGTTAAAACAGTGTATTCAGCTCCAGGAGCGTCACAGAGTCTTTCAAAATGAATCTTGAGTAGGTGGAAATAGGCCACAGTGAGTGATGAGAACAATATTCTGAATCACTGTGATGAAGCTGACCCCATCCAATTCTTTACTTAGATGTAGGGTGCTTCCAGTTGGGGGCTTTATGCCATAAATGAGTCAATAAGATACCACTTTTCTCTATGTATGTGTGGCATGCAACCAATTACACAATTTAGTCTTTGACATTTCATAGGTAAGCCCAGTGCTTTTTTTCCTTTAAAAATTTTTTAGGCGTACTCTCATTTTGACTCAAGAAAATCACCATTTTATAGTTCAAATCGGGAAAAATAAATACAGTAAATGGACAAAAGCACAAAGATTCACAAAATGTTTAGGGGTATGCGTACCCCTGTGTGCCTCCAGAAAAAAAATCACTGGTTAAGCCCCTGCTTTCCACCCACATAGATGAGCAGTCCTGGATAGGATGTTTCTGGCCCCTCCCTTTAATGCCTATTCTACACCCTCCACCACCTTTTCCCATTCTGGGCATGTACACTGCATCTGTGTATGCACACCTTTTAAGTTCCTACTGAAAGTGTAGAAGAGTCAACATATCCATTCCTAGTTATGTTCCCCAATGGGCAAAATGAAGGGTTGTGCTTTGTGTATGGGTAGGAAGAAGGTACAACATTCATTCATTTCAATTGGTAGTTTGTTTGTTTGTTTGTTTGTTTGTTTGTTTAAAAAATACAGAGGTCTTCCTCAAGTTTCATTGGCAACTATACCAAAAGAATGCCAACGATACCAAAAATCCGCTAAAGAGGTCTTGTGGAAGACTTGTGTATTATTAAGTGCCAATATATGCACTGCAATTTTGGCCTATAAGTGATCCCCCACATGTGTTAAAAGAAGAGCTCCTCTGAACTGGGTTGTTGAAATATCCGTATGCATTCAGCATGCAGCAATTGGTGGAAATAGGCACACTTTGTATTTTTTCAGCTGCCAGAAACAAAATGGTTAGGTTGGACATGGATGAGGAGCAGAGACAAGCAGGGGAGTGGCAAATGGGACCACCCACTGAAACTTCATCACACATATGACAAACCAGCCATACCAAATGAGCTTCCACGCCAACAGTCACTGTGGGTGTATAATGGGTGGTTTTTACTTAATGGATTTTCTGGCTTTGGGCTCATCTACACTTCCATGATTTCTTCCACTTGTCCCATGACTTCTAGGCATGGGTATGAGAGGTTTTTCTTTTGGCCCTCTGCTTTCCCTGGGGAAAACCTGTTGTTTACTTCTAAATCAGAACAAACACCAATCCACAGAAGACCTGACTGATATTTGTTCTGATTCAGCAGTAAAGAGCAGGCTTTCCTGGGGAAAGCAGCAGGACCCAAGAAAAATCTCCCTGGACCCATGCCAAGTGTTGATGAACCCTAAAATGTACCCCCCCCCAAAGCATGGGTTGGCATTTTGATGACAATGATGGCAGGAGGACAGTGCAAAACACTTGTGTGCATGAACAGCAACAATTCCACAATAAACCACCAACTGGAAGCAGCTTCAGAAAAGAATATAGGGACCTGCAGCCAATAAGTATCTAAGTGGTTAGTTCCAGTCAATGTGTGAATTGTCTACCTCCTTAGTGTCACCAATCAACATTGTTTAACAATCCTACAGTCTTGCCTGTTCACTTGTTTCAAGACAACAGCGCATAAACTCACACACTGTGAGAGTTTCCCCAGAAGAACAGGGATGGTCTGGGAGTCCGTTGCATGTCAGAACCTCCATAGAAATACATAAATACATAAATTATGATTGCAAAAACTGGTGATGGCTATTTTTAACTCTGCATTTTTATGTGATATTTGGATGGCTGGGGATTATTTAATTAGCATATGCAATTGTTAGTGAGCAGCATTGTCAGACATTCTGTCATTTCTGGGGGTTTCTTCTGCATGCTTTCATATGGAAAAGAATTGCAATTAGAGGATAACATCACATTTTAAAATGTTGTGATGGTACACAGGTTGGGGTGTCGTTGTTGTTTTGGCATCTCCCCCCTCAGAACAATCTGTCATAACCAAAACGTAATGACTGCTGGTATCTTTACTTGGTAATAAAATATCTGTTTCTGTTGACTTCTGTCTTCTGTACCTGTTCATTAAGCCTTACCTGCAGCCATGGGCTCTCAGTTTTCCTTTGGGTCACATCCACACCATACATTCAAAAGACATTCATACCACTTTAATGGTTATGGCTTCCCCCAAAGAATCTTGGGAGCTGTAGTTTACCCCCCCCCCAGCTGCAAGTCCCAGCACCCTTAACAAACTACAGTTCCCAGGATTCTTAGAGGGAAATCATATGCTTTAAATATGCTTTCCTGTCCCCAGAAACATGGGAGCCAGTGGGCCCAGCATCACAAGCTTGCAAGGGAATGGGGGCAGCGGGGAGGTGTCAAGCTGGCATTGGAAACAGAACCCTGGACATAATTGCTGAAATAGCAAGAGAACTGACCTTAAGGTAGCCAAGGGCTGCCAAGAGCTGGACAGGTACGTTACCATCACCTGCACAATAGTGCCTGCAAATTCTTATGGTGGGCCTCTGGAAGCAAAGGAATACAGAAAGGTTCCTTCTGTCGAATCAGATCCATTTCACTCAATATTGTCTAAGCTGATTGATAGTGACTCTCCAGGGCTTCAACCAGAAATCTTTCCCTAGAGATGCCAAGGATTAAACTCTAAGATTTTTGCATGCAAGCCTTGTGCTCTCCCACTGAGCTATGGCATACCTGTCAGCTGGCCTGCTTTAAGCAGGACATCCCGAATGACAGAAGCCACCCTGGCTTCTGATTGGCTCCCAGGATGTCCCATTTTAGCTCCTGCACTCTTCTTGGTAGACTGGTGGAGGGTCTGCTCCTGGAAGCACGTGCAAGGTCTGGTTCCTAGGATCCTAGCTAGGAAGAGGGAGGGCTTGTGCTGCCCAGCAAGCATTCCACTCCTGGCTTCTGTTAGGGTTCATCGCCTTCTTTGTTCCTGGCATTTGGTGCTTGTAAACAGGAAACTGCAAGGACGGCATGTGGAATCAGATTCTTTCTGGATCCTTTCTGGACAACATTATATTAAATCTTCAGTTAAAGATATCTGCGTTGCATGGTGATGAGATATTAGAAGTACAGTGGTACCTTGGTTCTCAAACAACTTGGAACCCAAACACTGCAAACCTGGAAGTAAGTGTTCCGGTTTGCGAACTTTTTTCAGAAGCCAAACGTGCTCCGTTTTGAGTGTTACGCTTCCAATTTGAGTGCCACACTTCCATTTTGAGTGTTATACTGGCAATTTGAGTGTTATACTTCCAATTTGAGTGCCACACTTCCGTTTTGAGTGTTATGCTGAGGTCTGTCTGTTTTTGCTATTTATTTTGTGTTTTTGTGGCTCTTTTGTGTGTGTGTGACTGTGTGGAACCCAGTTCAGCTACTAACTGAATGATTGTGTGACTGCAGTACATTGTTTATTGCTTTCATTTTATGGATCAATGGTCTCATTAGATAGTAAAATTCATGTTAAATTGCTGTTTTAGGGGTTGTTTTTAAAAGTCTGGAATGGATTAATCCATTTTGCATTACTTTCTATGGGAAAGTGTGCCTTGGTTTTGGAACGCTTTGGTTTTTGAACAGACTTCTGGAACGAATTAAGTTTGAGAACTAAGGTACCACTGTATGGTTACTTGAGATGATTTTCATTTACAGGTTGTATGTGGTAAGGATAATCTCCCTCTGTCTCCCTCACTCAGTCTCTCTCAAGAGTTCAGGGTCCAATGTCGTTCCTTATTTCCTGGATCTCTGCAACCTCTTGTTGTGCCTATTAACCAGGACATTTGTATGATGCAGTGCCTTGCATTAGCATGATCCTGATTGGTGCTTCTGGGTGCTACTGTAATGCAAATAACAATAATTAACTCCAGGGTTGAGAAAGGATTAGACTAGCCCAATCAAAGTGTGTAGCAAAAGTGGAAGAGACTGAACATTCACTGGAGGATAGGATTAAAATGCAGAATGGATTCTGGCAAAATGATGAATCAGAGAAATTGTGTGACATGCATTAAAACAACAACAACCCAGAGATCAAATGCAAAATGAGCTGACAGCAAAAGGGGTCCTAGTAGTACAATAGGAAATGGATAGTTGGCCAGGCAGCTGTGCGGTGGAGAGGGGGGCACATTTTGTCTGAGTTGGTGATGTTCCGTGGCAGCAAAAGGCACAGGCCATCCTAGGCTGTATTAATAGAACGTCTCATGTCAGATAGATGAGGAATCTTTCTAGCTCTGGTTAATATGCATATAATCCGTTAAAAAGAAATGAACATAAATAACATTCAGAACCGAAGAAAAAATAGAATGAAAATTAATGCAAAGATCTGGAACAAGATACCTCCAAGTAGGTGAATTTCAAAGAGGTAAAATGATGGTTGAGATCTGCTTTCCACATTCGTCCTACCAATGTTCCAGCAAGCTGCAGTTTGAGTAAAACTGTTAAGTGGCAAGAACGTTTGTCGCATGCTTCCATTCACAAGCCAGACACCTAGAAACTGCTGAGCATTCCCAAATCTGAATTCTGAGCATATACGTAGAAGGGGTCCCATACTGAGTCAGACCATTGGGTCCATCTAGCTCACGAATGTCTATACTCACTGATTGGCAGAGGTTCTCCTGAGATTCAGGCAAGAGACATTACTATCTTGAAATTAAGACCTATTGCATTCAATGGGATTTACTTCCTAGTAGACATCCATAGGATTGCTCTGTAAAGCTGCACTCCTATGCACACGTGCCAAGGAGTAAGCCTCATAGATTCATTAGGGCTTACTTCTGTGTATATATGCATAAGTTTGCATTTACTCAGAAAAATTCTACAAAATTAAGAGGACGAATAAGTGGGCTCATTACTGGACACATTCCCTTAATTTCTTTATTTTCCTCTCTGCTTTTGGCATACCATGACTGAAACAAACTGAACCACTGTGTAAGAAACACTGTTATAAAGACAACCCTGACTTGATTCTGGATTAATTTACCAAAGCCCCCAAATTCTATTCAAAGCTTGTCATCTTAGGTGGCAAAGCCTGACTTATCATTTATCCCTTAAAATCAGGTTGATCTCATAAGTATATACTGAAGATATGAGCATTGATCTTGATCCTGTTCAGTTCCATCCGTTTTCATCAGAGTTATAATCCAACAGCAGAGCACAGGAGTGGCAGGAAAGCTTGCCTCTTTCCCTAGACTTTTAGCAATATCTTACCACTAGCACAGCTGCGATGTGTTTTAGGGCTGTTTTAAATTTAAATGTAATTTTATTATTATGGCAGACTCCCTCTGGGGAAAGTGCTGGTCGTAAGTCTGAAGCAATAAATAATAGCTGTATATTATTTGCCATTATCTTCTGCATGGAATGTGGGATGAATTATTGTTTGGGGGCTCTTCTCATGATTGGGCTGGAACTAAGGAACCAGCGAATCTGTTCTTCTTTCCACTTTAGAATCACATAATTGTAGAGTTGGAAGGGACCATGAGGGTCATCTAGCCCAACCCCCTGCAATGCAAGGCCAACATTTGACAACCTCCCCCCCCCAGCAATCGTGGTGCCTTCCCAAAGTCAGGTAAGGGGGGCTCTGGGCTTTGGGAAGGAGGCACGAGGCTCTGGCAGGATCCTAGAGCCATCCCACCTCCTTTGCAAAGCTGGGCATGCACTTACTAGGCTTTGGGAAAGAGGCAGAAGGACTCTAGGACCCTGTCAGAGACCTTGTGCCTCCTTCCCAAAGCCCAGCACTTACTAGGCTTTGGGAAGGAGGCAGGAAAGCAGCCTCTGCGCCCTGTGTGGGAGAACCAGTTGTGCTGCCCTAAATCTGCCTGTGGTTCCTCATGTACTACCACTACCCCTGAAAATAATTTGTGTGAATGGGACCTTTTTAAAAAAAAAACCAGGCCTAACTGCTGTGTAGGGAAGGGGTGGCAACTGAGAAGGCAGGTAAAAGGTAAAAGGTAAAGGACCCCTGGAAGGTTAAGTCCAGTCAACTATGGGGTTGCAGCACTTATCTCGCTTTCAGGCCGAGGGAGCCGACATTTGTCCACAGAGAGCTTTCCGGGTCATGTGGTCATGTGGCCAGCATGACTAAAACTACTGAGCCTTTTGGGCTTGCTGATCAGAAGGTCGGCAGTTTGAATCCCTGGGATGGGGTGAGCTCCCATTGCTCTGTCCCAGCTTCTGTCAACCTAGCAGTTCAAAAGCACACCAGTGCAAGGTACCACTGCAGTTTAGTCATATGGCAGAAAGAGAAGGAGTGAAGGGTGAAGAGGGGGAGAGAGGTTTAATAACCGTGTGAGAGGGAAGGAAGTGTTGTGGGTGTGTATGGGGGTGGATATGGCTCCCCCCCCTTAACTTGGCCTCACCTACCACTGCACATTTACCAATAAGGGAATACAGTCCTGGGGTTGAACAAGATTCCCCAGCCCTGAATGAGGGTATGCATAATGCAGTCGTACAGTACAGCGGTACCTTGGGTTACATACACTTCAGGTTACATACGCTTCAGGTTACAGACTCCACTAACCCAGAAATAGTACCTCAGGTTAAGAATTTTTCTTCAGGATGAGAACAGAAATTGTGCTCCGGCGGCGCGGCAGCAGGAGGCCCCATTAGCTAAAGTGGTGCTTCAGGTTAAGAACAGTTTCAGGTTAAGAATGGATCTTGGAACGAATTAAGTACTTAACCCCAGGTACCACTGTACACACACACACACACACACACACACACACACACACACACGACATGTTCTTGTGCTTGCGGGTTTCCCACAGGTATTTGGTTGGCCACTGTGAGAACAGGATACTGGACTAGATGGGCCATTGGCCTGATCCCGCAGACCCTTTTATTCTAATATCATATCTGTACAGTGTTCTTCTTGGCTTTACAAACACAGTGACTATATGCAGCACTCCTGAAGTGGACATAAGACAATCACATAGAATTATAGGATCGTAGAGTTGCAAGGGATCCTGGGAGTTATCTAGTTCGGTCCATGCTTCCTGTGTGTGGTAAGAGATGCACACAATGCTGGCTCCACCATTTCTGGAATCAAACCCAATTGACAACTCTCTCCACACTAGCATTGTCTTTTGTATACATATACCAGCATTTATTGTCTCTTAATTGCAGTGGGCTGCTATGTGAGGCATGGTTATCTCTGGACATCATTAGGCTACAACTCTGATCAGCCCCTGCCAGCACGGCCGATGGTCAGAGATGGTGGGAGGACACCATATTGGCTACCCTTGTCTTAGAAGGTATGTTCTTATATATTAAAAACCCCTATATTTGCATCCTCTGCTGCAGCTGTTGTAAAGAAGCAGGAAGTGAAAAGAAGGTCCTCGTGACATACATTATACCTTGTGGTAGGCTGTATGGTTGAAGGAATGGTGTTGTGACCTGGGGCAAGTGAAGGTTGATTTTATCTGAGGCCCCAGACTGCTGAAACTGCAATTGCTGTAGCCATCATGCTGGGATGCAATGAAGAGATAAAAGTGAAGTAAGCTGACATGCACACATTAAACCTATATAGCCAAACGTAATTGCTCTATTGTGCCTCATTTTAAACTCTGCAATCTTCAAGGCTGCAATCCTGAAAAGAACAGAGGTCTAGATGTACAGGAGCATGTAGCAGAAGAGAATCCTGCATCACCAAGCAAGTGCAAGGTGATACATGGTTGAAAAGAAAAAACCACACCTGGGTATTCTAGTCACCCTGGCTAAATCAATTGCATTTCAGATCATGGGAAGCCCCCCTCCCTTTATATCTGCAAATCTCCTCGTTGCTCCCTTACCAGTTATGTACAATGCTTTTGTGAATCATCCATAACTCATTCCTCTAAATTTAAACATAAAATGGTTTTTGGAAATATTGGGTTTGAAATCCCTTGTGAAAACACATAGTGTTTTCAGCTTTCCCTGAAGTCGTGCAATGACAGCTCATGTGGGAAAGCATTAGGGACAATGACTCCTGCTCGCTCCCGGAACAAAGTGAATTGTGTGGTTCTCGCTGGTATGCTTTACATTGTACTCAAAAGGCAGATAAACAAAGGAGATCTAGCTTTCCTACCTAGTGCAGGGCACCTCTTTGATTATGTGACAGTCTTCAGAATGAGCGCTGGTAAGCATTGCTTTTTTTACTGCCAAAGTGTCAGAATACTTTTTTGAAAAGTAAGAATAAATAGCAGTTGCTTACAGGCAATAAGGGATTTACAATCATAGATTTACATTTCCATATAAGGAGTGGCTTGTGTAAAACCAAAGGATAGGATTTGAGTAATCTTGCCATACTTTGATTTCAAGATCTTCACATCAAAATCTGACATATGTAGGGATGCAAAAGTGAATCAGAAAGGAACTGTATTGGAAGAGTTATCGATCTGCAGCAAAAACAAGGAGTCTTGATTAGCTACTTTTTTTATTCTACCACATACTGTATGTAGAAATGCACCCCTCATCATACAATCTCTCCAGAGGGTTGAGAGAGATCTATTAATATAGTGCACCTACACTGGGGTGATATGCTACCTATGACTCAATTTAAGTGATGAGTCATTTATTTTGACTGATGTTCTTTTGATGTTCTTCTCTAAGTCATTTGGAACCACCATCCTTTCCCAATATTAGACAGTTGTATGTGTTTGCTCACATCGCTCACCATTCTGTTGTTTGTTGGAACAAACACTTTCAGTCGTCGTTAATGACCTTTGTGCTGATCCTGCATTCATCAAGCGCCTTGCAATTTTTTTGCACCTGTGATTATGCATAATCATGCAAACAGCAGCATAAAGAAGTGTAGTGACCTGGGTATGGACCTTAGATTGCCAACAAGGGAATGTGACTGAAATGCCCTTCAGTTCCTTGCTAGAGTAGGCAGGGTCTGTTATCGCTGAATAGTTGGACATATTACACAAAAAGCTTTAATAAATAAATGAATGAATGATGATGACGATGATAAAGATAGCAAGCACAGAATGACACCCTTTCAATCCTGTTTGTGGAACAAAAGCCTTTTATGAGAAAGCAGCAACTTCTGAGTTTTCATTTATATTTTCTTTTCGTTGTGCTCCATTGCACTATGTCACAGAAGCAGAGATCCCAGCGTACACTGCTGCCCTTGAAAACTAGGAATGATGGGACATGCAAATACTGACGCTTTTCCAGATTAAATGCCAGAGCAGCAGGTATATCAGCCTGCACTGAAGAGTATGGTTTTTTGGTCATGTTCTGGCACACAGCTGGTGTACTGTGGTCTACAGTTGGAGGCAGTATCCTTCTGAACACCAGTTGCTGGAAACCATTGGGGGCGCAGAGGCAGATTTAGGGCAATGTGGCTGGTTCTGGCGCACTGGGCGCAGAGCCAAGGAGGCAGCGCAGGGCATCACAACTATGATGTAGTGAAGTGAGCAGAACAGAAGGCGAGAAGCGTGTGGGGTGGGGTGGGGTGACGATGACCAACTTTTGGCCTTTCACAGGGAGCTGCTGAAATTTGAAAGACCAAAGTCTGCCCCTGGGGAGCGAAGGATGTTCTCGTGCTTGGATCCTGCCTGAGGATTTCCCACAGTCAACTGTGAACACCAGATGCTAGACTAGATGGGCCACTGACCTGTTCACTTCTCCAAGCTTCTCACTGTCAGAATGCTTTTACTGTCATCATGTAAAGCGATGCAGGTTTCCACTGTAATGATGCACAGCCTCACAAACAGCCCACTAATCTGGTTCAGGGTAAAAAGCATGATCTAAAGAAGGCATGATTTGTGTGCATGGGGGAAGGAGTACTCCCGTGACTCCATTTGTTCCTCCAAGGTTCTTTCTCTAAAACACTGACATTAAATATGTTAATGCCCTAATCCAGCTGGACAAGGAGGGCCTCTTCAATGTCAGAGCCTCAACAGAAATACAGGGGTAGAGAGCTGTGTTGACGTCAATCATTTTGCTGAAGGAAGTATCAAGTTAAACTGATAGTTATCAACAGCACGTGTATACGTGATTTGATGGCTTTTGTAGTCATCTGTTTTGAGTTAGCTGGCACATCTTAGTATTGGTCTTCTTCTACGCAGTTCACTTAATTCAATAAGCTCTGCTGAAAATAATTTCGTTTGATCCTTAACCACTCTTCAAGCAAGACAAGCTAAGATTTCTGGACTTGTTTCTTTTGGATGTAAGTCATTCTGATGGCATGACATTGAGAAGAATTTATTTGTAACTGCTCCCAATCTCGCTAAGATAGATTTCAACTGCAGCTTCTAGAGCGAGAACACGAAATGCATTTCAAATGCCTCTCTGGTCTCTCACAATACCCAAAGCCCTGTGTTTCTATTCCTTGGGGACAGAAGTAGTTCTATAGGAATAGGGGAGATATTTGATTTTGTTTGCATTTCAGTGAGAAACTACTTCATTTACACTTCTCAAACCAATATGTGAACAGAAAGAGAACTAGCTATCCTTTAAATATCTTCCATACACCTGGTTGGTGCTTATCTCATGACAGAGGTGCCAGGTTGCCTGCAAGACGGCGGGGGGGGCAGCATGTGGTGTGTGGCAGCATGTGGTGTGTGGCATGCGTGTGTGACATCACATGCAACAGAGGAGGCTGAGTGTGTTGAAGAAGGCCACCACTGGACAAGACATGTGTGATGTCATGCACACATGAGGCACTTGGGACTACCTCAAGATTGAGGGGACCCAACCCCCTTAAAGGGACACGGGCGGCGCTGTGGGTTAAACCACAGAGCCTAGGACTTACCGATCAGAAGGTCGGTGGTTCGAATCCCCGTGATGGGGTGAGCTCCCGTTGCTCGGTCCTTGCTCCTGCCAACCTAGCAGTTCGAAAGCACGTCAAAGTGCAAGTAGATAAATAGGTACCGCTCCAGTAGGAAGGTAAATGGCATTTCTGTGTGCTGCTCTGGTTCGCCAGAAGCGGCTTAGTCATGCTGGCCACATGACCCGGAAGCTGTACACTGGCTCCCTCAGTCAATAAAGCAAGATGAGCGCCGCAACCCCAGAGTCAGTCATGACTGGACCTAATGGACAGGGGTCCCTTTACCTTTAACTCCCTTAAAACAAATATTGAGCCCATTTACACCACAAAGAACTCATAACCCACCTACTTTCAGCAGCCAGATACACCATAACCAGACACTGGAGAGACCTGTCAGGAGTAAGCATGGACCAATGGTACCAAATAGTATGGGAAACAGCCCTACTGGAAAAATTAACTAATAAACTGAAACTGACACGGGGACAAACAGAAGAAGACACCTTCACCCCGGTATGGCTCCCCTTTATCACATACACAGCCCAACAAGACAATGACAATAATCCACCAACAGCATACAAATCAATATGGCTAACCTGATCCAAAACACCCACCCACCCCACTCACACACGAAAACAAAGATCACCACAGCCAACCACAAATGAATAACCACACCCTAGGCCAACCCCAACCTCTCTCACCACCAAAGGAACACAAGTGAACAGCAAAGAACCTGCACAAGCAACGCTGACACCAAACCCTACATATAGTAAGTAAAATAGAAACATCGCCACCCGACCCCACCCCCACCCATCTTCCCCCCCTCCACCTCTTTCCCCCTTTTCTTCCTAATGTCTCAACAAATGAAACTGATTTGTAAAAATGTTACATGGGGGGAAAAATATGAGAGAGATACGTTGCACACACTTTTGTAAATCAAGAAAATATTTAATAAAATAAATAAATAAATAAATATTTACAAACACTTAGTAATGGAACATGGATCAAAGAAAACATGCATATCTTTTGGGCTGTATTTTATGGATCCACCTATAGTAATAGCAGCTTGTACCATCAGTGAAAGAAATCCCCAAGAAGAAATCTTTGCCGTAAGCTTGCTTAATGCCACAAGGCAGTTGGGCAACGAGGAGAAAATATTTCTATTCTTTTTCTAGGCTTGCAAAACCAGGAGCAAATTCCACTGCAACTGATGGATGACGATAATATGTATATGTACCAGCAACTGTTGTATCTAGGAGATGTGACCTAAGGGATTATAAAGCCAAGTATGTTAGGAAAGAAAACTGTGTGAACCCACACTCATGCATTTCACTTTGTGAAGCAGATATTGCCATACAGAGCCATTCGCTGGAACGCCAGTGGAACTGCAGAGACAGAATGGCTATGAGAAATTGAGTAGAACGTTGATAAAAGTTGACAAAAAGAATTAATCTGGATATGGAGCAGATGGAAGCTCAGGGACACGACAAGGCAGTGCCTGAATGGTGTGAAATGAATGGCAATGGGGATAACTTGAAACAGTGGTGTAGCGTGGGTTGTCAGCACCCGGGGCAAGGCAAGTAATTTGCGCCCCCTAACCTGTGGATTTTAGTAGGGGCAGAGAGCTGCGAGTGTGAGCGCGCCCCCCAGATGTTGCGCCCAGTGCGGCTGGCCCCCCCTGCACCCCCCACGCTACGCCACTGACTTGAAAGACTGCTGCAGCAAATTCCACCGGGTTTCTTGCAAAGTTTTGTTTAATGTGGACAGAAATTGCCCCAAACAGACACCAGTTTTTCCAGGCTTCTTGTCTATCATATATGTTCCTCAACCACATCTACCTGTCAGTTTGAACCACTCTAGCTTAATCTTAAGGGCTTTTTCATAGCTATTTGACACCTCCCCTTCATTAAACTCTCCTCCCAATTCCTGCCTTTGTCTAATGTAGATTGTCAAACACCCCTGGGCAAGCACCATGTCTAGCTTACTATGGATGCTACATAAACATTTATCTGAGAGAGGACATCTAAGGAGTGATCCGGTTTTCCAGTGCACTAACATCTGGAGTCTTGCATTTTCCTCTCATTCCCACCAATATGATGTAGGCTGGCAATGGCTTGTTATGCAAAATTGTGTTGACGTGGTCAGCAGTCCAGAAACAACAGCAACATGCCAACATGGTGTTTATCATCATTTTGAACAAATAATACTTTTTGGCTTAACGTGCATTTGTTTACTTTGGTGGATTTTAATAAATATGTTCATTTTGTCCACTGATGCTCAAAAATATCCCAACAACTCCTCTTGGTGCAGAGTCTTACTGAAAAAGAATATTAGATTAATTAACAGTTCAACTATTGATCTGATTAACTAGAGCAGTTAATGCCTTAGATGGATTGTATGTAGTTCAGTGATACAATATAGCCTGATAGCTTCTAATGTAGCACCATGTGTTGGCTGTCAGAGGAAGGGAATGAGATGGAGAAAGACGGAAATTACTGTTAAAGGTAAATGTGTAGAAAGGTGTATCTGTGATACAAACACCATCATGTATGCGTGCATGCTAATTATGTTGTGAATTGGTTTATGCACACACATAGCTTAAGATAACCAGTTTGGTTTTTATAGCAGTATTATAAACAGTAAAGGCATTTCATATTCAGTGGCTGGTGGCAAGGGGGAACAAAGGGATCACAGAATTGTAGAGTTGGAGGGGACCACGAGGATCATCTAATCCAAACCCCTGCAGTGCAGGAATCTTTTACCTGATGTGGGATTCGAACTCTCGACCCTGAGATTAAAAGGATGCAGATGCTCCAAAGGAATGATAGAATATGATCTGAAACATAGACTGTGTATAGAGCATACATTTAAAGCACCTGACTTCCCCCAAAGCATCTTGGGAACTATAGTTTGTCAAGGGAATTGTGGCTCTGTGAGGGGTAAACTACAGTTCCCAATATTCTTTTGGGGGGGGCGACCATGCACTTTTAATGTATAGTGCATATGCAGCCATAAGATAACTGCTGTCTCCCCCCACCCCGCATACTACCTCTGGTAAGGCTTGTAAGAGTCATTTCAGCTTATGGAAAGAGTCAGTAATCACCGATACCTGCACTGGATTCTGATATTTTAGAAAACAAACCTGCCATTGAGATTCTTACAGCAGTTTTCTAAACAGTATGTGTGTGTGCGCGTACGCACGCCTGGAAGTCTCGCTCAGTTTTTCTTTAGCTTCCCATGTGCTCTCCGGTTTAAGGCCAAGGATTGCTTGATCACCAGCGCTGCCATGCTACGGCTGAGATCTCCTAAATCCTCATGAATAATTCACGTGGCACGGAAGGCTCCCAGGGACATCTTAGGTGTTTGCAGGCGGGGAGTAAACACATGTAATGGCTTCACAAGATTATCCCGCAGCCACGCCATCTTAATCTCCTAGGTAGATTATGTCTGAAGACTGCAGTCCTAGCATGCTGCTTCAAGATTCTCAGATAAATTGCTGAGCGAGCTATTTGAACAGTTCTTATTTTGCCCTAGCTGAAGCTGATCAAAGTACAAGTGTTTAGCAGAACTTAACTCCTTCCTTTGGGTTTCTTTCTAAGGAATGGTCGAAGTTTTGTAAGGCTTCAGTAGCCTGATAATGATATGGACAGAGAGAAGAGGAGATCACTTTTCAAAGAGCTTGCAGGGAAGTCACTCCTTTTCCAAGACATTTTCACCTGTGCTTGCCTAGAAGCTCCTACTGAAAAATCACTGTGGTCTCTTCCATACTGCCGTTATTCTTCATACCAGAAATTTAGGTTTGTGCATTTAAAGTGGATTAAAGTGCTCCGTTGCCCTGGCACAACAAATCCACTTAAAACGGAAAAATTTTTCCCCCAGTGATGGAGAAATGCACTGAAAAGAGTGGGATGATTAATGAGAAGACATGTAAACATCTTGTAGGCAAATCAGGATAACTGCCCCACAAACCAGTCAGAACAAATGCTCATTTAAGAGCAGACCTAGACTAACCTCTGCCTAAATCTTTGTGCAAGCAAATCAGGTTGAATGCTGAACAAACAGACAATCTGGAAAAGCCCCATGGCACAAAACTTTGCCTCCAGTAGATGGATTCTAAACTGAAATCCCCAACATCTTGTTCTGATAGCTGAATTACTTCATGGGCGGAGGTTTGTTATATTATTTGTACAATGTGTGCATTGCGTCTGTGCAAACAACTTGAGGGTGGAAAAATAAGTCTACAAAGCAAGAATTTGATGCTTCACAGGAAGGATTTAACCCCACCCCCCACAAAGAACAGCTTTAATGTTCTTTTCTGTTTTTCATATTTGAAAGTATGCATCACTTCACCTGAGGCTACAGGCTAGCATAGGCTTCCCTTGTGACTAAGCAGCACAGAGACTTGCAGTACAAAGCTGTCTGTGTGATGCACAGATGTAAATATGGGAGGCAGCTTGTGGAATAAACAAGTCCTGGTATGCTCATTTGGAATATGAGCATGCAGGACACAAGCCCAAAGTTTCACTTCTGACAGTCTTGGGTCTGTTCCTGGCACAACTTGTACACTTCATTTTGTTGTCTTTGCGCAACTTACGCATCTCTTCTTTTGCTGACGCTTCTCAGTGCCAGCCATGCAGATTGCATCTCCTGGGAAATGCCTTTTGTAGCACTACTTCAAGGTGATAATGATACCATGAAAAGTTATACTGGTATCCTCCTTTATATGGTACCCAGGACACAGTGGAATGGGCTCTGGCTTTGTATGGCGAACGATGAAGGACTCTAAACAGAATTCTGGGGATTTATTTGTATGTTGTCAGCTGATATCACTTAGGAAAAGACTCATAAAAGCTCTTCTAAGTTCCTAGATGTGAACCCCTTGCAAATGTTCATTTTGTGTAGAAATGGTCAAATGTGAGAGAAGGTGATGGGGATCACACTTACAGACCCTGCCGCTCTGTTTTTTATTTATTTACTTATTAAAAGTATTTGTAATCTGCCATTCAGAAACATACACAATGCAAACCAAAAGTTAAACAATAGGAATGCAGAATTCAGTTACAAATAAAAACAGCAGACCCCCATTTTATATCTGTTAATTTTACTGCTTTCTCTCCTCCTATTCCCCTTAACAATCCTGTGTCTTGTAGAGTCTGTTCAAGACCATATCAATCTTTCATCCCAGCGGGGGTGGGGGTGAAAAATAATGAATTTTAATTCAGAACTCATTTGTTTCAATCCCCATTCTCTTTCATGACTAAAACAAGTGAAATAGAGAGGGCTCGTTCATTTAATTTGCCTCAGCTTGAGAACTTACTCAATTAGCAAAAAACCTTTCAGTTTAACATGTTGTGTTAAGGGCTTTCCATGTTCACTCAAGTGTCAAAATGTCAAGAAATTACAACTCAGTTGTTTTGGGAATACTGATATGATCCGGTATCCTATTCTGTGGTTTGTGACAGCTTCATCGCTACCTTGGAGCTTGATGGCTATCAGTGGCAGAGTGGTGGGCATATCCCAAAATTTGTCTGTTTGCTAGACAAGATACTTGGAGTATATTCAACTGAGCTACAATTCCATATTAGGCTCCTGTGTCCTTAATGGGGTGTCAACTGCCACTGCTTCTTTGCCTGCAACAACAGGCTCATAGAGTGACATTAGGTTCATATAGGTTGCCATGCCCAACAATCACCCAGGCTGATATTTTGTATGGTTGTTAAAGGCTGAAGTGTCTTCATTTGAAGGTCCGAAGAGAGCTTCTGTGCATACAACTGTATGCACATAGATGACTCTCCGCATGATTGGGGCTTTTTAGATAAGTGGACCATTATGCTGGCTGGCAATAATTGCAGGACAAGTAGATAATATGAGAGGACTCCATAACTGGGTTATTTCAAGAGCAGCAAGGCAGAAACATAGAAAAAGAAGTCAAGAGAAAAAAGATGCTTAAAAAGGGGAAGAGCCAAAGACAAGGAGGCTGAGCCAGCAACAGTCATGAAGGACCAAGCATGTGGGGTTTCCACTGTGCTGTGCGCATGAGAATCGGATGAACTTCAACTGACCTCCCTTTGTTTAAATAGAAAAGGCTTTTTCTTCTTCACCCCACTTCAAAAGAAAGCATGTTCGAAGAACCAAATTCTGCATTCTTTCCACATGAGGGTAACCACCAACACCTCAAATCAGCGCCAATCTAGGGTAACAATGTAATTCAGAGGCATGCTAGCTGATCAACCATTTGCTCCCTTTGTCATTTCTCTTCCCTTTTATTCCCCCCCCCCATGCACTGCATTTGCTGGAAGCTTCCCTGGCTATTTAAAGCACTGATGCAATACAGCAACTGAATAGATACATTTGGAGTAATTCTAAGCAGCTCTGACAACCAACCTTACTCAGTCCTGTTTGGTTGTTGGTTGGTTCCTCAGTTAGTACGTATATGGCACACACAAACACCCTGCCAAATCAGCTCAAGGTGCCTTTGATTCCATTGCCTCAGCAGCCATAATAATAATAATAATAATAATAATAATAATAATAATAATAATAATTTATATCCTGCCCTCCCCGGCCAAAGCCGGGCTCAGAGTGGCTAACAACAGTAAAAATAGCACAGTTTACATAAAATCACAATCAATTATTTGAAATACATTCTAAAATAAGTTCAGAATCAAATTAATGGCAACCATTGGGTTAGAGTTCTATGAAAATTACAGAAGGAGAGCGGGGGTCAGACTGTGCCTTGGCCAAAGGCCTGGTGGAACAGCTCTGTCTTGCAGGCCCTGCAGAAAGATGTCAAGTCCCGCAGGGCCCTAGTCTCTTGTGACAGAGCGTTCCACCAGATCGGGGCAAAAAAAGCCCTGGCTCTGGTTGAGACCAGCCTAACCTCCCTGTGGCCCAGGATCTCCAAGATGTTTTTATTTGAAGACCATAAGGTAGGTTAACATTCTGTATTAGAGAGAAGTTGACAAAAAGTGGTTAGCCTAATGTCACCCACAATATTATCTCTGTGTAAGCAGAATGCACTTCTCTCTCTTTTTAAAAAGGAGTGTTTTCCTTCTTAGAATCATAGAGTTGTAGAGTGGGAAGGGACCCCAAGGGTCATCTAGTCTAACTCCCTGCAATACAGGAATCTCAGCTAAAGCATCCAACAGCGTTTTGACCAAGTCTAGGGAATGAGAGGTGTTTGCCACTCCCCATTCAAATGAGCAGTTAAACAGCAATTCATCCTTGACAAAATTATAAAAGGGGTTTGCTAGCATGAACTAAGCAAACTCTCCTGTATATAAATAGCATCTACCAGAATGTCTGAAAATTCACATGACTGTGGATCTTACAAGCCATTTGTATAGTTGAGCGCTGGCTGCAACATCACCTTCATTCTATTACAGGGATTTGGCAAAGAGGGAAGGTGAGCAAAAGAGGGAGAAAGCCTGCACAAGAGTTCTGTAGATGGAAATAGAATTGTATTCTTAAGCTCCAGACTAGTGCTTTAGACTGCAATCCTATGCACTCTTACATCGGACTTAGTGACATTGAACTAAGTGGGATTTACTCCTGAGCAGGCCTATATAGGATTGCAGTCTTATGTCCCCTCGTTTTTTACAGGCCAGTACTTGATACATTTCAAATTACAGCTGGCCACAGTTTTCCTATTTAAGCGAGCAAAGAAATAGATATTTTCCATAGAACGTCTCAAAGTGGAAGTGACCGCTGGAATCAGACTGTGCAATGCAAGTTTTCTTAATAATGATGGTCTGTCCCGTCCATCCCCCCCCCCGGCTATACAGTGGTACCTCAGGTTACAGCCGCTTCAGGTTACAGACTCTGCTAACCCAGAAATAGTACCTCGGATTAAGAACTTTAACTGAGGATGAGAACAGAAATCGTGTGGCGGTGGCGCGGTGGCGGTGGCAGGCTCCATTAGCTAAAGTGGTACCTCAGGTTAAGAACAGTTTCAGGTTAAGAACGGACCTTCGGAACAATTGAAGTTCTTAACCCGAGGTACCACTGTACTGAGCAATTCTGTAGAGTGAAAGCACTTTCTGGCAATTGTGTTCCAACGGCAGCCGCAGTGTTGCAAGCCCTTGTGTGAAATACATTGGCGGGGGGAGTCCTCCCCATGTAGTTTAATTATACACCAATACCAAATTGCATACATTCTGATTGGAGATGAAACATTATGAGAAGAACAACTTTAATTAAATATGAAGTCTTTTGCCACAGGAAAGATTTTTTAAAAGAAACAAAGATTATCATATAGCCACTGCAGATGGATAGGAGAGAAATTTTATTCGGTTCACACTTGAAAGCAAAGTTGCCTAATTTACACTGTCCAAAAACAAATGTGTGAACCAAAATCCAACCATGTGTAAAATGCGCACTTCTCTGAATTTTGCAGTGCAGTTCTCCAGCCAAACAATGCATACAAAAATGTAGATACCGGAGCAAAGTGTGCATATAAATGTGTATATTAGTGGAAAAACAGGCAAAAATGCATTCAGTTAGAGTGAATCACTTTGCAAAGATGTGTACATTAGCAAGATGGCATCAAACATGAGTATATTAGGACACAATTGAACTAAAATGCTGGTGAATTTTCATAAGGACTTAAAAAAAAGAAGAAAGAAAGAAAATGAAAATGTGGAGGATTGAACTGAAGAGAAGGAAAGTGAGAAATGGAGATAAACTGAATTTGCCCATCTCTACCACTGTATACGAACCAAAAGTACAATAATATATATGGATATGCAATGATAATTATGGTATATAATATTATATATGGTAGATGGTTTTTACTGCATATGATGTATGATGAGTTAAGAAGATTTATGGGATTGGAGGACCCCCTAGAGACTGAAGGCACACATTATTATTATTATTATTATTATTATTATTATTATTATTATTATTACTACTACTACTACTATTATTACTATACGTTTATATGCCGCCTTTTCTCCAAGGAGCTCAAGGGGGAGCACACCCTTCTGCTTCCCATCATGGATTGAACTTGCTAATACGTTGCTCTGTGTGAGGCCTAAATTTGACACTCCGCCGCCAAGCCTGCTCTGTCTTCCCAAAGCTGGCTAAGCGAGGTGTCGGTCCTTGGGAAGGAGGTGTGAGGGCTCTGGCAGGGTACCACAACCCTCCTGTTTCCTTCCCAAAGCTTGGCAAGCACTAACTAGAGACTTTGGGAAGGAGGTGGGAGGACTCTAGGACCCTGTCCGAGCCATCACACCTCCTTTCCAAAGAAGCGCTTTGGGAAGGAAGAAGGAAGTTACCAGAGGGAAATAAGCCCAAGAAAACTAATTTAGCATCCTAGCCTAAAAACACTGCTTTCTTTGCCTTGTCCCATTCTGGCAGACAAGAAAGGGGATTCTTAGTCAGCTATTTTCTTTCTTTAAACCTTTTGAAACCTCAACTACATTTCCAACCACAGGCTAATTCTTGCTTGGCACTGGAAAACAACCTGCTGATCTTCGTGTTGGCAGCAGCGCTTGCTCTATTGTATGTTGCTGTCATCAGTATGAAAGGAGTCGTGAAGACTGCTCTGAGGAGACTGCTGAAATGATGATTGCAGCTTCCTGAGAACCCTTTTAGCGTTCCCTCCCTCCACTATCTGAACGATAATCTTGGCCATCTGATTGTCCTTTTTACCCATTGTTGTCTTTTTAATTGTATAGATTGCTTGTTTTATGTTGCTATGGCCGTTGGCTAATGTGAATAAAGTTTATCTATCTACCTGGTTTTAGGTTTCATCTGTCTCCATTTTCTTGTTCTACGCTCACCTTTGCCATTTGGAGTAAGACTGACAGATCCTTTTAACACTGCTATGTTAAAAGAAATCCCAGGCAGTTCTTAAGATTCCAGTGCCACCCCCAATGCTATGAGTACCATTGTGCTCACTATTTCATTAGCAGAAGGACAAATAGAAAATGTGCAAAGAAACCACAGCTCGAGGTAAGAGGCAATTCTGCTATTAACGTCATTCATGTAAGAGCAAACATCTTGTGGCCAGGAGCATGTAAATGTGAAGAAGTGAGGAAGGCCCATTTTCTCCCCCCATTCTACCCAAGTAACCCCCCCCCCCCATCCAAATGAACAGCATCTATGGAATGGTGGCACAATTGACTGCTGATTTTTATTTTTTTATTTTTGCTTGCAATACCTACATTTTCAGTTTATCTCCTCTCCTTCAGATATCTGTCCGTATATCTCGGGCCGGTTAAGAGAATTTAAGATAAGGAATATTTGAAAGGAACAAACAACCATCCTTGTGGGGTGTTAGAGTGGGGGAGTGTGCAGCGCATACGCAGCTGCAGCTTTCGAAAAAGTCAGCTAAGCTGTTCAGTGGCGCAGCATTTGTCTGCCCAGCGATAGCCGTGAGAGAGAACAGTTTCTCCTTGACCTAGACGAGTGCTCTTGCATGCCATGTTGGCTGCAGTTTAAATGAGTAGGCTGATTACCTAAAATACCAGGCCATACTGGAGCAGACTGAGTCACACACCCCTCCCCTCCTGCACTCTCCCCAGTGGAATTAAGGGGCTACAGTCAGAGCAGTCAGTGGCAGCTGCGGGGAGAGCGAGAAGTGTTTCATTTGCGTCAGTTTGCAGTGGAGCCTGACGGGGCTGCGTTCAGGGTGCTTTTAACTCTCTGTGACTGGCAGGTGCATGATGTCACAATGAGGTTAGCTATCTCGCAAGTAGATGGGGAGGGGGGGAATAATGACAAGGGAGACAATTTAGAATTTCAAGGAAAGGGATGCACATCAAAGCACCAGGTGACAGCTCAAATCGCACTGCAGAGACACAGACAGATCTGCAGGAGCTGAAGGCTCTTTTCTTACCATTTTTCTCCCCCATCTGCTTTTATTGTGCAGAAAAACTATCCATAGGGGAGGGTCTCTGTGGAGTGCAATTCTAGGTAAGGCTCATGTTGACCTTGGATAGGTCTTGTAAGGGCTGCATGCTTTAACGGTGCAGTTGTTGCTGGGTTTTGTACAATACTGCAAAACTAAGGGAAGTAGTTAATTATAAGATTCTAGCCGGGGCACCGAAGATGGTTTTAAAACATGTAGTTTTACAAAGATTCAGAGCCCCATGGAACTTTAACATTGCACAAGCTAAAAATAAATAAATGCTGATATAGCTATAGATTTTGGGTAACATACAGGATGGAGAGAGAGAAAATTCCTGTAATAGGGGGTAGAGAAAAAGCTGAGTTTGCATGGTTAAGAATGCATGTGGTCTGACACCTCATTCTTTAGTTAAATGTAGTTAAGATTACTTTAGTTTTTAAAAGCCATCATTGAGATGCTAGAAAACATCTGATATAACAGGAAAGATATATAACAGGGCCACGAAATTGTACCACATCAGAATGGTTTTATTGATGTTGTTTCCTAGGAAACCATCCAAAGGCTGCAGTCCTATGCTCACTTACCTGGGGATGGAGTTAGTTCCTAAATCAGAGACTGGGAACTGCTATGCACCCCCAGATACTATTGGACTTTAACTCCCATCAGCCCCAGAAAGTATGAGCAGTGATCATGGATGGCAGCAATTATAGTCCAACAAAATAGGGAGCGCCACCAGTTCCACTTGCCTGTCCTAAGGAAACATGGTTAGAGTCATGCTGCAAATGGCCTCTGTCTGATTCCCTGGGAAGACAGCACTGACATTGTCCTTGACACAGTTAGGTAGCCATGTTGGTCTGCAGTAGTTGAAACAAAACAAAACGAATTCCTTCCAGTAGCACCTTAGAGACCAACTAAGTTGGTCCCTAAGGTTTCCCAGCTCCTGCCAACCTAGCAGTTCGAAAGCACGTCAAAGTGCAAGTAGATAAATAGGTACCACTCTGGTGGGAAGGTAAACAGCGTTTCCGTACGCTGACCTGGAAGCTGTACGCTGGCTCCCTCGGCCAATAAAGCGAGATGAGTGCCGCAACCCCAGAGTCGGTCACGACTGGACCTAATGGTCAGGGGTCCCTTTACCTTTACCTTTAAGGTGCTACTGGAAGGAATTTTTTCTATATTGTCCTTGACAGGAAGTATAGCATTCTTTTTGTTTAGTTTTCAGTGGGAGGGCAGAAAAGGGTGGGTGGATTGATATGAAACCACCCTAATCTTTCAACCAGTCTAAAAGCATTTCCAGAAGGTCACTATTTTCTGGTGGGATCCGATCCCTTATCAGCAAATTCATGTTGTGCAATTAAAGTTCATTTGGCACTCTTGGGCAACAAATGCGCTTCCTCCCAAAACTGACTTCTCGTGAGGGCCAGTGTGATGTAATGGTCAGTGTGGGAGACCAGGGTTCTCCCCACTCAGCCATGAAGCTCAGCCTTACCTGGTTCACAGGATTGTCGTGAGGATTAAATGAGGAGGGGAAGAACCTTGTGCACCACCTTGAGCTCCTCCGAGAAAATGGTAGGATATAAATTCAATAAGTAAATAATAAGGACAGAAAATGAACTGGGAAGTGTGGGATAACTAATTTTTTATTGGGGAGTGGGTGGGAGAGAATAACAATATTACCTCCACACAAACAAATGAGAATTAATTCTCAGTAAGTGCAACTGATATCATCTAACCTCCCTGCAATCTTTGTGTGAACAAATCAGGATAGATTGGAAGCAACTTATGTTCCAAAGTGGGGGAGAGAAACTGGAAGACACAGATGGTTATTCACTACCAGCACAACTTGGCTGCTGTTTCAAGAAGGCCAGCATGAATGCTAATGGTCCATGTCACAGAAATCACCACCACAGAACTTGGACCAATGTCTTCACTCATTTCGTTTTAGTTATCTGAGGGCACCAGCATTATGAAGCAACCACTAACGTGGGGTGAATTTTTACTCATGATATATTATGCAATTACTAACGCCCTGGATTACTGGCAAATCAGTTTAACCTACCTTGAATTCAAGCTTGCATCATCAGCTCCCATGGTCATTTCTGGTATCTTGAAGGCCCTTTTCCTTTGAAATTTATTTATTAGTTACGTTAGTCTGACAACAACTTTGTGAAGTAGATTAGACTGTAAGGAAAAGACTGTTGCCCCAGGTCACCCTGTGAGCTCCGTAGCTGACAGCAAATGCAAATTGTACTTTTAAAACCTGGATTCAAAAGTTACTCAAAGTTTAATGACCCCCCCCAAAAAAATGTATGACACTGAAAAAGACAAAGAGTCTTGAGGTACCTTAAAGACTAACAAATTTATTATGTGGAATAAAGCCCACTTCATCAGATGCATGAAATGTAATAGTCTGTAATACCACTATTGGGAAGGAGAACTGTGTTAATTCTGCATATATTTAAGCTGTAATAGACAGTACTTTTTGCACTTCATTGCCCTTCAACTCCAGGCAAATGCACACCAAACATTTAAAGCATATTTTAAAAACAGGGCTTCCCTCAAAGAATGCTTGGAACTGTAGTTCGTTAAGGGTGTTGGGAATTGTAGCTCTGCAAGGGGTTAAATACAGACCCCAGGAGTCTTTCAAGGAAGTCATGTGTTTAAAATGTATGGTGTGAATGTGACAACCTGCATTTCCCCACTTTGCATATTTCCCCATGTATATTTCAGCTGACCACGTCAACTGAAGATAATGCTTCATTCATCCGATGGAATTCAGAAAGACTTGTGCAACAATAAATTTGTTCATTTTTAAGGTCTCGTGGGATTCTTTGTGACTTTTGCTGCAAATGACTAACACGGAGCTACTCCTCTACAAAACGTATAACCATGTCAGCTGGAAACGACACGAGTGCATTTGAGCAGGCAGGTTTCCCTGAGGTAAACATGGAGGTGAGGGAAGAGATTTTCTGAGCTACTGCTTCAGTGTGTGCCATGGATTAAACCCCAGGGCACTTCAAGGTGTGTGCATGTTTGACAGTACTGAATATTGCAATTTAAACTGGGGTTCTATCTTAAAAAAACAACACAAAAAACAAACCCTGAAGGTTAAATGGTAAAATGTGAATTGGCTCTGAGTGGGGCTTTGAACCTGGCTTTCCTATAGCCAAACGCAACATTCCAGCCTCTAAACCACACCAGTTTCTAAAAATATTGGTTCGCCTGCATTGAGGAGAAAAAGAAGAGATATGGCTGGCTCCACAAGCTGAAAAGAATTAACATGTTGCAATGACCTGCTCAGACCCAGGTGAGTGAGTTGGTCTTTTATTAAGTGAAGTGGCAGCCCAGAGTGGTTTTTCTCTCAGACCAGAGAACTCTGTGAAAAATGTATTTGTGTTGGAGGAGGTATTTTTTCGTTCGTGCCTCTGTGGTCTGACAGGCACAACCCTCAAAAAGAGGCAATTTTTTTTCTTTTGTCCGGAATGTATGTCTTGTAAACACTACATTTTGTAGTCTGGCAATTTAAAAGGAACCAGAAGGAATGAAGACTTTGTTCATTTTGATTACATTATTCCTTTAGACCCAGGATGTCAAGCAGTGTGACAGGGTCAAAAGAAACAAAGCTATTTTTGTCACTGTAGCACAGGCGATACAACATTTTATCTGTCAGATAAGAATATCTTTTCTTTCAGCTAGAACATGCTGCTGTCACTTTGTTGAACCTTTTCTATACTTCATTTGACTGCTCCTGAAATGCAGTTGGAGCATTTTCTTTAACAGCCCTCCTCCGTTTTTGCCCTGTTTTGCCCTAAAAGAGTGGGTGAAAGCCTTAAGAAATTTAAAAATGGGATTCTCCCTAGAACAGAGTTAGAAATTGTGCAGAGAAATGTGTGTGATCAATGAGGAAGAACCTTGGAATTGCAAACAGCTAAGCAAGTTGCACAGGAATCAGAAGTGCTTCTCTGCTTTTTGTCTAAGGCTGCATATTCCATTTTCCGGACATCTTCCTAACTGTTAATCTCTGCATTATACCTGAGCTTTCACAAAATATAAAAGCCAATTCAATAAATTCAGCAGAATGTAGTGCCAGTTTGGTGCTCATTTCCATACTATTTGCTTCCAGAAAAGAAAAATCTATTTGCAGCCAACATCCAGCATTTGCAGCCTGAGGAGGCTGCCTCATTTTACCTAATGATAGGGCCTGCCCTCCCATTTGCCTCCAAATTTCCTTGAAGATAGTGACTATTGGCCAACAGGTGAAGCTTTGAGAACCAAATGAAGCTCACTGCCCATACTGCTTTGCTTGCAGGAGGTGCCAGTTTCTGGCGTCTCCTGGTAGGATGGGGAATGTCCCCAGTCTGAAAGCCTACATTGGATCTCAATCTATGTGGACAATACTGAGCTAAAGGGATCCAAAGTCTCATTCAGTATAAGGCAGCTTTATATGTTTAATGTTCCTACTTTGTCTACTCACGGCTTCCGTGTGTGGCAGATGATCTTTTGAAAACACAAGCACGGAATGGGAAACTGCAAGAAAATGTTACTTGCTAATGCTTAGGTTGTTCAATGTGGCAAATGGCAACAGATCAAGTGATCTATGAATCAAGTGAAAAACCAAACATTTTTTTAGAGATGAAAGAGTATCAGGAAATAAGAGGAAATCATAAAAGCTGATAATGCCTGTCAGCTGCAATTTGTAGCTCAGTGGGTCCTTGATGACGACGAGCCCCAATGGAGATAATTGGAGCAGTTTTATTTTGAGACACCACTGAAATACATATTATGGTTTCTAGGAGATGGAGACTGATAATTAAAATAGCTTTGATTTTGAAGATTTGGGATAGATACAGTGGTTTTGGGATATGGAATTTTAATCAAGGAAATTTAACTGGCGACTTTAGCAACAAGGGGAAATAATCAATAATTAAATTTAAGGATCTGTTTCTGGAGGGGGGAGCTGTTTTGTTACTCAAAAGAAACAACTAGAGGACAAATATAGTAAACAGGCAGTTGATATATGAGTTATTCCAGCTTGTACATGTATAAATATAATTATGAAACAATGAGTTGAAAGAATCCCAAAAGGATAAGCTATATAAAAGACTGGGGGAAACAAGAGGGGACACTAGTCACTGAGGTATGCTGGAATTTCGCCTGAACCAGATGATTACACCAAGTATCTGATGTTGCGCTAAGAAACAAAAACAAAAAAATCAGGACAGTTTTGAAATCAGTGGGTAACATTAGTGCCGTTTCAAAAGGTTCAGTCTACCATCTTGATTCAAAATGGTGTCCGATTGTATCCCAACATAGACAAAAACCTGCTCCTTGATGCCAGGAACCATCATGTCAAATTTGCTTGTAGTATCTTGAGAGGTGTTCAGATATGTATAGCAAAATGTATAGCAGAAGATGAGGGTCCTACTAAAGGATGTTATTGAGATCATTTTACACCTCTTGGAGGCTAAAGGAGAAGACAGAGAGAGGGAGAGGGAGACGTGGATGTATGGGTTAGAAACAGTGTTGGTAATGAAAGGCATTTATTTGCCTTTGAATGAATTTTCAGTCGGTTGAAACCAATCGCCCCAACCCGTCTCCCATTCTTGCCTTCTAGCATTCTTCCATTGGCTAAGGATATATAAATTATGGAATATTTACACTGTTATGTAAACAAGGAGGATATATTTAAAAATATTTTAAAAATACACATTGACGTCATCCAGATATTTGGAATGTGGATGGAGCAACTTCTGCAAAATCTTGCTGCATTTTCAAGAGGTTGAGCAGGGCCATCCCTTCCATTAGGCATAATGAGGCAACTGCCTCATGCAGCAGGTTTTCCGGGGCAGCAGTAAGAGTCCCTGGCTATTCTTCCTGAGCAACCAGCCATTCTCTTCTGTTGCCACATAGCCTCCTCGCCCCCTGCAGTGTGTCTTGCTGCTTCAAGTGTGCTATTCCGTCACCAGTGTTGAAGTAAGATTCAGTTCCCAGTCCAGTCAACTACCATACATGGAATTTTGTTTGGGGGGGGTACCATCTTGCATTTTTCTTTTGGCAAGAAACTGTTTCGGGCTGGCCATGGGTTTGGATGAGCCAACTACAACATGGGTGCCACATGTAACACTAATAGCATCAATTTTGTGGCATGCCTGGATGAGAACAGGATACCTCATGGGCCTGGACAGAGTCAGCCTTAAAGACCTGCCTGTCTGCCTCTCCTCTGCCTGTTCCAGCCTGCTTTTCACAGAATAGGTTTGTCCATTAGGAGCTGTATCTAGCCAGACAACAAAGAGAGAGAAAATGCAATTTCAAAGTCGTTTGTTAACATGTCACTGAACTAACCAAATGTTTTGTTTTTCCCAGGGCCGACAAGATGGGGGAAGAAGCGGGCACAAATTGCCAGGGCCCGGCAGTCTGGAAGGGGGCTCAGGGCCTGACTGCTTGCAACTGTTTTATGTAATCCTTAGCAAAATATATGTTTCCTGTTCAATGCACACACAATTCTGAAGAACAGCTTGCGAACTTGTGCCGTGAACCAAGCGTTTCCGAATATTTATACTGTAGTCTACACGAACATTCACTTCTGTGCTTCGACAGTTTGACAAGCCAGTCTCATCTTATTATGCACAGTTACGTTTGTATGTTTTTGTAAGTGAACACTTTAGCTTAACCTTTGCATTTGGGGGGATGTTTTTGGTTGGAGAACTGCATTGCAAAATCCAGAGAACAAATACATGCACTAAAACTTTTTTTAAAAAATTGGAATAGATGCAAAAGTCCAGGGATGTTCCCACTCACAGCAATTTGTTACAAATATGAATGAGCTGATGCCACTCTTTGGGGTGATTTACAACAATGGATGGTATAATGATTTGATTGGATGGAAGAGGCTTTTTAAAGACAGGATTTTAAAATCATACGAAGAAACAAGCAAAGAGATAGTAGTAGTAGTAGTAGTAGTAGTAGTAGTAGTAGTCATAATAATAAAATTTATTTATACCCCGCCCTCCCTGGCCAGGACCAGGCTCAGGGCAGCTAACATCAAAGTATGATACATTAAAAACATCAATCAATCAATCAATTAAATTACAGCTTAAAATCACATTTGGAGCAGAATAAAATCAAGTGGCAACCCACGGATTATAACTATAGGGGATAGGAACATTGAGTGGGACAATACTGACCATCTTTATTTCAATACTTCCAAGTCAGACACATTACCCCCTGCTTGTTGATAAAAATTGGCCCTTTAAGGAAAGCAGAACTTAAAAGCTTAATGATAAAAGCACTGAAACAGAAATTACTGAGAAATATATATAATATTTTTATGATCATGGATTTATTTAAAAATCAATATATCAAACCAGATTTATTTAAACATGTTAGACCAGATGGAACGAGGGAAGATATTCCTGAAGAAGTATGGAATTGGGTCTGGCAGAGCTTTCCACAGCAGACTGTGAGCACAAGGCTTTGAAAGAAAGCTTTTATAAATTGATATTTTGCTGGTATTTAACACCCACAAGACTCAATCGCAGAACCAGCCCACCCATGAAATGGGCTGAGGCAGTAGCCTCGGGCAGCACCCATCAAGGGGTGCCACCCCATTCCACCTCCTGCCTCCCCACAGGGGCGGAGGAAGGGGGTTCAGTGGGGGCGAGCCGCCCCAGATGTCACCACTGAGGGGAGAGACAAAATGCGGGGCAGCACTCACTGTGGGGCCTGCAGTGCGCCTAAGCCATGCGTCTCTCCTGGGAGTCACGCGGTGGCTTGAGCGCCCGCAGGCTCCGCGCAGCCCCAAATGGTCCACCAGCCGCCTCCCTCTCAGCTGTAGGGCAGCTGAGTGGCAGGAGGCAGGCAGACTCCTTGAGGCCCCGCGGAGCATCCTGCCCCAGCTGGCCCCGCCCTGTGGGCAGCTGTCCCTACCCCTGCAGGTGGCTGGCCCCGCCCCCGGGCCACCCCAGGCGCCCAATAGGCTTGCTCTGCCACTGCTTCCCCTCCTGCTAAGTTGGATTCTTGAGGAGAAGCTCTTACAGAGTTTGCTCCTCTGTTGTGGGGATGGTAGCAGGGCATTTCTCCTTAGGGGCCAAAACACCTTAGGCCACCCCGCAGAACAGCCAGCACATGCTGGAGACAAGAAACACATCATATTTCTATGTCTTTGTTTTGTCCCAAAATAATGATCATTTGGGTGGGCAGAATAATTGAAAGTGAAATAATAACAGGGTGCAGACTTTGGGCTAACTCATTCAATAGATTACATGGAAATATGGTCTGGTCTTACCAGAGGTCATGGAGCTCACCATGCACCTTCTAATAGCCACTCAGCTAGCAATCTGCTATAAATGGTGGAGGGGACGGACTCAAGGGCACCTACAGTAGACAATTGGTCATTATAGTCATGGAAGCATTCCTACAGGGCAAAATTAACCAACATATTGAAATTGAAGAATAGCAGGCAACTTAATGACATATCAGTACAACAAGATGTAAGAAAATATCAGCCCAATTATATTGTTGGAAACGTTTTAAGGAACAATCTTTTTTAATGATGTCTCTGACCTTTTGCTGGATTATACAGATGTGTTTATATTTTTATACTTAAGCATGTGGGATGTTTCTTTATATTTCACATTTGTTTTACGCTTTGGTGCACCATTTTTATTTTAAGCAAACTGAACCA
Organism: Podarcis raffonei; assembly: GCF_027172205.1. Taxonomy (NCBI): domain Eukaryota; kingdom Metazoa; phylum Chordata; class Lepidosauria; order Squamata; family Lacertidae; genus Podarcis; species Podarcis raffonei. The sequence continues at coordinate 57,801,166 of NC_070605.1, read as the reverse complement.
AATTGCCTGCTCATTTGTAGCTCATGAAAGTGTTGATTGAGGACTGGGGTCATGCTTTTATTCCCTGACATCGTCTCTTTCCTTTGAACAGCTGGGTGTTGTGTGCAGTTCGGGTGGAAGGAGAAGCCAGGGTGTGAGCTTCTGCTTGCTATTAAGAGCTCGTTACAATCGGGAAACCAACATAATCAGGGATGTTGATTTCTGTGTTGATTGGGAAATATCACATTTGTACCACATCTCAGGGGTCCAGATCATTTAAGAAGAACTCCACGGGTTAGTCATTGAGGCCCCATGCTCTCTCATACCATACTCTTTTTCTTCCTCAGAAGCTGCTAAGATAATTCCCATCTCATGGCAAAGTCAATGTCTTTGATCTTCCTCCTTACAGCTGGGGATCTTAATGGAAGCTTCCCCCTTCTTTTTTGGAAATAGGAGGTCTTGGCCTTTATTCACTTTCCCGAAAAGTGAAAATAATCAATACAGCTTTAAGTAGTTATGTGCACTCTAGAGAGGGTTGAGGAAAAGGTGGTATGGCGTTTCTGTGCAGGCCCAATATGGTTACTGACCCATGAAAGAAGGTTTGTGGTTAGCTTGTTTATTTTTATGTTTTGTGGGCATGAAGTAACTTTGATGGTTCAGCAATGAATATTTCATCCCTTGTGGGAAAAATTCTTCTGTGACCCTTTCCCCCTCAAACTCTGCATGGGGCATGAACCCACAGCCTTGCACAATGTTTCCAAGTCAGTTCTTTAGAACAGCAAAGCCTGCATTTATGCAGTTTTCTCACTGAGAGTGTCCACGTTAGGCAATCTGTCCTACTGCGAAGCAGTGAGGCAGCTACCTTAGGCAGAAGATGCTGGGGACAGCAAATGACAGGAAAGTATTGCAAATCCTGCAACTGCCCCAATTATATTGGGACATCCTGGTTCACAGAGCCCCAAAATGCATGTTTTGGGGTAAAACATGCAAAATTGTGACCTTGCGCAAGATCTGTGATCTTGCGCAGATCACACGACTTTCACGGGAGCAGGGCCAGAAATACGAAGGTCCCAGTTGCCGCAGTCAACAAAGAGAAAAAAAATTCAAAGAGAGAAGCAAACCCAATTTCCCCTCCACCCGTAACTGCTGTAGTGGTTAGTGCTTGGTCTCAGTTTTGGGGCAAGGTTCAAGAAGACAACTCTTCTTTTACTGGAAAGAGCTGCTCTGACCTTCCTTCAGATACAGGTAACAGGAAACAGCTTGTCTCCATTTATTCCTGGCTCTGCAGTGCATCACGCCTAACTTAAGCTGCCATGTTCCATTATTGTGCTGCTCTGATATGTTTCTTGTACCTCTGTCTGGAAGCTGGATGAGAATGCTAGTAAGTTAAAAGCTGAGGGCCACCCCTCTATGCTCCTTGAGTTGCCGCATTTCAAAGTAGACAGCCTTGCAGCTCAAAACCATATAGCAAGCATCCAGCTGAAAATAAATGTTCAAAACAAGAGGGGTGGGGGGGTGGTCCTAAGAACGCCTCAAGTAATTGAATGTTGCTGGTAGTTGACGGCTGTTTATGAGAGCAAGCATTCCAGTTTGAGAGAGCAGGAAGCTGTCTTGCTCAGACATCACGACAGAAACCACCATATTCCTGACCTCTTCCTCTCCAGGCAGCACAGCAAAGCTCTGTCTTCTTACTGGCACATCCTTGGGTCACTCCAGGGAGTCACGATGCAGATTTTCCACTGGCGTCAAATGTGCACAGATTTATAACCTGGGGCTCATGAGAGCAGCTAAGGAAGAAAATGTTTTTTAGATAACTGGCATACCTAAGAAATCATCTAATATGGGTCTTGATACTGAAAGGTCAACCATTTCCCAAAGGGCGTGAGAAATATTTGATTCCTTCAGCTGTGTGTATATAGTACTATATTATGTACACATAAGAAGTCACCTCTAGCTTAATAGCAACTTTTCCACTCAGAAAGTTAGAGATGGGCTGATGTTCTTAATCAGGCTTCTTCTTTTTTGGCCGGGGAGGGCGGGAGATGGCCAACTATTGTATTCTTCAGGCCAGTCAATTATCCAGAGCATAGGAGCGGTGACGGAAGTGTGCACTAGCAGCCTCAGAAGTGATCATACCTAATAAAGTAGGTGCCATGTAAGGGGATCCTAATAAATGGTGAGCACCCCAGAATCGTAACAAAGGGTTATATCCAACCCTGCACACCTGAAGTTTCTACACAAACAATGAGATTTCCCCTTCCTCTCTTCTCCCCCCACACAGTCAAAACTAGGAAACAGCAGCATTTTATTGATCTCTTTGAAACAGCACCATTATCGATATGAATAAACACTTAAGATTGTGAGAACCTATCGGCCATCTACTTCTTTAAGCGATGGACTAACCCCAAGAATAAGTAGAGACAAAACAGTAATGCTGCATTTCAGCACACATTTAAGAAATGAACAAACCTCTCTGCATTTGGACTATGGAAATGCATCCCCTTTACAAAGTGAGTACATGTAGCTGCTATACAAAAAAACTACCCCAGTGGTTATATATTGGTGCTCTCCTGGTGCCTTCAGAGAGAATATCTTCACATAGGCCAATCTTGATAAATATTCAAGGATCGGATCTCTATACAGGAGAATTTGCTGGCATAAAAAAAAAAAATCATTGCGAAAGGAAAATCCATGTACGAATATGTAGTTTTTAGCATCACATGAACAGTTACTTCACCTATTTGCAAATGTATCTCTGTACCACTGTATCATAAAATACCAGGGTGGTATACAACATTATCAGGGACACGGGTGGCGCTGTGGGTAAAACCTCAGCGCCTAGGACTTGCTGATCGCATGGTCGGCGGTTCGAATCCCCACGGCTGGGTGAGCTCCCGCCGTTCGGTCCCAGCTCCTGCCCACCTAGCAGTTCGAAAGCACCCTTAAGTGCAAGTAGAGAAATAGGTACCGCTTTATAGAGGGAAGGTAAACGGCGTTTCTGTGTGCTGCTCTGGTGCCGGTTCGCCAGAGCAGCTTCGTCACGCTGGCCACGTGACCCGGAAGTGTCTGCGGACAGCGCTGGCTCCCGGCCTCTAGAGTGAGATGAGCGCACAACCCTAGAGTCTGTCAAGACTGGCCCGTATGGGCATGGGTACCTTTACCTTTATACAACATTAAAATAAAAAACACTGTTAAAAACAATACAGGTAATCATTAAAGTGACATATATGTAAACAACCACTTGGATTGGAGCTATTAAAAAGCTATCAACGTTGCCTTCCGAAAAGATTCTGTTTCTTTTCACACCAATGCAGATGAGAAGCAGTATTGTGCATAAGGTGCCTTTCCTGTTAGGCGCAAGACAGTTCCAATTACCTGGCTGCTATCTGTGGACAGAATGTGTTGCTGGTGATTGCTGAGCTTGGCTGCTAGCTGCAGCCAGGTGCTTGTCATTCATCCTAGAAGCACCGTCCCTCAAGTCCTCAGCACAGCAAGGTGACAATTGCCACACAACTCCCCCATCATAGGCACATTCCCAAGGATCATCTTTCCTTAGGAATGAATTTGTTTCGAGAGCGATCGGGTGGCAAACAATGCACTCTGCCAGCTGGGATTTGCAGTTTCTGTACTTAGCTTTGGAGGTGAGGCATAAACCTTCTACCCTCCTGGCAGCTTTTGCGTAAGCATGGATGGAACTGTTGAGTGCTATCTGGCAGTGCTAGTGGGAAACAAAAGATTTCTGTAGCTAGTCACATCAGCCTTGAAATGTTATTGACTCTGTTAATGTTGCCAATATACAGGGCAGTGGTCAAATAAAATAAAATAAAATAAAATAGTTTTGTCACCAAACCTGACCTGAAACCTGAGTGTGGTGCTGATAATGCCAAGGTCACAGGTTCGATTCCCATACAGGCCAGCTGCATATTCCTGCATTGCAGAGGGTTGGACTAGATGATCCCTGGGAACCTTTCCAACTCTACAATTCTCTGATTCTATGAAACCCCCACAGATCTATAGAGGAATCAATGTGGAGGCCATGTTCTGTTTCTAAGTTGTGTTGCATCTTAATATCCCACTCTAAGCAGAGTTTCCAAAACTTGGGTTTCTAGCTGTTCTTGGACTACAACTCCCGTCATCCTTAGCTGGCAGGACCAATGGTCAGGGCTGATGGGTACTGTAGTCCAAAAACAGATGGAGGCCCAAGTTTGGGAAATCATAATCTAGAGTAATAGATGCACTGGGGGTTCTCTTTCTCTTTCACTGTGAGAAGGAAAATGCTCCAAATGGGCCTCCTTTGTTTTTATTTAAATAGGAACTACTGTGAATGCAGAAATACAATCTCTCCTGATGGTCTTGTTTGAATTATTCTCAGTTTTACAGAAGGAGCTTCCCTCCATTTTCTATTTTCCTATCTCCACTTTATAGGAAGAAGTCTTCCTGAATGTGAACTGCCCTCTAGCCAGCTCAGAGCATCTGCATGGCAGCAACTGTCCAGTGGGATTGTGTCATCCATTGCATCCGCTTCATGGAAGGCAGGACTGTTGTGCCTTGGGTGGGGAACAGAACAAGATGGTCTTTGGTTTTTGCCAAATCTCTTTCTTTCTAAAAGCTACTTTCTAAGATTTTTAATCTGTGGAAACAGAACCCAGGAAATGGTTATCGTATCAACAGGTAGCCTGGTCTGCTCTACCAGAGACACTATGAGGTTGGGGTAGAAAATATCCTCTCTTTCCTGCCTAAATTCAGGAGAATATATTTTCAATTCTCCTACACACACACAAACACACACACACACACACACACACACACACACACACACACCTTGTTCAGGAGGCAGGGAGAGGAGAGAAAGTAGCTTCTCCTGTATTGGGATAGTGGAGGCATCCCAGGCCACCTTCTTAGGCCAAGTTTGATTAGAGGGACATGAAGTCTCCCTTATATTTGCTGCCAGGCAAAACAAAAGCCTGCACATTGTGAGGGCAGATGTGCTTCCCTCAAAATCCCGCTTTCCTTCCAAGCTTTATTAAACAAATCTTCCATACCCTGGCCTTTGTTGCATCCAGGGTAACTGGTACACAGAATTGCCTTCCGCTGCCATGGCTATTAACTGCATCTTCAATTATATGCTCGGCTTGCGAAATCCCTGCAGGAAACCACACCCCAACCATACTTCTCTTTCAGGCGTTTTAGTCATTTATGGTAAGCTTATGTAACCCTCGGGCCACCCAAGGGCCAGTTTCATAAATTGTGGAGGGTTGTTCTCATTCGTCTCATGAGGCTCCACCCACGAAACCTAGGAACCATTTTTGACCGGGTGACTTGCCACGCCACTCACTCACATCGGGAGTGTGTAATGCCAACCATCTGTTTACTTCAACTTAATAAGTGAAAGAGAACAAAGTTTTCTAGTAAATATCAAGTTCTCTCCCTCCACCCCAGCTGTGGCACAGAGTTCACTATGCAATCCAGGAGGTGACTTACTTTGCAGCCTGGCTGTCCTATTAATCTGCAAGTTAATTGGTCAACCAATCTGGAGTGGCTCAGGCTTGAAATCTGGAAGCCACCAGGTCAGGATTTTTCCAGGAAAGAGGCAATTCTATTTGAGCCGTGTGCTCCATGTCACCTTCTCTCTGCAGGTAGTTTGCCCAGCTTCTGTTGCAGGTTCTGCTACTAGGTAAAGTCGTGGCTGACTCTGGGGTTGCGGCGCTCATCTCACTTTATTGGCCGAGGGAGCCAGCGTACAGCTTCCGGGTCATGTGGCCAGCATGACTAAGCTGCTTCTGGCGAACCAGAGCAGTGCACGGAAACGCCGTTTACCTTCCCACTGGAGTGGTACCTATTTATCTACTTGCACTTTGACGTGCTTTTGAACTGCTAGGTTGGCAGGAGCAGGGACCGAGCAACAGGAGTTCACCCCGTCGCGGGGATTCGAACCACCGACCTTCTGATCGGCAAGTCCTAGGCTCTGTGGTTTAACCCGCAGCGCCTTGCTGCAAACTTACCTGAAGAGTGAAGTAGCTGTATTGATTCATTAAAGGGGCGGATGGGATGGGAAGAGAAATCGCCAAATCACAGCAGCGTGGGACCCAGGGGCATAGCTATTTGATAATTTTTCAATACAGTGGCCTCCTCAGCACCACACCACACACATTTTCCATCACAGCCCTCCACACTTCCATACCTATCCAGTTTGTTTGCTGTTCTTGCATATCATTCTACCGCAACCACACATTCTTATTATTTGTATTGTACATCTTGTGTCATGTTGCCCATTTCCAATATCCCGCCCATGGACCTTGCATGAGCTACCCATTACCTCCCCTAAATCTCCTTGCACTTCTTCCAGCGGAAAGAACGGAAATACACGCACGGATCTTACTTTGAAATTTTTATTTTTCAAAACGTATTTCCAGGAAATTGTTAAATTGCTACTTTGCTTCTACTGAACTACATTGCTCATTGTTATTGCAAATGCATTGTGACAGGCAGCATCACTGTATTTCACACGAATTGCTGCAGAATGGTAGGGGCAAAAAATAGTGCAAAAAAGGGGGGAACTTTCACCAGAGTACTCCTGATGGGGCTCGATTGCATGCCATAGCAGTGATTCTTCCACTAGGTGGCTACTGCTCAGATTGTGTCTTCCTTCAAAAGCTTGCACTTCTTTCACCAAACAGTTCTTAGGGTCTCTGAATGAGTTTGGACAGCGATTGGATAACTCTTTTTGTAGAGACCAAAGCATAGCTATGGAATTTTGACCACTACTGAAGCTGTAGGCAAACTTGTTTATTAGCAAGAAAGCATTCAGCTGTTTTTTTGTGTTTTTTTTGAAAAAACAAAAAACCAACCCTGTCCTTCTAATTCTAATTATTATAATTTTTACAATTGAGTCCAACACTTATCAACTTTGACATGTTCATTTGTGTGGCAAGTTCATACTAGTATTTTAATGCATGCAAAGCTCTTAATTCCTGCAGCAGACTACAGATTTCAAGAAACTGGAGAAATGCCATCCCCTTCATAAATCTGGGTTTAGTATTAGCACAGGTTCGAGCCCATACAACATGAGTCTGTCATCTTGCCTGACTTCATGAAATTGAAAACAAACACAGCCTTTGTCCTGCTATCAAGTGCTCCCATTAATGAAATGAGAGCTTATGCAGTCCATCACAAGGTATGTTGGATTTAAGCTACAAGATCTGGTTTCAAAGCCCTGCTCAGTCATGCACAACTCACCTTTTCTTGGGCCCAAGTTCCTCAGCTGCAAGGGCTGAAAAGCAGCTCATAATGATTCCTGCTCCTCTGGTTGTCTCGCTGCTTACAGTCTTCTAAATGCTTCAAGAACATTAATGCAATTTCTCTCTTAAAATCCTTTGTGACTGTGTATGGAAAAATAATATACTCATCCACACTTTGGGGACATGCAAGAGAACAAAGAATAAGATTGGTTGAGTCTATGCCCTGGGTCCAGCACTTACATGAGCAGAAAATCACTCAGTTTCCTACTGCAGCCCCCAGTGACCCATCCCATGCAATTCCAGAGGGTCCATTTACCCCCCAGAATGACGTTGTTGTTGGCATCTATCTGTCTCGAGTGACAATGGAGTGGGTCTCCAGGGGTGAAGTCAAATCACTGTGTTAGCAGCACCAAAGTGACCACTCTGGGGCAGTGTGTATGGAGCTCCTGGGCTGTCCAGATGACAAGACCCTCTTCTTGGCCTCACTGACGTGGCCCAAAGGAAAACAGAGTAATACACTGGGCAGTAACTTGGCTGCCGGAGATGCCAGAAGGAGGTATACAAGGCTTCATTCAACCATCTTAGCAACCCCACTCCAGATTTGTGTAGGGTTTAGTCCTTAGTCTTTTCTTCTCCCAAATGATGTAGGGGGGCTGCAATAGGAGGGAGATGAGATAGAAAAAGCCTAATGCATGAGCTGAGTTCTGCTCAATCATCTCTGGATCCAACCTAATATAGTAGTACCTCAGGTTAAGAACTTAATTTGTTCTGGAGGTCCGTTCTTAACCTGAAACTATTCTTAACTTGAGGTACCACTTTAGCTAATGGGGCCTCCTGCTGCGGCCGCGCAATTTCTGATCTCATCCTGAAGAAAAGTTCTTAACCCGAGGTACTATTTCTGGGTTAGTGGAGTCTGTAACCTGAAGCGTCTGTAACCTGAGGTACCACTGTATGTGTAGAATGCCTAACCTATGGCTAGGTTGTTGAGCCGAGCCCCTAGGCACCCTCCTCTTTCACCTGTGCTAAAGGAACTACACTGCCTGCCAATTAGCTACCTGAACAATTGGGATCAGGTTACCTGAAGGACTGCCTGCCCCTGTACGAGAGCTGGTCCAAGACATTTTGCTACCTGAGGCAAAGGACAAAATGGTAAACCCCCTTCCGTGTTCAGAAGGTGATTGGACTGAGAGCTGACTCAAACGTCAACACTGGCAACAGCATAGCAGCATCTCCCAGCACACCTGAGGGCCGCTGTCTATTTTAGAGGGTGTTTGGCAGGCCACCTGGAACATCCACTTCTGCCCTCCAATGAAGTGGAACAGCCAAGACAGCTGTACTGTTGTTCCCCTCAGCAAAATGGCTGCCTGAGGCAGTTGCCTCCCTCTACCCAATGGGTGTGCCAGTCCTGCCCTATACACACCTGTAATATCATTTCGATCATCTAGATATATTCTGCACAGGGCACCACACCCTGCAGAATATCAGAAGACAGTGGCTCGAAAATGGGCATTTTCTGCCATTGTCCCTGCACTCTGGAATGTCTTTCCTCTGCCATACCTGAAGCATTATCCATAAGTTGTAAAGATGTATCTTCTTTTTTTTACCAAGTTGTAAATAAGTAATTAAGCATATTTTCTTTAAAGAAAATGCTTTGTCTTGCCATGTACAAAAAAATAACAGATCATCATGGTTTGTTTATTTGTACTATTTGTAAAATTTAATTAAAATTATATAAAAAATAAAGACATACATTTTTGCCCAGGCTTTCCCTGACCCATAAGATTGGACCCTGTTATTACTAGATTTTTGTTTTTATCTCTGTGTTTATTATGTTGTTTTACTGTTGTTTTGTACACCACTTGGAGATTTTAAATATTAAGCGGTTTAGAAGTGCTTTTAAACAAACAAACAATGAGCTCCCATAAGGGAGTACTAGAAGGAGCAGAAAATCAGATGCAAAACTGCACTGCAAACTTGGCATCTGTTCGTATTTACATTGCACTAAGTTTCATTTGAGATTGGTTAGGCTAAAAATAAGAGTTAAGGATAAATGCATTTTCTTTCAGTGTGCATATCTGTGTGTTCTGAATATCAAATTTCACCTTGTTTCTTGATTTGCAGCTACTGAAATGTAAGGCAAATACTTGATTTGCATATTCATGGTGTTTTGATCACACTTTTGAGCAGTCTCGTGTCAGTTTGGAATAAGGAGATAGGAAAGTGAGATACTAGGACAAGAATAATTAAAAACTGAATAAAACAGCCCAGGAGTTCAAACAAAGACTAATCTCTTCTTTATAGGCATGGAAAGTTTAATGGGATTCATCTATTTCAATACATTTTATTAACTTCAGATGTTATCTAGCGTATTGCTTATTTTCTCATAGGTTTAGGGAGCCAATTTTTTTCTTCTTATCTTGGTGCTGATATATGTTCATAAGATAGAACATCCTGGGAGTTAAGACTAGAATATCATGGAAGGGGAAGGGGGGGGGAGTTTAGAAGTGTCTATCCCAGATCACTAATCAAATACGTAATCCTGTTTGTTTGTTTGTTTGTTTGTTTGTTTGTTTGTTTGTTTGCTGTCTACCTTGGACCAGCTTTCTTTTTCATTCTCACTAAAATGGTGCCTGTTCCACTGAGACCATTTGAAACTGCAGTTATTGTATTTTCAATTACTACATGCCCTGTTGAATTGCACACCTGGAACCAGTGCCTTTTTCTTAAAAAAAATTAATGTTTAGGGGTACTCTCATTTTCCTACTCATATTGAAATACTGCCCCTCAATGAGGCCAAACTTAGATTCACAAAATGTTTAGGGGTATGTGTACCCCTGCGTACCCCCCAGAAAAAAGCACTGCCTGGAACTGTGGAGTTTAAAGTGATGTGCCACTAAGTGCAGCACTACTTTGCTTGTACCTTGGCAACTTTAATTATCTGACAGGCTTGATTCACACATGAAATGGACTGTCTGGAGAAAATGGCTTAGATCTACAGTTGCATGTGCTGGACTTCCTCATGCTTCCTCCCCAATGCCCCTAAAACACCTCCCCTGAGGATCTTTCCAATGGCATTGTATTTAGTTATTTATTTCCAAAAAATTTAGATACCACTGGATTGTTTGAAGAAAAGCGGTTTACAGAAAATATAAAATTATCACTTAAAAAATTTACAGTCAGAATTTAAAACATACGTAAAGTACAGTGGTACCTCAGGTTAAGTACTTAATTCGTTCCGGAGGTCCGTACTTAACCTGAAACTGTTCTTAACCTGAAGCACCACTTTAGCTAATGGGGCCTCCTGCTGCCACCGTGCTGCCAGAGCACGATTTCTGTTCTCATCCTGAAGCAAAGTTCTTAACCTGAAGCACTATTTCTGGGTTAGCGGAGTCTGTAACCTGAAGCGTATGTAATCTGAAGCATATGTAACCTGTATACGTAAACCATGTGATCCTGTATGGCTCCTCTTCTGTTTCCCAACAGTGACTTTGCAGGGATTGCCCAGGCAGATGAGATACATCTGGTAGGATCTAACCCAGAAAGGGGCTAAGGTGTTTGCTTGTCAAGGAGAGGCATGAAGAGAAAAGACACTCCTGCACCAAAATCCTTCCACTGTAACATTAACGAAACAATGAAAACGATGGGGAAACAACACAATTCCTCAGCTAGAACGTAAAATAATATACCGTGTTTTCAGAAGTAATGGCCAGAATCCCAAAGCTATTCATTTTAAGCAGCTTGTGCTAGTCCAAAGGAATTTTTAATTTTATGCCTATGAACAGTAGGTCCCCATGCCATCATTTCACAAACTGGTTTTGAGACAAAGCACAGATTCAGGTAGGCTGGCTGCCATTTGGCACAAAAGCTGCTGGCTGAGAAGAGCAAGCTCTCTTAGGCTCCTTCCTCCTCTAATAATTCCAGACCACTTTTCTTTTCACTGTGGGGGCCACCGGCTGATTGCCATCCAGCTGTCACGTGTCACAATGTTTTCCACTTCATCGTGAATGAAATTAGGGGGCTTTTTGTGGTATATGAATTTCCCCTTTGGCATTGAACATAAAAAGAGAGGAAGAAAATAAACTCAAGGATAGACGGGTTTTATTTCCCTGTATATATCTACAAGGCAGAAACATAATCATTATTTTTTTTCATGTTAGTGTCTATGGTGTGTGTGTGTGTAGTGAATATAACAATATGGTGAGACACACACACATAAGTTACCAGAAGAAAGCCAGTGACCTGAAGTGTATTTGTGTGTGTGAGAGCGAGCACAGGAAAGAGGTGAAATTTAAATGTCTTGAGAGAGACTTAAGACTCATACATGAGAGATGCACTTAGAAAATCTCAAAGGGGTAGATTCAAAGGGGTACACACACATGCCCCCTCAAAATATTTAGGCTTTTCAAGTATCCGCTTGGAATTATGAGGGGTGGGGGTGGGGGTACCCTTGAGGCTTGCTTCTTCTTTAAATCTTTTTCTTTCTTTAAGCAAAACTATTTTTAAAAAAACAGGGCAGGTTTTTTTTTTTTACATAGTTCTCCTTTCTGTGCTAGTCCCCTCTTCCTTTGCCAACAACCTCCTGACCAAAAATGTACATATGAAAACGGAAAAGGGATAGGTAGCAGTGAGAAGACTTCATGACAATCATTTTCCAAAACTGAAACTTAAGCTATTCCCTGTAGTACTCCATATGCAAAACATGGTTATATATGGCAATAAACTTCTGCGATTGATTCCACACTAGGGCCATTTATTTATTTATTTGCTTTCATTGCATTTATATGCTATCTTTTTACTGAGGTGGTTTATAATTTTAAGGGACTAAAACATGTAAATTTGGCCAGGGACAAGGAGGGGATGAACTGGAACTGGTATTGATGTTACCTCTGCCTGCCACACTCCCCTTCATCTTTCTCCTCAAGAGGACAGATGGTGTCCATTGTCCTTGTGGTTGTGGGGTGGAAGAAGTGACTGTTCGGCTGGAGCAAACCCTTGCCCTTGCCTTCTTCTTCCTCCTCACAGGTCAGATGATGTCCTTCTAGCGCTGCTGAAGCACTGCTTTTCTGCAATCAGCTGAAAACAGTAGAGAAATGGTGGTTCTAAACAACACTTAATACTGCACTACGTTATCCAAAAATCCCCTTCACAATTGTCAAGACTCTGACACAATGTTTATTCACATTTATGTCCCAGTCAGGAAAGGCCCTCTGCAATGTAGTACTTTCTTCTTTGCAAGTTATTTCTCTCTTTTTTTGCTTCCTGTTCAGTGTGGCTAGGGGGTTAGCAGTAAATTGCCCGTGTCACATGAAACAACAATCCAACAAACCTTAGCTACAGCTCCTGATTAGAGAAAGCTTAACCATAAGTTGGGACAAAAGGCTATGCCAAACCTTGATTTAGCTCTGCAGTAAAAAGGACCAGGGAGGAACAAAGTTGCTCCTCTCTTAGTGTGCAATCCACATTTTTAATATTTTGCAGCCCAGAGTGGGTGGGAAACCCAGACAGATGGGTAGGGTATAAATAATAATAATAATAATAATAATAATTATTATTATTATTATTATTATTATTATTATTATTATTATTATTATCATTAAACATGTTGTCAGCTTCTCTTTCTAGGGAAAAGGAACCATTTAATAATTCTCTTTTTCTTTCTTTCTGTAGTGAAGAGAAGCCCTCCACTTCCCTCATGGGAACTAGATGAGTGATTAAGGGGCTAAAGCATCAATAGTGCTTGACCTGGCCACAAATCATTGTCACAAATCAGGCCTGAAAAAACATGAGCAGACGAAACAGAAACAGTGATTTTGCAACATCATCTGGATTCTCTGTTGATTTGGCAACAGCGTCATCTGCATTCTCTGTTAAATGTGAGTGGACAATGAAAAGCGTGTATATCTAAATTGGATAGCTTCCCGGATCTGTGCAATATCCTTCATATAATCTCATCAGAAATAAGAAAAGGCGAAATCTGGAAGACACTAGGTCACTTATCACACTGCTTTGAGAAAGAGCAAGTTGTAATTAGCAGCAGCAGTGACTGACAAAATGCAGAGTGGTACAACATGGGCCACTGCAGCTCTTATACTTGAAAAGCCAGTGTCAGAACAGCATCTTGGAAGAGGTTTTCTGAGAGGACATGTGTACAATGCAATGCAACCCAAATGACTTGTTTCTTCCACCCCACACAAACGCAGGCCGGAAAAATCCCTTAGCACTGCTAAATCTTCATATAGAACACGTATGCCTTTGTTTGAACTTACGCAGTCCCTTGGCCTCAGTTGCAAAGAAGCAAGACAACAATTGTCAAAGTGTTAAACTGTATCTACAGGGGTGTGAAGGGCCTGTTCACACCATGCTGAACTAATTCTGTCAATAAAGCATTTCCTCTGTTCAGTCATGAAGGCAAGGACAGGAGGAGGAGAGCCAGGGCTGGGGAGTTTCAGAAATGACCCAAGTTAGCAATCTAGAAAAACATTTTTCTGTAAGGATTTGTTTTCATTCTTCACAGGGCTGTGCACAGCTTAGAGGGTTTCAATGCTGGCGTTTGGTGTGTGCAACAAAGGGGATATTCCCCCTCCTCACTTCGATATTCAGTTTATGTAAGGAAAGCAGAGTGGGTTTTGAGAAAGGGTTGCTTCCTGTGTTTAAATTGAGCCCTGACTGTTCTCTCTCACACATCCATCTCTTTGACATCTAAGAAAATAGACATTTTCTCTGCTTGTTGCAACAGAATCTATTATTCACAAGAACTTTTTTTTTTTCAGAGAGTGTGATTAAGCCTGGAGGATACAGCAGGGTTCCTTCAAAACTGGCATTGGAACTGAAGGCAGCACTTGCTGGTTCTCTTCCCAGTGCTTTGTCCTACCTTAAAGGTTTGGTCAGTGGGGGATTTAAAGAAAGCAAAATGCCAATACTCTACACTTAACCTGAACTTACAAATGCTAGATAGTGGCTGCATTCAGAAACAAGCATTGGGCTCATGCTTTTCTACCCTCCTTTATTCTCCTTGTGTGCTGCCTTCCATGCTTCATTTCTGGTTTGGATCGAACAAGGGTTCCCCATTATGACTTAACTGGGGAGTTGCACTATCGCCAAGTCAACGAAATGTATAAGCAGGATTTAAAGGAAAATGGATTTGATGATAAAAAGACAAAACTTGAAATAGAAATATTAAACAATGAATGTAAAATAATGTCTAAAATGTATAAAATACTCCTGGAATGGCACTTGAAAGATGAGGAAGTGAAAACGGTAATGATACACTGGGCAAAAGATTTTGGATACAACATACAGCTTAAAGAATGGGAGAAGTTGTGGAAAGAAAGAATAAAATTTACAGCTTGCAATGCCTTGAAAGAGAATATGATGAAAATGATGTATAGATGGTATATTACACCTGTGAAATTAGCCAAAATGTATACGACAAATAATAAGTGTTGGAAATGTAAAGAAAAAGAAGGAACATTTTATCATATGTGGTGGGAATGTAAGAAAGTAAAAAACTTCTGGGAAATGATATATAATGAGATGAAAAAGATGTTGAAATATACATTTTTTAAAAAACCAGAAGCATTTTTACTTGGTATCATAGGTGAGGATATTAATAGACAAGATGTTAAATTGTTTTTATATGCAACAACAACAGCAAGAGTATTGTTAGCCCAGAAATGGAAGCAAGAAGAAATTCCGACGAAAGAAGAATGGCAGACAAAATTAATGGACTATGCAGAATTAGATAAAATGACAGGAAGGATTCGAAACTTGCGGGACCAGAGATTTACAGAAGATTGGAAGAAATATACAAACTATTTGAAGAGCAACTGTAATCAACAAATTACGCTAGTAGGACTACAAGAAGTTTTGTAAGGAAAAACATATGAAACATTGCAAAGTAGAAAAAGAATACAGATATTAGTTAAGAGATTTAAATGTAACAGTGAAAGTAAGAAATGTTTATTAAGTGACTAGATTGGAAACTTTTCAGATGTGATTGATGGAAGTCAAAAAATTGTATAAGATGTAAAAGTATGTTTAATTACTGTTGAAAATGATACGTTAAAAAAACTAAGAGAGAGAGAGAGAGAGAGAGAGAGAGACTTAACTGGGGAACTCTGGTTTTCATGCTGGTTAACAAACCAAGATAATAAGCCAGGAATTAAGTGCAAAAGGCAGTGCATGAGCGAAGGAGGGGACATTTTTGGTTAGGTAAGCCTTTCCAGACATGTATAGTATTGACATGTTTTCATCCGGGTTTTAGCTTATTGTTGATTTTAATTCTTTTAAATGTTTTGAATAGTTGCTTTTACCTGGGTTTTTTCTTTTACTGATAATTTCAGTATTATTGTTATTGTTAGCACCCTAGAGAGGTCACTTTGGTGCTGCAAATGCCACAGTTTGACTTCACCCTCGAAGGTGCACTCCATTGTCATGAGACAGATGGATGCCAACAATGCTTTTTGTATTTTTTTTTTATAAAATTTTTATTGGCTTTTCAACATATATTATAAGACACTACAAACAACAAACACAAACAAACAAACAAACATAAAAACATGTATAATTTCATAAATTTTTTCATATACCCAATTTCAGCGACTTCCCCATGCCTCCCTTTTCTGCATCCCTATTTTAAACTTTTTCAGCAACCCCTGATCTAAATTACTTATAAATTCCTTTCTTTAAACCCTTTTCTTTCCTCTTATCCAATCATTTATCTCTGCAAATCTGCTATGCTTTACTCATGACATTTTAACACTCACTAATTTTACAAGAATTTTTAAGATAAAATTTAAATTTCTTCCAATCTTCTTCCACCGTCTCTCTCCCTTGGTCACGGATTCTGCCCGTCATCTCTGCCAGTCCCATGTAGTCGATCACCTTCGTCTGCCACTCTTCCAGTGTGGGTAGTTCTTGTGTCTTCCAATACTTTGCTAGTAGAACTCTTGCTGCTGTTGTAGCATACATAAAAAACGTCCTATCTTTCTTTGACACCAATTGGCCTACCATGCCCAGGAGAAAAGCCTCTGGTTTCTTATAAAAGGTACACTTAAGCACCTTCTTAATTTCATTATAAATCATTTCCCAGAAGGCCATAATCCTTGGGCACGTCCACCAAAGGTGATAGAAAGTACCTTCAGTTTCATTACATTTCCAGCATTTATTATTGGGCAAATGATAGATTTTTGCAAGCTTGACTGGGGTCATGTACCACCTATAGATCATTTTCATAATATTCTCTCTTAAGGCATTACATGCCGTAAACTTCATTCCGGTGGTCCATAACTGTTCCCAGTCAGCAAACATAATATCATGTCCAATGTCCTGTGCCCATTTAATCATTGCTGATTTAACCGTTTCATCCTGTGTATTCCATTTCAACAGCAAGTTGTACATTCTTGACAAATTCTTAGTATTGGGTTCTAACAATTCTATTTCTAACTTTGACTTTTCCACCTGGAAGCCGATTTTCCTGTCCTGTTTAAATACTTCATTTATCTGGTAATAATGAAGCCAATCTCTTACTTTAGACTTCAGTTTTTCATAGCTCTGTAATTTCACATTTCCACCTTCTTGTTCTATAATTTCCCAATATTTTGGCCATTTAGATTCCATATTAAGTTTTTTGACTTCCTTAGCCTCCATTGGTGACAACCACCTAGGGGTTTTATTTTCCAACAAGTCTTTATAACGAATCCAAACATTGTATAGTGCTTTCCTAACAATATGGTTTTTGAAACCTTTGTGAGTTTTTACCTTGTCATACCATATATATGCATGCCAACCAAACCTATTATTGAACCCTTCTAAGTCCAAAATGTCTGTGTTCTCAAGAAGTAGCCAGTCTTTCAGCCAGCAGAAAGCTGCTGCTTCATAGTACAGTTTTAAGTCCGGCAGGGCAAACCCCCCTCTTTCTTTTGCATCAGTTAATATCTTAAATTTTATTCTGGGCTTTTTGCCCTGCCAGACAAATCTAGATATATCTTTCTGCCACTTCTTGAAACAGTCCATTCTATCCAAAATCTGCAATGTTTGAAACAAAAACAACATTCTTGGCAAAACATTCATCTTGATAACAGCAATTCGGCCTAACAAGGAAAGTCTCAGGTTCGACCATATTTCTAAATCTTTCTTAATTTCTGTCCAACATTTCTCATAATTATCTTTAAATAAGTTCACATTCTTAGTTGTTAAATTAACCCCCCTTTATTTGCTACCATTAATCCAGTTTCACTCTGAAACTTCTCTCTTTCCTCCACTGTTAGGTTTTTTCCCAGTACCTTTGTTTTTTGTTTGTTTAACTTAAAACCTGCTACTCGACCAAAAACTTGTATTATCTCCAAAACTCTTTTAGTACTAGTGTCTGGCTCTTGCAAAGTTAATACTAAATCATCTGCGAACGCTCTCAACTTATATTGTTTAGCTCCCAACAATGCTTTTTGTAAACCACTTTGAGGGCTTAAAAAAAAATACAATACAGCAATATATAAATATTGTGAAATAAAAATAATAAATAGGTGGAAACTTCCCCATATATGTATGTGGATGTTTAAGGATAGGCATCCATTGTTCACCCTTAGCCTGTTTGCTGCAGAGTCACATCAGCAGCAATCATGTGGCGAGCATGATTGCCATGTGAAGTGTGGGGCTGCTTGCAGTCAACAGCAGCTGCTTGTATCCTTAGTGGTTTAGCCAGTCACATCTGTGCTCACACAAACACACACACACGGCTGTGTGAGGGGGGCTATTGTTTTGGTTTTGCTCTTATTTTGATTCTATATTTTGTGTTCTCATTTTTTATTGTTATGTGTTGAACCTGCCACAGAGGGAAGGAATTGAAGCATCCTCCTGCCGGTGGTAACACCAGAGGGAGGTGGAAAAGAAGCCGATGGCCACTGAAGCCATACAGCTGCCACATTCAGCTCTGTCCCCGGCTCCTCCCGATGTCCTGAAGACACATGCACGACGTCAGGTAGTTGGGACATCATGTGTGTGACATTTCCTCCTCCCCAACTGCCCTCATAAGCTGACTCCTCTGGGGTCTTCAGTTTCAGCCAATCAGAAACCCTACTTTCTTCTGAGCAAAAACGCAGACGTCTTGTTGTATGGGAGGCAAACAATTCCTTACCTTAGTAATGGTGGTCTGTAGACAAACAAGATACAGTGGTACCTCGGGTTACATACGCTTCAGGTTACAGACTCCGCTAACCCAGAAATAGTGCTTTAGGTTAAGAACTTTGCTTCAGGATGAGAACAGAAATCGTGCTCTGGTGGCACAGCAGCAGCAGGAGGCCCCATTAGCTAAAGTGGTGCTTCGGGTTAAGAACAGTTTCAGGTTAAGAATGGACCTCCGGAACAAATTAAGTACTTAACCCGAGGTACCACTGTACAGTACACAGTGAATATAAATCTCAATGATGCCCCTTTTAGACGCAAACCTTCATTTTCAATTGCCATCTTGAACGCACACACACACACACACAGAGAGAGAGAGAGAGAGAGAGAGAGAGAGAGAGAGAGAGAGAGAGAAATGGTTTCAGGTTCTATGAAATTTGGATGATCACTTCATGGCTTTGGGCTTCTTGAAAGAGATGAGACTCGTGAGAAACAAGTAAGAATGGCTAGCTATTAATAGAATGGCAGATTTTTCTCCAGGGCCATAAAAAACACACACCCTCAAACCTTGTCACCCAGTTGTACTTGAAGCATAGCTCAAGAGAGCTTATCTGATTTTGGACGTCATTCCCGCTAACATCTGCACATGCTGTTTCATTCCTCCCTTTTTCTGTTCTAAGTTATCCTACGAGGTGCTTTCTGACAGATAATGTGAAATGCCATCTTCATCACTAGGTTGCAGAACTAATGGTTATACAGGCTGTCATCCTAAAAAAGGAACATTGTTAAGTTGTTCATAAAAAGAACTGCTGCACACTCCATGGACTTGCTGAATTGCTGAGTCTAAAGATGGAGAAATCCTATTAATGACTGAAATAAAAGCAAAGCAGTTTATTTTAGCCAACACTCAAAAAGCTATATAAAGTTGCATCTATGGGTTCAATCTCTGACTGGGATGTCAGTATCTGCAGTTGTCTCAAGACTAGGAAATAAACAAGGCAGCGATTGGAAATGGAAATGGCACTGTTTCCATTCCTCTGCAGTTGAGTTTCTGTCAAATACTACATTATTTGTCTCGCTGTCTGCTCTTTAACGTAAGTTATATGGTTAACTATTTATATAAGTATGCAAATTACATTCACTTCAATGTAAAGGAAACATCAAAACAATGTAAAAAAAAGAGAGAGGAATTGATTATGTATCATTTGTTTGCAAACTTAAAAAACAAGGACAGTGTGAGCAAATACCAATAATATGGGGACTGCCCCAATAGTTCTCTCAAGCCATTCGTGGATGGTCCCTTCAGGAGCTGGTGGTTATGAGCTCCCTGGCCTGGGCTTCCTTGCTTCTACCTTCCCTCAGGATACAGCCCAGAAAAGATGGAAGACTCTAATGGGGCATAAGAAACCCCCGATTATGCAACCCCCCTCAGGACATAAAGTCCCCCTGGCCCTCAGGGCTTTGCCCAAGCCATGCTCCTCAGACCACATTCCCTCTCCCTAGGCCACAGTTCTCACCAGCCCAATCCCCAGCTCTCCTCAAGTGCTATTGCATGGCTGGAGTTTGTTCTTGACCTGTGGTAGTGACTCTTGCTTTCCTGCGTGGAAAATGGGTGTGTGTTTGGGAATAAACCTTTGGCTTTACCTCAGCTGGAATATAGACTATTATACGAAGGTACAAGTCACATCCATTGCTATGCCAACTTTATGCTCCTGAACCACCCACTGTTGGCACATGCCCCCTACTGAAAGTTTGCTGGCAAAAAAATACACCCCACTTATTTATACAAATGCCACATATCGCTGGCCTCTGGAGAGCCATTGTTAATATTTGTTCTGGGGACAAATACTTACCCTGTTCCCTAGTCCTAGTCCTTGATATGCCTATTCCGCAGGACAGAGTACATTCTATGGGGCTTGAGCTAGATTTGTGGCCAGGTGACCTCCAGAGTTAGAATAATACAGTTATTCCAGGCTGATTCGATGTGTAGGGCCCTCAGACCAGAAACATACATTTTATAACTGTGGTGGTTTTTAGATTTTCCATCAAACTAATTGACGATCAGGGGTTTTCTGAGCATAGGTATAGCGTCATTTTCTTACCACCAAGTAATCACAGGTAGATACATATGCATAACTGGGGAGATTAATCTTCCTGCTCAGAAGTCGGACCTTCCCTCTCATACATTTTGATTAAATTAGTATTCACACACTGTGTCCTATGGGCAAATGTGTTAACCAATAATTCTGAAGATGTAGCTTTGTCCACCAGAAACTTGTTCTGGAAGGAGGCTCTTTCCTGCGCTTTACTGAGCCAGCAAGCAAACAATGGAATATCACAGTTGCACACATAGGAAATTATTTGTTTCATTAAATTGCTACAAAGACTCTGCCATTTGGGTTCATTCCAGGGTTCTTATTGTTTTCTGGCTTATGGTGGCGAAAGTAGTAATTGTGACTAACTGACATTCTAAGGAGCTGTTGACAGGAAGCCAGTAATTAGCTAAGATCTGGGACTTACCGTTTATTGAGACCCATTTGAGGCTGTTTTTCTTGGGAACATGGAAACCAGAGGATGTCTTGGTGACCTGAGGAACTGTTTATTTAGTATTCATCCTGATTTGTTTCCAGGGAGATCAGACAACAATTGGTTATTTTGTGAGCATTCATTCTGATAGGTTTGCAGGGAGGTGAGATGACGTTTCATCAAAGCAAATGTTATCCCACTTTCTAGTGGACTTCCCTGTCACTCGCCTCATCACAAAAAGTCCAGTCATTTGGGAAGCACTTTTGTTGTGCAAGCACAAGACCTCTGAATCAACTCCAACTGTGCAACCTGAAATTTACAGTATGTGGTTGAATACCACCTGAAAATGGTGACATTCTGGAAGCTCCTTGGCTTTCTTTTGTGACTTTGGGAGAAGACATGTATTTGGTTATTCCATCTAGACTCCTTTCATGTTCTCTATACTGAAGGATTAGGATGTTTATCATGTCCTTTACCTGACCTTTGGTTTCCTTCCTTCCTTCCTTCCTTCCTTCCTTCCTTCCTTCCTTCCTTCTTAGCTTGCATGTATATTCTTTTCTATATTAGCTTTTGAAACTTTGTGGTATATCGAAACTTCTAAATAAGAAAGCAGGAAAAAGAAGAGGAGATAAAATAAAATATACCTTCAGGAAATGTAGGTTCAATTCTGCTGTCCACAGAAACATCACCATTCAGCTGACAGGAGCAGCTATGCATGATGTGGCCTGCAGGGTATCCAGTCTCTTGGTTTCCACGTAAAGCCAGAGGGCCTGCCTATCTAGTATCAAGGCTAGGGATGCCTTCTGGATTTGTTTGTTTTAATGGGAACCGTGGTTCAGCTTTACTAATTTTGACAGGGAGTGTCCAGAATGAATCTAGGAGTGGTATTAAACTAAGTTAAGTGAATCTGTTGAAATGAATCAACTTAAGTTAGTCATGTCTATTAACTTCAAAGGGATTTATTCTCTTGTTCCTTTTACCTAGTAGGCTTAAGAGCAGCTCTGGAGGCAATAAGGGCCTGTGCCTTAGCATTCATTTGTACTGGTTTTCAGAACCAAAAGTGTCATCAAGAAATGTTGCATCAGAAGGGCACCTTAGAAGAGCAGTTTGTTTGATTTGGTGATGGTGCGGAAATTTACACAGTTCCAAGTGGTTTGCCAAAGGGAAAGACTTAACAGGGTGAAGAAATCAGCTGAGTTAGCTGAGTTGAAGAAGACATAGGATGAAAACCCTGAATAACAAAGCAATATTTTAAGTGGGTTTTGAAGCGCTCACAACTATGGATGCCCAGGGCCAACATAAACAGAAGACAGATGATGACAGAGTAGTCAACAATCAAATAAGACAGAAACTAGTACTTCAGCTTGCTTAATGGTTTCTGAAAATTGTATCTGAAAAATGATAGGGATTGTGCTGTAATTTCCATACTTTAGGGGGAAAGTATAGTTTATTCTTTGTCTACAGTAGCAATCCTTTCTTGAACTAGTTAGCCACTGCAATTTAGCTGTAAAAATGTTAGGTGTCCACCTAAAATGAGAGCATCTCATGAGGGGAGTACAACTGGATCAGACAAGGGTCCATCACGTCCAGCTTCCTTTTCTGACAGTGGCCAATAAGATGCCTTTGGGAAGCCCTTGAGCAGGGCATGGAGACATCAGCCCCAATCACCCCCCATAGCTGTTGTGTTCATGCGTATGCAGTGAACCTGAAACTAGGGTTATAGATACCATACCAATACCTTTATTGGCATTACAAGTTAAGACATTTCAAATCCATGGGATAAATTTAAAAGGGACAGGAGTGAAGCTGTCGAGGGTCACAAGGCACTCAATTGTTCTACTTCACCCTGTCTATTCCCTAGAGGGATGATTCATTAAGAACCCTTTCGGGTAAGATGGAGATTAAAAAGGAAGCCATTGAGGCAGTAATGCCCCTGTCCTTGTCCGCTAGGAGGAACCTCATTTGGCTTTCTCTCAGAGCCGTGGGTCGCAGGTCCAGCTTCTTCTTCAGCATCTGTTTGCGGAGTTTGCTGTGCAAAGGGCAGTCCAAAAGAATATGGTCCAGTGAATCTGGTACTCCCTGATTGCAGGCACACCTGTGGTCACTGTGGAGGGGAAAGCATTTAGTCACTGAATGAATTAGCATCTGAGCCAATATTTAACAACCAGTGATCTCCTTTCAGTTGAGTTTGGAAATCCAGTGCTTCACTGTAATTTTATGTAATGAATAAAAATATGAAATAAAATATGAAATATGAAATAATAAACTATAGACTGTAAAACAACATCTTTCTCGCTGCCTGTAAGAACCATAGCAGCCTGTCCTTTGTTCATGTGCAATATGCAAAGAGCTGATTTTGCCATTTAGGCTGGTTGGCAAAAACGACTTCTTACACTTCCAAAGGAGCCCTGTCCATAAAAAAAAAAGCCCACTTCAACTTATCAATACCAAATCACCAAAAACTGAATTCTAAGTAGGCAATTTCCTCCCAGTGTGATTTTTGAACAATGAACTGCAAAGCATTTTCGAATCAATAAGATATGAGTGCCAGGCAGGGGGAGAAAGTAAGGCGGCTGTGCTTTTCCCTGGTACTCACAGGCCTTAGGGCCTAGTTCTTACTGAGGCAGCAAACCTGCATCTAGATCAGAGACTGGGAATCTGTGATCCTCCAGATGTTGCTGAACTGCAGCTCTCAGCATCCTTGACCATTCACTATGCTGGCTGGGGCTAATGAGAAATGGAGTCCAAATACATATGGAGGGCCATAGGTTCCCCAACTGTCTTAGGGACTCCACTCCAGATTTGTATAGGGTTCCTTAGCCTTTTCTTCTCCCAAAAATGTCCTCAGGGTTTACTCCTGATGCCTTTCTCGTGAACGAGTATAGCTGCAAGGCAACAGAGATTTAGGATCAGAGTTTTCCTTCTCCTAGATGGGCTACCTTCCCAGGTTGACGTGCCCCACCTGCCCTTCACTGCCCTATACAGCATGTGCAGAAACTGACTGTTGGACCCACTATTGGTCTCAGCCATTCCCATCAGCTACCCTCACCTGGTTTAGCTGGCCAGTCGAAGCTGTTTCCTTTTTTTTTTATTAAATATTTATTAGCATTTTCAAATAACACACAACAAACAAAGACAAAAAATAAACAAAACAAAAATCACAAAAATACATAACATTCAAAACTAAACAACAACAAAAAAACCCGAAAAAATAGAAAAAACACATAAAGTTTCTAATACTTATTATTCTTAACCTTATTTCTCAGACTTCCTCACACCTCCCCTTCTTGTATTCCAATTTAAATTGTCAGTTCAGCAAGTCCTTAACTTATTTCTTTACCTTAGCTTAAACATTTGTTCTAACATACTATTGCTTTACTTTACTTCTTTTTTCCATTTCTTCAATTTATTTTTAACATCCTTATTTTCAATTAATTTAAAAAGAAAAGAAATCAATTTTACCTTATTAAAATTACACATCAATACTTATACCTCATTAATTATTCTTAAACCTTTTTCCTAAAGTCGACCAAAATTTCCCTTCCACGATTTACCCAATTTCCTTACCACTAACAAAAAATATAAAAAGCAAATTATCCTTATGTACCCTTTGGATTCCCAACCTCCACCCACCCTTTTCCCGGTTCCAGTCCCCAACCAATATCCATCAGTCTTTATGTTATTTATTTAGCCTGGAGATCTCACATCCGAGGCCCTTATATCTCTCTCAGTTCCTTTCTGCCGGTCTCTTTGATAGTCCTTGATGTTAAACCCCAAGTCTCGGAGGGGCTCCGGCCCAACAGAATCCATGATGCTTCCAGCCAGTCCTCCATACTTAAAGGCAAAGCCTATGGGGTGCTCCAACTCATGTTTCAAATTTCTTTCAGATCCAGATGTCCCCAAAGCTCCAGCTTTCACCAACCAATTTGTAATCCTCAGGTCTTCAGATCTCCTCCAAAAGGGATCTCTCCATTTTCCAGACTCCCATTCAGACCAGGCTTTCCACATCCAATTTTTATTGTCCTTTTTTATCATCATGTCAGGCCTCATATTGTAACTCTCCTTTGACTCCTGCACATCTCCTGCTCCTCCTTCATTTTCTTCAAAAACAACATATTGCTCCATCGTATCTACACTTTCAGTTTCATTTATTTGTTCAGTTAAATGGGCTTCCTGTTTCAAGTCCTTATCAGGCTCAAAACTGTTGTTTACTGTCCAGTGTAGTAGCGATACCTTTGTAGACAAAGCATTGTACTCATCTTGCAAGTTTCCCAAGAGAACGAGTGCTCTGTCCAATTCTGCTTGGATTTTACATACTCCAGCCATTTTTGTGATGTAATGTCCCTATTACCCCTCTAGGGGGATTTTAGTTCCTTGATGTTCCTTTTAGCTCAAAGCCAAAAGTCCAGTTATTTTGTATCAGCCCTCCTTATTTTCAACAAGTTATACCAAGTAAACCAGCAAAAACAGCAGAAACAATGTTCTCTTTTTCCAGCTGACAACTAGCTGACTAGCAGCTCACTTGACAGCTGTCAAAATCTTCAATGCAACAGGCTTTCTCATAGGACGTTCCCGGGTCTCGGGGGGGGGGGTGAAATTTCAGCTCCCAAAATTCTTTTTATCCTCCAGTAAGTCTTCTTATAGTGTCAAAACCGTGAAGTCAGGATCTTTCATTAAAAAACAAAAAACAGATTCTCTCGACCTTAGCTGCCCAGTCCTTTGCTTTAAATTGTTTACAAAGAGGGGGGGTGAACTTCCTTTTTAGCCCCTTCCCGCTCGTTCCAAATCCAAAATTAAGAATTTTTAAGGTTCCAATCTCCGTATTACTCACGGGTTTATATTTTAGAGTCCAATCGGTCTTGGAAGAAGTTGGCGCTCTCTGTCAATGGCTTGCGGCTTCACTCCGTAGGCGAGGGAGTACTCTCAGCACCACGCTGTTTCCTAGGCTGTGGCTGCTGTTGCATGCTGACAGCTTCTAGAAGCCAAAGGTGAGAGCTGAGTACTGAGTCGGGACCAAAGGTAGACAGACAATAGGAGAACAGTGAGGTACTACCCTTCCCCTAATACCCCATACATATTTTATTTTCCAAACAAATGTCAAACATATTTAATAATTGCATCCTTTAAGAATCACATCAATCAAGTGAGGCTTTTAATTGCATTTATGTCGTGCTTTCACTGTATATTTTCTCTCTTTTTTTAAAATAATCTTTATTATTTTTCAAACTTACAAGAAAAGAAAAAAGAAAAGAAAAGACAGGAGAAAAAGACAAAATAGAGCAGACAAGAAAAAAGAACAAAAGAAAAAAACAATACAATAAACAATACAAAACACAACCTTAACACTAAACTAAACAAAACAAAACAACAACAATTTAAAAGCATATAGCATGCCATTTCATTACTCTATCTTTCATTCCCTTATTTCATCGACCTCCTCTCACCTCCCTTTTTGTATTCCACTTCTGTTACTTGTTTCAGCAATTCCTTTCCATCTTTCTCTATTTTTATCAAGATGAATATCTTAACATATTTTTAACCTTTTATTTTATTTTATTTTTTATAAAAATTTTATTGGTTTTTCAACATGTAATATAAGACAATACAAACAACAAACACTAACAAACAAACATATAAACATGTATAATTTCATAATTTTTTTTTCATAGACCCAATTTCAGCGACTTCCCCATGCCTCCCTTTTCTGCATCCCTGTTTTAAATTTTTTCAGCAACCCCTGGTCTGAATTACTTATTAATTCCTTTCTTTAACCCTTTTCTTTCCTCTTGTCCAATCATTTATCGCTGCAAATCTGCTATGCTTTACCCAAGACATTTTAACACTCAATAATTTTACAGGAGTTTTTAAGATAGAGTTTAAATTTCTTCCAGTCTTCCTCCACCGTCTCTTTCCCTTGGTCACGGATTCTGCTCGTCATCTCTGCCAGTCCCATGTAGTCAATCACCTTCGTCTGCCACTCTTCCAGTGTGGGTAGTTCTTGTGTCTTCCAATACTTTGCTAGTAACACTCTTGCTGCTGTTGTAGCATACATAAAGAACATACTATCTTTCTTTGACACCAATTGGCCTACCATGCCCAGGAGAAAAGCCTCTGGTTTTTTATGAAAGGTACACTTAAGCACCTTCTTAATTTCATTATATATCGTTTCCCAGAAGACTTTAATCCTTGGGCACGTCCACCAAAGGTGATAGAAAGTACCTTCAGTTTCATTACATTTCCAACATTTGTTATTGGGCACATGATAGATTTTTGCAAGCTTGACTGGAGTCATGTACCACCTATAAATCATTTTCATAATATTCTCTCTTAAGGCATTACATGCCGTACATTTTATACCGGTGGTCCATAACTGTTCCCAGTCATCAAACATAATGTCATGACCAATGTCCTGTGCCCATTTAATCATAGCTGATTTAACCGTTTCATCCTGTGTATTCCATTTCAGCAGCAAATTGTACATTCTAGACAGATTCTTAGTATTGGGTTCTAACAATTCTGTTTCTAACTTTGACTTCTCCACCTGGAAGCCGATTTTCCTGTCCTGTTTGAAAACTTCATTTATCATTAACCTTATTTTCCATTAATACTAAAGTACTTATTTATACTTAACTCCTTATAACATTTCTGCTAAAGCCATAAAGTTTCATTCCAACAATTTTTTTAGATAGATAGATAGATAGATTCTTTATTGTCATTACACACGTGCAACATTGCACAAGTGCAACGAAATTGGATGCCATCCCTTAAAAACAACAAAAGCAAAACAACAACAACAACCAACAAACCACATTCCAGCCACACCCACACCCATCAATCTCCCAGGTCACACTATCGAGTTACAGCATTCAAAAGGGCCACAGCTCTCGGGTAAAAACTGTTTTTCAGTCTATTTGTCCTTGACTTGATGTTTCTATATCTCCTGCCAGAAGGCAGTAGTGCAAACAGACTGTATCCCGGGTGAGATGAATCCTGCAGGATGTTGTTTGCTTTCCTAAGACAACGGGAACCGTACAATTCTTCCAAAGATGGGAGAGGTTGACCAATAATCCTTTGTGCTGTGGTTATGACCTTCTGGAGCACCTTCCTCTCCCTAGCTGTACAACTGGAGAACCAAGCACAAATACAGTATGTAAGAATGCTCTCTATGGAGCCTCGGTAGAAGGACACCAGCAGTCTCTCACTCAGATTGTTCTTCTTTAAAAGTCTGAGGAAATAAATTCTCTGCTGGGCCTTCTTCACCAGAGCAGTGGTATTTGCGCTCCAAGTCATGCCCTGATCGATAGTTACTCCCAAAAACCTGAATTCCGCCACCCTCTCCACCCGTTCCCCATTGATATGCAAGGGCTGAATGTCCGCCTTTTTTTTCCTGTAATCCACCACTAATTCCTTGGTCTTAGCCGTATTAAGAGCCAGATTGTTCTCTCCACACCAAACACAGAGCCGCTCCACCTCGTCCCGATAGGCGGACTCATCCCCTCCTGAAATGAGCCCTACCACCGTAGTGTCATCAGCAAACTTGATGATTTTGTTGCTGGAATAGGTGGCTGTACAGTCATACGTATAGAGAGCATAGAGCAGGGGACTCAACACACAACCCTGTGGTGAGCCGGTGTTAAGGCTAAGGGCTGTGGACATATGTGACCCTACTCTAACCCTACTCTTTTTCAAACACTCATTATTTTTACAATATTTCTATGTACAAACTTTAAACTTTCCCAATCTTCTACCACCATCTCTTCTCCCTGGTCTCGGATTCTGCCAGTCATTTCCGTCCATTCCATATAGTTCATCAACCTGGAGATCTTCTGTCCAAGGCTCTTAAATCTTTTCCAAGTCCCTTCTGCAATTCTTCTTCATATTCTTTGATGCTAAAGATGCTGAAGAGCAAGTCTCGGGGGGCCCCCGACCCAACCATGCCCCCATTCCCTCTCGACAGGCCAGCCAACTCTCCACAGCTAGAACCAAGGTCCATACAATATCTCAAATCATGTTTCAAAGCTCCTCCAGATCCAAAGGCCCCCACAACTCCAATCACCTCCTGACCCAGATTCAGGACCCAAAGGTCAGTAAATCCCTGCATGAAAGAGTCTATCCAACCTTCCTTCTCCAGTCCAAGCAGGGCTCCAATATTCAAATTCTGACTTTTTCTATATTCATTCATAAAAGGCCTCCACTTATAGTCCTCGATTTGCCTCTGTAAGGCTGGGGCTTCCACTTGTATTACTTTAGGTTCAGCAACAACAACTTTCTCCTTCGTCTTCTCCCCAGTTTGTCCTGTCAAAGTAGGTTCCTGTGTCAATTTCCGTATTGATGGTCACTTTTTGTCCAAAATTTATCACTTTTTGTTCCAAGTTCTCAAGTTTGGTATTCATAACATCTGTCTTCTTGTGAAGCTGTTCCAGTGAATAGTTTATCTTACATAAAACAGACACTAAGGCTCCTTCTGTCAACATTCTTAAAGTCCAAGGTCAATCTCTGATTCTCACAGCTCTTATCTTGCAGCTGGAAAAAAACCCAGCTCCACTCTTGTAACAGTTTCAAAAGCTCCCTCTAGAGGGAAACAGTCTCCACTTGTATCAATCCTTTCAAGCACAATTTAAACTATAAAGCTAATTTCAATTTTCAGTTACTTTTCCTCCTTTTTAAACGCAGAAGAGGGCAATGGAAACAATATATTTCTCTTATTTAGCCATCTGTCAACATGCTTTCTGTTCACAGTCAATGAACTCTCCCAAAACGTCAATTCTGCTGGCAGCCCGTTTCCAGGTTCAGAGCAGTGGTAATTTAATTTTTCACTCTCTCCTGCAGGCTCACTAGGTCCAAAATTTCCCCCCTCTTCTCCTGCTTCCAAGGGGCGTTTAATAGTTTTAACCGGTGGAGATTTAATCCTTTACAAAAGACTTTCCAAGGCTTTAACTTGCAACGTCTTTGCTTCAATCTGTTTACAAAAGAGGAAGGCGGACTTACTGTTTAGAACCTTCCCGTTTCGATGCCAAATTAATGAATTTAAAGATCCAATTTTCCGTTCTACTCACGGGTAGTTGTTTAAAGTCAAATTGTCCACAGGAAAAAGTCAGCGCTCTCCGGCAACAGCGATGCGGCTTCACTCCGTGAAAGAAGCAGTCAATTCGAAGCACCGCGCCGCTCACCCCACTTCGCTCCGGATCCCCAAATCAGGGTTTCCCTGCGAGTAGAGGAGGCGCAAAAGGTGCCAGCAGAATCCCAGGTTCACAAGCTTCTCCCGCCTGTGATTTCAGTGGGTCTCCGCCTTCGCCGTGGCGGTCAGACCCTAATTTCCACGGAGCAAATTCCTCCCGATCGGAGGAACTCCGCCATTGCCTGGAGGTGCCAACCCGGAAGTCCACTGTATATTCTCTGTCAATTTCACTCAAGTCATTATTTTCAGCTGCAGAATTCCCTGATATAATCCCATTTCACAATATTATAGGATATGCATCATGGACTAGTCTCCCCACCCACCCACATCGTCAGTGCTAGGTGGAAGGTAAAGTAAATGAATGAATAAATGCAACTCATCTGCAAATGAAGCTCAAGTGATTCAGGTCTACTGCGTTTGCTGGGCTTGGCTGACGTAGCTGGCATGAGAAAATTACAGACACACCTGCTGAGGAACATAAATGACTAACCCTCATCAGATGAGTCCTAGCTTCTGCGGCAGTGGGCTAAAGTAAACCTGGATCTGACTGGCAGGTTGTTGTTGTTGTTTTAAAAACCCCCCACTTCTTGCAGCCCATTCATTGTGTCTTTTTGTAAGCCTTTTGTCAAAATAAGAATGCACCAAGAATAGTCTGTTATTAGGCACTATCCTTTTGTTAGCATTTACTGAGATAAAGCAGCTGGATTCTTAAAGCACACAACAATTTAACACACACACACACACACACACACACACACCATAAAAGAGAAGAGCTCAAATAATCTAGCCATTCAGCAGATTGTTTGTTCCCTATTGTTCTGAAGAGACTTTTGGATCAAAAGTCCTGTATTTCCTCTTTTTCTTTCTTCTTCTATTCAGTTTACTCTTGTCTATGTTTTGTTTTGTTTTTTTGATGTTATTTTCCTTTAATGTAACTTATCTATTGGGTGTGTTTTTTAATCTGATGCTGTTTCATGTGCTTTTAACTATTTATTGTATTTTGTATGTCACCTTGAGACCTGGAAGATGATAGTGAATAAATAAGTAATATTAATTTAATAGTATTTAGCTCTTTCCATAATTTTCTTACAAGATCTAATTTATTAGGTTTCCAATTACCTTTTTCTTGACCTTCCGTAAAGAATCCTTGCCATAACTTATAATGCCTAGTTTTTATATTCTGGTCTTCTGTAAGTTTTCACATAATTCAATAAGAACAAAAGGGGATGTAATGGTACTTCAGATCCAAAGATCTCAGTGAGCACAGCAGTTACCATTTGCCAGAGCCTTCCATATTTTGAAAACATTTCTCTCCCCTACCCTCTTGCTTATCACAGCAAGTCCCTCTTTTGTGGGTCAGTTCTTAATTTGGTACTCTTCCATCTGGGTGTCAGGCTTCAGGGACTCATTTTCTCTCCCCCCCCCCTTTGGCAGTAGATAAGCAGAACAAAGCAAAGGGAGTCTCTTACCACTTAAAAATTTTAATGATCATAGTGAGAGAACAAAGAATCCATTCCTAGGAATGAAGGTGCTCCCAGTTAAGGATTCCACCCACTTCCCTCCAGTCACCCACATCAGTTCCGTGTCTTGCAACCTGATCTCACAACCACTTTGCTTTCTGTGCTGCCACCTTATTTGCTCTCCTTGACCTTGGGCTGACCGGATGTACGCTTTCCAGCGAGAGAGAGTCTGTTAACTGTCTCTCTCCCAGTTCCTCTTCTCCTATCTGTTCACCACCCAGTTTTTCCCAACTTCTGTCTTCTGAACTATGTCCCTCTGCAAACCACTGTTCCAAATCTATACTGTCCCACTGCTCCTGGGAAGATTCAGGATCCTGATCAGGAGCAGGGGCAAGAGGAGACTCCCACCATTCCTCCTCAGTGCAGCCCTCAGCATGATCCCTGACACTGGGCACCTTTTGTTACTGGCCACAGGCCTGTACTCTGTAACTAATGCAGCCCTGTGGGTCCCACAGATGCTTTGCAATCACAACCAGACCTTTCTTTTTCTTTAATTCCTTGCCTTGATTGTAAGTTATTCTCACTCACCCACACCGTACATTTAGAGCATATAGCTTTCCCCAAAGCTATTTCCCAGCTTTCCTGGGAACAGTCATTTGTTATGGGCACTGGCAAACTACACTTCCCATGATTCTTTGCAGGGATGGCATATGCTTTAAATGTATAGGAAACGTGCTTTCAGTGCGCCATAAGACTTAATTTCCAACATTCAGGGATGCTCAGGTTTTGACTCCCAAGCTGTCATGGGAGTCAACTGACTTGCACCAGAATGTGAGGGGGGGGGGTTTGGAAACCCAGTGCCTTTTGGTCCAGCACTCTGGCATGAGCCAGCTGACTCACACCAAAAAAATTGGGACATTCTAGGATCCAATCAAAAGTGGCTTCTGTAATTCC
Organism: Podarcis raffonei; assembly: GCF_027172205.1. Classification (NCBI taxonomy): domain Eukaryota; kingdom Metazoa; phylum Chordata; class Lepidosauria; order Squamata; family Lacertidae; genus Podarcis; species Podarcis raffonei. The sequence continues at coordinate 57,768,713 of NC_070605.1, read as the reverse complement.
AGAGTGTCCTGGTTAAATTGGGATGGTTGAGCAGTATGATGAGGAATATGGTGAGCAGCACCTTGGATAACAATACAACATGGCTACTTCTGGGTTGTAGTCCCAGCATTCTCTGCAACACTGAAAAATCCCTGAGCGCAACTCTTTACATCAGTGGCCTCCCTACTAATATTGCCATCCTAAACAGCCGTTCAGGAAACACTGCAGTCCCTGGTTGCTGTTAAGGCTTTGCTAGTGGTGATGATCATTTCCCAGGATTCTTTGTGGGAAGCCATGACTGCTAAAGAGGTATAAATATGCTTTCAGTGTATGGTGTTGATGCATGCACATTTAACTGGGGGTCTCCACAAAGACTGTACCAACTCTAATCAAAATAAGGCTTACGCAGCATTTTGTTAACACCTGACCCTGAGGACTGTGTGGTGAAATATAGGACATGTTAGGAGGAGAGCAGTTATACTGATAACGAATTGTTTATCCCATCTCTTCATGCACACTATCAGCCTTTCAGCTTTTCTGCTCTGCACGATCACAGCTCACGGCTGCTTGGTTGGTTTTAGGGTGTGTGTGTGTGTTTGCCATTTGATTTTCCTTTGTTCGAATGACAAAAAGAAAAGGAAAGCAAGAAAGGGAAGGAAACAATGGAGATAGGATGGGGAGGGGGAGTTCCAAGCCCAAATGCTGTGCAGTGTCAGGAGTTCATTAAAAGTGGAAGGTTATAGCTCTTATTGTCCCTGCGTCAGTTCTCCCCTTAATGAGCTCTCCCTGTGACGCCAGGAGGAGCCTGTTAAATGTCAGCTATTTACTGACTGTATAGAAAAAGGAAGAAAAGTGGCTGTGTGCGGCTAGCCTGTCTGCCTACAGTCACCTCTCCTGAATAATCTGTTATGAAAGAATCGATCCAGCCTGCAAGAGGTGGCTACAAAGCCAGCCGAAGTCCAGGTGGGCTTTTCTTAAAAGGAAGCCACAAAAAGATGAGGAAGGTTCTGCTTGTCAGGTTCCGTGACCTTTCTTCTTTCTTCTTCTACTGCTTTCCTCCCAAACTTTCCTCCCCTTTCCTCCATCCCCCCGCCCAAAAGAAAAAGGATATCTCCATTTTCTTTTCTCCTGCAGTTGGGAATACACAGCCTAAATGGCAGGGACACTTTTCCTTTTCTTGCAACCACCAACGTTTATGAATCCAAGAGGGTAACAATTTATGGAGATGGTGATAAACTGCACAGCACATATCTGAGAGCTCACATAGTCACCAACACAGACACAGGTGCACAGCTGGCCTGGCCATGCAAGTGTCAGGGCTCAAGCCATCAGTGGATCTTGAGCTGCTGGTCTGAAGAATTTCAGCTACAGGGTTATCAGCAGTCAACTGTGGGCCAGTGAAGGAATTACAGAGAGAGAAGCAGGCAGAAGAAAAAGTCTGGAATGCAGTTGCTGCCAACCATGTAAGGATAAAATCATGTATAGTAAATGTGTGTAGGATGCGATTTGGTTGTAACAAAGAAACAATATGATGAAACCCTGGAAATGCAATACAAAACAACAACGAAAACCACCCCTGTACAGCACATTGATTTCCCTTCTTTCCACCAGGACCACCACACAGTGGGAGGTTCAAGGGAGCTCATGTCTTGCTTACGCAAAGTCATGGGCAGGATATTCAAAACAGGCAGTGTTACACAAAATGCACAACAAAAGTAAACAGATGTGTGATCCTTGAGGAACAATATGTGTGAACAGCAAACAGCTACAAAATGTATGTGAAAAATGTGGGTTTTCAGTGGTGGTGCAGAAAAGCCCATTGTGTTGTTTAACACAGATAGTAAGCTTCCTGTACCTGCATTAATGCTCTGTTGTCCATATGTACTGAAGATAGAGGTAAAAACTTAACTATGCAAAATACATTTTGGAGGTTTACATCAATAATCAAGGAAGGCAGTGACATGGAAGAGCATCTCACATGAACAACGGGGAATTAATGAGAGGAAAGTATGGATGGGCCCTAAGACACAGGACACTATACAAGCTGAGGAAGCTATTTATAGTACATCACATGGAAAGACAGTTGCAGGTGGCTGAAAATAAATCATGTATCAACTTGAAAGGTCTGCGGGTCTCCTGTCAGATACAGTGTTGGAGCAGACTTCCCATATTCAATCATGCATGCTGATAGTGAAAGATTCAGGTGCAATCTGTGACAACTGTAGTAAGAAGAGTGCAAATCCTGGGCTAGGAGAGACCCCGGAGAAACACTGCAAGCCACAGCAGACAGCAGTGAGCTAAGTGCTCTTCAAGAGTAGCCCCTTTCACACTGCCAAAATGTAGTGTTATTGAATTCAGGTGGAGGGTACATATCTGTGCATAGGCTCTGTTCAGAGAAGGACATGAATGCACAAGGGAGCTCAGATGCAAGCCCTCCCCCCCCCCATATTGGAAGAACACATGAGGGACTCCATCACAGCTGCCATTCACGCATTTTTGAATGTATCAGCAGTTCATTGTCTCTTCTTGGGTAACACAGCAAGGATAAGAGCAGAGTGGGAAGTGCTTGCATCTCCTTGAGTTCAATCAACCCCCCCCTCACCCTTCCTCTCTCATTCCCCATCATTAAATACCTTTTATCTGAAATGTTGATTTGGTAAATGAGCTGCTATTCAGCGTGCGAGGAGGGGGAAGCTTCCTCCAATTTTCGCTCCATGTAGTGATTGCGGCACGGAGAACGAATCTTTGCAAAATGACAACACCATGGGGCAAATCTTCAATGAGATATATACACAGATTTTAAACGCTGCAACCGTCATTTACATTAATGGGAGCCGTATGGCCAAACCGCTGAGCTAGAAGTGGGGGGACGGGGGACGGGGACGCGTCTTGCCCCCAGCTTCTCAGGTGAAAGGAATTGGAAGCATTAGGAGAGGGAACAAAAGATTCAATTCGGCCTCTGTGTGAGACTGACAGAAGACCTATCACTGAGGAAGAACTGTCACTCACTGCCAGCTAATCACAGTGACAGGCAGCAGGGGACAGGTATTGAAGGCTCAGGGAGAGGGCCGGAAACCTTTTGTGCATCGGTGACTGGAAATTCTAAATGAGATCCGCTGTGGTGACAGAAAGCACAAATCTCAGCAGCTTGCAAAAAGAGTGGGGGAAATGGCAATTATTTAACACTAGTTAAAAGCCTGTCCAAAGGCAGGCTGGGTTGGGGCGGGGTGGGGTGTGTGTGATTGAGCTCTCCTCTCTCTCTCTCTCTCTCTCTCTCTCTCTCTCTCTCTCTCTCACAAACACACACCCCTACCTACTGGCACTTCAACCCAATGGCTTCTGCTCTTGCATCTGGAGGCCATTCACACCAGAACCACATAGCCCTATATTCCTTGGCAGCAAAGGAAAATACTTATACCTCATCCGTCCCCAACAAACCCAAGATGGCTAACAACTTTTCTTAAAGGAATTAACCCCCCCAAAAAAAACAGTTTGATGACCACAACAATAAATGCAATAAAAGGTTAAACAGCAGAGTGAAAAGATGAAGAAATACCACCCATAAAAAAACCCTTCACTTTTGGAGAGGAATTAAGACCACGCCCAACTATTCATGACCCAAAAGTCTTCCTAAAAGGGAAGGTTTGGATCATCCATAGACGACTACTAGAGAGTGGATGCAGGGATGATGTAGGCAATGAAACCACACTAGATATGTTCTTGTTGTTCTTCTTGTTGTTACTCAGACCAAGTGGAGGCCAAATGCTATAATTTCTGCAATGTCTGTATGGCCCTGATAGCACTGTGGTTTTTGTTATCCAGCTCACTGCTACAGTTCAAACAATTATCATTTTTAAAAAGTCATTCTTCTTCAGGCTGCGATGAAATGGGGGCTCATATCACATAGACAGCCAGGTTGGTTGCCCTCTTAGAATCCACCACCAGGTGGATCCTGCTGAACTCAGCTTTATTTAGGTCACTGGAAATGTCAGGGCTTCTCTAGAGCCCCAGAGGTTGTCTCATTTTGAGGATCCCATGAGGTTCAGTCGTGCTAAATAAGTCACTGTGTCCATGACTCATGGCACTTGTGGCTTCTGAGAAGTGATTCAGATATGAAATACTGTTCTGACTGTGCTAATTTGAGGATAATCTAAATGGGTGAGAAATTGGGTTTTTTAAAATAATAATAATAATAATAATAATAATAATAATAATAATAATAATAATAATAATAATGTTATTGAGCCTCATTTCTCAGGGGGCTATTTTTCTCTTACTTGACTGAACATTCTAGACTAAAAATCCTCAACTTGGTGTAACTAGGGAGTTCCCCAATACAGTTGTGTAGCATGGGGAGGCAACAGGGGTGGTTGGCTTGGGCACAAAATCCTAAAGCAGCTTTCTGCAGGCCTGCAGAGACTGAATTTACAGAAAATGAGGTCCTTGTGGCAACGGGATGCCTTTTGAGATGGGTCGTTACTTGAAGCTTTTTGAAAAATTATCTTGATCAGGGGTTGCCAAACTGTGGTCCATGAGCTTCATTCAGGTAGTTTTCAGCATGTCTTTGGATTTGTGGTTGAAGACAGGAGACAGTATAAACCTTGCATGAAATATTCATATTGACTTTTAATTGCCTTTTTATTCTTCCTTTTATTTCTTATAATTCATTGCACTTTGATTTCCATTGAATTCTTTTTTTAAAAAAATGATATTTATTCAAAATTTCAGAAATACATATATAAAAGAAAACAGAAAAATATAAGGAAAAAAACAAAAGGATAAAACAAAAAGAAGAAAAAGAAAACACAATTCTCAAATTACATCTTTTCATCTGCTTGTTTCTTGACCTCCTCACACCTCCCTTTTTGTATTCTAGCTTAATACATTGTTTCAGCAAATTCTTCCCATATTTCTCAATTCTTATTTAAATATTGTATCTTAACAGTCTGTCTTATTTAATTAACTCAACAAATCGTTTCCATCATTTACCATGTTCTGTTATTCAGTTTACCTTAATTTGTTTAACTTTATCTTACCTTAAAAGCTTTAAAATTCAAAATTTAAACCATATTTATACATAACTCCTTAAATCCTTTTTACTAAAGCCAAATAATTCCTTTCCAACATTTTCTCTAATATTTCATTAGTATTACACTAATTCCAAAAATAAAAAGAAATTCCCTTTATATAAACTCCCCCCCCTAGTTTTTGTCCAACGTCCCTTCTTCTTGGTCTCGGGTTATGTCAGTCCTTTCTGTCCATATCCAGTCCATCAACCTGGTGACCTTATGTCCGAGGCCCTTAAGTCTCTTCTATGCCCCTTCTGCAGATTTTCTTCTTGTTGTTTGTACTTACACTCTTCCTTGCCCTTTGTTGGTTTCTTTCTTAATTTCTTCCCTTTCTCCTTGAGGGGTAGGTCTCTGGGGGGTTCCAACCAGTAATAATCTCCGTTTTCCTTCCTCAAACTAGCCCATTCCCCCCAGTCCAATTCCCCATCATCGTCATTATAATCCAAAAGATAGTCATCCAAAAAATAATTGTCAACATGTTTCATAGTCCCACCAGAGTTAGGAGCCTCCTTAACTCCAGACACTTCCAAGCCCACTCCAAGTTCAATCTTCCAATACAGCAGCTTTTGCTCCTGCAGGGCTTCAGCTCTCTCCATTCATGTTGCTTGAGATACGGTCACCGCCTCCTCCATCTTCAACTGCCCTTGGACTTGCCCAGTCGAACCAGTTTCCTGAATTGGTCCCTGAATAGTTTCTTTATCCTTGTTTCCCATTAATTCATATTCGCTGGCTACGGCCGTCATCAAGTCCAACTTCTCATTCATCAGATTTATCCTCTCCTGCAACTGCTCCAGCATAGCATTTGTCTTGCCAAGAGCAGACACCAAAACTTCCTCCCGACACATTTCTATTCAAGGACAAACGACTGGTCCCACGATCTCAATCTTGCAGCTGTAAAGTCTCCAAATAAACTGCAGCAACAAACTGACAAGCTCCCTCTAGGGGACACAATTTCTATTTGTATCCATCTTTGAAACGTATCCAACAAAGGAAAGTTACTTTCGATTTTCGAAAACTTTGTTTCTTTAAAATGCAGAAAGCAGCGTTGAAGTTAATTTGTTTCTCTTTCTTGACTATCTGTCAAAATGCTCCACTTTCAATCAATGGACCTCTCCATAAATTCCTGTCCTGACACCCCGTTCCCAGGTTTGGGGCGATGGAAACTTCTTTTCCTTTACTCTCTCTCCTGCAGGCTTAAACAGTCAAATCCCCCCCCTTTTCTCCTGCTTCCGGGGGGGGGGGTTTATTAGTTGTAAATGCAGGAAATTTCAATCTTTAGAACAATTTCCCAGCTATTAGATTGTAAGGTTTTTGCTTCAGTCTATTTACAAAAAGCGGAAGGTGGACTTCCTGTTTAGACCTTCCCGCTTCGGTGCCTAATTCAAGAATTTCTTGGTCCAATTTTCCGTTTTTACTCATGGGTACTTGTGTAAAGTCCAATTGTCAACAGGAAAAAGTCAGCGCTCTCCGGCGATGGCTGTGCGGCTTCCCTCCGTGAAAGTAGCAGTCAGTTCGCAGCACCGCGCTGCTCACCCCACTTCGCTCCGGAACCCCAAAATGGGTTTCCCCGCGAGTAGGGGAGGCGCTTTTGGTGCTCTGCCGAACCCCACGTTCCCAGGCTCCTCCGCCTGGGATTTCTAGCGGGCCCCCGCCTTCGCCGCGGCGGGAAGACCCAAATTCCACGGAGCCCGTTCCTCCGATCGGAGGAACTCCGCCATTCGCCGATGGCACTGACCCGGAAGTCTGATTTCCATGGAATTCAAACTGTAATGCAATAAAAAATATATATAAGCAATAGAAAGCAATTAAAATGCAATTAAAAATCATCCAGCATTATTATTGCTACAACAGGCAGGGGAAAAAATCATTAAGTGGTCCACCAAGAACCTCAGCAATTAGTAGTCTGTGGGGCAAAGTTTGGGAACCACTGATCTAGATGACTTAGCTATGTGTCTCTGGGTTTCTGATGAAGGTGAGAGAGTAATAGATAAATTGATTTGAATGCCCCATTCAGAGAAATGGGGCCATGCACAAAATAGGCTTTTTCTTTCTTTCCTACCCTGTTCTGTCAGCTTCTTTTCTCTTTCTCAAGACCCATGAAGTCTACTGGTGTTGACTATATAAAGACACAAAAGGGGAGGGGGAGATATATCATTTAACATCATGCACTCAGAGTACAATGAAAGCACCTGTGTTTTGACAAGAAAACTCAGTACATGTGACATGAAAATTGCACAAAAGAAATGGTAGATCAAAACAAGTACAGCTCAGATGAAGCACATTTAAATTAAGCAGTACTAGAACAAGGAATGGTCAGCTTTTAAAATGGCACATTTTCTTGTTAGCCACTTTCTGCCACAATGTAACCCTTGTTACAGAGTCTACCTTCCCCACCCCTATGCGCCCAGAAGAAACTGGCTTTTCTGAAAGTTGAGATGCCATAATTCACCACAGGTGCACTGATGAATGGGATAAAATGACACAAAATCACACTTGAAGTATGCTAATCCTTGAAAAGTTAATTTCTAGTTTCTGGAAGTGCACTTACAACTAGTAAATATAATAGCACCCTGAAATGCTATTAGAAAGATATGATTTATGAGCTATGGTATCTCTCAGTGGCTTCAAATTGTGTGTGTGTGTGTGTGTGTGCATGCGTACATTGTTGCTGATTGAAAGTAACAACAAAAAAGCCAGTGCTGTTGAGTTTTTCAATACCCTCGTTCAGATACACCACTGAAATTCACACACAGCCCTATACACTCAGAAGATGTGCCTGGAGTGAGTTTAGGACCTGCTTCACCTATCAGAAGACAAGTACAGTCGGTTTGATAGATTGGATTATAGGAGGTTTCCATCCAATTCCATCACCCATACATCTCAGGAACCAGCTGGCTGGTAGATAGTTTCACCCTTCACCAGTCCTATAAACTGATAATGGAGATGATGCATGCATCAACACCAGGGATGGGAAAATCTGTCAGTTTCAGTTTCTCCCAATTTCTCATTCCCTTCTCCTAATCTTTAGTTTAGTATAGTCAAACCTCAGTTCCAGAACACCTCCATTTTGGAACGTTTCAGCTCCTGAATGACGAAAACCCAGAAGTAACTGCTCTGGTTTTTGAACAATTTTCAGAAGCCGAACAGCTTCTGAGCTGTGTTTTTCATTTTTTCCAATTGACTTTGCAGCCATCCCATTGATCCTCGGTTTTAGAATTGTTTGGAACCCGAATGGTCTACTGGACCAGATTAAGTTTGAAAACCGAGGTTCCACTGTACACTACATTTCTGTACCAGTTCACAATCTCTTTCTTTTTGAAAGTCCTCACACACAAAAATTATCAGCAATTTTGTTTCTTCTAATAGACATATTTGTGGTGGTGGGGTTTTTTTGCTGGGAAACTGTACTGCAAAATATGGAGAATTGTGATTATCAAAGGATAGCTGCATTTTCATTTGCATAGTCTTTTGGGAAGTGAAAATTAGCAGTTTAATGCAAACCAAACAAAATTTTACCCCCATTCCTAGTGATAACCTATTTCTTTCTACATACTGACTTCTGTGGATTTATCTGGCCCACATACAAAATTGGGTTTCATTGTTGATGGCCTTGTTGTCTATGAAAGATGAAGATCTGCAAGCAAAATCTGCATTCCTTAGCCTACATTGGATGGGGCCCAAACACAGGATGGTTCAAGGACCAGCAGACTGGAAAGTCATGAGGGATTTTTTGGTGCATTATGTAAAGCTGAAACCACCACTTTTAAGTAATTAGTATTAATGTGCTGTTGACTTTGGCTCTGAGTCACTGAATCAATGAAAGACAACACTTTTCCACCTTGCTCAGCTGTGACTTTCGCTGCTACTTAATACTTCAATTCCTTTTTGAACTTTTGGGTTGCTTGCTGAAGGAAGTTTTTGTTTTCTCTCAAGTGTACTTCTTTTTCACAATAGGTATCGCTTTCTTACTCAATGACCTTTAAAAGAAAACATACATGATTTCTTTTATATAATTTATGCTCTGTGACACAATGAATAATGGGATCCCCTAACCACCTTCAAGGTGCATGTGTAATGCTATATAAACTGATATGACTCATAAGACAAGCAGAGCGATGAAGAAGAAATAAGGCATCTTGCAGAAGTAACAGCTATTTTAGTGGGTGAAATATTAGAGCTGAAGGTTTTTGCTATTGATTGGTAAATACATTTGAGATTGCTCAACATTTGACTTTCCCCTGCATGGTATTGACTTCTGTTTTCTTCCCAGGATGCTTCTTAAGAAATTACTCGACGCATTTTCATTGAGATGGCTTTTAAGTCAATAGACCCCGTTTATTTTGCCTTGTGGCCTCCCCCTGCCTTGTCTTTACAGATTTATTTTTCAGTGAACCAAAGGCGAAACTTGAGACAGTGACAGAAAAAGACAAAACTGATAAGAAGAAAAATCCGGCATCCGAAACAGACCACAAATCATTCTTCAGTACTTATGTCAGCCTCTGCAGTTCAATATCGAGCAACCTCCCTATTAAGAGAAATCATTTTAAGTCAGGGCATTCAATCCTATATCCCAAGGGCAGCCAGTGTAGTTACCTCTAGACTACAGTTCCCCTCCTCCCTGACCACCAGCCGTGCTGGTTGGGGCTGATGGGAATTGTAGTCTGGAGGGCACTATATTGGGTACCCCAGCTGTTAACAGAGGGACAAGAAACTTGTTCAGATCCAAGAATTGCCATGAAAATATATCTGGACTCTGCAAACATGGCAGGTCTAGGGAGTTAATAAAAGGGAAACTTGCTCATTCCAGTTATTAAAAAGGGTATTACAAATTGGGTGGTCAGTGCTTGGCATAAATGGAATATTCCCCTGTTTAATGCTGCAAAGTTTCAGCTAGAGTATTCCAGAGGCACTGAGGTACTCTTCCCATATGCCATTTATCAGTTCCACTTCTCAGGACTGGCTCCAGATTTTGAGAGGCCTGGCCTTGGGCAAGTTGCCACAGCCATTTCTGTCACCACTGTCATCCTTGGCCCATTTGCTTGCTGTCTTCTCCAGGGCCCAATCCACAAGGCTGTCCTCACTCCTGTCACTACATGCTAGCACAGGGATATGGAACCATGTGTTTGGTGCCTGAATGTGGCCCTCCAAACCTCTATGCCTGGCCCTCAGGACTCTCCACAGGCCACACCCCTCACTGCCACTGTTTTGCAATACTAGTGCTTTTGGCTGGCTAGAATGTGTTCCTGAACTCTAATCATGACCCTTGCTTGGATGGAGGGCAGAGGGGTGTGTGTGTGTGTGTGTGTGTGTGTGTTGGAAGGTAACATTTACATCCATTGCACTGCCCACTTTTGCTTCTTTTCCCTCCCATTATAGGCATGTGGCCCTCGGAAGCTTGCTGAGAAGGGAACGTGGCCCTCAGCCTGAAAAGGGTTCTCACCCCTGTGCTAGGGTTATCTGGTCAACAGCATGTGATTTAACATTTGCCAGCATCCCAAACCCTGAGGCTCAAAGGCAAGGCCTGGTCACAACAACATTCTGCAGGTGAAAAGGCATCAACAGCTAAGAGAAGGAACAGAAGGCTCTAACGGTTGACAGGGAACCCCCTGCCACAGCATAGACCTTGGCAGGTGCTGGAGAATACTGACTCCAGATGCCAGCCCTACCACCAGTATGTAGTAGGTCAAACTGGAGGTGGCCACTGGTTTCCCTCAGTACTTTCAGGCACAACAAATCTGGCAAATTCCCTCCACTTCTGCATTGAAAATGGCATGCACATCGGGTGCAGCTCTCAGTGTTGGTAACAAATGCTCCCACATCTCTTTTATTGGGTATATCTGCCAAGGAAAACCACAATTGGGTCCTGTATCCCAGCAGCAATGTGAGCACTATGTGTACATGCAGTGAAACAGGTAAGGATATAATAGTTGGAGGCGAACGGTTTGCGCACTGCTTCCTGCGTAGAAGCATAGGAAATTGTGTCACGCTGTAGGAACTCTTAAACACCATATGGAGAGCTTGATCTGAGCTTCGTCCCTAAAGTGTTTTGAGTGGTGGTGGACTGAATAGCAGCTTGCGTTAATGATAAAGCACTCAGAGAAATGCTTAGCTATGAACACTCTTGAATCTGGGCTGCCAATTCAGAATGTTTAAAAACAGCACCTTGTCACAAGGGCCCTGTGAATGAGCTTTGATCTCCGAAAGCAGATCAGATTTAACTGCTCACGCACAAGGGCCTCACAACACTGTATTGAGCAACAACATGAAAACACAGGCAAGGGTCAAATGCACCATTAGGAAGCAGGGAAAGATGAAAGAGTTGAAAGAAGAGAAGGGGCAAATTAAAAGCTCTCTCTCCCCCCCCCCCAAAAAAATAATGCCAGCATTTAGAGGGACATATATTTGTACCTTTCAGTTTTTCAGACTTTTCCTGTGATCAGGATGTCTTATAGTTAGGGATGGGCAAATCTGTCAATCTAGAATTCCTTTCATTTCTCAGTTGTCCCTCTATCTGAAATTCATTTCTCTACATTTCCACATCATCTTACAATTTCTTTTGCAAGTCCTAATTACAATTTATTAGCATTTGGTGAAACTTTCTCCTAATAAACACAATTCTGTGTGCAGTTTTACCTAATAGGCATATTGTTGTTTTTTGCGAAGCAAAACATTTTAAACATTTTAAACATTTTTAAATGTTATTTTCACCAATATATGCATTTTATGCAAACTTTACCTAATAAGTGATTTTTTTTGGTACACATTACTTGGCTGGGGAACTGCATTGCAAAATTCAGAACAGTGTGAGTTTTGAAGGATTGTGTTTCAGTTCGTATATTATTTCAAGAAATGCAAAGTAGTTAGGTTTGCCATTAAATGTGAACTGAATCAAATTTCTCCCCATCCTGCTTGTAGTGCATGAGTGCCAAATGTAAATGTTCCTATGCATTACAGAAGTGCCCTAATGATTTTGATACCCCTATCAACGAGGTGTTGCTCTGCCTGCCTGTCAACATATTTCTGGCTTCCCTTAAATACCTATGTATTCTATTTCCTCTGAAGCATGGACACATTTATGTCCCTCTCTGTGAAGGTCCCCTCTCCATGATTTACAAGTGGTTCTGTTTGATTGTAATTTATTTGAATCATGCCTTAAAATGTACTAGGGACACTTCTACAAGGAAAAATAAACAAACAAATCCCTGTTCCAAATCCCAACTAAAATTTAAAAATGTGTTTGTGTGTATATATGTTAAGGATTCATATTCATCATCATTTGTCACAAGATAAAAGTATTTAATTCAACGTTAAAATTAAGAACTCGGGTGAAGAGAGCAGAAAAACCAAAGATCTGAGCAAAAGACAAATACTGTATTGTATTTATTAAATGAGAATGATATAAAAATCAGCAGTGTATAGCAAATGGATTATGCAAAGCCCTTTAGGTAATATTGTCTAGATTCAGTTTTCAGGCTTTTGTTCTTGTAGATGTTCTTGGTGTGACAAAGCATCTCTCTGTTTTTACCTCCTGTGGGGAATATAATCACAATTATCAAGCCTGAAATGATAAGTGCATTGACCCTGAGAAAATGGCAAGATTTAAAGGGTGAAAAGCCCTGTGCGGTATTAGACACGGAGTCAAGGAAATCTAAATATTGGAGGAAGGGGATGTGTCAATAGTTTAGGGCAAGATGGAGCAGATAAAATATGCAAATTAACCAGCATGTAATTCAGGTGAATTGTTTGCTGTGGTGAATGGAGTGTCATCATAAATGTGCTCCTTGAACCATCTGACCATCAAATTTCTGTACAGTTTTACCCAGGAGCAGGTTGCACTGAATTTGCTTCAAAGTGCAGTTGTTCAGTCTGCTCAGTTTTGAAATGAATAAAAAACCTAGCCAGGTATAACAATAGTACACTATTTAAATACAAAGCAAATCGTCAGGGAGGGGAAATGGTAGCTTCCAAAGACAGGCAATGCCTGATGTGGTGGGAGCATTCAAGCTGCAATTTACCCCACCTAGAGTCTGAAGTGGTTCAGTCCAGGAGCAGCCATTACACATTATACTTCTGAATATAATTTATATCCAAGACATTTGAATTATCTCCTACACACTAACGTGGTTCTTTACCAATGGGAAATACGCCTCTTCTGCCATATTGATCAAAAATATTAAAGGGGGGGGTAAGTGGGACAATACTAAAACTATAAAGGAGTCCTTCTCCTGAAGGTGATAGTGAAAGGAAAAGAGTTTTAAAAGGATAATTCTTAGTTGTGTATAATGTACAAGAGAAGAGCCATAGTTCAGTAGTGAAGCAAGCTAAACACACAAGAGCCATAACAAGGTCATAGCCTATTTAAACATTGCTTCAAAAATCTTCATAGGGAGCAATTCAGAAATGAAAATAAGGTTATAAGCAGCAACAATATTCTAGAAGAAAATAACACTTGCTAGGACTGATTCATGCTTGTTCTTTGACTGATAAATCTTTTCAGCTCTCTAGATTTTTGTAAATATTGTATGCATATTTTGTGTGGACAAAAATCTAAAGGTAGTCTAGAATATGTTTTTGATTGAAGTATGTTCCTGAGAGGAAGACCTGTTTCTTTTTTTAAGGGAGCACTCAGGTCAATTTTAATGTTAGGCAGAAGGGAGATGGGGTTAGGGTGTGTAGAGGGGAGTAGCTTCTCTTCTGGAGCAGCAGAAGAGTTAACTGAGTTACTTCCACAGAAGAGATCTTTAGGGCTGCTGAGGCATTGTATTTCCACAAGGAGCTAGAAGCAGAATTAAACCAGATTCCACAGAGCACTTTATTGCTATCCAGTAATGTCCTTCCTTATGGCCAGGATCCTCCCTCGATGCTCAGCTAAGGTCCCACAACTGTTTATCATTAAGACCCAAGCCAGCATCAACAGGAAGCAATAAAACTGACTGGACCTGCAAGTAAATAACTATTAATTGAAGTTTCCTGGAACCTTTTTGACTCTAAAGGCTGCAGGTGGCTATCACCGCCAGCATTTTTCAAAAAAATAAATCACAAGCTGTTTGCTTTGCATTATCTGATGAACTGATGAAAGTGAGATGCATCGGTAGATTGATGTTTACTGGAATCCCCTCGCCAAACTCTATGTTCTTTTTTATTTCCCTGCTTCAGTAATTAGTCAAATGATGTTAGTGCATTTCTCCTCAAAGCTATATTCACCTTTATGCCATTTGCATGCTAATTTACCAGAAAGCTAGCAAGGTATTTGCATGTTTTTCCATCTAATTTGCCATCAGTACCATTTATAGCAGGTGCAACACTAATAAGCAACTCAAGTAATCAGCCTAGGTAGAGAAGCTTATGAGTTTCATAAAACATTAGTGGCTGGCCGCTCCTTTGTGCACTCCAACCCTGTTAATGCTGCTTTGGAGATGATGATGATAATGATGATGAAGAAGAAGAAAACTGAAGTCAGTGGAAATGGCAGATTTGGGCATTAGCATTGGGGGCATTGGGAAGAAGTATAAAGCACGTTCTTTTGTGCATTAGTTAATAATGGCCAACAGTACTAACTGTTCACAACCCTGTCCTAGCCCAGGTACCTGGAATTAAGTTCTGTTACTTCAGTGACGTGTAAGGGAGGATGTTGTTAAGTGAGTGACCTGGGAAAATTTCTTCACTACCCAGTTAACAAGAGCAGAAAGGGCTGTAGGGGGAGGTCCATACCCAAGCAGCAGAGCACATGCTTTGCACATAGAAGGTGCCACATTTAATTCCCAACATCTCCGCATACGGCTAGGAAGGCTCTTTCTTGGAAAACTGCTCCCAGTCTGTGCCAGCAGTATTGAATTAGATGGGCCTATGGTCTGTCCAGGGCCCCATTTGCACTACACATTTAAAGCAGTATCATCCTACTTAGAGCTTCCCCCAGAGAATCCTGGAAACTATAGCTTGTGGTGCTGAAAGTTGTCAGGAGACCTCTTTTCCACCCACAGAGCTGCAATTCCCAGAGTTCAGAAGGGAGACTGATTGCTAAACCGAGCTGGAAATGTGAGCTGTTTGTTCCAACTGTTGAGTGAGCAGCTGAATACCCATCCTATGACTGGTGCCCCCACACCTAATATCCAAAGGTGGATCTAGGGGAGCACGACGGGTTTGGTCACACTGGGTGCAGAGCTTCTGGGGTGCAACTGCAGGCACCGCAACTATGATGTCCTATGGGAGGTGATAGGTGGGGGGTGCTGGCTTTCGGCATTGCACAGGGCACCACTGAAATTTGAGACAGACGCCAAGGTCTGCCACTGGGCAGGCCCCTGCGTGGACCACACTGTGCTTGGTTGGATGCCTGAGATCCAATCACTCACTCACAGATCCATTGATCTAAGGGTATCATTATTCAGATACCTTCAGAGAAGATGCAGCTGTACCACTGTACTCTCACACCACAATCGTGCAGCTTATGACTTGTTTGTGTGGTCCCCTGCAGAAGGTAAGCAACAAACAGACATAGTTCAACCCACTGGATAATTCCTCCAGCAATAAAGTAAGGCTCAGGTGCTTCATAAGGCAATACAAGGCCAGGACAGTGTGGGGAATCTTTGCTGGTCCCAAGCACTCCATCCTCCTCATCTGGGTTTGGACCTGAAAGACCCAGCAAAAGTATGGGTAAGTTGTAAGCAAGTGAAATTTGTGACACTTCACAACAGCATTGCTGACCATGGGGCACTGCTGTTAAGGCAGGCATGTCTAAAGTCCGTTTCGGGGGTTTAATCCGGCCCGCCGGTCGGTTTAATCTGGCCCCTGTGACAGTTTATTTCCTGGGGTAAAATCCTAAAAAAACCTCAACAACTTCAATCCCCCCCAAAATGTTAACAACTTTGGTCAGCCCTCACGGCCCTTCACTTCTTCAAATCTGGCCCGCTATGAAAAAAATTTGGACACCGCTGTTTTAAGGCATCAGCCATCAGCCTTGGCTTCAAGCTTTCTGGCCTTCTGATGCTTGAGCCTATGTGAGATAGCCTTAACTCTGTTCTTAAACTAACAGATATATATATATATAAATGGGTTTGGAATCAGACAGAGGTAGTTGAACTTAGGTCCCCTTGAAATAACGGAGACAAGTACTGTAAGTCAGGACTTTTAAGTCCTGTTGATTTCAATAACAATCGAAGTAACTTAGCCTGAATCCAATCCATAATTTATATTTCTGTTTGCACATATACGTTTCTACCCATGGAAGGGCGTGTTCTGTTATCGCAAGTGGAGAGCCCCAGGGTTCATGACCTACTTTGCTTGCCACTCAGTCCATTAGTAACACAGACCTTCAGGCATGCAGTGATGTCAGAGCTGTCAAGATCAATTAAAAACCTGTCCAATCCTTGCTGTCACATTAGCTTCAAGTCATTTCTGTCTCCTGTGTTTGTGTGTGTTTAAGTGCGTTTCCTGTCAGATTTTGTAGTTTTGAAAAATCTGACAGATGCTGTGCAGAACAGTTCTATAAACAGGACTTCAGACAACCTTTGCCAGGAGGAAGCATGTTTTCCAGATCAAAGCCAGTGTTTTGATTTTACACAAAAATGCCGTCCTTCCTTCTCCCTGTACTACCTAGGATGCAGAAGATTTAACAAAATGGTAGAAAGTGAAACTCTTAACTGGAAATGGAGAATCTACTCTAAAGAAAGTGGGTATCTTTTCCCTCTGGAACCTGGTCCGGCCCTACCATTAGGCAGAGTGAGGCAGCCCAGTCAGGCAGCAGATGCAGGGAGGGGGCTGGTGAGAGAGCAAGGAGTAGTGGCACAGTTTTGGAGGACAGAGCTATGTGTACCATATGGCCTGACCTGCACCCCTAAGCTAGCCCTGTTGCCCTCAGGTGCAGTGGAGGACACTGTTGCTCACTTCAGTGTTGAAGTAAGGTTCAATTGCCAGTCTGGTTGGCTTCTGTATGTTGAATGGAGGGAGCCATCTTGTATTTCATCTTGCCTTTTACCTCAGGCTGTAAAATGGCTTGAGCTGGCTCTGTCTGGAACCCTCCCATGCTCTTCTCAGAAAGTCAGCAATGTGTTGAAGTAATGGCTCTTATGGCTCAAAGTTGGACTGCCCAGAACAGCTTTTGAACCATATTCTCCATTCTTGAACCCATGGAGAGACCCTTTGTGAGTTTAGGCAACACAACAGTGTCAAGGTCTTGACAGGTCTTGCTTTCCTTTTTGTCACAGGTCGCTGCAGTAGGAAATAGTGCGTCTGCCCAAATGAATATAATCGTGAACCTGGCCAAATGGATCAAAACTGCATATCAGAATGAAGGACATGATTAAACTATAGTATAGAGCATGCTGCCACAAGATGTAGTGATAGACGCCAACTTGTACAGCTTCCAAAGGGGATTAGATAGATTCATAGAGGATAATGCTATTAGTGGCTATATGTTCTGGCCAGTCTCAGAGGCCCCGTGCTTCTGGAAAGCAGTTGCTGGACTTCATAAGAAGAAGAGTGCTGCTCATGTCTTGCTTGTGGGTTTCCTATAAGCATCTGGGTGGCGACTGTGAGAACAGAATGTTGAGCAGGGTTCTTCTTAGGCTCTTACAAAAGCATTGCAACTTCAGAATCCAGATTTCAGTTTTAAAGCATCAGCTTGCAGCCCTATAGACCAAGTCACCACATTCCTGACATTTAGAGCACACCCCATAGAAACACAGAAGAGGTTATGGGGAGTCAGAATCCCAAGTAGATGAGGCAAAGTCCTCACAGTGATTTTAGCTCATGGTCAGTTTAGTACCTGCACTCCAGTCAAGATTTGCTAAGAGCTTAGGGACAACTTAAACACAGTTTTGCACAACACAACACACACAGAGAGAGCCTTGTTTACAATTACAACTCTGCCTGAATCATGCTCTTTGTGTGCTGATTGAGTCAGATGAGTGGGGGTATCTTACAGGGCAATATGAGGAAGCCTGAAATTGAACATGGATAGATAACTCAGCTCCATGAGTCAAAAGGGCTTTGGTGGTTTCCTCTATCCATGGGTCATGTTGCCTGGTCTGCCTGCCTGGCCTCTCGCCTCCTTCCCAACACTTTCCTCCACCCCGTCCCTCTGCTAGAGCCATCTGCCGGGCAGTGAGTGTCTAGCAGTGGCTGCGGTGGCTGGAGCTGGGCTGGGCTGAGCGCAGACCCAGTGGAGGGGAAGGGAGGCCCAGGACTGAGGCAGCGGTTCCCTCCAGATTGGACTCCCAATTTCCCCCCTCCTGCTCCTGCTCCCGTCTTCCTTCTTTTCCTCCCTTCCCCCTTTTTGGGAATCCCAAAAGTTCGTGTTTTAATAACTACCTGTTGTAGCCTGATCGTACAGTGAAGCGCATGCATGTGCAACAGACACATTTCCTGAGAATGCAATTTAACCCTACGTATGCAGCCAAACTAACCAGCAAATTCCATTATTGCTCATTTAAGTTCATTAATCCTTCGATATTTGTGCCCAGAGGAACTTCTGAGTGTTCTTGCTAATATTCACAAATCCAGCCACACTCCCGGTATATATCAGTGACTTGCAAAATGGGGACTTGCACATTTCCAGTAAACCAAGTGAGATAAACCTCAAAAGGTACTTTAAAAACAAGTATTTTCATATCACTTCACTCCAGAGGGTTGTTATGCTTCTAGCATTTTAAGTAAAATGTAACTCATAATCAGAAGCAAAGGTCATTTCATATCTACTGCATGAGGAATGTGCTCTACTGACTACATTTATGCGAAGCACATCAGGCAGAACAAATATTTTGAAGTTCTTCAATAAATAGTTTTTGGCACCTTTTTTGCTCACTTGGTTTGTTGATTTTGGAAGCTGGTGCTGCTCTCCTTTGTTTCGTTTTTATCGACTCTTACATATCTCCCCTTCACTTAAAATGGCTGCAGAAGCCCATTATTCTTTGGACCCCTCTTTTCTGTGAGAAAATGGAGGACAGTGAATCATGGCCAGACCACGCTAATTGAATCCTCCATCTTGCTCTAAATGGTCCCTGAAATGAATTTAATTGGTTGGCTAGGGTGTCAAGGAGCAAATTTCAAGTAGTTCCTTGTGAAGCTCTTTGGTTTTGTTGAAATCACCTTGCATTGACAAGCAAGAATAACCTGAGGTTTTAACATTGTTATGGGTATTTTATTTTATGTTGTTTTGTTTTTGCCCTCTTGGCTCCTGAGTTAGGGGAAAAGAAAACAACTGGGAAAAGCAGTCTTTATTTTGGAAGGCTGCACATCTTTACTTCAGAATGTCTGTTTTTGCAAAGTTGCTTCAGTTCAACCTCCTCATCCCCATCCATGATTTCAACATTAAAAGTTCTTTTATGTGGCATTATGTGGTGAAGTAACTGACCACTCGGCTAAGTATACTGTAGTCATTGCCTAGTTCAACTTCAGATGTGGCCCAAGCCACTGTAATTGACCTGAAGAAATATTGTTGTCATTCTTGCCTATTGCACTGAAGGAGAGTTACCTACAAAGCCACAAACAAACCATCATTTAAAGGGTGGGGGGTTTGTAGCCCATATAATTGAATAGAATTTCCCTGTCCAAATCCACAATCCTTTAAATGCTCCAGAATTCAGTAAGAATTCAGGTTGTTTACACCCTAGCCCACTTGTAGAATTAAAACACACACACACACCTTTTTTTCTCAATTTGGAATCATTTGAACTCATCCTTTCAATCTAGATTGATTCTAGATCCTGCCATCCACAAGGGTAGGCATAGTTTCTTGGCAGCCTCTGTTTTTGCACAGACCTGAGCTTCTTCTTTGATGTGCAAATGCTTGGCCATTGATTCATAATGTCCTACATTCAACCAGCCCAGCTAGCCTAGTTTGCATAGGCTAAACCGAGGAATTTACTTTGGCACAGTTCAAGAGAA
Organism: Podarcis raffonei; assembly: GCF_027172205.1. Taxonomy (NCBI): domain Eukaryota; kingdom Metazoa; phylum Chordata; class Lepidosauria; order Squamata; family Lacertidae; genus Podarcis; species Podarcis raffonei. The sequence goes on along the minus strand of NC_070605.1, from coordinate 57,748,785 downwards.
CTACTGCACCCTATATTTCCCTCCTTCATTCAATATCCCAAATATTAGCTAGAGTCTGACATTCATTAATTTATTGGGTTGGGAGGTCTCTCTCTCTCTCTCCCCCCCCCCCCCGTTCATAATAGTATATCTGATGTTAAAATGTATATTGGGCTGCATAAACACTATTTATTTAAAGCATGTTCTGCCCTCCCACAAGAATCCTGGGAACTGCAGCTTACCTCTCACAATGCTACAACTCCCAGCGTACATAGAATCATAGAATCATAGAGTTGGAAGAGACCACAAGGGCCATCGAGTCCAACCCCCTGCCAAGCAGGAAACACCATCAGAGCACTCCTGACATATGGTTGTCAAGCCTCTGCTTAAAGACCTCCAAAGAAGGAGACTCCACCACACTCCTTGGCAGCAAATTCCACTGTTGAACAGCTCTTACTGTCAGGAAGTTCTTCCTAATGTTTAGGTGGAATCTTCTTTCTTGTAGTTTGGAACCACTGCTCCGTGTCCGCTTCTCTGGAGCAGCAGAAAACAACCTTTCTCCCTCCTCTATGTGACATCCTTTTATATATTTGAACATGGCTATCATATCACCCCTTAACCTCCTCTTCTCCAGGCTAAACATGCCCAGCTCCCTTAGCCGTTCCTCATAAGGCATCTTTTCCAGGCCTTTGACCATTTTGGTTGCCCTCCTCTGGACACGTTCCAGTTTGTCTGTGTCCTTCTTGAACTGTGGTGCCCAGAACTGGACACAGTACTCCAGGTGAGGTCTGACCAGAGCAGAATACAGTGGCACTATTACTTCCCTTGATCTAGATGCTATACTCCTATTGATGCAGCCCAGAATTGCATTGGCTTTTTTAGCTGCCACGTCACACTGTTGGCTCATGTCAAGTTTGTGGTCAACCAAGACTCCTAGATCCTTTTCACATGTACTGCTCTCAAGCCAGGTGTCACCCATCTTGTATTTGTGCCTCTCATTTTTTTTGCCCAAGTGCAATACTTTACATTTCTCCCTGTTTAAATTCATCTTGTTTGTTTTGGCCCAGTTCTCTAATCTGTCAAGGTTGTTTTGAAGTGTGATCCTGTCCTCTGGGGTGTTAGCCACCCCTCCCAGTTTGGTGTCATCTGCAAATTTGATCAGGATGCCCTTGAGTCCATCATCCAAGTCGTTGATAAAGATGTTGAATAAGACCTGGCCCAAGACAGAACCCTGTGGCACCCCACTAGTCACTCTTCTCCAGGATGAAGAGGAACCATTGATGAGCACCCTTTGGGTTCGGTCAGTCAGCCAGTTACAAATCCACTGAGTGGTAGCATAGTCAAGACCGCATTTTACCAGCTTCTTTACAAGAATATCATGGGGCACCTTGTCAAATGCCTTGCTGAAATCAAGGTAGGCTACATCCACTGCGTTCCCTTCATCTACCAGGCTTGTAATTCTGTCAAAAAACGAGATCAGGTTAGTCTGACATGACTTATTTTGACTATTGGTGATCACAGCATTCCTTTCTAGGTGCTCACAGACTGTTTGCTTAATGATCTGCTCCAGAATCTTCCCTGGTATTGATGTCAGACTGACTGGGCGGTAATTATTTGGGTCCTCTCTTTTCCCCTTTTTGAAAATAGGGACAACATTTGCCCTCCTCCAGTCTGCCGGGACTTCGCCTGTTCTCCAGGAATTCTCAAAGATGACTGCCAGTGGTTCTGAGATCACATCTGCCAGTTCTTTTAATACTCTTGGATGCAGTTCATCTGGCCCTGGAGACTTGAATACATCTAAACTAGCCAAGTATTCTTGTACTATCTCCTTAGTTATTCTGGGCTGTGTTTCCTCTGCTGAATCATTTGCTCCAAATTCTTCAGGTTGGGCATTGTTTTCTTTATCGGAGAAGACTGAGACAAAGAAGGCATTGAGGAGTTCAGCCCTTTCTGTGTCCCCTGTTTGCATTTCACCATCTTCTCCTCTGAGTGACCCCACTGTTTCTTTGTTCTTCCTTTTGCTACGAACATACCCATAAAAGCCTTTTTCGTTGCTTTTAACCTCTCTAGCAAGCCTGAGTTCATTCTGTGCTTTAGCTTTTCTGACTTTGTGTCTACACGTGCTGGCTATTTGTTTGAATTCCTCTTTGGTGGTTTCCCCCCTTTTCCATTTTTTGTACACATCCTTTTTTAATCTTAACTCAGTTAAAAGTTCTTTAGATAGCCACCCTGGCTTCTTTAGGCATCTTCCATGTTTCCGTCTCATTGGTATTGCCTGAAGTTGTGCTTTTACTATCTCCCTCTTAACAAACTCCCAGCCATCATGAACTCCCTTTCCTTTTAGTATTACTGTCCATGGGATCTCTCCCAGCACTTCCCTTTTATGAAGTCGGCTTTCTTAAAGTCAAGAAATTGAGTCCTAATATGCTTGGCTGCTCCTTTCCGCTGTATAGTAAACTTCAGAAGAGCATGATCACTCGCGCCTAATGATCCTTCCACTTCTACCCCACTAACCAGGTCATCAACATTGGTTAGGACCAGATCTAAAATGGCTGTTCCTCTTGTTGCTTCTCCCACTTTCTGGACAATGAAGTTGTCTGCAAGGCCAGTGAGGAATCTGTTTGACCTTATGCTCTTGGCTGAGTTTGACATCCAACAAATATCCGAGTAATTGAAGTCCCCCATTACTACTATCTCCCTTCCTTTTGCATGCTTAGCCATCTGTTCCAGGAAGGCATCATCTATGTCCTCCGTTTGGCTTGGGGATCTATAGTAAACTCCCACAATGAGGTCACTGTTATTCTTCTCTCCCTTAATTTTGACCCAAATGCTCTCACTTTGGCTTTGAGGTTCTAAATCTTGGATCTCTTCACAGGTATAAACATCCCTGACATATAACGCCACTCCTCCTCCTTTCTTGTCTGGTCTGTTTCTCTGAAATAGATTGTATCCCTCCATTATTACATTCCAATCGTGGGACTTATCCCACCAGGTTTCAGTGATGCCTATTATGTCATATTTGGTTTGCTGTACCAAGAGCTCAAGCTCATCTTGTTTATTTCCCATGCTTTGTGCATTAGTGTACAGACATTGAAGTCCATTAATCATTCCCCCGTGTCTCTTATTTAAGGATTTTTTCCTCCCACCACTAGGTCTGCGTGCTGTTTGCTCCATTTGGTCTATGACATTTGGATGATCATCTTCATCAATTGATAGACTCCTACCTTCAGGAGCAGTACAGTTCCCAGAATTATTTGGGAGCGCTTTAAAAATATGCTGTGTGTACACAGCCTTGGTCTCTCTATCCTACATTTGCAAAGCTTTGCACACAAGTAACACAGTTCAAAAGTGAAAAGAGACCTCGAAGGCAGTAGAACAGTACATGCCTACTCCTGTCTTTGCTCCTTTAGGTGCATTTAGGGCAGGCATGGCCAAACTTGGCCCTTCAGCTGTTTTGGGACTACAACTCCCATCATCCCTAGCTAACAGGACCAGTGGTCAGGGATGATGGGAATTGTAGTCCCAAAACAGCTGACGGGCCAAGTTTGGCCATGCCTGATTTAGGGTTTGATGTCACAAAACAAAGGAACACAGGGTGCTTCCTTATGCTGAGAGTCAGGCTGTTTTGGTCTGTCTAGCAGTGACTGGCAGAAACTCTCCAGGATTTCAGACAGAAAAGGCTCCTAGCCCTACCTGGAGATGTCAGGCTTGAACTTGGGGCCCTGGCCCTGCAAAGCACGCAGGTGCTGTGCCACTGAGCCACAGCCCTTCCCCCAATAAGTCAGGGTTTTAAAATGGCCACGGCATCAAGTGACCACTTTGCCATTCAGGCTGGTTGCTTCCAGAAGAACTGGTACAAACCAGACACAGTGTAAAGTTAATAGATAACTAGGGTCTCGAGGGGAACCTGGGAGATAGCCAGAATAACAGTGCCCAGCCACTTAATTAGCAAGCGCGGTAATTTAGGATGGGCACTACCTGGAAGTGTTACAGAAGACCTCGTTGACCGCCGCATGCCTCTCGGAGACACGAGCAACGGTCATTACTGCCACTGCTGAAAGAACCGAGCCTTTGAGCGCAGCTTGACACTGCTGTAATCAAGTGCTGCTCTTAATGTACTCCTGCAAATAATCCTCGCTCGTGTCACATGCCGGCAGCAAAGTGCTGCAGCAGGGCCCCCCTCTGGAAGGCAGGCTTATTTCCAACCTTCATTTTTTCGCTAAGGAAGGACATTTGTGCCATTGTGCAAGGCTTAGTCAAATTGGTTGGGCCTGCCGCTTTTTGCAGCTCTCGCTGCAGGGCGGTGTCACTTTATCCACACGGGTTTGGGGTAATGTGATTGGTGTGATTAATGCTAGCAGCTTGGCTCAAGGTGTGTGCAGTGCTGCTCTTTCCTCAGCTGAAAAACAATACGGGCTTGTCATTTTCCAGAACAAAGGCAGGAAACATCAAGAGAAGCAGCAGCAGCAGGACTCAGTATGGTAGTTTACTGCTTGATCGAGCTGTGCTTTCTGTGGAAGAACAAAAGGAGCAGGCTTGGCTACCATATATGGTGCTGTTTAAATGGCACAGGCCAGTCTCCCCCAACCTGGCGCCCTCCAGGTGTCTTGGACTACAACTCCCATCAGCCCCATCTGGGAGGGAGAGCCAAGTTGGGAAAGGCTGGCCCTGATCATTCAGGACCATAATCTCCAAGAAATACATGCCAAAAACATTTTCATTTTTCCTCATAATACTGCTTTAAAATAGCTTGGGATTGGTCAGAAGTGTTTAACTTCATTCAGAATGGTATGATTTTTTTTGAACATAATATAGCCACATATATAAAAAAAAATTTTTTAAAGGAGGGAATCTTACTGCACACAAATTATCGGTGATATCTAAGCCATACTCAGAATATACCCATTAATTTAAATGAGGGTGCTTAAAGGTCACCCCATGGTTAAAGTCCCGAGACACTATTACTTATTTAGAGAGAACAAATACATTTAGGGAAGGCATTATGCCTCCATTAAGCCTTCCTGAGCTGTACTAAAAGTGCATTGGGTGCTGTGAAACATAGTGTGCTCCATAAATGTTTGTGGCATTTTCCCCCATTATCACACACGAAACAAATTTGGCATAATAAACTAAAACAAAAGTCTAGGTTAGTCAGGGTTGAAATCTACATGGCACAGTTGAGTCCCTGCCCCTGCAGAGAGGGTAAACTTTGGGTAAACCAGCTAAAAGAGTCATAGCAGATAAAGCTGTTGTTAGTAACTAGTTCTAGTTGTGACGGTGGGGGATTGGGAGGGGTCTCACAAGTGGAGTACCGGTAGCCTAGGGCCTCTCTTCATCTAAATCCAGCCCTGCCACCTGGTAACAATCTTCCTCGCTATGATAAGACATAGTGTATTTCTTTTTGTTGTTGTTGTTTAGTCGTTTAGCCGTGTCCGACTCTTCGTGACCCCATGGACCAGAGCACACCAGGCACTCCTATCTTCCACTGCCTCCCGCAGTTTGGTCAGACTCATGTTTGTGGCTTCGAGAACACTGTCCAACCATCTCGTCCTCTGTCGTCCCCTTTGCCTTGTGCCCTCCATCTTTCCCAACATCAGGGTCTTTTCCAGGGAGTCTTCTCTTCTCATGAGGTGGCCAAAGTATTGGAGCCTCAGCTTCATGATCTGTCCTTCCAGTGACCACTCAGGGCTGATTTCCTTAAGAATGGATGCGTTTGATCTTCTTGTAGTCCATGGGACTCTCAAAAGCCTCCTCCAGCACCATAATTCAAAAGCATCAATTCTTCAGCGATCAGCCTTCTTTATGATCCAGCTCTCACTTCCATACATCACTATTGGGAAAACCATGGCTTTAACTATACGGACCTTTGTTGGCAAGGTGATGTCTCTGCTTTTTAAGATGCTGTCTAGGTTTGCCATCGCCTTTCTCCCAAGGAGCAGGCGTCTTTTAATTTCGTGACTGCTGTCACCATCTGCAGTGATCGTATTTCTTTTTAAATTATAGCAATTATTCCTACATTTTTTGTTTAACGGAAAGATGAGTCCTCTCTTGTTCCTTTTGTGGTGAAGTATTTCCTCATTTTGGGTGATGGAGAAGTGCTGATCCTTTCTTTGGGTGATGGAGAAGTGCATCCTTTCTTGCCAACTGGGCAGCGGGGGTGGGGGAGTGAGAGTCAAGGGTCCTCCTTAGTTGGCCACTCTGTGACCCTTTCTTTCCCCCCTGCAATCTGAAATAAAAGCAGAACTTCTACTATTCCTGTTTCCAGTGGTGCATGGAAACAGGAGGGGTGAGCAGGAGGTTATCTCTACCATTACTTATCTTCCTTTTAATAGGGGAGAGAGGAGAGGAGAGGAAGCAAAGCTATAATCATGAGTGACAAGAACACCACTCAAATTTCTGAAAAATAGAAAGGGACCTAATTCTGTTTCTAAAATAAAAAATAAAAAAGGAGAGCCATCTTTATGTGTCTTCTAGTAGCTGCTGAAAACTGTTCTGTTTTAATGAGATTTTCGGTTTTTCCTTTATTTATAAAATTTCTTTACCGCCTTTCATCCGAGGATCACAGGGTAACTTACAATATAAAAACACCAAAATGCATAGCATAATAACAAACAAAAACAATAACCACACCCACAGTTTTAAAAGCCATGTATTGTTAAATAGATTATTGAATTAGCCAAAGGCCTGCGAGAAAGGGGATCTAGTTGCCTGGCTCCTAAAAATATGTAACCAAGGCTCCAGGTGAACTTCTCTGGGGAGAGCATTCCACAAGTGGGGAGCCACTGCAGAAAAGGCCCATTCTCGTGTTGCCGCCCTCCAAAACTTTCATGAAGGAGGCACACAAGGGCCTCAGATGATGAGTGCAGGGTCCAGGCTAGTTCACATTTCATATGAAGCGTTTTACCCATTATGCTGTGTTCCATTGTTCATCTGTTTTATCTTGTGACTATTTGGAATGTAATTAATGAACATAATTATTGAATTATTGTTTTTAATGAAAGCCATTGGTTGTGTTGGCAAACTTTTAGTTGGAAATGGCAGCGGGGTGTCATATGTGATGAGAAACAAGAAATAAGGCTGAAATTCTGATGCCAGCCTTAGGATACAGTGTATATGCTGTTCCATCACTGGAATGGAGCTCCCTCCATGGGGCAGCACTTACGCCCCTCAGGAAGCCCTAGATATGCCCATGGGGTGTTCCATAGGCATAGACATATTACCAGTGGTGGGTCACTGCTGCTAGGGATTTGGAAATGGGGCATGTCAGGGCCATGCTGGGGTGGATCACAAGATGTCTTAGAACCACAAGATCCAGTTGATCAGGAAGATGGTGTTTGGCCTGTTTTAGTTGGGCCAAAATTCATCCTATTAAAGGACCAGGAACTACTATTAATTCTGGCCTTAAGTGTGTCCTTCAGGTTATCCCTTGTTTAGACTGTGTACACATTACTAGCTTTAAAAGATTGTTCTTTATCTCAATTCAGATAAAAATTGGTTCAGGGGAGGAGGCATATAATAATGTGTAAGAAACAACAGGATAGATAGGGATTGTGGCTATCATCGCTGTGTACACCACACAGCTCTGCTTTTCCACTGTGGATTTGTAAACAGTCAAAGCAATGTTTGAAAATAGAATGAAAAAATATTTGGGCTGGGTTGAAAATGGGCAGATTAGCTCCCTGTAAACCATATTTACAAGAGATATTTTCAGATGTATTTTCAGGAGAGCTTTCAGGAGAGCAATGACAGGAACTGTGTGGCTAAGGAGCTCCTCATAACCTGCTAAGCTGCTTATATTTGTAAAGAGGCATTTTCTCTCAGACAATGTCTACTGCTCTGTTCAACAAAAATGTGGATTTCTGCTGGCCATCTATGACAGAAACATTACTGAATAAGTGGCCTCTTTTGTAAACAGTGCATGGACAGCAGGATTTTATATTGTTATGAGTTTGTGGCTGTTAAATTCTAATCAAGCCTTCTGATCCCTGGATCCAGCAAGTGTTAAAATGTAAGCCAAGCTAGCTTCCTGGGTTGAAGGTGATCACCTGGGTGATGAGCCAATAAGAGAACAAAGAAAGGAGGCTCTGTGCCACACAGCAAATGGGTTGGGCCCCCGTCCCTCAGCTCAGAGATAATTATAAGGACAAAGCCTGAATTGAGAGGGCAGAGTTTGCTGTAATGTGAGGAAAAAGCTGCAGACTGGAAAACCAGAGAGGCAGAGCACAATGTTTGATTTCTGTTTTAATCCAAGGCTGCAGCTATGGGAGTAGCAGGACCTACTTGGTGTTGATGCTGTGAACCCCTCCATTGTAGGCTCAGGTTGTATATGAAGAAGAAGAAGAGTTTGGATTTGATATCCTGCCTTTCACTCCCTTTAAGGAGTCTCAAAGTGGCTAACAATCTCCTTTCCCTTCCTCCCCCACAACAAACACTCTGTGAGGTGAGTGGGGCTGAGGGACTTCAAAGAAGTGTGACTGGTCCAAGGTCACCCAGCAGCTGCATGTGGAGGAGCGGAGACGCGAACCCGGTTTCCCAGATTACGAGCCTACCGCTCTTAACCACTACACCACACTGGCTCTCTATATGTGTGTAAATAAACCATATATCATAAAGACACCACATTCTCCACTATGTCTCATTCCCAAAGGGAAAAACAAAACCTGAGTGAGCCCTGGGACCCCTGGAATCTCACACTGCTCAGAGATTAGGGTAGCATGCAACAATACCTTGGCAGGACAAGTTTTTATGGCATAACATTGCTAACATTTATAGTATGTTATGTGAAAATAATAACTTTTCTATGATGTATCATTTAAACAAACTTAAATTGTCTTTCTGCCTAGAGCCCTAAGATGTGAATTTGCAGTATGCTCATACTGTATTTAGGTTTTAAAAGCTGCCGTGCCACATTCAGAAAGCACACAACATTCCCCTAAGGGTAGCTATCTCTGTTCTAAATGCTGAATTGATCTGCAATTATTTGATGAATTATTTGATGGAGATTTTCTCCCTATTTTATGGAGCATCAAAGAACAGATGCAACTGAGGGGCTGTCAAAAGCAGTATAGAGCCAACTTTGATCCGTTTTGTGCCATTTGTGAAAGCATTGCTATTAGCAGACACCTTTTTCCTTACTAAATGCGGACAGGAGTTTTACTTTAGCTGATTCCCGGAAGACAGAAATCCACTTCACAATTTTTGGATTCCCTTACCAGAACTATAGCAAAGCCTGACCTCTTGTGGTAGGTAGAGTGCAAAGCAATTGCTTCACATTAGGCAACCAGCAGCATGATTGCTATCAGATGGGTGGATCTAAACACAGGAATACAACACTGTAAATAAGTCAGAAATTAGATTGTTTTTACCAAAAGGAAAAAGTACAGTGAGAAATCCCATTTTAAACAATTCTCACTCTATGGCGCCATCTGGTATTCTATGTTTAAAACGCATTCAAATCGCGTTATTATGACGAATGCACCTGAGTGCAGTCCGTAACATTAAAAAGGTGTACATAAGTTATTAGAGACAGAGAAAGGCTTATAGGTCTGGAAGATAATGGGAAGGCCATCTAGCCCAATTCTCACCCAGAACAGGACCCTCCTTGCCTGAAAGCTTCACTCATTTGACTTCTCACTTGTTTCTGAAGATTGTAAATCTTCTTGTAGAAATGGGCTTGTTTCAGTTCCTAGCACTGCTAACAATATATGATACTCAAAGCATAGCCTGATTATCGATGTTCAAATGGTAGCCACTTCCTTTCCAGTTAAGAGAGTCCATTCACTCTCCTACTTCAATTCCATTCTCTGTCTATGTCAAAAAAGTTGAGTGTCTAGACTGTAAATTCTTCAAGTGCAGGATACCAACCCAATACCTTGTGGCAATAGAATGTATGATACACAATTGTATATGATACTCAATATAATTATTGCATTTATATTGTATCCTGCCTCCAAGGAGATCAGGGCGATGTACACAGTTCTCTCCCTGCCCCTTTAATCTTCAGAACAACCTTGTGAGGTAGGCTGAAAGATAACTGGCCCAAAGTCACCCAGTGAGTTGCATAGATGGGCAGGGATTGGCATTGCTCTACAGTCATACCTTGTTTTTCAAACAGAATGCGTTCTGGAAGTCCGTCCGACTTCCGTAACATTCGGAAACCAAGGCGCAACTTCTAATTGGCTGCAGGAGCATCCTGCAGCCAACCAGAAGCTGCGGAAGTCGTGCCGGACGTTCAGCTTCCAAGACAAAGTTTGCAAACCAGAACACCTACTTCCGGGTTTGCGACGTTCAAGTTCCAAGTTGTTTGTGAACTAAGCTGTTTGAAAACCAAGGTACAACTGTACTTCCCTGGAGAAAGAATAGCTCATACGAGAGAGAGAGAGAGAGCACAGTTGCTAGAGCATGAGACTCTTAATCTCAGGATTATGGATTTGAGCTCCACGTTGGACAAAAGGTTAGAGAAGGCTTTGTGGAGAAACAGAGAGGAGAAGGTGGGCAGGTCGGTGGGGAAAGAAGACACGTTGCTTGTTTCACATTTTCTTTATTGACTGCCACTGGCTGAGTTCTCAGATTGCGCCAGACATCAGTAAAAGAGGTGGAGCTATGTTAGAATTACAGCAAGATTAAGGAAGATGGTGTGATAACACGCAGGCCTGGGGGAAAGCTCAATAGGGATTTGAAGCCTCAGCACTTGTGATGGACCCCCGAGTGGGTCTGCAAAGACCATGGAGAGATGTGCTTGTCCTTGCACCAGCAGAGGAAATGACAGTTGATGTTGTAAATGGATGTACTCTTTTCCCCTCTTTCAACTTTGCTGGAAAAAAGTTATAGCCCTTTCCAAACACTTTTTGTGGCTTTTCCTCCTTTTAAAAAGTGCATGGCACATTCGTTACAAGTACCACCCACTCTTTCTTCCTCTTCGTCTCCCCTCTCACTAATCAGCTTAGCTCTCGCTTGCTCTTAATTACTTTAGGGTAGAACAAGCCTGCACTGTTGCTTTCGCTGCACCAAACTTAGCATTAACAATTGATGCATTGAGAGCTAATGCTGCTGTCTGGCCAGCTCTTGTGTTTGGGGCTTGGCAGATGTTTATCCAAACTAGCACAGCATCCTAGACCATTTCAGCAAGTATGTCAGATCTGCTGCAGCACCCTTTCGCCTTCCACGTTGTCACCCCGACATCACAAGGTTTTAGGCTTCAGCTTCAAAGTCCTCTAGCCGCTCACCCGGCCTCTCATTCCATCCAAGAGAAAAATTAGAACAAAAAAGAGAAAGAGAGAGAAACCCTTCTAGATATTCACTGATATCTATGTAATGGCTCTGTGAATGAGGCCTGCAAGTGAAGTGTGACAGCCTGGATGCTTCTTTAGCAGCAGGTTCAGCCTAAGAAGAAGGAGCCGAGGTTGGCTTCTCCTCACGGGATACAGGGATGGGTCTCTCGCTGTGGCTGGGGTCAGTGTTGGACTGGACCTTGGGAGCCGAGAAGGTCAGCATGCCATCAGCAGAGAGAGAGCAGGTGATGGCCGCTTGGTCCACATTGGATGGGAAGCGGTACCGACGGTGGAATTCACGGGAAATATACCCATGGTCATCCTGACAAGAGACAAAATAAACCGAGAGCATTACTTTTTTTAAAAAAAATTGCAGCTGTCCTGTGAGATAAAGTAATCAGTATTTTAACTGCAGAGATAGAGAACTCAGGCTGAGCGGCTTGCCAAACGCCTCCTCAGCTGTAACTTAAAGGGGAGTCTCGGATACAAAATGGAGTTCTCAGAGTGGTTTAACAGTCAATCCCTCCTCAAAGGGAACTCTGGGAATTATAGCTCTGGGAGGGGACTAGGGGGTCTCCCAACAACTCTCAGCACCCTTAACAAACTACAGCTCCCAGGATTTTGGGGGGAAGTCACAACTGTTTAAAGTGGCATGATTCTGCTTTAAATGTGTAGTGCAGATGGTGCCTAAGATTTCCACTCACTGAGCGTGGTTGTAGGCCTTGGGGTATTCCTGCCTTCCAGTTTTTGAAGGTTTTCCATTTGAGATGTAGTAACTTTCCAAGTTCAAGGCTCTTGATTCCTTCTTGTGTCTTGTTTTAACACTTCTCATTTGTGCTGGCTTATAAAAGCTCAGCCTTTGCAGTTGATTCAGAGCTACTGACCACTGGGAAATCCTCCCCAATTGGGCTTCTATTGACTTTTTACCTAGTGTACCGCCTAAAATTAATTTCTAGCTTTGCTAATTTAAGACTAATTTGTCCTTACTTTGTTCTTTGCCTCACAAAGAAAACATTGGAATGATTGGATTGTGATACACACACAGACACACACACACTTTCTTTGTCCTAAGAGCCATGGACTGACCTGAAACCAATTAGCACCCAAGGCAAGCTAATCTCATTTAGTCCTCAAGTCTCCAGCCCAGCCAAGCCATTCTTATCTCTCCACACCCACCCAATGCCCAACTTGCAGGTTTTACTTAACATCCAGCTGGATGCAGGGTTATGAAGAACTTGAAAACTTGCTCATTATTTTTTTATATTTCAATTGGCCCCAATAAAAGTACTGCACTACTGTAGATTTTGTTTTCTATGGACCAACCCAGCTATCTATCCTGTTTCAGAGCTATTAAAGTCCAGACATTTTCTTGGAGTTTCAGATTACATTATCTCTGTACTGAAAAAAATAATTACCCAGTGATGCCCACTGTCATCTAAGTGCTATGGAGTACATGATGAAATAAAATGGATTTTTAAAAATCCTAACCATAACAGTACGTATCATCAAATCTGACATTTGACCTTTCCTAAAGCAGATGCATACACCTCTGAGCTAAATCTCAGTAGTTAATGCTAAATAAAATAAATTTTTCATTCCAGCTGAGTAATTTGTACTTTCTTTCTCCCTTCTGCTTACCTGTCTCTCACTGTGTTTGCCATGAATTTCCACAAAGTCTTCAATGACCTTCACACTCAAATCTTCAGGAGAGAAATGTTTTACATCCAAAAAGATTGTAAACTTGTCCCGGTCAGATCTTACCTAAAAGTGAAATAACAAGAAAAAAACCCCCACCCCCCAAACAGAATTAGAATTCAAACCGGTTGTTACTAATACTAGGCAATTATTTAAAGAACAAAGTAGCTTTTAAGTCATATCATTTACTCTGTGATTAAATTTCTCAGATTCCCTGTGAGATAATTTGTGACAGCAAAATCATTAAGACATGTTCTTAAACCCATGAAATTAGCAAGTGTCTTTTTATTATCCTTTTCAGTTTTCAAAAGGATTTGTTTTGAAAAGCAGGTGAGAATTCAGTGTACAACTTGAGTCAGTTCACTCACAATTGGCACCAGTGACTTAGCTACTGGTATTCTGGATTGGCAAGTTTGTAGGTTTGGGTGTGATTTTAGGATGCTACATACAATTGCCTAAATGCTGTTTGCAATGCAGTTTGTGGCTTCCATTCTTCACTCCAGTTATGACCACTGTACTATTCAGTTTCCGCTGAGTCACTTCAGCATTTATCTATTTTGTGGATAGATTATTTCTTGCCCCCAGCAACCCAAAGGGTAATCAGAGGCTTTTTGGCAGTTTTTGCAACTTGCCCATATGACTCTAAAAACCTGGGCATGCACAGACACTGCAGGAGACTTGAGTTTCATGGCTAACTTTTAGAAGCTGCCACTGCTTTTCATCGGCTGAGCTCTTCCTTGATTTCTGAGCCAGACCATAAATGTATGCAGAATATCCAACAAACACCCAATATGGTCACACGTCCTATTGGAATGTTCTGACCTCAGCCTGAAAAGCAACACTTTATGAATAACCTTTGAGCTGCTCTTCCCAAGAGACCACTATGCAGCGCATCAAACAAAGCACAAAACCCACACTTTTAAAAAGGCAACAAAATGTACTTGATTAAGTAAGAATCTGCTTCATTTTTAGGAGAAGGGCCACAGCTCAGTGTTACGGAATCTGCTTTGCATGCACAATGTCTCAGGTTCAATTGGATAGCTCAGTTAGTTAGAGTGTGGTGCTGATAATGCCAAGGTTGCAGGTTCGATCCCCCATAAGGGACAGCTGCATATTCCTGCATTGCAGGGGGTTGGACTAGATGATCCTCAGGGTCCCCTCCAACTCCACAGTTCTATGAATCCATGAAATGCAACAATATACAAAGTCCACAGTGTCTCCAGGCAGGGCTGGAAGAAACCCTGTAGAGCTACTGCCAGTTAGTCTGGACCAGGGATTGGGAATCTAGCTATCCAGACAGTCCTGGACTCCAATTCACATCATCCCTAGCCACCATGGCCAATGGTCAGAAATGATGGGAGCAATATCTAGGTCACAGGTTCCCCATCCCTGATGTAGACAATACTAAGCTAGTCGGACCAATTTCTGACTCAGAATAAAGCACCTTCCTTTGTGGGTTTTTTTTTTAAAAAAACCCACCTAATTTGTAAGTGACACAGAGATCATCTAAACATGTGACACACTCCCTTCAGATAGTTAAGAGATGTTAAAATACGGTTTTCCAATTCTGCTTATTTTTCTTAAAACTGTTATCACATAAATCCTGAACTACAGTTTCTGTCAAATATTGTTCTTTCTAGCACCTAATCAATCTATCCCGTGCAATATGGGATTAAACTGATTAAACCATGCAACACACCTGGTGGTGTGCAAAAAGCTTGCTTTTTTTAAAAAAAGAGCTTCAAATGTATTCAGGAACACGAATCTTACCTCAGAGACACCTGACTCCAGAACGGTGCGGAAGAGAGATTGCCTGTAGTATGGGCTGATGGTCGAGGAAAGCAAAGGCAGGAGATCATATTCAAAAAGACCTTCTCCAAAAAACTGATCAAACAAACGGCTTGGAATTAAAGGTCCAAGAGCCCGTTTGAACCAGGGGTGCTGAATGGTAATATCCATGGTCTCTGCTGCTGCAAGTTTGGCGGTGGAGAGGAGACAGTGCAGTCACTTTGTGACAGTGAAGTCTTTGCTGGACTGCACAGTGGAGGTGTAGAAAACTTCCCTCTATATATACGACTTTCACAGAATGAAGGCATTAGTGGGATTTCTCTGGAAAGACATGATCTCATGATGAAGGCCAATCTGGTCAGCAGAAATTGTAGGGGCTGACCCGAGAGTGACAGTCTGGTTAGAATCAGTGCCAGATATCTCTCTGAACAGCAGCTGGCTGGCCCGCAGCATTCTGCGGACATAGGAGGGTGTCACCACGGCCTGGCAGTACAGAACACCAACTCTCACCTACACGAGCCGTTCCAAAAGACTGTTATTGTCGTTGACATTACTGTGGAACATTTTAACAAGAAAACTCACTAGCCTTTTTTTACTCACATGTTGGTTTGGTGTCCGCCCGAGAGGGAAGAAAGCAAATATTTTACACTGTATACTTTATCTCTCCACCCCCCCCCACCCAAAAGAGAGAGAGAGTTTCCACTAAATGACAGAAAATAGGAGGCATGCTTCCCGACTGTTACTGGTTTCAGGTTGGGTTCAAACATATGCTAGCAAATTCAGGCTGTGCATTTAAAGTTGATTTGAAATAGCTGGCTTGCTCTGCTCCCAGCACCTCATGTTGGAAGGCACAAATTTTGGGCCCCTGGAGTGGTGTTATCCTCTTGGAACTGAGTCACTTCACTGGATAGAGAAACATTCCTGAAGGCCTCCCAGTTGCAAAAACTGCAAAGAGGGCCTTGAAACGCTTTTGAGGTGTTATCATCTGAGGGAGGTCTTGAAACAGGACCTTATTTGGAAGCCTGTCTGTTGTCTGCTGCTTAGAGCATTCTTTAACACAAGAATAATTATTTTTGTACTATATGGTTCTTTGCAAGCATTGCTGAAATGTAGATTTGGCAGTTGTGATGATATTTTGTTTACTTTGTGGCAAACTTCTTCTCATTATCAATATACTGTTGGTACAATAATATATTATACCAACAATAATATATTGTTTTGCTTTAAAACTTCAAACTGAAAGCTGTCATGTAGTTGACCCTTAAATGTAGATGAAGCAACCTGGGGCCTTCAAGATTTTGTTGAACTCCATTTCACATCAGCAGCAACCAGCATGAGAATTGGTAAGTGAGGATGGAAGTTGCAATCCAGCAACATTTGGAGAGCCACAGGTTCCCCATCCCTTCCTTAGTGTGAGACAAAAATCCACATAGGCAGAAATCCGAGGCTTGCTCTGGAATTCAGTCATCCAAGTAACTGAATGAGTGAAGCTGCTCTATCCTTGCATCATCTCTGAGCAGTGCCCCCCCCCTGCTACCCACAAACCTTCTTCCTTCCTCTAGCTGGAAGAGGAGATATGCATTTTCAGGTAAGAATGTCTCCCTATCTCTATGGGATTTTGCGGTGGCTCCCCCTTACATATTCATGGTCCATCTACAATGGGTATTTGTCATGTTAATTTTAAATTTATCATGTGCACAATGGCCTGCAGAGTGTCAACTGAGAAATTGCTGAATGTTAAGCTTGCATGGTTATTCCATCTTCTACCCTTCACAAGAAACAGGGAACTGGGTGAGGAGACCCCTAGTGCTGTGCAAGGCCAGGACCAGGCTGAACTTTGGAAAATGCTTGGTATCAGCTCAGTGTTTTCCAAAACTGGATCAGATCAAAGGCCTGTCTAGCTCAGCATCCTCTTCCCACAGCAGCCAACCAGATACGTATGGGAAGCCAGCAACCAAGGCCTCCTGTTTTTAAGGGCAAATGCCTGAGCATTAGCCTTGTCTTGGTTCCTGCCCTTTAAGACCATACAATTTTACTTTCTTCCATATTTAAAATTGTTAGGGGTTCATTTTATTGCAGCATGTGCTTTAATTTGGAACAGCTTTTCCATTTGAGCTGCATGTTGGAAAAGCTAAATATCAGCTCTCTTTATACAAAGGCAGATATTTATTTTATCTAAAGAATTTATATAATGTCAACAGTCTGCCTGGGCCCAGCCAAAGGGGCTTAAAAAGTTACTAGCAATCCCTTTTTTCCACCTCAGAGCCCATGTCCTGAACACTGAGCAAATCCCATCAGTGCCCGGGGCGTATAATATCATTGTTGTCAAATCAATGGTGAATGTACGTGGTGTTAATCCCTGGCACTTATTCAACCAAGCTCAGCAAGTTTCAGCAGCACAATGCACTCCATGTCTTCATCAATGGATTTATATGGTGAATGAGATGCTCAACACTTCAGCCCATGGACCTTCAGGACAGTGGGAATGGGGAAAAGCAAGATCACATGGGAAGTGCTACAGATTAAAGGGAGGGCTGCCCCTTTGCACATGGAATAAGATATAAAGGGCCACATTTAAGCACACTCCTGCCATTTTGTGTTGAGTGCATGATAACATTTCCAGCATTGAAACCATGCTGAAATGTGCTCAACTTTGGTTGCATCGTGCCAAAGTGAGCAATGCAGAATATCTTCTATCAGACGTAACTTTTGTTGTTAAGGGTCCGCTGAAGCATTGAGCAATCATGGCTTTCCTGGGCTCAATGGCTTGAATACTTGCTATTAATAGTAAAACATTAGAGATGGCTATTACATAGTTTGGAAAGGAAAAATAAGATGATGCAAAGTAACTGTGTAATGGGATGAGCGACACAAAGTGATTGCTGTACCTGCTGGCAGCCTTAGGAAACAGAGGGTCACAATTCTCTTCCTCTGGGGATTCTTCCCCACCCATATCCAAATTTGCTAGAACTGTAGTAAAGCCATTCTGAGCCCTATGGCACAATATGCACCACTAGACCATCAGTCAAGCCCAGCACGAAGAACAAGGGAATCCTCATTAGACTGGGAGGATGATGCACAAAGTCTTGGAACTTTGGTATTGTACAATTTCGGTATTGTATATCTGAAGGCAGCTCTGTTTAGGGAAGTTTTTAATGACTGATGTTTTAATGTATTTTTAATCTTTTGTTGGAAGCCGCCCAGAGTGGCTGGGGAAACCCAGCCAGATGGGTGGGTAGAAAAAATAAATTATTATTATCCCCATATATTTGTTCCTATGTCATGTCAAATGATTATATCCCTGCAATGCCTGCAAGGACTTGTCCATTTGCTGTAGTCAACAGGACTCCTTTCCATGACTTTATTTGCTCTCCCAGTAAGTCTTAGACCTGAAGTGTGAAGCACAAAGACATATAGCTTAAACTCTGAAGAAAGTCAAAACATAGTACCATGAAATTATGGAACCTCCATTTCCCAGCATGGTTCCGAAAAGGCAGAAATTCCAACAGTGGAAAGAGGGTGGTAGGCAAAAAGACAACAAAGGCAATGGAAGGTGCTGAAATGCTATACGTTTTTTCCACCCCCCACCCCCACCCGCAAAAAGAATTTCCCTTGAAAACAGCTACAACTATTATCTGCTGTGAATGTTGTTACAAGGCCTTTGACACGGCTGCTTCTAAATACAGAATCTCAGACTTCACATGGCCAAGCTTTCCCCTCTATTATCTCCACAAACTGTAGTTCAGACCATTTGTTCAGTGTGTACACAGCACAGCAGAAGCAATGTGCCGTCTTCAGCTGAAATCACAACATGTTCCACATCCATCTAGTGGCCTATCTTCCCATGGATTATGGCCTGGAAAGGCTGGTTTTCTCTTCTGTGAAGCCTTCAAAACCAATGTCTCACATGGTGGGAAGATTTGTAAGCCCCAGACCCTTCTTTTTGTCTAGACAGAACTTATATAAGTTGTCCATGTGCCATACTTGATACAGCTCAATTTCACTATACAGTGGTACCTCAGGTTAAGTACTTAATTCGTTCCGGAGGTCCGTACTTAACCTGCAACTGTTCTTAACTTGAAGCACCACCTTAGCTAATGGGGCCTCCTGCTGCTGCTGCGCCGCCAGAGCATGATTTCTGTTCTCATCCTGAAGCAAAGTTCTTAACCTGAAGCACTATTTCTGGGTTAGCGGAGTCTGTAACCTGAAGCGTATATAACCTGAAGCGTATGTAACCTGAGGTACCACTGTATAAATGTGAACTGGCTGCAGACCTGAATGCTACGCATAAATACAGGGAGAGCTGCACTTCCCATTTAGGGACTTAATCAAGTCAAGGACAGAAGCTCATACATCTCCATGGGTTGATAGAAGTGCTCCCAATTCAAGTACAGAGCACACATCTCCATGCAGGTCGGCATACACAAATCCTCACTCCTGACATTATGTATAAATATAGAAAGTGTGATGCATTTGCATTTCCTGAATCCAACCACTTGTTGAAGCAAGGGTGGCCAATGTGGTGCCATATATATCCAATTATCCTTGATCCTTGGTCATACTGGCTGGGGTTCATGGGAGTTGTAGTCCAACAATGTCTGGAGGGCACCACCATGTTGACTATTCCTGTGTTAAAGGGTACAGTTCAACACCTTGATAGATAACATAGCTCCTACTAACATGCTCACCAACATGTAGTGAAGTGTGACAGAAGCTTCCTTGTGGTGACATTGTTAAGGGATATACTGCATTACAGTAATTACAGTAATCCATCCTTGAGCTTACCAATGCATGGCTCACCTTGGCCAGCTACCCTTATCCAGGAATGATCACAGCGGGGTACTAGCTGAAGCTGGTAGAAAGTGCTCCTAGCCAGAGCAGCCGTTTGTGCCACAAGGGACAAAGATGGATCGAGGAGCGGCACCCAGACTCCACCACACCTATTCCTTATGTGAAAGCGCAACGCCATCCACCCAATTCTCAGATCAGGGAACCACTCTTCTGCATCCATAGGGCTTCTGCCTTGTCAGGATTCAGCTTTTGGCCCTCATCCAGTGCAGCACTGCACCCTGAATACGGTCTTCTACCGCTTACAACCTTATCCCACATCTGGTCTGAAAACAAAGTCTAGTAAAATTCCCAGCATTGGCATTCCAGTGAGGACAGCTGCTTAGGAAAGCAATGTGCTAGGAGAAGAAAACAAGCAGGCCTCTTGTCATTGTTAGCGGACCAATTCAAGTGCAATGTATCACGCTTCAAAGCATTTGTTGTTTTTGCAGTAGCTTTGAAAGAGAAAATGTGTGTGTGAAAGAGAAAAAGTATTGCTTGGAATGATCACCGCATGAGAAGATGTGTTAATGCCCTGGTGTTAAGATAAAAGAAATAGTATGCTGTTCTTATATGATAACAGGCAAGTTTTCTCCAGTGGACACTGGTCCAAGAGGCCATGTTTTGTCATCTACAAACCGTGCACTCCAATCTAACGAGGGAAATCCATATGCGGAAAAGAGGCTTCCATGCATGGATCTCCTTGCTGGATCAGAATCCGATCCTACCTATATCTGGATGCTCATTCACACACATTATAATCCAGAAAAGTGCCCTGCTGGATCAGACCTAAGGCCCATCTTGTCCCATAGTCGTCAACCAGATGCCTATGAAAGGCCTACAAACGGGACACGAGCGCAGTAGTCCTCACTCACTCATGTTCCCTCACCACGCCTAGTCACATGTGGAGGATGATCCACACAGCAAGGGATATATATTCCCATGATTATGGCTGGATTGGGTGGCCTGATCTGCACTGAACTACCAAAGGAAAGAAGACCCTGAGAACCGAGAATAAAATTATTGTCTGTAAGAGCTTTCTTCACCCTAGCCTCATCCAGTGATAAATTCCAATTCCATGTAAGTGAAGAGAATGAAGATAGTCAACTCCGTAAGGTCAATGGATATTCATTTTATTATAAGAGATGGTTTCTTATTTGAGAATGTCCCGTTTCACACCATTCACATCCTTGCCCCACAAGTACCTCTTCACCTTCTGTCCAGTACAATATGACTAGGATGCCGCTACGAGAGTTCCTGACGTGCCCCGTAATTTTACCTACCTATTGTGGGCGGCATCTCTGAGTCTATAAGAGGGAATCGATCTGGTAACTCTATTCTGAAAGGAAGTTAGTGCTGTCATTCTATGAACTTGAGGAACCAACCTGAAGATGGCCGTCTCCAGTTCTTCTCCTCAGCCTAGTTACTCTGCAGAACACTAACAATAGGCCAGGGATTGGGTTCTTCTAAGCTATGGCCCTTCTTGATCCAGATTCCCACCTTCCCCAAAATTAATTTTCACTACCCCAAATTCCTTTCCTCAGTGGGAAAGTGGGAGGGAAACAAATGATTGGGAAATTTGGGAGGGAAATTGCATAGCTTCGGGAATGGAAATTAATGTGTAAAGAGCAAAACTGTTTTCTGGCTATGTGGGGCTGAGGAAACTTTAAGTGGACCTGTTCCATGAAGTCCAGCATTCTGCAGCCAACAGCATCCCACCAACCAGGTGCCTCTGGAAATTCACAAGCCAGAGTGAAGCTGATGGCCTTCCTCATCCTAGCATCTGGTGCTCAGTGGTATGCTAAGGTTCCACTGAGATGCAATAACTATTAGCTGCTGACAGATGTATCATCATGCATTTGTCTAAACTTTTTTTAAAAAAGGAAAGGCCATCCAATGCAGTTGTCATTACAGTCATACCTTGGCTTACAGACGCCTCAAGTTGCGTGATTTCGGGTTGCGCACCGCGCTGAACCTGGAAGTACTGGAACGGGTTACTTCCAGGTTTCGGTGCTCGTGCATGTGCAGAAGTGCTAAATCGCGACCCGTGCGTGCGCAGACGCGGTGCTGCAGGTTGAGAACATGCCTTCCACACAGATCACGTTCACAACCCGAGTATCCACTGTACTGCATTTTAAGACTGTGAATTCCACAAGATAACTGTGGTTTGTATGAAGAAACCACATGTGCTTTGTGATGCTTTCTTTTTCCTTTTAGATCTTAAAAAAGCAGGAAATTGGGGTGCAGTAGTGGAGGAAGCAGCTCAAAGCATGGCATACCATGGACAGGCGGCAAGGTTTGGTGCTCAGGATATGTCTTCCAACTCCAGTCTGAGGGCTCAGCCACACTTAGCTTTTCCCCTATGTGTTCTAGGCACAGAACCACGCTTTCCCAGTCCATGTCTGAGCACTTATTTCCCCAGGAAAACCCGCTCTTTCACGCTAAATCAGAACAACTGGCAATCTGGGTTGTTGTGGGTTTTTTTGCAGAATTGCTTTCAGTGGTAAAGAGCAGGTTTTTGTGGAGTAAGCACGGGGGGGGGGGAGGCATTTGGACATGAGAGCTTTAAAGTACAGACATGTGTGAGAATTATGGCACAAAAGGAAGTCTGGATGAGACCAGGCACAGTATGCCTCTGAATGCCACTGGCTGGGAATCACAAGTGGAGAGAGTGCTTTTGCTTTTGTTCCAGCCTAGTGCCAGTTTGATAAAGGCTGCTGCATTCATTACAGCCCATCTAAAACTGATTCCGAAACCATTTCCTGCCTGCACATACTTCTCTGGGAGAAGTTGCTTCTTTTTACCACTGGAGGGAGTAACAGTCATATAAATGTAACACTGAGTTAAATTTTACTTCTCAGCAGTTATGGTGCACCTTTTTATCTCCACCCACCCCTCAACTTAAATTCTTGCTTTAGACTGAAATTCCACATACACTTACACAGGAGGAAGCCCAACTGAATTTAATACAGTGGTATCTCAGGTTACATACGCTTCAGGTTACAGACTCCAGTAACCCAGAAATAGTACCTCAGGTTAAGAACTTTGCTTCAGGATGAGAACAGAAATTGCGCAGCGGCAGCAGGAGGCCCCATTAGCTAAAGTGGTACCTCAGGTTAAGAACAGTTTCAGGTTAAGAACGGACCTCCAGAATGAATTAAGTTCTGAACCCGAGGTACCACTGTAGAATGGGTTACTTCTGATCAGCATGCACATGATTTTATGGTGTAATTTACTGAATTACTTCTTGGTTCAGGAGTTCTGTGGGTTCCTCCCTTCTCAATGGGCAATTTCTTGTGATCGCACATCCCCTGTCATACTACAATAGTTTTTCACAACACATTCAGCATGAGAGTCATATTTATGCCAATGAGGAAAGAATACTGTAGCTTGACAAAAGCATGTTCCCAGATAATGTGAATGCAAGGTATGTGGGTGGGCTGGTTAGCTCTCCTGCTCCCATTTTCCTCCCTGTAGACGTGCACCCAAGATTCTGTTCTTCCACCCTGCCAGACTGTGAGTGTTTATTGTCAGATAGATGTTTCTCATGCATTCAAGTTTTTTGGCAGTGTCCCCACATCATCAAAATGCCAGCCCATTTAAAATTCCCATCAAAATTCCCCACCCCATTTAATCCAGATTTGCAGTTTCTAGAGGAAATCCAGCAGCAGCCAGCATGGTCCTGTATCAGTCACAAAGCCACCTTGTTGGTGTGGGTTTTGTTTAAAAAACCTGGCTGCAAAACTGCTGAAAAAAGTTTTGAGCTGATAAAAGAGGCTGCCCATATATTTTATCCTGCCCAACTGATGTTTCCATGGATGCTCAAGCCCCCAAAGTGTTAACCTGACTTGACCCTGTTAGGTGAGATTTGTGATCTCACAATAACAAGAGTGGTCCCTCCTCACCCAGGATAGATGAACTTGGGAAGAGGCAGGGTCTGTACTAGGAAAGAGAAGTGTCTGCTCTCACCTGCTTAAGACTATCATTAGCAGACAGAGGACATGCTTCTGGCATGTGGCAAAGGATGACAGTCAAGAATGTCCTTGGAAGTCATTTTTGGGGGAGGGGGGGTCAACAGAAAGTTACAGGGACCCTTTGTCAAACAGAAGCAGCTTTTGGTATTAGCTTACTGAACCCTCTTGGCAGAGTGGCAGGATAAGTGTTGTGCAAATCGGCTTTCAATTGTTTTACTGGACCCCACTCTCTGGCACAATGGTTAAGTAAAGAAAGATTTCATTTTTGTTCACTGTCTGTATAAAACCCCTCCTGCTGCCATTACATACCATTTGTAGAGAGAGCAGTAGGAGTGAAACGAGAGATGAGCCAAAAATCTTAATTAAAAAAGCAACTTTTTTTAATTCTCCGGGACCATCTTCCCACATATCTTGTAAGGATAGCTAAGATGATTTACCTTACAGAGCTGCTGGAAGGATGACATCTAAAGGCAGATTACCCTCCGTATCTGGTAGATCACCCCCTCCCTCATGCAGAACCGCATGCTATTAGCTTTTTTATATATATATATAAATTTTTTATTGATTTTCCAACATAAATTAAGACACATTACAACTCACAATACATAGACAAACGAACATATAAACACGTATAATTTCATAACCTCTTTTTCTTAAGCCCAATTTCAACGACTTCCCCATGCCTCCCTTTTCTGCATCCCTGTTTTAAACTTTTTCAGCAACCCCTAATCTCAATTACTTATAATTCACTTTCTTTAATCCTTTTTCTCTTACCCAATCATTTACCGATGCAAATCTATTTTGCCTTACCCATGACATTTTAGCACTCATTAATTTTACAACAGTTCTTAAAATAAAGTTTGAATTTCTTCCAGTCTTCTTCCACCGTCTCTCTTCCTTGGTCACGGATTCTGCCCGTCATCTCAGCCAGTCCCATATAGTCAATCACCTTCGTCTGCCACTCTTCCAGCGTGGGTAGTTCTTGTGTCTTCCAATACTTTGCTAAAAGAACTCTTGCTGCTGTTGTAGCGTACATAAAAAACGTCCTATCTTTCCTTGACACCAATTGGCCTACCATGCCCAGGAGAAAAGCCTCTGGTTTCTTATGAAAGGTACACTTAAGAACCTTCTTAATTTCATTATAGATCATCTCCCAGAAGACCTTAATCCTTGGGCACGTCCACCAAAGGTGATAAAAAGTACCTTCAGTTTCCTTACATTTCCAGCATTTATTATTGGGCAAATGATAGATTTTTGCAAGCTTGACTGGGGTCATGTACCACCTATAAATCATTTTCATAATATTCTCTCTTAAGGCATTACATGCCGTGAACTTTATACCGGTGGTCCATAACTGCTCCCAGTCAGCAAACATAATGTCATGACCAATGTCTTGTGCCCATTTAATCATAGCTGATTTAACCGTTTCATCCTGTGTATTCCATTTCAACAGCAAGTTGTACATTCTTGACAAATTCTTAGTATTGGGTCCGCATGCTATTAGCTTATTCACCAGCCTGTGTCCACCAAAAAAAAAAAAAAGTCCGCCCCCCCCACCGCACTGCGGACCTCAAAATGCAGTTCAGACTAACGAAATTTTAAAGTATCTCTATCGGCACCTTCACACAACACATTCTAGGGCTTTTTCCTGCCCGGCTTTAAATGCAAATACAGACATTTTCTTGGAACGGGGTACAGTTGCTGCAGCAAGGACCGGAGTCTGATCTGATTCCTTCCCAAATAAACTTTAATTTAATAATGGAACCAAGTATGGAAGAGTGAGTGACAAACCGAGACACGGCAGCTAGGAGCAACTGCCCCTATGGAGAAATCTCCGGGGTGGGCGTATCCCGAATGGCGATGGAAGAAGAACCAAGGGGGGGGGAGGGGGAGAAGCCAAGTCACCCCGCGCTGGCGCATGGCGGAGACAGCTGCACCAGGCGCGTGCGCGAAGCCTTTCCCCGCAGCCCCTGCCTTACGCGCTGATTGGTCGCCGGCGCTTGATCGTTGCAGCGGGTGGCGGGCGGCGAGGCCGTTTCCGGCGCGGGGTTGTGACGTCTTAAGCGGGGTGCCGAGGTGTCCGGCGGGCGGCCGGGCAGCTTGTAGGAGATGGCGGAGTATCTGGCCTCCATCTTCGGTACCGAGAAAGACAAGTGAGTGGGTTCTTCCTCCCCCTGGCCTTCCCTCTCTCTCCAAGGGCGGGGTCCGGCCTACGCTTGCGGGGTGGGTGAGGGGGGTGGCGGGGCCTGTGTCAGCGCCCTGGCGGGGGCCATTCCTAACAATGGTTCCCCACGAGGAGCCCTTTTTTTCCTCGCTCTCTCGTGCGCGTGCGCGGTTCTTGGCCGTAGAAGCCTCGAGCGCGCGAAACCTCCTTCAGCCCTTGTTCCGTTGCTTCTGCTGCAAAGTGTCTGCCTCGTGCAAGCCTGAGAGGCGCTCCCTATTGGACCTTAGCGGGCGCGATACTTCCTTCCCTCACGAGCCGAGGGAGGGAGCGCGCTCGCGCGCCTGCCCGCCCGCCAACAGCCCAGGGGGCGCGCGCGCCCTTCCGGAAAAGAGCTGATGGCGGGCTCACGACTGCGAGGAATCCCCAGATCCGGTTTTTTTTCTCTGCTCTCTTGGTTTTCCTCATGAGTTGAATGAGGAAGGGGAAGGGCCGGCGCTGCTAAAATGGTCGGTCTGGCAGCAGGATCGCCGCTGAAGATCTCGTGGGGTGTCCCCTTGTGTGTCTCCGAGACGTAACGCTTTCTCATCACGCCTAAGGAGTTTTGAAGGGGCGCAGAGTTTGTTCTGTTAGTGCAACTACAGCCTCAGTAGAAGTGTCCAAGCTGGCTTTCATGATCACATTCAAATCTATCTATCTATCTATCTATTAAAAGGTACATGAGGTAGAAAAATGTACATAATATTTTAGAGGAGGAGGGTTGTGGCCCTTTGAGCTGGGGACATCTGCCTTCCACTCCACTTTTCTGTTCACAGGGAGAGGAGGGAAGCAGGTCTCAATCTATCTAAGCTGAAGAAACTCCATTGCACACTACTAAACTTCATGTCCATGCACTGATACTGGGAGGAAGCAGTAAACTTGAATTTCCTAACTGGGCAGAAACAGTAAAAACCAGACCATGCAGCATGTTCTATTTTACTTTCATTGAAAGCCATTTCTGGGGGCAGCTTACTACTATGCTACACAAGTTAGTGCAGCACTGAGCAACTGAATGTCTCCAACTTTCAGACAACGGTGCAGAAGACTCATTATCATATGTATACAAGTCTTGTCACATGCCTGCCAAAACCACACTTTTCAACTTTTCTATCGTGTGGAAATAAAGCAGCGGAT
The DNA here is from genome assembly GCF_027172205.1 of Podarcis raffonei. Classification (NCBI taxonomy): domain Eukaryota; kingdom Metazoa; phylum Chordata; class Lepidosauria; order Squamata; family Lacertidae; genus Podarcis; species Podarcis raffonei. The sequence goes on along the minus strand of NC_070605.1, from coordinate 57,721,918 downwards.
GTCTGCAGTTCACACCTATGATATGAATGTTCCCACCCCATCTACTATCCAACATGCCCTAGTAGTGGACAAATGGAGAGAGGAGAAAGTACCATAGGTTGAGGCAGTGCATCTGCTTGTTTTATAGACGGTCCCAGATTCAATCCCTAGCCTAGCATGTCCAGTTTGGGCTGGGAAAAGACTCCTGTCAGAAACCCTGGAGAGCTACTGAGTGAACACAGTGGTGAACTCTAGTAATTGACAAGGATGCACATCTGCCCTCAGACCCCAACTTACAGCTTTCACCATTCTCAGTTTTAGAGAAGGCGATACTGTACTTTAAAACAGCCAATATCAATTGTAGTTGAATCATTGCTAAAATAGATATGAACTAGCACAGGAACGGAGAACACCTCTTCTAGACCTCAGGACTCCACTGGCCATGCCTTGGCTGGCCCTGCTTCACAAATCAAGTGCTTTTGCCTGGCCAGAGTGTATTCTTTTGATTAATAAGCTTAGCTATAACTCCATAACTAGTTTGTATAGAAATGGTTTCAGGTGATACAATTTTTGTGTCTTTTGGTTTCAGAGTCAACTGTTCTTTTTACTTCAAAATCGGAGCATGCCGTCATGGAGACCGGTGTTCTCGGTTGCACAATAAACCAACATTTAGCCAGGTTGGTGTAAATTTTCTTGGTAGAAGTCTTACATCCAATGCAGCCATGACTTTCAGAGCTCCAATCCGTGATTGTTAAATCTGAGAAACTATAAAAGTATCATGTATATATTTGTTGATTTGTCCTTGAGTTGCTATTCATTTCTTTTACTCGCCCTTTGAAATATTTTTTAAAAACTTTAATGGTTGCAGAATTTTTTTCCATAATTTTTCCAATATTAGATGTCAGCCAGTGGTAACCTCCTGGGTAATATTTAGCAACTATATAGCTGGTTTTTTATTTAAAAAATGGGCCAAATTTTCTCTTGTAAACCAGGGATAGCCAAAATGGTGTACTCCATGTGTTGTAGTGCAACTGCCATAGTCCCTGAGCACTGGCCACTACTTCCTTGGCAGGAGTAATGGGAGTTGAAGTCTAACAACTTGGAGGACACCATGTTGATTGCCCCTGGTGTAAGTGTGCATGTTTTCAAATTTAACCAAAATGCCCTGACAAAGCAATTCTGTGAAATAGCAAAAATGCACATATCCTTACATTCTAAGAGATGGTGGCATTTGCAGATGTCTTCTCTACTACTTTATATTTCCAAGTATAGCATGTGTGGAATTCAGAGCAATCCCTATAAAATGAGTGGGGGCTGTGTAACAGTATGAGAACAGCATAATCAGTTTCAAAACCTTTAAAGTAGTTTGAGAATATAGGCTAGCATAAGGGTTCCCAAACTGTTGTTCGCAAACCATCAGTGATCCACAAGCTTCATTCAGGTGGTCCATGGTGTGCCCGTAAAAATACAATGAAAAATCATACAGCATCTAGCACAGTGCGTTATAATTGCTACAGTGGGCAGAGGAAACGTTAAGTGGTCCACCAAGACCCTAAGCCATTTTCATGTGGTCTTTGTAACCACTGGGTTAGCCTGTACAGATTAAAGCTGGTTGGGATGATCACATTCAGTTTGGTTGCTACAATTTTGTTTAATTTATTTTTGAACTCTAATTTTATTTTTAAAAATATCCAAGCTCCCTTATATCTTAACCTGCTCATCTACTTTCAAATAGTTAAGATTGACATAGTCAAAATACAAAACAAATAACTTCACCAACTTCAATACTTAAGCATGAAGTAAAGTAGAAAGAGGCAGTAAGGGAGAATGTGTTCACAGACTGACTGCTTGGGCAACTAAGTTCACAGACTGACTGCTTGGGCAACATAGCTAAACTCCTATGCAAACTTACTTGGGAATAAACGCTGTTGAACGTAGTAAGACTTTTATGAGAGTACATGTAGATGAGCAGACTGGAATAGTTTGGAACAATAGCTTGTCTTATACTTTGATCCACCTAGTATATATGCCATAATATTGTTGTGATCCACCAATTTAACATCATAGTTTGATGCTCCACTGATGCCAAGAATTTGCATGTCCTCTCCTGAATATTTAATTGTAGTAAATCAGGAGTTGAACTGAGCTGTGGTATCTGCATTTATTTGAACTTTGTAATAAGAATGCCAAAGCAGATGATTAAATGTGGCAAGCTTTTGTGGATTGTAGTTTAGGGTGAATTCCAATAGCTTCTGTGAGTGGAATCAACTTAACAACATGATTTTAGCATCCTGCCTTCTGTGCAGCCCTCCTTGTGCCCCCATAATCTGCTCCAAAGTGTTGGTGAGGAGACCTGGAGTGAAGCTGGGGTGATGGGGAAGAAGAGGAAGCAGGGACCCTGTTGTTGTGCACTTGCACAGTGTTGAATTTCAGCTTCAGTCAGGGGTATTTACATCTGTTGTAATGACTGATAGAACAGTTAAGATATCGTTATTAGGAATCCAGGATTGTTTGGAAGATTTTAACTTGCATCTTCTAGATGTGGAGGGACAATTTCTGTATCTTGCTTTTTCAATAGAATTTTGATCTTTGTCCCTCCATTATGCACACCCCATTTATATATGTGCATTCAAATACTATTTTGCAGTTAGGTCAGCTAATCTGATCTGTGACTTAATTTTAAGAGTCTTCTTTCCTGCTTACTTAAACCAAATAATTTGGCTTAATAAATTAATGTCACAATGTGTTAGGTACTGAACAAACAGTGAATATATATTGTGTTCCTACTGCTACTACTGAAATTGTTTAGTAATTCAATGTGGTTTAAAAGACTACCATGCTAGTTCCTGCCCAGCTTGTGCTAAAATAGAGTTGCAGGTGAGAGAAAGTTGCAAGTACTCTCAATTCGAAATAGGCTAAAAACAGTCAACAAATGTAGATGTATTTTGTCTCTACCGTGGCTAGGGACCAGAGGTTAACACTGGCTGGTTTTATAAAAACAAAAAAGCTCTGAAAACAATGTTTTCTTTAAATACAGTTGGTTATATTAAATTTGAATGAAAGCTCATGAAAACTAACATTTTAATTAAGTAACACTGAGCTACTTACACTAATATGGACATTAAAACTCTGAGATATTAGATTACTAACTTAAACATGGTTTGTTTTTTCAGACAACTTGATTTTAAGAAGAACGATACAAATGTAAGGTTTCAAGTCTGCCTGGGCAAATCCTTCAAGTAGAAAGCACAAAGGCTGAAAGGATATTCTTTCTTTAAAGATCTGCAAACTGAACATTTAGAAACTCATATTATTTAAACAGAAGTTCCACCAAGGAAATGCTTGTTTAGAGAAATTGAAGAATCCTGTTCCTTGTGGCAGTGGCCTTTTGTTAGAAAGGCACTGCATATTGGGGGCACCATGTAGCATTTTTTACGACCCTCCGTATTTGATAGGATTAAAATTAGACTAAATTTAGGCCCATGCTAATAAGTTACTAAAATAGTATATTGCTAATTCTCCTTCTGGGAGCTGAGCTGAGGATGCCTCCCTTGATAAGCCAATAGTACAACTTCTTGGTGAAATTAAAACTTGTTTACATAATATGACTGAGTGATATTTCAAAACATGGTGCAAATAAAGAAAATAGTGTACCATTTGAATATAATTTTATATTAAGCTGTTCGCAAAAAAAGTTGTCTCTTTGCAATTGTCTATTATATGCACAGCAGCCAGTAGAATTCCCCTTTTTATTTTTTTTCCCCGCAGACCATCTTGATTCAAAACATCTATCGTAATCCCCAAAACAGTGCACAGACGGCTGACGGCTCACACTGTAAGTCCCACAGTTGGAGAAATTTTTTTTAAGAATGGTGTTAAAGAGCCCATTCCTAAATATGAGAAAATCATGTTGGCTTCTGAGCTGCTGACATAAAGCTGTTGCAAACAGGACAAGTGACGGAACTCTTACATCAAGCATTTGTCAAATGCCTATGTTATGTGCAAAAAAAAAAAAAAGGTTAAAAATGATTGGGTTTTTTGGTTCAAAACTTCCCGTATGAGCATTAAGACATGTTCATTGTTTATAGTACACCTTAGGCATTTATCAAATGACTTGATATTTTAAAATCTCAAAACATAGGCTTTTTTGCCATATACGGTAAGTGATACTTGGGGATTTTTGGTTCACCTTAACATTCTTAGGCAATAGAGATTTCATAACAGCCTTATTATTGTGTGTTACAGTGGGATCTAGTTCCTGACAATTTTCAACCTTTCCATATGTTAAGGCTATTTATTGCTTCAGGTTCAAGATTTGTGATAATAAAATGCCATTAGATGCATTTTAAATAAATGCAATAATAAGTGTTGTGAGATCTCTATTTTTTTCCTCAATACTAGGGTGGTTCAGAAGGGTCACAAGTCAAATGGCGCATATTTCCCTCGGGAGAAAATAACATTCTCTCTTTCAGCACTGAGACTCAACTAAAAGTGATCACCACAAGGAAACCAGTTTCTTGTTAAAACTTATTTTCCATAATATAAAGTTGTTGCGTTTTGTATTTCAGACCATTGCCCTCTTGAACATTTACCGTAACCCTCAAAACTCTTCCCAGTCTGCTGACGGTTTGCGCTGTAAGTTCATACAAGTTCCTTCACTGGTTCCCTGGGCTTGATTGTCAGAGCTCAGTGTCAACTGAAGCTGGTCTACCATTTTTAGTTTAATGGAGCAAACTGATCACATTTTATTAAATGTGCCTGAAATTTTTGGTCCTTCACATATCCCATGCCCAACCCACCCCCCAAAAAAACTTGTTTCCTCTGAAACTTTGGCTACCTGCCTATTTTATGAATTTTTTAAAGGGACACATTTTAAAGTTTTCTTGAGCAATGGCGCGCTCTACTCCATCCTTGCCATTGGCCTCCATCATTTTAATGTGTCCTTGCTTATATTTAATGTCACATATTACTGTTATCCAAAGGCTAGGTCAACAGCTTATTAACTTAACTCAAGCACTTATCCATCTGTTTACAGATGTTAAAATCACTTTAATTTGATCTCTCTGCATAGGTACGGTTAAAATTCCTTCCTTGCTTTAAAATCTGAAATTATGAACTGATATTCATTTATGGGAAAGTGTGGAGATTGTCTTGAACTAATTCTTAACACTTGTGTAGTTATAAACTGTGAAAATATTTGCCTACTGTACATCAGTAGAAGTAAATGATTTAAATGGGTAAATAATTGAGCTAATCTGTCATTTGCTCTTGAAGCAGTTAAACAATGCAATAATTAAATGACTTATCGTTAAGCACAGTCTGGTATTCACAACACTATTTCTACTAGCACTGCTAAATGATATTCAGTGTTACGTTCGTATCTGGGCATGTGCTAAAATTTCCACCAATCTGGTATAAGTAATTCATGCTGTAGCTGCATGGTTTGCTGTGGAGCTCTTTTTATTTGTCCGGAATTTACTGGCTGAACAAACATAGCAGCAAGTCTCTTTAAAATGATAGTTCAAATGTAATGTTTAAAATTTGGTCTCAGTTGAGTAATGCTGCTTGAGAAATCAACAGCCTTTTGCTGTTTTAGGAATTGCATGGTTTGTTATAGTTACCTAGCAAATATTTACATTGTTTAACTATTCTGCTTTCCATATATGTCATATAGTATTATCAGTTGTGTCTAGTAGATGGTGTACTTGTTCAACCTAGTAAAACACCATCACTTAATTTGGTTTGTTTTAGTTTATGTCTTACAGGAAAATGGTTTTACCAAGTTTAAAAAAATCACATATGGCAACAATTGATATGTGTTGAAAAACCAAAGTAGATTTTTAAAAATCTTGTTAATTACTATTTCTATTTCTGCTGACAACTGAGAAAACAGTTAGCTATTAAGCTATCTTGATATTGTGGTTTGGGACAGTTTAATCCATTTTTATCAAGCTCATAGTGTATTTTAAATGGGATTCGACATCTGTCAGTCAACATTTAGTTCCTAATTCAATAGTGTCCCTTTAAACTAAATGTAGAGTTGTAAGTGTGGTCATAGTTTAATTGAAAATAGATCCAAGAGTGGATCTCAGCTACTTTTTCTATTCATTAAAGGTGGTGGGAAACCAAATTTTGAAAATACCATAGAATTTTCCCATCCTTAAGTATTTTAGATTTATATATGAGAGGGTAAGATGCTTTCTAGAACTGCAGACCACTCAGGGTCAGATAGCTATACATATAAAGTTTTAAATTGTGCTTAATGTATGCTAAAATGCTATAGCCGTCAGTTTTTGCCATACATACTGGTTTGAAATTCATATTTATTTATTTAAAACCTCCCCTGTTTATGAACAGGTGGCCTAGATGCCTGCAAATGCATACTTAAGGGCATGGAAATAATATAGCATGACTTACTTTAAACATTCTGAAAAATGTGAAGACTGAATTAGCTTTTGGAGCAAAATTGGGTTCCTTTCCCCTGTCAGTAAGCCTAGTTTTGCTAATTTGAAGGAAGTAGAAACATGTTAACTTAATATTGAGTTCAGTAAAGCATATGAATTGTGAACAGCTGTAATTAGCAAACTAATTATAGTGTACGTGGTCAGACTCTAAGGGATGCTGCTCTGCTGTCGTAAGGTATTCAGCAACAGAAGTGGGGGACATTTTTAGTAGTTCCTTTTACCCACTAAAATCCCTACCCCCAAAAAAAGCCCTGCACCAGAGGATTGGGGAACCCTCAAGCACATTTGGAGGGAGAAAGAAACATTTGGAGCTTGAGAAAGAAGGATTTGCTGAAAATTTCCTTCTTCCCTTTTCAGAGATGCCTGCTGTCAGTAGAGCAACACCTGTTGGATTCCACTGTTTGCTTTTAGAATAATTTTAAAATTAAATTCCCTTATACAGTATTTTATTTCTCCCCTTATTTGAATCCTAGTACATTCTTCAAAGGCTGTTCATGAAAATCTGGTGCACTAAAATTAAGATAGTTGGAGCTGGGGGCGGTTGCATTCTGTATCAGATCAGTTTCCTTAGATTTAAACCATTCTCCATGGAAGTGTGTTATCTATCAGGTTACTGATTAAAACTATTAAGAGATTGTTGTGATTGTTTTTTCTTTAGGGGCTTGGCAGAACTGTTTATGGTCTACTCCTAATGGTTAGCTACATATTACGTATTTTTTACTCCAGTAGACGGCTTCTACTTACTTTTCTACTTACATAAAATATTTTTAATGTGCTCAGAGTCCTTTGCCTTGTTTGAGATTAGATTCTAATTAATATGGCTTGGTATTTGCAGGTGCTGTGAGCGATGTTGAAATGCAGGAACATTATGATGAATTCTTTGAGGTATGTTACACTGAGTAATGCTTTGAAAATTTTATATAAATGAGAACATCAAGCACAGTTAACATTATAAGCTTTGAAGTTTATCTTAGAGCAAAAGATGAACAAAATTATGCCAGATACTCTTCATCAGCAGGAGGGGAGTATTTGAAATTCTTTGTTCCTTAGATTCATCTTAGTAAAGTTTATCTGGCCTAAGTAATAATTCCCTGTAACAAACAATAGATTATGGGGAAACGTAATGAGCAATATCCAGCTAGTGTCCCTGAGGGCATTTCTCAAGCCTGTAGGCCCCACCAGACCACTTTGGACAAACCACACACCAAGATAGTTTGACATCAGGCATCAAAAAGTTCAACCTGTGGTTGCAAAGGAAGAATTGGGAAACTACTTAAACCAGATGTTTTCAACCTTTTTGAGTCCATGGGTCCCTTGAGCAACTTCCTTCTTTCTGTGGCACCCCTGTGGGGCTCAGGAGCCCAGTTATGTCACCCCTTGCCTGCAGAGCCAGCAGCCCCTCACCCTTTTTTGAACACCCTCCCTTCTGGAGTGTTTCCTTAGTCTCCTCTCTCCTTTCTTTGGGAGTCGTCCAGGTGGCTGCAGCTCCCGCCCCTGTTCTCTGAGCTGCCCCACCCACCCCACCCCAAAGAGAGTTGCCTCCTCACATTGCCCCACAGGGGCCTGGGCAGAGGATGCCCCCAGCCTTAATGGCCCGGCGGAGACTGGCCAAAGGTGAACATGCACCTTACCTTGGGAGGCTGCAGTGGCAGCAGCAGAGTTCCCCACCCCTGAACAAAGTCAGGGTAGGCCCATTGAAAGAAATGGGCTTAAACTACTTAATTTTAATTCATTGAATCTGCTCTGAGTGTTAACGACACAGGATATTGCCCATTTTATTTTTCAGTCTTCAGTTATTTTAGTTTCATATGTGTAGTTTAATTTTGAATTCTTATTTGTTAAAAGCTATTTTTGTCCTGCCTTTCTGGATACAAATGTTTCCAAAGTGGCTTACAAGTAACATCAAGATGCAGCCTTTGAAGCCATCATAAACAATATCAATATATAAACATATCAACATATAACATTGTCACGATTTCCCATACAGGGCAGTTGGTGGTAGATGGGGAAGAGAGCAGTTAGGTCAAACAGGCTCTCAGGTCTGCACCTTCCTGCTTTCTTCTGAAATCCTTCTCAACAAGACATCTAGTGGTAGATGGCCCTGTGGGGGGAATAGGGATAGAGCCATTGCCAAACCCTATGTAGCCAAGAAAAACAGATTAAATGCCAAGTTGGTGATGTATAGGCTTGCTAATCCATCTAGTTTAGATCAAATTAACACTCATTTTTTCTTCATTTAGGAGGTCTTTACAGAGATGGAAGAAAAATATGGTGAAGTAGAAGAGATGAATGTCTGTGATAATCTTGGAGATCATCTGGTTGGAAATGTATATGTAAAGGTAAGATATAAAAAGTCCACAACTGCTGATCAAAATCTTTAAATGTCTTGCTTTGTATATTTGAAAAGTAACTAGCAGTCTTGAATAGTTAGGCTATGTGTATAGCATAAATATTAATGAATACTTTCAAATGAAACCTATTAAGCCCAGCAAGAAATGTAAATAAAGAAATGTGGTGAATGAACTAAAATGCTGTCTCCCTTATCTGACTGTCTGCTTCGTTTCTATTTCCCCCCAATATCACACTCACCATGTCTGTAGACACTTAATCATCTTAATCGTAGAGTGCTACAACAGAGCAACAAATGTTTAGAACGACTTTTCAGATTGGGATTCATATATGGAACTTTTGTACATGTACTCTCCCCTTCGCTGCATTTTAACATTACAAAGTAATTGGTTCTTGTATCTTAACTATCCCTGATTCAGGTCCAGCCTGGGGCATTTCCTTTTTTTTAATTCTCAAAAGTATACACTTAACACCAGGCATTGGTCAGCACTATAGCTACGTAAAGTGGTTGTTAAATTGTGTAATTCTGTCTAGGATTTTCCAACAAGGAGAATGTACTTTACTAAAATTATTATTATGACATAGGAAACTATTAGGCAAATCTAAGGAACATCTAAGAAAAAAACTAGAAAAAGCAAAATAAAAATAGCCACTGAAGTGCAGTTGGATAGTGAACTAATCCTGCTAAAAATGACCTAAGTATTGCTGGAGTATATCTTGGAACGGTAGCTCCCACATCCACTTGAATAAGCAGGGCTTATTCAAATCTTTTCAATTGACACTGGTGAAAACATTTCTCAATTCATTCTTTCCTCGGACAGGCAAAACTAGACACAAATGTGTGCCCCTCTATTTATAAATATGCTGCTACTGAAACCAAATTTTTTGCTTCCATATTCCCTTCCCATACCAATACATTTGGGTCCAAGATACTTTGGTTATTGTCAGAATACAGTACAGTGAGACTGTTTAACTGTATTGTTATTGTCAGTCAACCAAGGTCAACGTAGAATACAGTATCTAACTTTACTACAAGCAACTGGTACATTTCTATAATGGGCAGACTACATTCAGCTTCCTTCATATGTACATATATTGGTTCTTTTTTTTCCTTTTAGGAAATTTAACAAAGAGGATTTTTTAAAAAGGATTATCAATAAAAATGTAAACATGACAAAAAATGAATGGTGTATGAAGAATAATGATACCTTTCAAGGACACATTAAGGATATAATTTTGATTCTAATAAAAGTATATCACGTTCTGAAAGAATTCTGCCCTTATGCGTTGATATGCTATTGACGTGCTGCTTGTGTCCCTGTCCCCCGAAACATGCTTCCTTACTATTTCGCTAACACTACGTAAATGAAGCTTTTGTGCTTTCCTAATTTTCATGTTGGCACTGAGAATCATGTCAGTTCCTAGTAATATGTAAAAGTGGAGAGTTCATTTTTGTAAACATAACCTTCTTTTTTTCCAGTTTCGACGTGAAGAAGATGCAGAAAAGGCAGTGATTGACCTGAACAACCGCTGGTTTAATGGGCAGCCGATACATGCAGAGCTCTCCCCTGTGACAGATTTCAGAGAAGCTTGCTGCCGCCAGTATGAAATGGGGTGAGTAAACTGTTTTCTGCTGTCTCCATTTTTGAGGTGATTTTGAAATGCTTTTTTGTTTTAAAAAATCATGAGTGACAGGACACTGCTCCATGGTTTTGAATCCTGATTTGCCCTCTGTGAATGGACATATTCCCTACATTCACAGAGGGACCTGGGATCCAGTAGAACAGGCTTCCTCAAACTGCCTGCCAGATTTATTATTTTTTTTTTTTGCCTACAACTCCCATGATCCCTAGCTAGCAGGACCAGTGGTCAGGGATGATGGGAGGGCTGAGTTTGAGGAAGCCTGCAGTCTCAAAACATCTGGAGGGCTGAGTTTGAGGAAGCCTGCAGTACAGACTCCTGCTGTACTACAGGACAGGAAGAGCATTTTTTAAAAATTCCCCAGCCCCCTGCAATGCCTCTCCATTGCTGTCAAGGTTCCCCAGCTCAACAAAGCAGATTTTAAAGGGGATGCATGAGGATTAGGAGATCAGCAAGAAATGCTGCCCTCTTCTGGCAGGAGCATCCTGTTAGTGGAACACCACTCATAGAACAGTCCCGCCAGCAGAAACTTTGTTAGAATCTAAGCCAATAGCATTTCCTTAATCATCATCAAAACCTTGCGTTGTTGTTTTTCCCCCCTCAAGGGAGTGTACACGAGGAGGTTTCTGTAACTTTATGCATTTGAAACCCATTTCTCGAGAATTGCGACGTGAGCTGTATGGCCGCCGCCGCAAGAAGTAAGTGTTTATTGTTCTTTTATGTAAAAAAAACCTTCAATTTTTAAAAATGTATGTTTTTCTAAAATGGGAGAACTTGTAGGTAAGCTAGGTGGTGCAATACTACCAAATTTGTCGCAGCTTATGAAGACGAAGACTGATGCACATACCAGCATGTACCAGCAATTCATGGTTTTCATGTTGCTTCCCATCCCATTTCAGTTGAATGCAAGTAACTTTAGCAAACTGAAAACTGAATGCAGTGGCTGACAAGCTGAGCTATTAAATGTTGGAGCAATAAACGTGCACTTGTTAAATTGCTGATACTGTGCTTTTTCATAAGAATTGTACCTTAGGACTGATAATGATGGGCAATAGTGCCCTATTTCATGCAGAGTACATAAATGTTGCAATAAAGAGTCTCTTACTGTGTATGGGTAATAGCATGAATTGCTGTTGTTAAACCCCACCTTTTCCCCTGACAGGGACTCAGTGGTGGCTTACGGATAAAAATAAGAGCAGCTAAAAACATAGGGGGAAATAATTTTTAAAAACAATTAAACATTGATAGAAATAATATATAATCTATTACAGCCATACAAATATATTTATTTAATACTGATGTGCAGGTTAGCAAGGCTGGAGCAGGATTGAGCACAGGTGATTGGTTTTGCAATACAGCTCTAGTAAAAAGATTGCATTGGGTTGTAAAGGTGTGAGTTCAAGACTAAAATAAGACATACTGGTGAAAATGTTGATTTATCAGGACTTCATGCAACTTTAACCACAGGTTGAAGCAGTTCATTCATCAATTTAATTAGGGTGTTCCTGTTCTCCCATTAACGCTTCTAAATATATTTGCAGGACTCTGGTATGAAGTTGTTTTCTCTTATTTGAGTTGTAAATACGGTATGCATCTGTAGCTTACAAATGCTAGCTCTCATAATTCTAGCTGAGGTGGCCTTTTCCCTCCTCAAACGACCACAGGGCTAAGGAACATCTTGAGCTAGTGTTGTAACTTGTGTTGACCAGTTTGTTACATAATTCTAATCAGTGCTTATTGTTTAAATATTTCTATGTAAGCAGCTTTGTGAAGTTTGCCTAGAAAAGTGATACATAAAGTATCTTTCAATATTTACTTATTATTTAAGTTTCATTTGAAATCAGTGCATCATTCTGAAAAAAATATCTCAGTGAACTTTTTAATCTCTTATTTTCTATCGCCACCTACCGCTGTTTAAAACAAAAAAGCAATCACAAGTGATATCCAAGTACGACTCATTGAAATCAATGGCCTTAAGTTGTTGTTGTTGTTATTTATTAAATTTCTATGCCCCCTAAGTTACTTAGTCCATTGAGGAACATCCAGTGTCACACCAGCAGATGCAACATGAGTCCTGTTCCTCCCTTCCTGCTGCAGGTCCCATGGGGGAGGGGAGGAAAAACAAGTCTCATTTGTGCAAGCGGAAGTGTTGCACAAGCGTGACTCCACAACTGGAAATCAGCCATTGATGTCAGTGGGTCTGCTTAGAGTTTGACTGATGTTGGATATCACCTGTTTTGTCAGCGAAAAGTTAGTCAGTCCCCCAAAGAAATTCCAGGGATTTCTCTGGAATGAGTTCGCACATCTTCCCCATAATGCAAGAGGAAGCTCTATCTGCTTTTCCCAAGTTTAGCTGTATCCACAGCTCTACAAATACTACCTTTGGGGGATCAGATCTGTTATCTAATTATGCCAGAACATGCTGGTTTAAAACCTGAATGGGTCATGGTAGTAGTACATAATTGGGAACTACTTGTTTGTCACCTGCTACCTGTGCTTGGTAAAATGCTATTCTCTAAAGGATAATTCATAATTGAATTTAGGATGTAGTTGCATAAGTTTTGAAATGTTAGAAAAGGACGTTGCAGAATATTGCAGCACACAAATTCTGTATTTTCCTTGCGTCTGGTTACCCTCCTCTATGTGGACCACTTCCACGAGCTGATAAATACATAGTAGTATTTATATACAGCATAGCATATGCACAGGCTCTTAGATGTGAATCCAATTCTAGCACACATCATATTGGGACAAATGTTGGGTCTAGCACTGCTGCCTCTGATGTAGCTCAGCTGGATGATGGCAGGGCCTGGGGGAAGGTAGGAGCCAGGAATGGAAACCAGCAAGGTCTGTGTTGGTACAGCCATCTTAATTATGCTTGCCCTACAATTAATTGTTGTATGCTGGGGGGCAGGGCAGTAACAATCATGTTTGATATTGTACTTGTAACCTGCCCTAGGGACTAAGAAATCTAATAAAGAATAATTAGGAAGTGGCAAGAAGGGGGCCACCGAGGACAGTTTGCTTATTTACATGTTGTTTTCCCAAAGGGTGAAGACATTTACTAAATATTGAAATACTCTTTGACCTGTTAAAATTGCCTAATGTGTGTGTTCTGTTGTTGCCCTATTCTAATGCAGCTATATTTGGCTGCAAACAAGACTCTACACCCTTCACCTCCATCCATTTGGAAGAGGGCAATTACTTACCAGGACCAAAGCTCTGGTCTCCTAGGTTACTAACAAAAAGTATGGGCAGCACAGTTTTAGTATTCAAAAAAGCAGACTCTTGCGTAAAAACCTTGAACAAGGCTTTTTTTAAAAAGGTTTGTATTTGAGCAGTTGTTGCTTACATAGTCTTGATGCAAGGACAAATGTGAGAAAGTTTTTCACTGTGCTCATTTTTTTCTACCAGGCATAGATCCAGGTCAAGGTCCCGTGAACGTCGCTCTAGATCCAGAGATCGTGGTCGCGGAGGTGGAGGAGGTGGTGGTGGTGGCGGCGGCGGCGGTGGCCGAGAGCGTGATAGAAGGCGGTCAAGAGATCGTGAAAGATCTGGACGATTCTGAGCCATGCCATTTCTACCTTATCTGTTAGAAAGTGTTGTAGTTGATTGACCAAACAAGTTCATAATGAAAACTTTTTTTAAAAGATGGGCTTCTGAATAAAAATTTGTAGTGATACAGTTTTCTTTGCGTAACTGATTTCTTATGGAAAAAAATATTTCTTTGACCTTGATGAATGATTTGGGTGGGGTGGGGATTGCTATGTACTGCAGAAGAGCTGGTTTTTACATTTGGATATGCATTAAATTGTTCATGTATATAATACAAAATATTATATACATTAAATTGTGCATAAGCAGTTACTCATTTAAGTTTCCCTCTTTTGTTATGCTTTCTGCTTATTTAGGTTAGCATAGGCACCTCTAAATGAAAGCTGTGAAGGAGCATTTCTTTACTCGGACAAGATGCTTAGTTATATAAATCTGTATGTTTCTTTGTTACTAAGAAATCTGTTCTCTGTGAATGTGGCATTTACAATAAATCCAGTTTTTGAACTAAAAAATTAAAGCCTATTCTCTAAGCACTCCTGAGTAGTTGCAACTCCAGGTTGTGCCAAAATTCAGAGTTTATTTCCATATGGAAGCCTATTTTAGTTAAAGTGCCATATGAAAGCTGAACTTGGGGGTTCTTTATTATAACAGGCTTTTTGTCCAGCCTCAGGAAGAAGTCAGTGAGAGTTGCCAGTTCACCTAAAACAAATGCCACCTTTAGTCGTATTTATTTTATGAAATTGCATACTACCCTTAAATTAATTTGTATGCTTCCCCTCAGTCAATTGCTTCCTAAGATCATGAACAATAATATGATGGTTCCAGGACCCAGCATAGATGTCTGAAAAACAAGTCATGCCAGACTAATCTCCTTTCTTTTGATAGAGTTACAAGCTTGGTGGACCAGGGGAATGCTGTGGATGTAGTGTATCTCGATTTCAATAAGTCTTCTGACAAAGTCGATGTGGGCTGGATGAGGCAACTGTTAGGTGGATTTGTAGCTGGCTGGCCAAACCCAGAGGGCTCACTAATGGTTTCTCATCAGCCTGAAAAAATGACATGTGGGGTGCCCATAGGGTTCTGTTCTGGGTCTGTTGTTGCTCAACATCTTGAGGGGATGCTCATCAAATTTGCAGATAACACCAAACTGGGAGGGGTAACTAATGCTACAGAAGACAGAATCTGATTCAAGATGGCCTTAACAGATTGAATTTAAATAGGGAAAAATGTAAAGTTATACACTTAGGCAGGAAGAAATATAGGATGGGGTGGGGCACAAATATAAGGGGGGGGTGCCTGGATTGCAGGTCAAAAAAATAAAATGGCCCTCAGATGCTATCCGGACTAACACCCCACAACATAAACCAGTCAACTGCTTGAATGCTGTACTCTTGAAACTTTGTCTTGCTTTTTAAACACTTCTTTAAAGCAAATCATGGTGCTCAGTGTGGTTTGTCCATTGACTTGAGTGCATTACTATTGCAACTCAATAAGAAAATGCATCTTCATGCTGGGTGCAGATGGAAATCTTCACCAGGGTATCCATTTCACAATGTGTGAAATGTCCCTCGATCCTGCAAGGGCACGTTTCATGGGAAGAGGCGACGCCAACGGACGGGGCTCGCAGCAAGAAACGAGCCTACGATGATGAGTCAGCAGCGGCGCTGGTGGCTCCCTCGGCAACGCAGGCTCGCGATGGATCGGGCGCGCTGACTCAGGCTTGCTTTTAGCCGCGGCGCAGTGGCTCCGTATCCTCCTGCCCGCGGGAGACAAAGCGCATCGCCCGGCAGCGTAGTCCAAAGCAGGCGCTGATTGCAGCTCGGCAGCCACGCATCTTGCGCTCCGCGCCGCCGGCTTGAACTCGAAATATAGGGAGGAAGCGCGGACTAGCACACACTTCCGGCGTGATTCGACAGCTTCGAGTGGCGGCTGCGCAATATGCCTATTGCTTGAAAGGGAAGGCCAGACGCCCGCAAGAGTTGAGACTGTTTACAGGAGAGGTGGGCAGGGCAAGGCGATCGTTTTTTGCTGCTGCTTTTAGTGTGTACAAAAGTGTGAGAGAGCAGGCTGGAGCAGTGGGAGTGATGAGAAGCAGGGCCCTTTGCATCCCTGCTAAAGGAGCAGCTCCGCCAAACTCTTCCTGTCTGTGAACTCTTTTCATGCGAGTTGGTCATCATAAAAAAATACTACAGTATTTAACGTTAAGAGCAAATGTCTGAGTTTGCTTCCCACGCTTTCCTCACCATCACGTTTTGCTTCTGTGTCGTGTCTTTCAGGTTATATAGGCCTGCAGGCTAGTACTAATTTGGTTGTGTATAAGCCACCTCAGAGTTTTTTTGACTGAAGAGTGGGGTACAAATGCTCTAAATAAACAGCAATAAGTAATAGCTGCTCTTAGTATATTGGAGATACCAATTTTTAAACCATACAATCCTGCCACATGTTAGCATCTCTGCTGAATGTTAGCAGTGTAGTGGTGCAGTAATAAAACTGGTAGCACATTTGAAAAGCTAAGCAGGGTTCGATATGGTATTAAACTGGATGGGGGGGCACGTGTTGAGATTCCTATTGGACTAATGACCTGTAGGGTCCCTGAGGAGGAACAATGAATATATGTGAACTGTCCAAGTCAAGGTGCTTAGTACTCAAGGCTGGGCAGGTTATTTCAGTAGCTGAGGCAAAAAATCTCACAAGTGCCTCTCCCTGTCAGTAAAAATACAATAAATTAAATAACAAGTTGGTGATTGTTCATGATACCCAGAATTAGCTCCTTAAGGCAGTTCTTTTACCAGTTGGAAGATGCCTGAGGCACATATCTAAAATCAATGGCAAATAAGATTCAGAGCTAATTTTAAAAAACAAAACACCTAAACAGATAAAGGGTAGGTTCACATTAGCAGCTTAAAACACAAGCCATATTTACATAGCATCTTATTATGAGCAGCTGTGTCTAAGGAGAGAGAGAGAGAGTGCCAAGGCATCAAAATTAACCCGAAAGCGAGTCTTCAAGCAAAAGAACTGCCGCCCTACAACCTAGCTGAGTTCCCTGTGTCGTAATATTTCCCTTTGCCATGCAGCTCGGAGAAACCATCTGCGCAGGCTGCAGGACTGACACGCCGCCTTCTCATTTGGCGGGGTGTGTCCCCCCTACGCCCCCGTCCTAGCCAATCACCGCCCGCGCTCTTTCCAAAAGCGAATGTGGGCTGGGAAAGGCTGCTTGCACACGCTGAGCGGCTGGATCGGGCGCTGCTTCTCTGCTCTGCTTGCGGGGAGCGTTTCCCATCCACGCAGCTAGCCCGCTGCCCTTTCCTTCCTTTCAGGCACCCAGGTGAGTCTTGGTTTTATCCTCTCCCCGCGATTAGTAAGGAGTGGGATGCGCATCTGATCTAGGGCAATAAGTGGGCGAGGAAAGGACGAGGTGCAGGCAGCGCCAATTCTGACCGCTCCAATCGCTAGAGGACTTCTTTGTTAAGGGTGTGTTTGCGTTGGGCACTTTTTCTCCCCCCACTCCGTCCCGGAGGCTTGGGGCAGCGCCTGTTTCTTCTCATTCACCTTCCGGTTGCATCATCTAGTTCTCAACAGGTGAACTGGAAGCAGCGCCAAACGGCAGATGATGGGTTTTAATTTATTCTTGCTTGCTTTAGTGAAGGTTGCTTCTGAACGAACTTTATTTCTTTAATTTTTCTTGGTTGGGGGCCAGCCTTACCTTGCTATCTCTCCAGAAAACAGCAAAACCCCATTAGGCAATGGAGGGAAAATGCTTACTAGGACAGAGGCAATAATCGTTGTTGTTGTTGTTGTTTAGTCGTGTCCGACTCTTCGTGACCCCATGGACCAGAGCACGCCAGGCACTCCTGTCTTCCAGTGCCTCCCGCAGATTGGTCAAACTCATGCTGGTAGCTTCCAGAACACTGTCCAACCATCTCGTCCTCTGTTGTCCCCTTCTCCTAGTGCCCTCCATCTTCCCCAACATATACTTCTCATGAAATCCTCTACCTAGGCTGTGTACATAACCATACATTTAAAGCACACACACACAGTCATGGGAACTGTAGTTTACCCTTCAAAGAGCTACAGTTTCCAATATTCTTTTTTTGGGGGGGGGGTGATTTAATGTATAGTGTGTACACACATGGGTATAGCAATGATTTTTGTTGGGGGAGGGGCAGGCATTTTGTTAGGGGAGGCAGAATCTCAGTTAGCTATGTATTTTTATTGATTTTTATTGATTTAGTTAGTGGTGGAGTTGCCCCTCCCTGCCTCCTTTTGGCTAAGCCCATGTGTACACAACCTGTTTCAGTTATTAAAGCAAAATCTGTCTGTTTCAGTTATTAAAGCAAAAACAAACCACAAAAAATTGGGCAAGGACTATTATAGTTTCTGGGCTTGATTGATCATGGTGTGGGATGGGCCTTTCGTCTGCTCCAGCAGGCCTCTTTTTATGTATTCTAGAAATAGATTTCTTAGGGTGGTACTGACAGTGTGACGCTAAGTAATTTTGCTCTGAAATGAGCTGCACTGAATTCTGTTGGGCTTACTCCCAGGTAGGTGAACGTAAAATGTTGCTAGAGCCGTTTGCACTCCCTACCAGGTGCAGATGTTATGAGTTTTAAAATGCAGTTGCAGCATTCATATTGCAGGCCTCCTTAAGCAAAACCCAATTCCAGCCTTATAAGTGAAAATGTGATTAATCTGAAATGCATCATTTAGATGAAGAACATTAACGCTGGATAGAGAATGAGTGTAGTTCTCAATTCAGTTCTACATTCTGGCCACTATGTAGGAAATGAAAAGCTGAACTTAACTCAAAAGTGTATGACTCATTTGAGCCTACATCTTGCCGAAATGCATGGACATTAGAAACAGGATCTGCCTTGGTTGGGCATCTTGTGCAAACTCAAGTTACAAATGCCTTTTGCAGATACGATGGTTGGAGAGCTTTTCTGAAAGAGTTCAGAGGTCAAAAGATACTGGATATGGTTCCAGTCTGGCAAAATTCCAGAAATTTCTGTGGTTTCCTTTTTCTTAAAGGGATCCGTTCCTACGGTTTTTTTTTCCATTATGCCTGCAAATTCATGGTATGAGACTGAATGCTTTACCTTTTGTTGCAGGTATACCCTTTTTGCCCTGGTGAAGCAGTGATCTTAGATACTGCACGTACTTCCCAGGATCTTTTTGTTGAAAAGGGGCAGGCATATTTAGAAGCAATTTACAAGAAAAGGTACAAGTTGTTCCTCAGGGTCCTTTCCAACTATACAATTCTATGATTCTATGAAGATAAAACAACAGATGTCCCTGAGGCTTGAAATTCTGTGACTGATTTACAGAGCATTTGTGCTTGGCAGTACGTCCCACTATGTTCTATAGGGGTTGTACCCATATAAGTGTGCCTTAAAAATCATTTGTATGCAGTTACTGTAAGTGTGGGTAAGCAAATAGTTATGTGGAAGGGAAAACATTTTTAAAGTTCCGCACTGCTTTAGAAGTAAAACAGTGAACAGTGCTTTTCCTATACAGTGGTGCCTCGCAAGACGAAATTAATTCGTTCTGCGAGTTTCTTCGTCTTGCGGATTTTTCGTCTTGCGAAGCACGGATGCACCCTGGTATTAACGGTTTTAAGAAAACGGAAACAAACTCGCAAGACGTTTCGTCTTGCGAAGCAAGCCCATAGGGAAAATCGTCTTGCGAAGCAACTCAAAAAACGAAAAACCCTTTCGTCTTGCGCGTTTTTCGTCTTGCGAGGCATTCGTCTTGTGAGGTACCACTGTACCTGGTTTATTCTTCTGAAGTCTTATTCGGTTAAAAAGAGGCATTATCTGAGATAGTGTTTACTCTTGCTAATTATTAAGTTGTTGACGTAATATAGGCAGATTGTATATAACTCTCACATGGATCTTTGAAGATGCAGTTTGGTTAGCATGTGCCTCAGGGAATGACAAAATGAGTGTTCTTGACACACCCTCCTCAACTGCATCATTGGAAATGTCCTAAAGACTGAAACTGAAGCTTTGTTCACACCTTCATAATTTCGTATTCGTTGAATATATGGAGGGGAAGTGGGATCATTATGCTTGCTAGCTTTGCCTCTGGCTGTGCTGAAGGTAAGAATGTGCTCTGAGTGCATGCAACTGGAGGGTCTTCATTCTTAGTTGCAACTCCTGATCTTCAATTCAGATCCTACATTCACACAGAGCTTGTTCTCACCTGTATCAAGGCTGTATCAAGTGTATCAAATGTATCAAGGCTGGGGATAAAGTAAGCAGAAACCATCCTGGTCCCTCTTGTGCATTCAGTGAATGTGTAAATATAAAATGAGGACAGGGCTCGTGCACTTTGGGGATAGTCAATTGACAAAATAGGTGCAGAATATAATAAAAAATTGTTATGAATACAGATGGGATAGAAATGACTGGAATATTAGTTTGAACATGCTTGTGAATTCTCAATTTTCAAATAGCACAGGACCCATGTCTGTCAGAATTTTCCACACTTTTAACATCTCTTCTGTATTTGTGGGGATGAAAGAGAGCCCAGATGTGTGTGTTTGTGTGGTAATGATAGATACCTATCTTTTGATTCCTCTCAAACAAAATGAAAATCCCAGTCTGAGTGGAAGGGATGATAGGTATTCTGTGAAATCGTTTCATGAGTTGATGGAACATGTTTGTATGATTATTGTAGCTGTTTAAGGGAATTCTATCTTGGGCATAACTTTCCAAATACTTAGATGTGGGTTTAATTGCCTATACCAGTAGATGCAGTGATAGACAAGACACCTTAGCTCAAATACTTTATTAATAGGTTGTGCATGTCCAAAGATTTTTGTGTTGTGGTTTTGTTCTGTGGCATCTCACTTTCTGGCAAGAGCGTGTAACTGCTGTCTTTATGTCAACAAGCATTCATATGTGAAAGGTAATATAACTGCCAACTTCAACAAATTGATTGAACTGTTTTTTTTTATTTTGGTAGTAGTTTCTGTGTGCCAAAAGATCAGGGTTCTTTCTACTGTTGCAGCATTACACTGTAAAAGTCACTTCTGGCCCTGTCTTTTCAATAACTGTTCCAAAGTGGGCTGTACTGAACTTCTGACTTTTCTCTCTATCCATACATATATCAAAGTCCTTTGGTGGGTGGGCTGCCTCATTCAGTTCAGGGAGGTAAGCTTTTTTGAATACCCATCAGACCATGTCTATTGCCCCTTTTCTCACCCAGAGTTGATCCCTCCAAAAAATGAGGTAAGCTTTGTAGGTGGTGTACCTGCGTGAAAGTGTGAGAGTACGCACACAGGCTTTTTGCACTTGAAATTGCTGTTTCATATTTGAGAAGATGGTCAGAGAGTGGCTGGTGCAATCCGGTCAGATGGACAGGGTATAAATAAAATTATCATCATTATTAAACTAATTATTATTAAGCATGATTTAGTTTTCTGTTGGTTTTAATTAACATGCTACTTTTCTTTTGTATGTCACGTTGAGTTCCATTTTGTAAAAAGAAAAAACTACGAAGTGCAAATAATAATAATGTTGTTCAAAGTGTAAATAGAAACCATCTGATTACTTTCTGTAGAAATCCTGTTTCCCTCTCAATTCCCTGATAGCTTAGCAAACTAGTAAACAAGTCATCAAGATAGGGATTGCCTTGTGATGTTTGAGAATGCCAGGATGTTGCTTAATATATTGATTCTGCAAATTCCAGTTATGTCAATATACCATACCCTGGCTCTGTATTTTAAAAATATTGACATCGGATGCTTTGCAGCACTTCTGCTATCCTGGAGATTTATTGGCAGTTACTTGGAGCACACGAGTCATGCTCAAGGTGGCATGTAGCAATGGGAAAATCAACATTTATGCAAATGCATACAAAGACAATTAAAAGACCTGTTAAAATATCATCCTCTCAGTGTCTCTGCCAGAAAAATAAGCCCGAATGATACGAATTTTAAAAAACCCGATGAAGTAGAATCTAGGCATTGGGGTTTCAGACACTGAGGGTTCAGTGGCCTACCTAAAGACATTATTCTAGTTTTTGGCACTGCAATGGAGAAACCTCTATCCAAAATGTTCATAAACACAACTTTGCTAAGAGCAGGTTTCTAGTTCTGTTCACCTCCTAGGAAGGAAGGAACATCCAGTTGAACTGGAAAGTGACAGTGACGGAGTCCATATCACTGACCTCATTCGAATCTGAGGAAAGTTAAAGTACTATTGAGATTTTTAATTTTAAAAATTAAGGATTTGCTGGATTTTGGAGTCCGTTTTGAAATGTGTGGCTTAATCTGAGGGCCTTATTAATGTGAAATATCTGAAGTTGCTAAGGGGCCATTAGATTTTTGGCATCAAATTGCCCACCTTTTCCGACAGCTCTCATAACGGGTAGGCCAGGAACATGGAAAGGTAACATGGAAGCAGGCCCATGCAGAGCTTGCTTGAAGCCTGGGGCAGGAGTCTTGTTAGAATAAAGTTATGAACTCACACAGGCTGCCCCCAACCCTCTGCATGGAAGAGTGATGAAATGCCATCCTTCTGGCGCCATATAATTGAATCCTCCACCCCGAAATGTTCCTGGCAGCAGGCTTGTGGTTCTCTTCACGCCTCCATGGCCCACTAGTGCTAACTTGCCTTGCCCTGCCTCTAGACGAATGAAGCCCAGCTTCCCACCCATTTAGCATCTCTGCTACATGATGTGTGATCTGGGGTTTCCCCCCACAAAATTATCTTAAAAGCTTTTCTTCTCATTTTACTTATATTAGGGAAGTGAACCTGTAGGGGTAACAGAAGAATTAAAAAACCCCAACTAAAATATTTTACAAAGATAGGCCAAGGCTGGGCAAAGTTCAGGCTTGTATCAGCTCTACCGTATTTTTCCGTGTATAACACAATCCAATGTATAAGACGACCCTTATTTTTGGGAGCCCAAAATTAAGAAATTTAACAATTAAGAAAGTTATTGAGGGGTTTTTTTTGGGGGGGGGAGAGTTGCAAGAACAGTTGTTGAGCTTCTTTTGTAAGTTTGTTAAGCTGTTTTTCAACGATCCCCCCACTCTGGTTGATGGAACTGGTGCCGTAACTCACCGCATACTGATACCCACCATAAGCAGCCCCCTTGCCAATGTTCCTCACCCACCTGCCAAAGTTGGCCCATAAAGGGTCAGGGAGATAGCAATCTGGCCAGCCCCTGCTTTAGGAGATGAAGAACACATAATTATTGAGAGCAGTTGTGCATAAAAAGTATTTAACATGTGAAAACAAGGAAGATTTAAGGTAAACAACCTGCAAATGATTCCAGAATGCAGTGTTATATCACATGTTATTATCTTTAGGAGATTTGTGTGTAAAGCTTTTCTTCTGGGCACACCCTCTCCAGTCATAACAGAGCCCAATATTGTTTTCAAGGTCTGAGAATTCCTCTTCTCAAACTACCAGAGTTACATCTGTGAGTCAACTGTGGGCTAGCTTTGACTTGAGACTTTCTCTAGAAATGGAAAGCAGGTGATTTTCTTCCACAATGAACTGAATTTGTGACGCACCACTTAAATAAATACAGCCACACAAGGCGAATTCCATTTCCGAGGAGGAGTGGTTGGTACATAAGCGTTTCTGCTGAAGCATGCTCCACCCCAAGGTTTAAAGCAGAGCTTTCCAGTCTTTTCATGTTGCTGACACATTTTTTAGACATGCATCATTTCACGATGCAGTAGTTCAGTTTTACTAGGAAACCGGAGGTTAAACTGTTCCCTTTCCAGCCCCTGGAGGAGCGTGGGGTGTGTTCGCGTGACACACCTACACACTGCAGCCGACACACTAACGTCTTGCAACACACAGTTCAGAAAGCTCTGGTTTAAAGGGATACACAATTCAATTCAAGCTGTACCGTTCCAAGATGCAGAATGGGAAATCACATCTTGGGATGGTCCCCAACAATGAAGTTTTGAAAATCCCAGCACATAAAACTAGCACATCGGAGCAAGTCCTACCTATCACTTTTGTCTCAGATGCAATACTTTCCTACAAGCAGGGACAGGCCTGTTAAACTACTCACCTACTAATTTTTGACATGGGCCTTGTGCTGAATTTAGCAGAGACTGAAGGTCCAGTAAAATTGGGCCATCTTGCTGACTTGCTGCCACACAAAGCTAAAGCACAGGCTGATCCCTAGTGTGATCAGCAATAGAGGCTTTTGGTCAGCCCTTCCCTATTAAAGCCCCACAGCTACTTGTAACGATTTGCTTGTCTTTCTATGATTCTCCTCTCTGTTCTAGACACACACAGTTCCTTTCTGATAGAGACTTGTTTTCTGTACTCCTGACCATCTTTGTCTATTTGTCTGAACCCATCCCATCATTTTTAAAATGCATCACTCAGAACTAGACAGTTCTCCAGGCAAAGTCTGAGTAGAGCAGAATAAAGTGCAGCTATTACTTTCTGTGTCCTGGAAACAATCTGTTAACCCAGCCTGCTGTCGCATTAGCTGCTTTGCAGCTGTGTCACGCTGCTGACTCATGTTCAGCACTGACCAGCTGCAATCCTAAGATCATTTTCACATGTCTGACATGTCCTATACCTATGTATCTTATTTCTAAAGCACTTTATTACCTCAGTGCAGGCCTTTGCATCAGACACATATTTTTGAAGGAGTTCAATTACATGTATTTAAAATCCCACTCTTTTAGCCAAGAAATACTGTATTTTTTGCTCCATAAGACGCACCTTTTTCCTCCTAAAAAGTAAGGGGAAATGTGTGTGTGTCTTGTGGAGCGAATGCAGGCTGCGCTGCTATCGCTAAAGCCAGCAGAGCAAGAGTGAGAGCTGCGCAGCACCTCTTCTTCTGCTGGCTTCCCAGTGAAGTGGGAGGAGAAATGGAAGGGAGCCCTTATGGAGCCCCTTCCATCCCTCATCCTGCTTTGCTAGGAAGCCAGCATACCAAGAAGCGCTGCGCAGCTCTCACTCTTGCTGTGCTGGCTTCAGCAATAGCTGTGCAGCGCCTCTTCAGCGAAGCGGGAGGAACGGAAGGGGCTCCGTAAAGGGCTCCCTTCCGTTCCTCCTCCCGCTTCGCTGAAGAGGCGCTGCGCCGCTCTGCTGAACCCAGCAGAGCAAGAGTGAGAGAAGGGACAGAGGGCAGCCCGTCAGTCCCTTCTCCCATCTCCCAGAAAAGCTGGAAGCCACGCCAAGCAAGCGTGTCTGTGGCTCTTGCTGGCTTTTCTTGTTTTCCTCTTCTAAAAACTAGGTGCGTCTTATGGTCGGTTGCATCTTATAGAGCGAAAAATATGGTAGTCACACCTTGGGTTGAAGTAGCTTCAAGTTAAGTATTTCCGGGTTGCGCTCCGCGGCGACCCAGAAGTAACGGAGTGCGTTACTTCTGGGTTTCACCGCTTGTGCAGATGCTCAAAATGACATCATGTGCGGGAGCGGCGACCCGCGCAGATGCGCAGTCGCGTTTTAGGTTTACTTCAGGATGCGAAGGGGGCTCCAGAACGGATCCCATTCATATCCACTGTACTCCCAAAGCAGCTAAGGATTCTCACACAGAGAGACAGAGATGGATGCTGCCCTCAGGATTACAGCCTTAAAAGACACAGAACAAAGTGAACATGGATTGGGAGGCAGGAGGAAATAATTGAACAGTTTCAAGTTCTTAGTTACAGTTTGTTCTAATGGAAAAGTTCAAGGAGAGGAGGCACTAAAAGTTGCTGCAATCTTAGCTGCATCAATAGGTAGATTCTGCACCGCTGCTCCCTCCTCCTCCAGTCTGATGTTAATCATAGAATCATAGAGCTGGTAGGGACCACCAGGGTCATCTAGTCCAACCCCCTGCAATGCGGGAATATTTTGCCCAATGTGGGGCTCGAATCCACAGCCCTGAGATTAAGAGTCTCCTGCTGAGTGAGCTGTCCTGGGAGCCCAGCAGTCGGGTGACAGTTTTGCAGGCTGTTTCTTTTCCTTTGTCCTGTACAGTTTCACGCTTTTCTATATATCGGACCCCAGGACAGTGGAGGGAAGGGAAATGCTTTAATTTCTCATTTCTCTTCTTCCCCGCCAGCCCAGTTTGTTTCTCTCCCCTGCTTCCACATTGCTACTTCTTGCCACAGAGCATTGCATGCAGTGCCAGGATGATAGCATAAATACCAAAAATATTTTGGAACGACTCCCAGGCTCCTTAATATAACTGATTAACCTTAGGAAATAGATATCCCAAATCTGTTTGGCAAGACCCATGCTATGAGTGGAGCTGAGATTGCACACCCTTAAAGTTATAAATGTCATGCAAAGTGTGATGACTTCGGCTTCTGTACACTGATACACTGAATGCCGCTCAAGTGGGTGTTGCGTAATCTTGGCACGCAGAAGGCATTACTATGAAGTAACTGAGATCCTCCTAGTATCATTTGCAACTGCCATGGAAGTCGTAGGGCATAAACAGAAGATGGATATAGAAGGGTCTATATCAGGGACGGGGAACCCGGTGCCCTCCAGGTATTGCTGAAGTCCAGATGCCATTACCTCCAGCCAGCATGGCCAGTGGTTGGGGATAATGGGAGCTGGAACCCAACAAAATCTGAAGAGCTACAGGTATATATGGAAACACATTGTCCTGACCTGCACCTGGACCAATGAGGGCAAGCAACCGGGTTTTAATTATTTAATAGTGAACTCGGTTATATCAGCTCCTAATGTGCAAGTGATATACAGCAATACTCCCCACTAGCTACGACTTCTGTCCTGTGCCTGTCTTCACCCGTTTGGAGCAATGGGATATATCTACCCCCAGTTCCTCCTTAAAAACCCTTGACTGATGCTCTGTATTCAAAATGAGCCAGGCGCCAGGCACAGTTTGCACCTATCAGCCACTTGCAACCAAGTAAAGATACCTGGGTGCCAGGATGGTGTCTGACAGCTCCATCATCTGGAGGTGCATGCCTGGGGATTCTTGGATCTAGACTGCTTTCACACACTCATACGACGACATCTCGTATAATTCTATCAGTTACATTTTATCTGCATAATCGGAATGAATTTCAGGAACCAAAATGCTTTTTCTGTGCAGCAGGAGCAGAGAACATCATGATAGTTAATTGTTGTCGCTTGTCTCCACCTACCCCAACCCACTGCCCTGCTCACAGTTGTGAAGAATAGTCCTACGTTATGAATAGTCCATGTCACCATTAAAAAAAGGGGGTAGGAATAGGCCAATATATATGTGGACGGCATAGCTGTCAACTTACAGATTTGAAAATAAGGGACCAGCAGCCAAAATAAGGGACCAGCAGCCTCACCTGTTCCAGGCACTCCAGTCTTCCTGTCCTCCTGCAGTCTGGTCAAACTCATGCTGGTAGCTTCGAGAACAGTGTCCAACCAACTTTGTAACCAGAGGTTCAACTGGATAGAATCTGAATCACATGCACCACAAGGCCTATGCAGCCTCAACTTAAGATGGCTCCCCGGCCTGGCTTTGCACTGCAAAGTTTGCAGCAGCACGTGCAACAAAATGGCGTCCAGCATTCAAAATCCCCCTCAGCTTGCATTAACTAGCCACACACAAGGCATGCAAGCTCCACCCCCCAGTCGTTCTTAGACTTCTTATTGGGTGAGCAACACAGCCAAGCAACACAGTTGGAGCCTCCCTCCTCCCTGGCCAGCAGGGAGGGAGGGAGAGGAGCTGCTTCCTTTGAAATTTAAGGGACATCATTTAAGGGACATCCATCAATAAGGGACAGCAGCGGGACATGGTGCTG
The DNA here is from genome assembly GCF_027172205.1 of Podarcis raffonei. Classification (NCBI taxonomy): domain Eukaryota; kingdom Metazoa; phylum Chordata; class Lepidosauria; order Squamata; family Lacertidae; genus Podarcis; species Podarcis raffonei. The sequence continues at coordinate 57,694,198 of NC_070605.1, read as the reverse complement.
GAATAAGGGACTGTCCCTTCAAATAAGGGACACTTGACAGCTATGGTGGACGGTCCCTGGGTCAAGGGACTTTTAAGTTCTCAGAGCTCTTAACCTAGCTCAAGGTTGTCATTTGAACTAGCCAGATGTTTAACAGCCAGTGATTGCAAAATAAGACTTGTCACAAATGTTGAAGTACGATTCAACTGCCAATCCAGTGGGCTTCTGTATAGAGAGAATATGATGGGGTGAGGTGTGTCTTGGCACAGGCAACAGAATGTCTTGTGCCAGTTTAAACTGTCTCGTATTCTTTTGGCAACTGGCAAGTTAATGTTACCCAAGTTGTGGAGCATCAGGTGTGGGCCCTGAATGTGCCTCTCTTTCTCTCTGGTCCTCTGAACACTCCCCAGACCACCCCCCCCCACTGGATCCTTTTCGCACCCTGGTGTTTTTGCTTGGCAAGAGTGTAGCCTTGAACTTGGGTGATGTCTCGTGCTTCTCTGGATGGACGATACAGAGGTGTGTGTAAACTAGCCTGTTGTTCAGAGGGAAAATTTACATCAGTTCCACCTACGGTTTCCTCTGACCCTGCCACTAGAATCTGGCCCACAGATATTTGCCCAGAAGGGAATGTGACCATCATGTTAGAAAAGGTCTCTTCCCTCCCCTCCTTACTCTATAAGAGTTGTGGACTTTTTTATTCTTATCAAAAAGAGCAAGCTGAGACACAATATGCCAGGCAAAGCAAATGAAAGTTTGTTTTTCAGTAATCACCCTGTTACAAAGCAAGCTCAGGGTCTTTCACAACAGCTTTAATCTAGAGCTCTGGTTTTGGAATTGGCAACCCCCTTATCTAGAACACCCCAGTGATAAATCCACAAGGATCTCAATGCTGTGTATGATCAAAGGCTGTCTTAATTCTAAGTACGATAACACTAAGCACTACTTTACTGTATGATGCTAGCATCTATTGCCATCTATTGTCCAAAAGTTGTTTCGTGTTGAGGTTCATCTGGGGATTTTAAAGTAAGAAGGGGAGTTGCCATGGGAAAATGCCTGATGTAAGGCTTCTTCAAATTGGCCAGTTACTCCCTCACTTCTTAGACTTGGCCTGTGAAATAGGGCAAAGCATGAAGGCCACTTATGAGATAAGCTAGTGGCTTTACTTGAGAAGGGAAGGAAATAAGAAATAAACTTTCCCCTGCTTCCTTTGCAAAGCCTTTTTTCTGGTTACATTTGCACAAATGTTATAATTAATGACTGACAAGTGCAGGAAGTGGATTCAAGATGGCTCCCAGCGGGCTAATGCTCTACTTGCTACATGATTGGTCACCTACTAGGGAGAATATGAAGGTTCTTCAGAATGCAGTAGAGAAGTCTCAAACTTCAAGTGAAATGCCACTTTGTAAAAACATTTCACTTCACAACCCCACAGTTTAGTCTGGCAAACCGTTATGTGGGGCAATGCGGAAGCTTTTTAGTGGATCTGGAATTTAGGAATTTGTAGGCTGACCTATCTTGTTCCTTGTTGCTCTAAGACTTGGCTCTGCAAATATCTATTCAGGTAAAATTTGCGCTTAAGGTTGCAACTTCTCCCCCTTGGCAGAAGGGGGCCCTTTTATGACAGAAGGATACTAGCCTTCTGTGATCTTGCTTCTGAATCAGCGCAAATGGGTGTTGAGAGGTAGTGAGAAGAGGATGCCTCCAAATTATCAATGTCTGCTGACAATTATGGAGTCAATCTCTAGAAATACACCAATTCTAGAAGATTCCAAGTAGTGTCTTGCTTGGGAGTATTTATTATTTGTCCAGGGGCAGCATTTCCTGGTACACTTGAAGTTTCTAGTTCTAGATTTTCCAGTCTTTCAGGCTTTAATGTTGCTGTTGATTACACTGGGCAACAATTTTTTACTTTTTGAATGTTGTCTAGATTTCTACAACTGCTTTAGGGTATTTTTGCACTGCTGAATCAGGAAATGGCATCCGTTTCTCTCCATCAGGTCAGGTTTTTGTGCTATGTTGATTTGAAAAAAATCAGATATTGTGACAAAATCGATTACATTTTTGTGGCATTATCAGCTGATTTTTGTCAACACATATCATCCTAAATATGTTTTTAAGAGAAAAAAATGTTTTTCCAACAACATATATTGATCACCTGATAGAAACATCGATTACTGTAAACTGAATGGTGGGCATTGATAAAGGTAAGTACACGTAAATTGCATGTTGCTTCACCATTTTTCAAACTTCAGGGCTTGAACTTCTGTTTCTTGGAACTCCTGGACTGCTCAGTGGCAGGGAGGTCTCTCTTCAGAGTCCAACAGTAGTCCGCCATCATGACTGTGTCCCAGCGACCCTGATACCTGGTCTCCATCTCTTTCATGTCCTGATGGAATCTCTCCCCCTGCTCGTCACTCATTGAACCCAGGTTCTCAGGAAACCGGTCCATGTGTGAAAATAGGTAGTGCATCTTGACGCTCATGTTGCAGCCCAGGTTTCTGAAAGCAGTCAGCATGTTGTTGACAAGTTCTGCGTAGTTTCTGGCCTTATTGTTGCCCAGAAAGTTCTTCACTACCAGAACAAATGCCTTCCACGCTTCCAGTTCCACTTCGTTCATTGAGTTTCTGAACTCTGGATCTCTGATGAGTGCTCGGATCTGAAGACTGACAAAGATGCCAGCTTTCAACTTCTCCATGGTCAATCCTGGAAAAGCCTGGAACAAGTAAGTGAAGCAGTCACCATCCTTGTCCAGAGCCTTGGTGAACTGCTTGATTAAGCCGAGCTTGATGTGCAGCGGTGGGAAGAGTATTCTGTCTCTGTCCACCAGAGGGTCGTTGATGACGTTCCTTTCTTTGCAAGGCACCAACTCCTCCCGCACAGGCCGGTCCTTCTTCGCGTAATGCTGAGCACGGTCCCTACTATCCCATATGCACAGAAAACATGGGTACTTGGTGAAGCCAGACTGTTGTCCCAACAAAAAGTTCACCATCTTCAGGTCAACACAAATAAACCACTTATGCTGATCATAACCAATTTTCTCCAGCACATACTTCACCGCTTCATAGTTCTCCTTCAGTGTAGTTGAGTGAGCCAGGGGTATAGAGGCAAACTGGTTGCCGTTGTGTAGCAGAACACATTTCAGTGATTGCTTGCTGCTGTCAATGAACAGTCTCCAATCTTTGGGTTCGTACTGTGGCACTCCAAGCTTGAGCAGAAGCTGCGCAATATCTGCACAGTACACCAAGTCCTTCTCTTCCGAGAAAAAACGGAGGTACTCTTGATGCCTGTTGCGCAAGAAGCTGATGCGAGCACTGTCAGAGAGGAGGTTCTTTTCCTTCAATCTGGATGCCAACAGTTCGGCAGAGTCCTTTGACAAGCTGAGGTCGCGAACTAGATCATTCAACTCCTTTTGGGAAAATGGATGTGGAGCATCATCTTCAAGAAGCACTTCTTCTTCTTCATGTCCTTCAACACTGGAGGCATCTTCGTCACTAATGTCAGGAAGTTCTCCGAAGATAGGCACTGGAATTTCATCACAATCTCTACAGGACGACGTGCTGATTGAAGATCAGGATACTTGAGGCTGCTCCGGTTCTTTCTGTTGATCCCAGTCACATCAACAGCGCAGAAGTAGCAGTCAGTGACATGGTTTGTCGGATCCCTCCAAACCATGGGAATTCCAAAGTTCAGACTCCTCTTGCCATTGGTCCACCCACGTAGAGTCTCGGTGCATGCCTTGCACACCATGTGTGGCGCCCAAGCTTTATCCTGGTCACCAAGTTTAATACCAAAATAAGCATGGTAAGTAACTTTATGCTTTGCTGCACCAATTTATGGAAGATTTCGATGGAAGATGACTTCAAACTGATCCCTTTTCGACATAATCACCCAGAACTATCGGACCTGAATACTTCTTGTCATTAAAATAATCATTTCCAATCAAAACAATTATTCGACATGGCATTTTACCCCCACCAACTTCTTCTAAAATGCTCCACACAAGCGTACATGTGAGCAAAAACGTAAAAAAACAACATGTGGCCATAGCTCAAAAACTTGACCTGATTGAGCAAAACCAATGTGATTTTTGGATTCAGCGCATCAGATTCGTCCTAAATCAACTGAAAAAACGCAGACAACAAATTTGTTGTTGACCAGTGTTATTTATTGATATAACTGGGCCTTTTAACCTCTTGTTTCCTGAGATCTTGGAGAAAAGCATTGCCTGCTGCGTGTGGTATAATAAGGGAAATAACATTTTCTTTCAGGTCACATAAGTCATATTATAGGACAATTTGCAAGATGATCATGGGAGCTGAAAGGAAAGGTTACAACATTTGGCCATTTTTAGGGCAAGTAAAGGAGGCTGGGGGACATGGTAGAGATACATAAAACTCTACCTGCTGTGTAGAAAGTGAACAGAGAGACATTTTCCTCCCTTCTACTATTAGACCAGGGGACGTGGGTGGTGCTGTGGGTTAAACCACAGAGCCTAGGATTTGCTGATCAGAAGGTTGGCGGTTCGAATCCCTGCGACGGGGTGAGCTCCCATTGCTCAGTCCCAGCTCCTGCCAACCTAGCAGTTTGAAAGCACGTCAAAGTGCAAGTAGATAAATAGAGAAGGTAAACGACGTTTCCGTGCTCTGCTCTGGTTCTCCAGAAGCGGCTTAGTATGCTGGCCACATGACCCGGAAGCTGTATGCCGGCTCCTTTGGCCAATAAAGCGACATGAGCGCCGCAACCCCAGAGTTGATCATGACTGGACCTAATGGTCAGGGGTACCTTTACCTTTACTATTAGACCTGGCATCATCCAGTGAAGCTGAAGGCCAGAGGTTTGGGGACAGACAAAAAGAAATACTTTTTCACGCAGTCTGTAGTTATCTATGTAACTCACTGTCACAAGATGTAGTAAGGGGTTTAGACAAATTCATGGGGCCTCAGGTGATCAATGGATCCTTGTCCTGATGGCTGTGCACTACCTCCACTGCTGGGGCTCCGGGGAGAGTTCTGTTTGCGCCCAGGTTCTGCTTTGGAGCTTCTAGTTTTGGCATCTAGTTAACCACTGTGAGAATAAGATGCTGGACTACATGGGCCATTGGCCTGACCCAGCAGCGGTGTTCTTTTGTTCTGTTCAATATTGGGAATTGTGCGATCAGAACCAAGGTAGGGAAATGAATTCCAGATGAACTAGTCTAGAATTTGTAAAAACCGTGGAAGGTGTCCCCCCGCCCTCTTAATTTACTGAGATGTTCCTGGTGTGTGAGAGAGAATCGTTATCAGGATTGGAGAGGGTACAGCTCTGTGTTAGAGCATATGCTTTTCATGCAGAAGGTTCCAGAGTTTAACCTTGGATTCCCAGCTGAAAAAAGGACTGGGTACCAGCTCGATGGTGATGGGAAAGGCATTTGCCTGAGAGCCACTGCCTATGAGAGTACAGTCGTACCTTGGATCCCAAATGCCTTGGTACTTGGACGTTTTTTGTTTTTTTTAATGATATTTATTAGAAGTTTAAAAATTACAGAAAAAAGAAGAAAAGAAAACAGCAAAAAATTAACAAAACATACATTACAATACATAAAAAACAAAGGGAAAAAAGCATAAAAACCAATATAACAATAACAATAAAAAACACACATCCAATATTCCATACCTTTATCTTTCATTTACTTGTTTCATCGACCTCCTCACACCTCCGTTTTTGTATTCTAGTTTAGTTATTTGTTTCAGCAAATTCTTTCCATCTTTCTCAATTTTTATTGGGTAGGTACTTGGACGTTTTGGCTCCCAAATGCTGCAAACCCAGAAGTGAGTGTTCCAGTTTGCGAACATTCTTTGGAACCTGAACGTCCGGCGCAGCTTCCGATCGGCTGCAGGAACTGCAGCCGATCGGAAGCCGTGCTTTGGTTTCCAAACGTTTTGGAAGTCGAATGGACTTCCAGAACGGATTCCGTTCGACTTCCAAAATGACTGTAACTAGTACTGGGCTAGATGGATCAGTTGTCTCACATACAGTAAGGGCATGTCATTTTAGGTGGTAAAACTTAATTTTTTGCATTTATTGACAATTACTGTATTTTGCCTAATGGCGAGTGAAAATTTCATTAGTCCCTTTCTTCCCTTGAGGTCACAATGCCATCGTTTCCCACAGAAGCCGGGATGGACACCTTGGCTTGCTCTCACTTCTCAGCCAGCTGCACACCCAATGGAATTCCGGAGAAGGAGCCTTGCAACTCCCCAGAGAAGGAGAGGAAGTGGATCAGGCCTGACATTCCAAGCAAGTGTACCTGGGAGCTTGGGAAATCTCCTTCTGAGTCGCCCCATTGCCATGTTGCAAGGTAAGCTGCCATTCAATAGAACCACAAACTGAGGTCTGATTAGCTTTGGTAGTTAGAATCCAGCGCACTCGTTTGGTTTGATACTTTGCAAGCCATGTTGAGGTGCTGGTGGATATTGCTGTGGGGTTTACAGTTGTTTTCCATCCCTGCTCTATGCTCCTGTATCTTTCTGGTTTAGATCCGAGACTCCAAAAATTATGCCAGACATCCTCAAGAAGATCGGCGATACTCCCTTGGTGCGAATCAACAAAATTGGGAAGCTCTTTGGACTTAAATGTGAACTTTGTAAGTATCTTCTGGTTAGCTGGAGTTGTAAATGCAAACATTTGTGCTGTCGCAATGATCAAGAAGGACCAGTTCAGCCAGGATTTTGGTAGTGTTTGCTGTAAACTCGGCTTGACTGTAAAGCCACTGGCCAGTTCAAAAGAGAAATACAGCATTGGGCTGATTCAGAGCTGATATCTCAAAACCTTTTTGTTTTGACACCTGTGTTAAATTATATTTCTTTAATTTTACTTCTGTCATTTGTAGACTGCCCAATTGACAATGTCCTCTGGACTGACATAAACCAGAAACAATAAAAAGAAGCCTAGAAAAATAAAATATAACTTATCACAGTACAGAACTAACTAAATAAATAAACTAGTAGTGCCAAAATGAATGAATAATTAGTGGGTGTTGTCTGCAACGGGGTGCAAAGGAAGTGGGAAGCTATTGCTGCACCATGTGTGTTTGTGCACCCAGCGAGGCTATAAATTGGCCAGGTGCATTTTTCCCCTGAAAGAGGGCTAGACATTAAAAGCTGACGTGTCCCCTCTTTTTGATAAACGGGAAAAAATGAAACCTACTTGAAACATAGTCTTTGTGCTTTCCAGTGGCAAAATGTGAGTTTTTCAATGCTGGAGGGAGTGTGAAAGACCGGATCAGCCTAAGGATGGTAGAAGATGCTGAAAGGGATGGGATTCTGAAACCTGGAGATACCATTATTGAACCAACGTCAGGAAACACAGGTATGGTTGCTTGGGAGTGAGAGCAATTGTAGTGTGACTCTGGGCTGTGTTGTTGGGCATAGCAGTAATGCAGACAGGAGGATAATAGGACAGGGATAGCTGAACAGGTATCTGGGGAGCTTTATTTCTCCCCAAAATGGAAGCATCATGATGGATATGAGAACGTTAAGCCCTCCCATTGAAGTCATTGAGATAATCAAGCAATATCTCTGATGTAAAGTCATGGAGCTCTTTGTGTTTACCAAACTGAATGAGAAACACTGTCAGAGCTAGTTTTCCCAACAGTTTACCTTTTAGAATCTATGTTCACTTGCAATTTTTTTTTAAAGGAAACTCATCCTTCTTTTAACAATTTCCAGTCCTCTATTAGATTATGCTGTTAAGGTGCTACACTCAATATGCCAGCAAATCTGGAAAACTCAGCAGTGGCCAGAAGATTGGAGAAGATCAGTCTACATCCCAATCCCAAAGAAGGGCAGTGCCAAAGAATGCTCCAACTACCGCACAATTGCACTCATTTCACACGCTAGCAAGGTTATGCTTAAAATTCTACAAGGAAGGCTCAAACAGTATGTGGATCGAGAACTCCCAGAAGTGCAAGCTGGATTTAGAAGAGGCAGAGGAACCAGAGACCAAATTGCAAACATGCGCTGGATTATGGAGAAAGCTAGAGAGTTCCAGAAAGACATCTACTTCTGCTTCATTGACTATGCAAAAGCCTTTGACTGTGTCGACCACAGCAAACTATGGCAAGTTCTTAAAGAAATGGGAGTGCCTGATCACCTCATCTGTCTCCTGAGAAATCTCTATGTGGGACAAGAAGCTACAGTTAGAACTGGATATGGAACAACTGACTGGTTCAAAATTGGGAAAGGCGTACGACAAGGCTGTATTTTGTCTCCCTGCTTATTTAATTTATACGCAGAATACATCATGCGAAAGGCTGGGCTGGATGAATCCCAAGCTGGAATTAAGATTGCCGGAAGAAATATCAACAACCTCAGATATGCAGATGACACAACCTTGATGGCAGAAAGTGAGGAGGAATTAAAGAACCTTTTAATGAGGGTGAAAGAGGAGAGTGCAAAATATGGTCTGAAGCTCAACATCAAAAAAACGAAGATCATGGCCACTGGTCCCATCACCTCCTGGCAAATAGAAGGGGAAGAAATGGAGGCAGTGAGAGATTTTACTTTCTTGGGCTCCATGATCACTGCAGATGGTGACAGCAGCCACGAAATTAAAAGACGCCTGCTTCTTGGGAGAAGGGCAATGACAGGCCTAGACAGCATCTTGAGAAGTAGAGACGTCACCTTGCCAACAAAGGTCCGTATAGTTAAAGCCATGGTTTTCCCAGTAGTGATGTATGGAAGTGAGAGCTGGACCATAAAGAAGGCTGATCGCCGAAGAATTGATGCTTTTGAATTATGGTGCTGGAGAAGACTCTTGAGAGTCCCATGGACTGCAAGAAGATCAAATGCATCCATTCTTAATGAAATCAGCCCTGAGTGCTCACTGGAAGGACAGATCGTGAAGCTGAGGCTCCAGTACTTTGGCCACCTCATGAGAAGAGAAGACTCCCTGGAGAAGACACTGATGCTGGGAAAGATGGAGGGCACAAGGAGAAGGGGGCGACAGAGGATGAGATGGTTGGATAGTGTTTTCGAGGTTACCAGCATGAGTTTGACTAAACTGCGGGAGGTAGTGGAGGACAGAGGTGCCTGGCGTGCTCTGGTCCATGGGGTCACGAAGAGTCGGACACGACTAAACGACTAAACAACAACAACAATTAGATTATGCTTTCAACAGAGCTGTGGAACGTTACTCATTCGTATAGACACAATGTGATATCACATCCAGAGGAGAAAACAAGTATGGAGAAAGCTTTAGTTGTCCTTGTACGCTGGTACAGTATAATGGTTAAGGACATGAACTATGAGCTGGAAGGTCCCTTGTGTGAATCACATTAATTCAGCCTTGAATTCACTTGATAGCTTTTACTGCGTCTCTGTCAGACACCCCCCCCCAAATCATCATCATGTTATATAAACAGCAAATGTCGCCTGTTCCTTTTCACTCAAAGCCTTGGAAACTGTTACATCAAAGTGTTGTTTGAAAGCCCAAGGTGTCCAAGGACTGATGATGTGGTTTAATTGATCAGAAGTTGTTCAAGGGCCTTTGAATTCTTAAGTTCATTGATGCTCCGCTTAAAACTCAGCAGTCAAGTCCCATTGTGATGTCAGAGAAGGTAAACCAATGGTAGCCAGAGCTGCCATGACACCTCTGGCTGCAAAGAGAGACTGTGAAATCAGAACTGATTAGCATCAAAAAATGGGGGTCATGCAGAGAGGAAGAAATGGAGGGGGCGGTTGGAAGACTGAATAAATCATTGAACACAGAGGAGCTTTCAAAGGGGAACAGAACCATGATCTGTTGTAATGACAGGGCCTAAGCTAATCTGTAACACGGGGGCGTTGTAAGGATTACTGAGCAATGTATATGAACAGATAGCTTTTCCTAACTGGTAAGCAATCTTATTGATTAGCTTTTCACTCTTCTCTTGGGAATTTTCCAGTGCTGCATAATTCCGCAAACATATTAGAACATCAATACTGCTTTTGTTAAAAAGAACAGTGTGATCTTTGGCATCTCTTAAGATCTAAGCTGTACCTCTTGCTCTCGTACACTCTCAGAAAACACAGACCGCTCTGTTGTGGTTCTGTTCTGCACAGGCCGAGTTTAGAGTGTTATGATTGTGTTACGTACAAGTGGACACAAAACTTCACAGCAGGCAGTTGTCCTTGTAGTTGAAACAGCCTTAGTTTTTACAGTCAATGTATTGAATGCTTTCTCGTCAATCTCTGAAATGGTACCTTCCAGTGGTTAGCGATATTGCCCCCTGATGTCTGGGGAAAAGATGAAGCAGGATGTAATCCTAAACTGCCATGTGTGTTGGGAGAGAAGCATACACACAACTACAGCCAGAAACTTGGCTAAACATGCAGTCTTCAGGTTAATATAAAAATGGCTTGTTCTATCAGTATGAGTACCCAGTTGGTCCAGAATGAAAGGACATACATTTCAGGTATGTCATAACTCAGCCTACAGAAGGTCTCAGGTTCAAATCCCTGGCATCTCTAGAAAAGATTGGAAAAGGTTCCTTTCTGAATACCCGGAGAGACACGTCAGTTGGTGTAGACCTGCCTTCCCCAAACTGGTACCTTCTCAGATGTTTTGAACCACATCTCCCATTATCTTTGACCATTGACCATGGTGGCTGGGACTGTTAGTAACTCTAGTCAAAAACATCTGAAGCACACTAGCTTGGGGAAGACTGATATAGACAGTACTATACGAGATAGGCAACTAGTTGGACTCTGTATAAGGCTGGTTCCTCTGCTCCTGCAAGGGAAGAGTTTTAAAATATAAATGTGTGGCTTCCTTCAGTGATGCGTTTCCTTGGTTCCAGGGATCGGACTGGCTTTGGCAGCTGCAGTGAAAGGCTACCGCTGTATCATCGTCATGCCAGAGAAAATGAGCATGGAGAAGGTCAGAGCTTCTTGTCATTTCAGATGCTTACAAATCGTCACTTGTTGTGTAATTGGTTAACTGGGACATCGTTAGCCAGCAACGCAGATGGCTGCATATGGGGTAGATGCTGTTTAGTAAAGTAGTTCTGAAACTTGCTGTTTCAGTGAGGTAGCAAAATGTTTAATGAGGTTCAGGATTTGGACTGACATTCAGTATTTAAAGTTTAGTCTGGCATTACGCTGGGAGTAAAATAGCTAACATCTGAATTAATACATAGTGAAAGTCACTCAAAGTCTTATAGCTTAAAGTTTAATTTCCCCATTGCTCAGGTGTTGTGTGGCGCATTTCACAAATTTGCTCCCTCTTTTTTGAAACCAGGTGGATGTTCTGCGAGCTCTTGGGGCAGAAATTGTGAGGACTCCAACTACTGCTAGATTTGACTCTCCAGAATCTCATGTCGGCGTGGCGTGGAGACTGAAAAATGAAATCCCTAATTCCCACATATTGGATCAGGTAAAGAGGCAGAAGGAGAGAAGTATTTCAGATAGCTAGGTCCTAAGTGGAATACAGTCCTTTTCATTCATCGTTCTAATATCTCAGTGAAGCTGATGTTATAATTCCCAATTCTCAGGCAAAGGGATGGAAAAGTCTCTGCCTGAAACCCGGGACAGCCTTCACAGGTCAATATAGACCAGTCTTCCCTGACTTGGTGCCTTTCAAGTATTTTGGACTACTCATCCCATCAACATCAGTCGGCGTGACTAATGGTCAGTTATGACTGGAGCTGTAGTCCAGAACATTTGGAGTGGCACAGGTTGGGAAAGGCTGATGTAGACAATACTGAGCTAATAGAACCAATGGCTTGTTTCATTATAAGTCAGCTTCCTATATAATCTTAAGTCAATTGGACTAAAGTTAATTGCACTTAACTTGTCCTCCAACTCATACACAATTGTCATCCTGTGGTGGGGCTCTGTTGTGGGCTAGTTAGCCACTGAAGAGGAGCAAACATTGGTGGTACGTAAGGAGCTTGAACACCTCTAAAAAAAAAAAAATTAAGTTAAGTAGTGCTGAGACCATAATTGGAACTCCCTTCCTGTTGCTGTCTGATAGGTTCCTTCACTGTATTCTTTTCGGTGCCTGCTGAAGACATTTTTATTTAGATAAGTCTTCCCAGGTGTTTAGAAAGTATGTATGAGTTCTACTTTGTTTTAGCCTATTCTGTTGTGGGTTAAACTTTTGGTATGTTTTAAATTATGGTTGTGAACTTTTTAGTGAGAATTTTATTGTTTTATCTTTTTTGTAAACCACTTTACAAAATCAAGCGGTATGTAAATTTTATGAAATAAATAAAATAATAGTACTTTGGCATGTTCTCCTCTGGGGGCATATCAAAGAACAGGGCCTTCTCCGCAGTGGCCCAAAATTCCAGAAACCAGATCCATGGAAGATCAGGCAAGTGCTATATGTAGAGATTTTCAAGTGGGCTTTGAAGACTTTCGCTTCCTCTCTGTAACTTTATGTGGATGAGGTAAATTAGACTGTCAAGATAATGCCCTAAATTGAAACTTCTACTGAGTCAGGCCACTGGTCATCTAGCCCAGTTTTGTCTACTGGCAGCTGCTCTCCAGGGTTTCAGGCGGTTTTTCCCAGCTCTGTCTCAAAACACCAGGAATTGAACCTGGCTCCTTTTGCATGTGCTCTGTCATTGAGCTATGGCCCTTCCTGATAGCATGAGGATTTGGTGTGGTGGGTTGTTCTTGTGTTTACTTTTTAGATTATTATTTAATGGGCTTGCTTTTAATGGTACTTGTAATAGCTGCTTTTTGCTATTGTATACTGCTTTGTGGAGGATTCTTCCTTCAAAAATCAGCTTATAGATTTATTAAACATTTAAGTCCAGCAACAGCCCTCTTTGTAAACTTGCCAGGCTGTTCTTTTTCTACATTTTCCTTTCATTTTTCAACATAGTACCGCAACGCCAGCAACCCCCTGGCCCATTACGATTCCACGGCTGAGGAGATCCTGCAGCAGTGTGATGGTATGTTCAGCTGGCGGGTAACCCTTGGGCCCCTCATCCTAGATGCTTTGAGGAAAGGGGGATTCTGGGAAATTGCAAGGCTACTATAGGGCCAGGATGCATAGAGACGTGGCATCAGTGGGTGTCCAACAGCCCCCAAGCTACTTTTCTCCTGCAAGTTTGCCATGCCCGAGAATTATAGAGTTGGAAGGGACCCCAAGGGTCATCTAGTCCAACCCCCTGCAATGCAGGAATCTCAACTAAAGATCTGTGACAGGTGGCCATCCAACCTTTGCTTAAAAACCTCCAAGGACGGAGAGTCCACAACCTCCCAAGAAGTGCTATGACGTCTTTTAATTTGCATGGTGTTCTAATGGCTGGAACCAAGATAAGGCTTCAACATTGCTATAACTTAGCAATTCCACAGCACATCCCAGTGCATAACGTATTTTACAATTCTTATCTCAAATTATTCTCAAAATAGCTCTCTGTGGCTGGTTAGGCTCGGTGCCAATTAACACGTTGCAACAAAGCGGATGTACTACCATGTATTTGTGTCACTGGGTAAATGAGGTACATGTCTGCTTCACACATTATCAAGTACACCCTAAATGGAGTGTGGGGTGGACCTGCGACATCCACAACATGTGAACCAGTAGCTAGAGACAGTGCTTTACCTAAAACCATCAGTGGAGCTTTGTGCCAGAGCAAAGATTTAGATATTGGTTTCCCATCTTGAAAGCCCATATCTATAGCTCTAAATGAGTATTTCATAGATCCATAGATACAGGATTATTGTTTCATTTGCTTATGTATTATTACATGCCCTAGGCTTTCAGGACCTGGCAGGCCAGACAGATTAGTAAATAAATATATTTGCTGGCATTTGCTATAGTGGAAATGTGAATCTAGGATTCACATAATCTATGGATTCTCTCTTATGTTTATGCAATTAATCTGGGCTCCAGTTGATGTTTTGGGGAACAATTCTATGATTAAGTTGTGATTCCTGCATTATAGGTGGTTGGACTAGGTCATGTTCACAGTACAGTCGTACCTCTACTTACGTATTCCTCTGGATACGGAATCTTTGGGTTACGGCCATGGCAAACCCGGAAGTGTATACTTCCGGGTTTCGCCGTGCGTGCATGTGCAGAAGCGCACCTCTACTTACATAATTTTCAGGGTGTGAACAGACCCCCAGAATGAATTACAGTGGTACCTCGGGTTAAGTACTTAATTCGTTCCGAAGGTCCGTACTTAACCTGAAACTGTTCGTAAACTGAAGTACCACTTTAGCCAATGGGGCCTCCTGCTGCTGCCGCGCCGCCGGAGCCCGATTTCTGTTCTCATCCTGAAGCAAAGTTCTTAACCTGAAGCACTATTTCTGGGTTAGCGAAGTCTGTAACCTGAAGCGTATGTAAACTGAGGTACCACTGTAAGTTCGTATCCGGAGGGTCCACTGTATAACCTATTGCATTTTTTGCATTTGCTAGCTTAAAGCCAGTAGAGGGAGCTCCCACATAGCATTTTTGTCTGATGAAATGTGTTTCTTCTGCCTGTACCATACTGAGGCAAAAACCTTTATACTAGAATTCTCTAAAAGACTGTATCCATTCAGATTTGTGTCTTTAATTCTTTTTGGCCACTTCAACTGTACACATGTTTCTGCCTCTCTGATAGGTCATGTAGACATGATTGTAGCTGGAGCGGGTACAGGAGGCACCATCACTGGCATTGCCCGAAAACTAAAGGAGAAATGCCCTGAATGCAAAGTAAGTCCCAGGCTAGGGCAGGCATCTCAATCACTGCTTCATCCTTTTCCATGGTTCATGGATTTATGTGATCCTGAGCCTTATTGGGATATAGGGAGTCTCATGAGCCTTGTGTTTTCTTCACCCTGTTACATTATCTCTGTTTGTCAAGCCTTCTGTTCTCATGTTCAAGGATGGGCCCAGGCAGACAGGAATTTCTGTCCTTAAAGCAGGCACTGGGACCTGTGAGACAGGCTTCTCACGACCAGAGTTTGCTTCCATTCTGTTCTACGGCCCCTGGGGTGACAGCCTTCACCATGCACACAGATCTGCCCCCAAAATGGAGCTCATTAGCAGTCATGGTGCCTGGGAAAAGCACTGTTGTTGCCATGATGTCATGGATTGCCACCAGCTGTATCATTGATTGCTGCCTGTTCACTTGCTATTTGCATTTTTATCATGTGTGTATGTCTAAGGAAAGTTGGGACTACTTGCACAGGCAGAACATTCTTATGTAGACCAGCTCATTATGTTCATGTTAAGCATTCTTGATGCAAGTGTCCTGTATACTGTTGCACACCTTGTGTGCAGCAGTCTGGTCATCACTCATTCCTTATCCTTAAATATGCACCTGGAAGCCCACAAGGGAAAAGCAGTTGAGGAACAATTCTGAGCAGAAAACCAGCAGTCAAGGATAGGGTCAAGTACACCCCAGAGCCAGTCGCCTTGGCATGGATGTTGAAATCATCCAAAACCAGCAGTCCAGAGGTTCCTCAACACCAGCTCTGTCAGTTCAGGCAGGGAGACTCTAGCAAGGTGGGCAGTAAACGAACAGAATCCCTAGTCTATTCTGATTGCCCAATGCCAGGAACACAAACTCTAGATCAACCCCCCAAACTAGACAGAAATTCCTATACTTTTTAAAATTTGGGAAGAATTGTGTGAAATTTGCCAGCAAGGTCACCCCTTTGGAGAATGTGAATACTACCAATTTTCAGAAAGATAGTTCAAAGAATCTAATAGTTTTATTGTGTCCAACATAGGCATTTCATCCTCGCATGAAACAGAATACTTAGTAGAATCTTAAGAGTAATAAAACACACTGGACATCTTGTATCCTGTACTGTGATTCCTTACAAAATTTGAGTGATATAGAGATGTATGTCACTGAGCACATAATATCATGTTTCCGTCTGTATCACCTGTTGGGGTTATATATATGTAATGAGAGCTAGCATCTGAATGGGATCCAGAGCACACTTGTTGACATTCGCCCTTTCACTAAGCCAAACGAAAGCAGTGTAGGAGCAAGTGAGTTTTTTCATGTGCTTTAAAAGCAATGATTGACATCAGGTTTGGTGTTTTCCAAGTTTTAATGACAGGGAAAACATCTTTGCGATGCCACAACAATTTTGACTTACCATGACTGATTTAACAATGCTATTCTTGATAGCCAAACACTGACTCAATGCTAAAAACTCTCTTGCAGATTATAGGTGTTGATCCCGAAGGATCCATTCTTGCAGAGCCTGAAGGACTAAATAATACAGACAGGACAACATATGAAGTGGAAGGGATTGGATACGACTTCATCCCTACTGTTCTGGACAGATCAGTAAGTCAGACTCCCCTCATGTGCATGCCTGCTGAACACATCTTGCTGGTGTGTCCATAATTCTTATGTCTTTGGAAAGGCCTTTTTTGCATCTGATTTCCTGCTGTGAACTTAGTCACGCTTCCTCAGGAAATGCATAGACACTGAGTGTTTAGCTTTGCTTTCCAAGATTTCCTATGTCCTTTTTCATAGATCCTCATCACTCTTTGTCTTTATTTCCCTATGGCTACACGTGGCTCATTCCTTGCCAAAATAATGCAGGCAGAGCAAATAATGGAGCTCAGAAATGCATATGCAAATGTGCCTAATATTTTCCCATTGAGCAGTAGAAAATCTGTGGATGTAGTCAGCTGCCTTCTGCTGACTCAGACCATTGGTTGGTCTAGTTCAATATTGTCTACACTGGCAATTGCTGCTCTCCAGGGTTTTTGGGCAGGAGTGTTTAGCAGCTGTACCTGAAGATGCTAAGGATTAAATATAAACATCCACCATTGAAATGCACAATAAAACAACCCCATTAATACAGCACAGCAGTTGTAACAGGAGACTGAGGAGATCGAGGGGATGCAGCAGGAAGACAGTTTCCAGACTTCTCCCAAATTTGTGGCAGTGAACCCAAGAATCTGCCACTAGAATCCATGTCTTCTGTCCCACACTGAATTTCTTGGCCTGCTTAGTATCGACTTAAGGGCCCAAGTGCGGAGACAGGTTCAAGGCTTCATGTTTTTTTTGTTTCCTCACCCTTTCTTCCAGTTGGTGGACAAATGGTACAAGTGTAATGATGAAGAATCTTTTGCCTGTGCGCGCATGTTAATCAGAGATGAAGGATTGCTGTGTGGTAAGTGCTTTCTGAGGGCTATATTTATATTCATTGAGAATTGAGTACTCAAGGTGACAGTAACAGTTGAGAAGGAACCTCTTTGCTCTTGAGACCAAGTCATACTTTCCTATTTGTCACACTTGTGGGTCACTGGTATATGAGTACTGTAAAGCATCCCGTTTGGTAGCTTTTGAAAAAATAAATAAAAACAGCAGTAGATTGTTGTGAGGGGCGTATTCTTAATTGCCTGCATAGGCCTGGCAGAATAGAAAAGTATTCCGCAGGCATTCAGAAGTTGGCACAGAAGGCACCCGTTGTCCAGACATTAGAAGATAATGTCACTTATTTTAGAATATATATCCAATTAAGCACCTGCAACTGTACCTGTAGTTGCTTCTCGGCTTCAGCACACAATAAAGGCAGCTCTAATTATGGAGCCCTTTCTTATTTTAATTTTTTTATTTAAAACAAAGATAAAACAACTACATACAGTCAGAGAATCATCTCTGAATACTCCACAGAGCTTTGTCAAAGCGTTTATGCTAAAATCATCACAATCTTAAACACAAAATGATGCATTATAACCTCCATCGCTTTGGCGGTTCCAACTGAACATTTCCATGAAAGGATGAGTCTTTGCTGCTATTTGCTGGCTCTTGCAGAACACCAAGCTTTTCTGAACAGAAAGAATGAGGAAATGATTGCTTGGGTTGTTTTCTTCCCTCCGACACCACTGTTGCCTGTATGATACACATGCCAGTCTTGGTTGTAATATGGCAGTAGCAGAAAGGCAATCTTGAGAGGAAAGGCAAAAGATTCAGTTAGAAAAGTAAGCTCCAACGTGCTGATTTTTTTGCCAACATTTTTACATAACTCCATTACACCATTTAACAAGATTGAATTTCCAGTGCATTTCTGGGAACAAGTTGAGAGATAGTGGCTTGCACCAGGCTGGTCTATTTAATGATGCTCATCTTATCCTGGGGCGAGTAGGAATATGTCCTTTTTATAGTTATTGATGGATGAGCACTTTGGGGCACTTCTGTTGTTGTTTGAATACTTGTTGTGCTGTATGTATTTTATGACTTGTAAGTCACTTTGAGACAACTTTTTTGTGAAAATTGATGAGATGGTGATAATGGATACTTCGTTACGTGATCATTAGGCTCTCCCACTGTTCTTTGTCTCCTTTTACATCTGCATTTTCAAAATGGCTTCCATGCCGTTTTAATGGTGTCCTCTGTCTTCTGTCAGGCGGCAGCTCAGGCAGTGCTATGTCTGTTGCCGTCAAGGCTGCCAAAGAGCTGAAAGAAGGACAGCGCTGTGTCGTCATCCTTCCAGATTCTGTCAGGAACTACATGTAAGTAGCTGTCTTATTTCTCTGTTCCTGATGCTGACTGTGAGGTAGGGGACCCTGCCTGCATGACTAGCACTGCCCATTTGGCATTGCACCTCTGAATGTGATGTGGCAGCAGCATGGCTAAGTGGCTCCAGCACCGCTGCTGTAGTGTATGAAAGGCCGCTAACATAATAATAAGAATTAATAATAATAATTTTATACCCCGCCCATCTGGTGGTTGGGTTTCCCCAGCCACTCTGAGTGGCTCCCAACAGAATGTTAAAAACATGGAACATTAAAAACTACCCGAACAGGGCTGCCTTCAGATGTTTTCTAAAAGTCAGGAAGTCGTTTATTTCCTTGACATCTGATGGGAGGGCGTTCCACAGGGCGGGCACTGCTACCGAGAAGGCCCTCTGCCTGTTTCCCTGTAGCTTCAGTTCTCGCAGTGAGGGAACTGCCAGAAGGCCCTCGGTGCTGGACCTCAGTATCCGGGCAGAATGATGGGGGTGGAGACGCTCCTTTAGGTATACGGGGCCAAGGCCATTTAGGGCTTTAAAGGTCAGCACCAACACTTGGAATTGTGCTCGGAAACATACTGGGAGCCAATGTAGGTCTTTCAGGACCGGAGTTATATGGTCTCAGTGGCCACTCCCAGTCTAGCTGCTGCATTCTGGATTAATTGTAGTTCCCAGGTCACCTTCAAAGGTAGTCCCACGTAGAGAGCATTGCAGTAGTCCAGGCAGGAGATACAAGAGGACGGGCACTTGAAGTTATGGCATCTCAGATGAGGCCCACCCTCTCACGCTCACTGCCATTGCCCCTGTGCTGCCCTCCACCTCAAGCTCACTCACTCTGAGAGACTGCCACTGTTCAGTGATTTTCTTGGGTCTGGACCCCCCTCTGCCAGTTTTTCCACCCATCCTTCCCACTGCCACTTTCATGCCCTAGCCTAGCCATGTTGACTTCTCCCTTGCAGGGCTGGTGCCTGTGTCATGGCCCAGTTTGACCTGTGGGTGAGCCAGCCTGATTATATTCTCCTTATGTAGACTTTTACAACTGTCTCACTGAGAACCAAGCGTATTAAAAGAGAGCTGTTTATTCTACGTGCAAGCTATGAAATGTTATGCCGTGTCATCCTTTACAGCTTATTTGCTTTTAAGGCAGGTATAACCTAAATTGCTACTTGTGACTTGTTTTGTTTCTTGATTGCTTCCAGGTCCAAGTTTTTGAATGACAAATGGATGACTCAAAAAGGCTTCATGAAAGAAGAAGATGACATTATTAACAAGCCCTGGTGAGGTGACCATGCCTATGAAGGCTTAGTAAAATAAGTTGCGACCAAAAACTCACCCTTAAGTCAAAATATTTTTTCTAATATGGATAGTTAAGTCTACACAAGCTAACTTCAGAAATATGTCCAGAAGTAATGTTGCTTTGGATAATTGCTGCTGTTTGAAGTTATCTGCCCCTCTCCCTGCATCTACCTCCACCTCAGTCATAAATATTAAAATGGCATCTAGTGCCTTGTTGGCATTACTCAGCTTTAACTAGGGAGTTTATAGGGCAGTCATTATTCAGTACTAGTTCTGGTATAATCCATTTACAAATTGTGGGGGGAAATTAAGGGTACATTTCTTGCCAGTGTGATATAGTGGTTAAGAGCAGTAGTCTCGTAATCTGGTGAACCGGGTTTGCGTCCCCGCTCCTCCACATGCAGCTGCTGGGTGACCTTGGGCTAGTCACACTTCTCTGAAGTCTCCCAGCCCCACTCACCTCACAGAGTGTTGTTGTGGGGGAGGAAGGAAAATGAGATTGTTAGCCGCTTTGAGACTCCTTAGGGTAGTGATAAACTGGGATATCAAATCCAAACTCTTCTTCTTCTTTTCTTAAATTCTCTTTTCCCCTGCCTCTATTTTTGCTGTGATGATTATGCATGGAGGATGTGAAACTGAAGAGAAAGTCAATGACTTGGCAAAGTCTGAATCTAGGTCTCCAAGATGCAGTAACATTACAACTCATATTGTCCACACTGACCCACTCTAGGCTCTGGAGATATAACAGTGTTTGTTCGTGTTGAAGAGACAATTCCAGCTGTACTAAACTAGGCATTAGATTTTGATTTCCAGAGGAATGGCCATGTTAATCTGATGCTTATGGCACCATATAGGCCAACGGGTTTATAGTGGCATAAACTTTCATGGACTCAGCCCCACTTTATCAAATCCATGAAGTGCTAAGCACAGTTGGCAGAGGTGTGCGAGAGAGAAAGGCACGTACACACAGCAACTGTGAAAAGTACAGGCTGTGGAAATTCTAAGTCAGGCTTAAGACACACAGAGTGACCCTTCACAACAGCAGTAGTTTATGATAACCCAATTATCCAGATTTTATTATTGTGGTACGATGGCTGTGTTATTGTCAGTTATGGTCACTTGGCTTAAACTGCATAGGATAGTCACAGACTGTCCTTTTTGCATTCCATGGCTGCTACTTCCATTTCTCTTTTTCCCTATGTCCACCTGTGTATATTCATAGTCGTACCTCCGTTTATGTAACCCTCTGGTTATGTAAACTTCAGGATGCGTGCACGGCAAACCTGGAAGCATTTTACCGGGTTTCGCTGTATGCACAGAAGCGGTCCTCAGGTTGCGGAAACCTCGGGATCCGACTGGATCTCTGGAATGGATCCCATCCACAACCGGAGGTAAAAAGGTAAAGGTAAGGGTACCCCTGGCCGTTAGGTCCAGTTGCGGATGACTCTGGGGTTGCTCACTCATCTCGCTCTATAGGCCGAGGGAGCCAGTGTTTGTCCGCAGACAGCTTATGGGTCATGTGGCCAGCATGACTAAGCCGCTTCTGGCGAACCAGAGCAGTGCATGGAAATGCCGTTTACCTTCCCGCCAGAGCAGTACCTATTTATCTACTTGAATTTGACGTGCTTTCAAACTACTAGGTGGGCAGGAGCAGAGACCAAACCCCGTCGCGGGGATTCAAACTGCCGACCTTCCAATCGGCAAGCCCTAGGCTCTGTGGTTTAGACCACAGCGCCACCCGCATCCCTTGCAACCGGAGGCACCTCTCTCTCTCTCTCTCTCTCTCTCTCTCTCTCTCTCTCTCTGTGTGTGTGTGTGTGTGTACAGATTGCTAACTGAGGACAAATCTTTGTGTCTAATATAGGTAGACTACAATCACAAGATCTTGTGTACTTAAAAAAAAAAACCTCTTAGTCATTCAGGTGGCACAAGACTCTTTAAAATGTTGATGGTTAACTCTTTTCAAATAGGGAGGGGTTTTTTTTTTACTATTTGTCCTGGCTCTGAGCATCCATATAGTCTCATTTGAGCCAAAATACACCATATGGTGAAAGGTTACCCCAGCCAGCATAGCCAGTCATCAGGAATGATGAAAGTTGCATGCTCTAAACATCAATCCATCCTAAAGACAAGCATGTGCTCCGGAATACCCTGAACAACCTTTTCTGTTAGTAGGACAGAGGGCACTTAAATACAGTAATTGGCTTCATGAGCGTTTCCAGGAAAAGCTTACGTTAATATACAAACTACTAAGATGCAACTGTTTCTCGGTCCTTGAATTGCTTGTGTAAATTCCTGGGTGGAGAGTGATTTTATATTTGTTTTGTTTATTTTCCTAGGTGGTGGCACTTGAAAGTTCAGGAATTGTGTCTCTCTGCTCCCCTGACAGTACTACCAAGCGTTACCTGTGAAAAGACCATTGAAATACTCAGAGAAAAGGGATTTGACCAAGTACCTGTTGTTGATGAATCTGGGTATGTGTAGATTTTCCTCCCTTCCAAGTATACCCAGTTTATAAATGTATATTTAGTATCTAGGTGCACACACATAGTCATTCCTGCCATTTGGTTTCATCCACCTCGTTTCATGATCCCATCTGGTTTGCTTCTCTGAATTTTCAACTATGAGCCTTCGCCTGCATTTTGCTCACCAGATCAATCCCCTGGTACAGAAAGTCTCCTGAAATTGGTTGATCAGGCCCCTGATTAGAGACTAATTTGGAGCAAAACCTCCCACCTTTTTTGTTTTTCTGTCCCTGTGCTATATAGGACATCAACAAAGATTTTTGATTGTCACTTCCGTGGCTTTTTAAAATCTTCTCTTAAAATCATGGTATGGTTTATTATCTTTTGAGGGCCAGAGTCATCTGCTTCAAATGACCCATAAAAGAATTAACTGAGCCTAAATTGCATCTCAGTCCTGAAGTCACCAGGCATGAAATAGGCAAGTGGGATGGTCAGCATTGCAGGTGGGTCAGACAGGGACAAGTTGCAATGCAGGCAGGATGTTCACTCCCAAAAGTTCATCCCAGTTAACAACAGAAGCTAAACGAGGTTTATTCTGTGACTCTCACATCATTTGCAATAAAAGCAGCGCATGCAAAAGAAAGACCAACTTTATCTAACACACAATTTTATCCAAATTGTACAGACTGGGAAACTGGGGAAGTGATGACTGAGAAAGACGCAGCATCTTTGAACTTTCTGTTTCTAGCAACAAGGCTTTTTATGTTATCCTAAAGCAACTGTGTTAGGAACTGTGCATAACTAGTCTTTGTCTAAGAATATAGCTTTGCAAGAAAATCCAGCAAAGCAAGTTGCCCTGAGTGTTGTACATAAATGGAAAAATGGCTCATATTTAATAATAATAAAATGACAATAAGGTAATTATAATAATCTATACTGTGGTATGCATTCCCGCAGTGTATTATTATTATTATTATTATTCCTCTTCAGGGTTAAAGCACACATTTTTTGGAAGGGGAGCAATTAGGAAAGGGAAAACGGTAAGCAGGGAAAGTTCCTCATCCCTTCCATGCTAGTTCTCCACACTTAAACTCCTTCCTCCAGAGGTTTATAAAGAAAATGGTGTTTGGATGCTATTAAATAGAACCTGTGGTTTTACCCCTAAGGATTCTGCGCGCCCCTGAATTCAAATTGAGAGGGATTCTGTAAATATTGGCCTAAAACATTAAACTGATAAAAAAGGAAAGACCCACAACTCACCCAGTAGAAAACTGTGTCTAATACCTTCTTCTTTTCAGATTGATTTTGGGAATGGTTACCCTTGGCAACATGCTTTCTTCACTGCTTGCTGGTAAAGTGCAGCCATCAGACCAAGTCAGCAAAGTAATCTACAAGCAGTTCAAAAAGGTATCAAAGTCTTCTGGTGTCTCTTGTTCCTTTCCCTGACCCGCACCATTGCTGAGGGGGGAAAGAGGTTTTTGGCAAGGGGGAGATTGTTTGACTAAAATGTATGATGCACATTAAGGAAATTATACACAGTTACACACAGTTTTAGATACTGTTTTGCTGTAGGGTTGTTCACATGTTACACTGAGCACACAGGCACAGGCGGTCTCTACACGTTTGCAAGGGCTTGTGTGAAAAAGTGAACACAGCTCAACTGCTGTGTACTCTTTGAACATTACATGCGAACAAGGTTACATATACTGATCAACTCCTGTGTACACGATATTGTACATATGAACACCGCTTACAAAATCTGGATATGCCTATTTTGTGAGAAAACACGTTTGTTTTTAAAATATTATACCTATTTGTGAAAACCCAGGGGTAATTTGTATGCCCCTGAATAGCATTTGCTGGAAATCACAGCTGGGAGGAGTGTTGTGGCCTCCAGGCTCTGCTTGCAGGCTTCCCACAGGCACCTGCTTGGCCACTGTGAGAACTGGGTGCTGGAGTAGATGGGCCATTGCCCTGATCCTGAAGAGCTCTTTTTATGTTCATAACAGACTCCATCTGTACTATACAGTTAAAGCACCATACATACCACTTTAAACAGTCATAGCTTCCCCCAAAGCAATTTCAAAATTGTACAGCTGTACCTTGCTTCTCGAATGTAATCCATTCCGGAAGTCTGTTTGACTTCCAGAAATGTTCAAAAACCAAGGCGCGGCTTCCGATTGGCTGCAGGAGCTTCCTGCACTCAGTTGGAAGCCGTGTCGGACGTTCAACTTCCAAAAAACGTTCGCAAACCAGAACACACACTCCTGGGTTTGCGGCGTTTGGGAGCCAAAACGTACGAGTACCAAGGTGTTTGAGAACCAAGGTACAACTGTAGTTTGTTAAGGATGTTGAGAGGAGTTAGGAGACTTCCATTCCCCTCACAGAGCTAATGTTCCCAGAGTGGTTTAACAGTCATTCCCTTTTCCCAGGGGACTGGGAATTGTTGCTCTGTGAGGGAACTAGGGATCTCCTAACAACAGAGTAAAAAGATAAAAACAAAACCCTACATTTTAAAAAAAATCTGATAAAAACGTAAGACACAGAGCAGTATGTTAGCACAGAGCTGATGTGTATCTATGTGTACTAGAGTCGGACTACAGTTAGCCCACCCCAAGTCAAACAATTTAGCCTATACAGTCATACCTTGGCTCCCGAACACCGCAAACCCGAAAGTGAGTGTTCCAGTTTGTGAACATTCTTTGGAATCCAGACGTCCTACGGGGCTTCCGTGGCTTCCGATTGGCTGCAGGACCCTCCTGCAGCCACTCAGAAGACACGCTTTAGTTTCCGAACATTTTGGAAGTCGAACGGACTTCCAGAACAGATTCCGTTTGACTTCCAAGGTACGACTGTACAGACCTGGGGAAAATGACTGAACTCTGAAGAAGGGCAAACATGCCTAGCAATTAATGCTAGTAATATTTTAACACAATACTGATAAATAGGGACAGTTGGAAGGTATGTTAGTCCCATTTTGATTTTGGTCTCAAGAGTTTGAGTCTTCCCAGTGGATAATGAGACTCTTGGCATCTGGTGTTGTAATTTTTTAGCAGGCACAATAGTTTCTGCAGGATTCTGGCAGCTGTTTCATGAGCAGTATTAGGATGGCTGGATCCACAAAGGCTTGTTTGGAGGGGAATGCAAACTATGGCAAAGTAAAACCAAGATGCAACACTTTGGGTAAAATTACCATTAAAAGCTTGTTTGCAGCACATAACTGAAATAGACAGCTACATACTCTGTGAAACTGCAGCTGAAATCTCGTGCATGTTTATTTGGGGGGGGGGCTAAATCCAGTTAAACAAGTGACATTATTGTAGCTTACTTTAGTCAATGTCAGTGAAATATTCTGCCTGTTAAATTCTCTAAATAGGAAGCATGGACATTCATGGGGGGCAGCCCTCCCCCCGGATGAACCGTAACCCTCAGATTCTGATCTTTTATTTTTGTGAAAAACATTTGCAGCAGCTGAGATGAGAGGCAAATTGTGCCGGCACAATTTTGAAAATATTTTGTGAGAAACAGCTCTTGAATCTCAGTTTTTTACTTTGCCTCACCCTGAAAAATATCCTGCAGACGCACATAACTGGAAGAGCAGCACTTTACAGCTTGTGGCAATCCTAAGCAAATCTGCTCAGAAGCTGGTCTCCACTGAGTTCCTTGAGACTTACTTGAAGCCTAAGGGAACTTACATGCAAACCAAGGTGTACCTTAAAAGCGACACTTCTACTTCGCATCAAACTAATGCTTTAGCAAATATATTTTCTAATTGTTAAAATTCTGAGGCTAAAATGTAACCTGCACCTAATCACTTCATGTTTTCTACTAATGCTTCGTGGTCACATTAAATGAATTTAATTTCTTCCCTAGCTATCAATTGAATCACCGTGCAAAGTGTATAATCTGGTGCGTAATTAAGCAACGTAGCTTCTCTCCTCTCTAAGTGTAACTGGTGTTCTTACGGTGGAGGGGGCCCATGTTGCCTAGTGGCAAATAGCAAGGTTACATAAGCTGCAGTCTGCGGGCAACTACCATACCAAAAACAAAGAGCTTCTGACGCTGGGGGAAAATAGCCTTTTTGGACTGGAGGCCAGCTGCTTCTGCAGTCAAATGTTCATCCCCAGGTAGCGGGATTGGGGGAGAAGGATGCAACTGGGTTTAAAGATGTGTGCTGTTTGCCTCTGGATAAAAAATTCAAACCCTGTATTGTTTATTCCTTTTTATGGCTAAAGCCAGGGCTGTGGACCTTCTGTCCTTGTGCCATACAAACTTGGCAAAATAAGCAGATGTTACATAATTTGCATAATTTATTCAGGTTGCAGAATTTTTGCCTTAGCATGGAATGTTGATTATCCTGGCACAGAATTTTAATCTGTACTGTTACTTTTTAGAAAGTAGAGTATACCCAGCCCTGGCTGTAGTTCCTGGTTCTTTAGTGACAATTTCTGGGGACTGTCTTCCTTTCTTCTGGGAGCTCAAACACTGTTGCCTGGAGTGTCCCTCCTTCATACAACTCCTTTACTCTGTAACCAACATTACCACTAATAATTTCATTCCTTTTTAAAAGATTGCTAACGTACTACAAAGAAATGTGATAAAATGGCCCTTTTTAAAATTTTGAACCATAGACTGCCAATCTACTTTAGATGTTTTGTCACTGAAAGAGAAAATTTTGAACAGCCTTATTATTATAGAAGAAAATTATTGGGTATACTTACAGTTGATTCGGTTGGTTTGACTGGGAGACTGAGTTGTTCCAGTAAACCAAGAAAAGGTTCTTTCCATTATGTTAAGATACAATCGCTCCTAAATTTATAGTATTATATTACATTTAAAGTTACGAAATCCTGATGGGTCTTTGTAAGCATAGATCGTGATTGATTGCCATAATGGTATTGGTGATTAAAAAGTGCAGGAAGGCTCCTGTGAGTATAAATTGAAAGCAACTGAATTAAAACACAGCACTGTTGTGCTTAGTGCCTCTGTTCTTGCTCTGTCTGCTTCCCTCTCTTAGACTTCAAAAATCTTATTTCCTACTGAATTGACAAGTACTGGCATTCTTGGCTCACAAGCCTAGAATCTAGGACAATAATGATGATGGGCAGAAAATGTAGATTTTGTGTGCTTGAGTGTTTCGGAGGACATTGTTTCAAGCCAAGTCGGTGCGGATAAAATTGCCAGCTTTATAGACTACAGCGATAAGTCCCTACTTTCTATTGTGTGAGACTGAAGAAAGGCCAAAGGATACCACAGCCTCCTGTCCCCTTCTCCTGTTGTACCTGAGCAGCCTTATTTTGAGGATTGAGCTGATCTCAGTTGTGTTTCACAGGATTACATTTATAATGAGTTGGCTCCAAAGAATTGTAAGTGGAAGGGAAATGCCTGCTAGTGACCTTCCAGTAAAGCTTGCACATGAGTTTGTGTGCTTCTGTGATTGGTTTTGTGGCACAAGAGATTGCACAAGCTCTTGTTCAGGTGGAACAACATGTTCACTTTTCTCACATGGTGCTCTAAGCTTTAAAGCTTGGTGAAAACCTGGGATGGGGAGACTGTGGCCCTCCAGATGTTTTGGGTGGCAGCTCTCACCTGCTGCCACCATTATGGTCAAGGATGATGGGAATTGTCTGCCACAGGTTCCCCATCTCTGGTGTAAAGCAATGCTTTCATATGCTGAAGGTTCCTCCGGCTTGTGGAAGGGCCCTTTTGGATCTTGGCCACAAAATACAGGCAGCTTAGATAGTGCCTTTTTCATTCTGCAAGTTTCTTTTGATTGATTGAGCCATAGTATTTTCTGTTTTCCCACAGCTCACGTCAGTAGCAATGCATTTATATCACAACTCCTGAAGTCCAACTCCCTGTCAAAGTGAGATATCTGCTACTGCAGCGCCTGTAATACTTGGCCATCTAGACTTTACTTAAGTGGCCTGGGTATTCATTGTTTTGCTGGCCTATATTGCTAGGAATGAAAAGCAATATCCCTGTGGGGAAGTTCAGTTCTGGAATATGGACTTGTACTTTGTTTCTACTGAATGGCTTTTATAGTTTTTCTCAGACCTCTTATTTTGTCCCAAATCGCCTCCTTCCAGCTCTTATTGCCAGAATTGGAAAATAAACCACTAGTAAAGGTGTGTGTTTCTGAACTTGCAGTTGCTGTTCTTTAAGCAGAGAGAACACATGGCTCTCATTGGGTTTTTACATTACCATGCTCTACAGACATGTTTTTCTTTCATTCCACTTCTCTTTAAAACACCAACATTTAACATGAACACACACAATGAAAAATAAAGATTCATATGATAACTGCCATATCATGGCACAAATACTACTTTCAAAAGCTTGTTGGATTGGGGTGCTTATCTATCAAACTTGTAAGGCTATATGCAGTTGGTTTTAAAGTCTGTTTCTATTTGCAGATTCGTCTGCAGGACAACTTGGGGAAGCTGTCCCATATTTTGGAAATTGATCATTTTGCTCTGGTGGTGCACGAACAGATTCAGTGTAAGTAGAAGACCTGGCAAGAATCTTACTGTCTCTGCCACACTCCCCGTTGGCTATATAACATATAATAGCAGTTAATGGCAGTGAGAATCTTCTGTGTCTTATATAGGGCACATGAAGGAGCCACAGGATATTCTCCACACATATGAGGGTAAGAAATAAGCTATGCTAGTGGAGGCTAAGATTCTCACTATGCCAGTTCTGGGTTAGACAGGGGAAGTGCCCAATGCATACATACCCTGACCTCCCATTTCTTTGGTGCGTCTCCAAGAGTACAATGTCTCATGATATGAGTAAGTGTTTGCAGAATCCAGCCTCATATGCTGTTGCATTGCTAACTTAGTTGCAATCTTCCCTGAGTTGAAAATCAACAATTTCTCACCTGCCGGAGTCCTCCTCTTGCAATTTGGATTGCCTTTCTCCAACAGAGCCCGTGGTCTGTTGGTGCCTTAGTTGGTGAATGTAGGCAGGGGAAAGTGGTCCAGACATTCTTGTCCCACCACATTCTGTTGTGGTGGTGGTGCTTCTGCTGCTTTCCACTGCTTTGTCCTTCACAATTTTTATTTTAACTGAGGTGCAAGGCAGAAGACAGAGGACTTCAACTATGAAACTCCTGCATTTGAACTAGGACTAGGCAGAGCACAGTGGCTCTATCTAGAGACGCCTCTGCTGTTTGTGCTCTGAAGGTCATAGTTAGAAGATGACAGGCTTTGAGGCCTAACCCTAACCCTGTTGAATTTAGTAGGATTTACTTCTGAGTGAACATGAGCAAACAGGATGGTTAGACATGGATATCTATGCCTCTATCAACATAAAAGCTTTAAAAATATGATGTGGAACAAGCAGAAAGGCTGGTGCCTCAACAACTAAATAATACACTTCATGCAAGGCAAAAGCTACAGTGCCTTGCTCCATTTACCTCTGAAATGCTCCTTGCTTAGTGCTCTTTGTGTAGAACATTGGGTTGGGGTTAAGATGACTGAGTCAGGCAAATTGCCCTTAGGAGATGGTAGCAATCCCATATTCTTCTTTTGCTTCCTCAAAAATGCCTGTTTGGTGCACTGACACCATATTGACTTTAACTGAGTGCTAACACTGCAGTGCTAACAGCATAGGCAGGACCAATTACCAGGAGCAGATTAAGGAAGCCATCCTCTCCCCTTGTACTGATCTTGAGAATGCCTCGTGTCAATGGCAAGCTAGGATCTGCCTACTATACTTTAATTTCAGTTGCTTTTTTTGGTCTTGTATTTTTAAATTAGTTTTATAGGGGGAAAGTACATATATTTTCAATAACCAAAACATATACAGCGCAAGAGAAGATACTCATGCCTTGAGACACAAGTAGTAGTTTGAAAATTGTGTATGTTAGCGTTTGGTTCCTCAACTTATGCCTTGTCATGTTCTTCTCCCCTCTATAGATCACAGCAATGGCCAATCCAGCAAAAAGCAAATGGTCTTTGGTGTTGTCACAGCAATCGACTTACTCAACTTTGTGACTGCCCAGGAACGACGAAGAAAGGCAACCTAATTTCAAGAAGCACATTGGTGGCAGCTGCTTCAGTAGCTTTTAGGGTTTTAAGTATCTTTCCCCCCCCCCCCTTCCCATTTTTGTTAAGACAATCTCAATTTGATTTTATTTTTTTAATCTAACCAAATAAACCAAGCATCATTAGTGGAACCACATGGGTTGTAAGCAAGGTTCTGCAGTCATAACTTCCAGTATGTTAAGGAGCACACTGAAAAAGTAACCCAAACTGAATTTATGGTAGTCATCAGGATCGCTGCTGTTCAGTGAGAGGTTGTCTCCTCCACAAAGATTGGTTCTCTTTTGCTATGATACAGCTGAGTTGCAGAACCCAGAACTGAGGAACTAGCAATAATGGCTGGGGTGACCAAACCGTTAATGTCTCTGATAGTGGCCACATGGGGTTCTCCCCAAAGCACACCGTTCCTGCTTTCATGAGTGCAATGTACCTTCAAACTCTTCCTCACTAGTGTTGCAGGCTTGGGAGGCCTAGCTGCAACCTTGGGCATCTTATTCACATTACAACCTGCTAGGTGTCGAGGCTCCTGTCTTCTGTACTGAAAACACACAAAATAACATCCAGGCCTTCAGTTCTCCCTTACTAGATGTTTGATATCCTCTTCCGCACTCTGGGAAAATCGTGGAGATGGGGCAGGGCAAGGAAATAATTCCACACTGCTTTTTCACTTGTAAGTGGATACAGTGTTTTTTTGAGCCACACTGCAAATTATCTCTTTGTGTTGCCAATTTACAGTCTGGATTATTGTCTGCACGTTGCTCATAAGGTAAACAGATGTACAGCAGCAACATCAAAGAACACAATTCTCCATTGCTTTAGGTCATTGACTCTGCCAGGTGTAATATGGAGAGTTTTTATTTCCATTAACCTAACCTTGGACAATTTGGCTAATAGACTATTGAACACCAAAATTATTCTCTAATTGCCGCCCTGTGTAGGCCAAAGAAAGTTTAACAAATGCCCTAATCTTTCATGGAAATTCTTAATGATGATTCTTATCTAGAAGTATGTCTACATTTGTTATATTGTGTTGCTTTACGCCAGCTTCTGTTCTACTTTGCACATGAGTAAGCTAATGTTGTGTTATGTTTGGCTTGGTGTTTAATGCCACACCCCTTAGTCTTTATGGGGGATACGGGAAACACATTTGGCTCTTCATTTACTCAGGTGAATTTGTTTAATTGAATTGATGTTGTTTTCCCTTCTGCGACTTCCTCTAATTTTCACTGGAAATTTTTAAGAAGCATGATACCGATACTGTGATTTCTTTTGTTTTGTTTTTTGCCGTTCTATCTATACTTGTGTTTTATGTCAGAAAACCCTCTTGCTACAATCAAACATTCAGTGAAGTGTGCATAAGAACATTGGTTTCATGTAGAAAACTCAGATTTATATATAAAACTTACCTCTACTTCTTAGTGTAAATTCAGTTTGGTCCAGTTTATAGCAGATGAAATACCCGTTGTCCAATATTTTGTTCAGTATTGTAATCACCAAGCATTAGCATTTTAGCATTATAAAAAAAAGCAAATCCATATGTTTCTAAAAGTTTTGTTCCAAAAAAGCTAAATAAAAATTATTTCATTTCTGACAAACTAACTAGACTGCATAGTTTGTTATTATCATTATCATCATTTATTTTATTGTCTTTGAAGTCCAGAGAGGGTGAATCACAGTGATCCTTTGTTGGGGGGCAGGGATGCATTGATCCAGTGTCCCCTCCCTATTCTCCAACTGATCAGCAGCAGTGTAAGAGATGGTGGCACCAATCATATTTTTGGAGGCAGTTTTCAGTCCGGCACAAACTTCAACCAGGCCCTGTGTCTGGTTTGTGCTGGAGTCTTTAACAACAAGCAGGGTTGGGTATCCAGAAAACAATATCCATATGCCCATAACATATGACATCTGAAATGGAAGCTAATTCTTGCTTGTGCGGTTATAATACTGGTTGTAGCAATGTCTGGTCTGCCAAGTTGGGAGTACATTACTGTGGAGGGGGTTTCTTTTTGTTGTTTTTTTTTAATTAGTCCAAGTCTTTAGAAATTTATCCTGGAGCCCTTAATCTGATGGGATTGACAGAGGTACATACGGTATTGCCTCTGTCTTTGGCAGATGCGCCTAATGTATTTGCACTAATGCAGATCACTCAGCTTGGGTGGGTGTTAAATGGTGCATCCTTGGAGGAGGGTGTACACCAGACCATGAATTGTTCCCGAAGTGACCTTGATCTCCATGTTTACAAAACCAGAGAGGAGGCCGGCTTTATAAACTGTTGTACTGCAGCATCTCTGCACTCTCACTGAATTTCTTCATGCAGCATTTCCTTCTGTTTCTTGAACATCTCCACAAATGTGGTAGAGGATGTTGGAACTGCTTGCAGCCACAAATTGGTTTTGTGGGTCAGGAGGAGTGGGCAGCCTTCAGGATTGTTTAGGGCTACTTTACTTCTTTTTTAAAAAGTAGAACCCGAAGATTGGCCAACCCTGAGCCATAACTAAGAAACCTGCAGTCAGAATAAAATAAGATAATGCATTGGGGTTCATTCTGAACCTAGGAATTAATTTTCAGTACTGGACTTAAGGTCCTTTCACATGTAAATCCACTCTTGATTAACTTTTGCAGCAGCCTAGTTTAGGTGAGCAGCCTAGATTATTTCTTTTGTTAACACAGCTGACTCAGTAACACTCAGCAGACCCTGATCTACATTCTGCCCCCTCCCTATCTCAGGTGCACTGAGATGTTAAAATGGCTGATTTATCCTTTCCTTTTTAGGAAAATGGGGTCTAGTTTGATGGAGATGGGGCCAGATGGGGCCTTTTTTAAATCAGTCAGTGCATCAGCTGACTGATTAAAAATAAGGCTGCCCTCATTGACCCTATTACGTGTAGGTGAAACAATAGGGTTAAGTAGAGCACAGTGTGTTCTCTGCTGTACTTGTTCTGTAGATAAATAGAGGACTTCAGTCACAGCATTACTTTCATAAGTAATAAATATCCCCTTAGAAAAATAGTTCTGTGTCTTTACCTCTCAATTACTGGGTTGCCTGAGGAGACAAAGTTTAAAAAGATTACAAGTCTTTCCCCAAATCACCAGGAGTCCTTTCAATAGAGGTGCAATTAATGGAGAAAAATATATTTAAATTTTGTAACTGAATGCCACAATGATTAATATGGCAAGCTTTTTCAAAACAACAACCACCTACCTATATTTGTGGCACAGTTGCTGGGAAAGTTTCATTTACATGAGGAAAAGAGGAAGGGCGCCATTCTTTTAAAAGTGAAGTGCCATTCTGCAAGTCCCTGTGGGAGGGATTTTATTTCTCAAGGAGCCCTCCATGCTGTGGGAATATTACCCAGGGTTCATGTTTACTTTTAGAAGTGAGGCACAGTGGAGACTATGATGTCTTTAGGACATATAATTTATTTATGCATACATACAACCTGAGCCTATGATGGAGGAGTTCACAGCATTAGCAAACCAAGAATCTCTCTATGCCTGCTGTTTTGCTTCTAGGTCACATCACTCCTCAACTCTGGTTTTTTTGTCCTCAGTATCTGGGAGTTGAGGGAGAAGCCCCACCCATTTGCCATCTCCTACAGAGACACATAGGACGCGGGTGGCGCTGTGGGTTAAACCACAGAGCCTAGGACTTTCCGATCAGAAGGTCAGCGGTTCGAATCCCTGTGACGGGGTGAGCTCCCGTTGCTCGGTCCCAGCTCCTGCCAACCTAGCAGTTCGAAAGCACGAAGTGCAAGTAGATAAATAGGTACCACTCCGGCAGGAAGGTAAATGGTGTTTCCGTGCGCTGCTCTGGTTCGCCAGAAGCAGCTTAGTCATGCTGGCCACATGACCTGGAAGCTGTACGCTGGCTCTCTCAGCCAATAAAGCGAGATGAGCGCAGCAACCCCAGAGTCAGCCACGACTGGACCTAATAGTCAGGGGTCCCTTTACCTTTACCTTACAGAGACACGTAATCCCCCTTAATGGCACATTATCACCTCAGAGGAAGCTAGCTTGGCTTGATTGGATTTTAACATTTGCTGGATCCAGGGATTGGAGGGGCCTGGCTCCTACAAACTCCTAACAACCAAGACATCTGTCCCCGGATATACAAACAAACAGCAAAATACAGTTTCCTTGTAGAAAATTAACAGACATGTTAGAAAAGGCATTGGAACACACACAATCATAAAAAGATAATAAAACACAATTACATTTTTAACCCCCTTAATGGTATACCACCCAGGGTATCACCTCCCTGGAAGCTACCTTGGCTTGATTAGATTTTAACACTTGCTGGATCCAGGGATTAGAGGGGTCTGGCACCCGTCTTAACACCCCAAACCTCGATTAAATTCTAACATTTGCTAGATCCACAGATTGGAGAGATCAGGCACCCACAAATTCAGAACACTATATATCAGCCTACCAGTAGGTGACATTTATTTGTACAATAAAAACAGATCTCTTGTAATTTAGTTCCAAAATTAATTCAAAACTGATAGGTTTCAAAGCTTATCAAGGTGGTTAAGTGCACAAAGTATAGCAGTGTGTGTGCGTTTGTGTGTGTGCCCTTGGACTCTAACCTGTACCTTAACTGTAGTTTTATGGCTTATGGTCTAAGAGCCTTGAAGAATCAAAAGGAAAGATGCAATTACATGGGGCATGTGCAAAAAGTCCACCTGGAGCCTGTCCTCTTTGGATCTAATCTAGAATAAGACAGCAAAAGGGGTAGTAAAAATTCACAGGAATAAAATGTGATCATTATTAGCCATGA
The DNA here is from genome assembly GCF_027172205.1 of Podarcis raffonei. Lineage (NCBI taxonomy): Eukaryota > Metazoa > Chordata > Lepidosauria > Squamata > Lacertidae > Podarcis > Podarcis raffonei. Next base: position 57,659,184 of record NC_070605.1, on the reverse strand, counting down.
GACTAAACAGAACTTCCAGGCAGTATCCAAAGTTCCCATTCTTGTTAAAAGAAATAGGTGGCATTATCGTCACAACAAATATGAAAAGTTGCCCTTCTTGCTCATTAGCTTGCATGTGTTTGAGTAGCAGCCTTCTAACAGCCTACAGTTTTACTGTATATTGTCTGTTTCCGCCCACTGTTCCCACACTCTGGGTGATATGCCAATTGTGGTAAGTGGTATTTCTTATTCTATCTTAGGTTACATTATCAGCATCACTCTATATTGAATGGCTCAGGCCACATGCAAAGTACTGTTCTCACTTCTAAGTGCCATATTTTGTGAAGGATTTTGGCAAACTAAGGTGTCCAGAAGTAGATGACTAGCATGGTCTGGAAATCAAGTCCTATGTGGAACAGTTGAAAGAGCTGGATATGTTTAGTGTGGAGAAGAGAAGATCAAGGGGGGGGGGACATGACAGCGGTCCTCTGATATCTGAAGGGTTGTTAAAGATGCAGAAGATTTGTTGCTTCACAGGGCAGGACTAAAGCCCATGGGTGGGAACTGCAAGAAAGTGAAGTGCAGGTTGACATTAGAAAAAAAGGCAATTTGGCAAAGGAACAGAATACATTGAGAAGTGCTCTCTATGCAAGGAAAATGGTTATAATTTTCATTAGACTACTTGGGAGGCAAGCCAGTATACACAATGACAAAAACAAGATCAGTGTCCCGTAATGGGTTAGAACTGGTTGTGTTTTCAAGGAAACTTCAAGGAACGAGCTCTAGATGGCCTAATGCAGACATCCTTATAGTAGCCTTACATTCTGTCTTCCCTGTTCTTGAGAGGTGATCCTTACCAAACTTTTTAAATTCAGGTTGTCCCCATGTCTCCTGGCAGAGGCCCTGTGCCTTGAACAATAGGCCAAAATCCAACAGGTGAAGCTTTGCCACCCCAGCAATTCCCTATTAGGAGTTTCTGCCTGCCTGTTAAAGGCCTCAGAAGCTTGCCAGAAAGAGGCGACCATCCTGTTCATAATGCAGCCTTCCCGAGACTTGGGTACCCAGATGTTGCAGGATTACAGTCGCCATCAGCTCTAGCCAGCATGGTCAATAGTCAAAGATGATGGGACTTAAATATTGAGGGACTTAAAGTTGGGGAGGAGTGCTCCAATGCACGAAACAGTTAGTTTTCTTTCTGGCAGCTTTGATGCCAGTAGAAGTTCTGAACACACCCAACCACAAGGAGATTGCAAATGTTAAATGACATGGTAGTTATATCCGCATAATCTTGCTTCTCCCTTGCCCATCAATTCTGGGCTGTTTGCATTTTACAGCTTGTTTGTTACGTAAAAGAAAGATAAGGGTTATATAACCCTACAACACGTTTTTTACTGTTATGCATAAAAATACCTTGTGGAAGGTGTCTATGAACTCCACGCCCTAGATACTTTCTTTAGACATATTTCCACTGACATAAAGTGGAATGGATAGTAGCAATCAACAGCCCTCTCTTTTAAAGTCACCTTGGTCAGTGCAAATCACTGCCACCTGTGGAAGTGAGTTCCACAGTTTAACGGTGTGCTGTGTGAAGAAGTACAATAACACTTTTATCATCTTCGCAGTATGCTGCAGGTTCCAGTTATTCTGGTGGAAGGGAGGGGCTACATGGCAGCAGCTGGTGGGACCAGAACCCAAAGACTACATGGGAGACAAGCCACTATACATAAACTCATAGAGCTGCAAAGTTGGAAGGAATCCCAAGGGTCATCTAGCCCAACCCCACAATGCAGGTATCACAGCTAACGAATCTGTGACAGAATCTGTTTTAAAAATCTCCACTGACTGAGAGTCAACCATCTTCCATAGTAGTCCGTTCTCAATGTCAGAAAGTTCTTCCCAATGTTTAATTGGAATCTCCTTTCCTGCAATTTGAATCCATGATGCTGTATAGCCTCTACACAATTTTGGGGGTTAACCCTTGAGGATGAATGTGCAGTAAACAGGCTACGTGGAAGAAGCCACTATCAAGGAGCTACCTTTCAAAAGTTAACAGAAACTGGCTAGTCTTGGTTGTTTCTCATGTTATCTGAAGCACATTCACTTGAACAGAGATGATTCTACAGAAGGCTTTTTTTCATCTGGAACTCAGTTCTGTCACCTCTCAGGTGGGCACTATTGCTGTTATAAGAGAACAAGAGCGGTGTTCATGGTGAGCTCCGGCACTTCTTTTTCTAGAAATACAGTGGTACCTTGGGCTAAGAACTTAATTCATTCTGGAGGTCCGTTCTTAACCTGAAACTGTTCTTAACCTGAGGTCTCCCGCTGCTGCCACTGCGTGATTTCTGTTCTCATCCTGAAGCAAAGTTCTTAACCCGAGGTACTATTTCTGGGTTAGCGGAGTCTGTAACCTGAAGCGTCTGTAACCTGAAGCATCTGTAACCCGAGGTACCACTGTATAACACTGGTTCTACAATGTCAGGGAGCGAAACAAGCAAACAGGGATAGGGTTCTTTCTCTTCTAGAATTTTTGTGTTCTCTTGCAATCAAGATTGACTGAACTTAGGTATGAGAGCGAGTGCTGGAAAAATATTCATATCCCACTTGCAGCTCAGTGCTACCTGGAGTGTAATTGTACTTTGAATACGAATAAACAGATGTGGGTCAAGGGGAGCCAATCATTGTGCTTTGAGCAGTGTTCTAAGGAGGCTTATCAGCTTCCTGGATCATAGATACAGATATAACTGAGCAGTCAAAAGCATTAAGAGGCACTCACAGCAAGCAAGCTGACAGGTGAGTCGTCCTTTCTGATAGCTCAGTGCTTAGGTTCACCCTTTTAATGGATTTAGTATCCTTTGTGTTGATTCACTTATGTCTGTGGCTTTTTTTCTTTTCTTGCTTGCTTGCTTGATGTTTACTGATTATCTGACATTTAAAGAGGTGGTTGAGATTGCAAAATGAGCATTTTTATGCAAGTTACTGAAAAATAATCTAGAAGTTCCAGGATTTTCATATTAGGACTACTAGATGAGGAAACTAGAAAAGTTTGGCAAATCTTCTTTATTATGCTAAACCCTTCTTTATTATTTTATTTGATACAACTTGGGGGATTTCTGCAGAAAATTAAGAAATATTATTGCCCCTCCGAGTTGTTGTCACATATCCCTATAATCTAAATAATCAGTTTATTACCTTTAAAGCTATTTAAACATTAACAAAGGCCTCCTGTGAAACTATTTGAATCTTTAAACTAATGCCTTCCAAGTGTCTTGGAAGTGTTAATATAATGTAGCACTCTTCCCACCACCTCCACCTTGTGATTTCTTATCATTTCATTCTTTCCTATGAAGAAATTGCATTATTTGCACATGGATCTTTTCTGTAGCTTAAATATCTAAACGTAGGAGACGATAGACAAATTTTGGAAAACACAAGAGTTGCTTAAAACCACCAAACCATTGCAAACATGGGACAAGGATGCATGCTGTACAGAAACCAGCTAACAAAACCAGTTGTTGGAGGGAGACAGGCTGTTTGTTGTAAATAGTTGCCATTGCAAGATGCCACAAGCAAATTTATCAAATTATTTAGGCAGCTCAGCCCAAACATGGCAGCCATCAGATATCAAGTATCAATGCATTATTTTAAAAAGGAAGTGTTATTTAATTTTACTTCAAAAACATTTCCATTGAGGAAGTATACAAAGAGCAACAAACAATATACAGTGTACAAAACTGTCCAATTCTTCCTGGGAGCAAATTTGTGCTACAAGGAAATTAAGTGGATCTTCTCTGGTAAGTATGGGGAAGGCATTCTTTGAAAGTAGAAGGTGGCAGTGTCTCCCAGACAGATAACTCAGAGAAATAATCAAGGAGGCAAAAACTTATCTTAAGATAGTGGTAAAACTGAGAAAACTGTGTGGTGTATGTAGCACGAAGCTGTCCCAAGACCCTTTGGTTTGTCTTTTTAATACACTGCCTTGTTTCACTACAAGAAACAGCTTCTAAAACCTTAAGGGAGAAGGACCTCACATTTACCATATTTTTCACTTGTTCCAAATAGCTTTTTGGGGGGGGAGGGGTGAGTTTTACATTTTTATAAGGTGTACAAAAATGCGCATACTGAAGCAAAATGTTCATAAAAATGCACATATTAGTGACGAAAGCATGCCATAATTCATTATATTAGGAAAAATTGTTTTGCAAAAATGAGCGTATTAGGGGAAATGGCATACAAACTTGTGTACGTTAGGATAAATTCACACTACAAGCCTGATAAATTTTTATAAGGAGTTTTTGTATTACAAAAAGAATTACAAGCTGATGTGGAAATGTGGAGAATTGAACTTAAAATGGGAAACAGTGAGAAATGGCGGGAATCAGAAATGGACAGATTTGCCCATACCTATCTGCCAGAGGCAAGACTGGAAGACTTTCCTAGTGGCTACCCACTGCAGGTTGGATGGGAATAGGTGGCTAGTTTGTTCAATAGGTTGCCAGACTTCTGCATGCGATGAAACTGCGGCATCCCATGTACTTAGTTGTGTACTTAGTTACCAATTGCAATGTGAACAATTACAAACTTGCACAAATTAATTGACTCACCTTCCAAACTACGTTTGTCCTTAAGCATAAAATAGCAGTTGTGCATCTGCTTAGGGTTCTTTATATAAGTGTACCCCCAATGTTGTGATAGGAATTTTGAGGGCTTGCTAGCTGCTTTGCTTCTCAATATTCTCTGGTTGGCCTGTTATTTTCTCCTACCAATAGGGAACCTATGTAAGGACTCTATATGGGCTCTTGGATACCCCATAAGGTGGAAAGGGCAGATTTTTGTTTACAACAATGTGAACAATGTAAGAATTTTTTCTTGGTAGTTTTTTTTAAAAAAGTATTTATATTGATTCAGAGTTCTTTTTGTTTTTAAAAAAGTATTTAGCACATGCCTTAAAGTTTGGCTCAAATTATATGAAATCACATGTCCTGGATTGGGTAATAGACCAATAATATTCAAATATTTCAGACCCACAACTCACCCTTAACTTCTACCTACATAAGACACAATTTAAATTTTGGGTTTTTTTTTTACTATTTGTGTCCATCTTTTCTCTAGTTTGTGGGAGCTGTTGTGACCAAATAGAAAAGACCTTACTGGGTGGGTGGGTGTTTCTATAGTGTATGTGTTTTATCATTTGCATGTTAACGGTTTCTAATAAACCCAGACTAAACAAATAAATGTTATCTAACAAAAGAAGTTTAATGTTTAATGACCAGACTTATTTCCCTGATAGCTGGGAATTTCTTTTGCCTTTAAAATAAGCATCAAAATTTGAGGAGGTGACACACGCTTCCGGTGCAATCATATACAAGTAAACTCAGAATAAATCCTCACCGAATTGGTGGGATTTACTACCATGCAAGGGCACGTGGACTGCAGTCTTCAAAACTTAAGGGAGGGAAGAAATAATTTTGGAACCAGTTTTGTCGTTTGCGTTTGTAGGAGCCAAGAGACTGCAGGCACAGAACTGTGAGCTGGTTGAAGATGATGCACCCAAGGGTGCAGGATCTTTCCTGAGCATCAGGTGCAGGTTTGGCAACCTTGTTGCCTCCTATAGGTGTGTCACTTTGCATCCAACATGGTCTGCATGTATATTTGTAAATAAAATGGTTATCACACAGACACCATTAATAACACTCTCATTCAGAGGAAACAAAACCGTTCAAGGAAGTGGAGAGCATATATCAGTAATATATGCTGCTGCAAAGCCTCCCCCCCCCAATCATGCCATCCCCAATACTTCACTCGCCCCCCCCCCATAAAGGTAAATGATTCTGGCCTTCTCAACCCTCCCAGCGCAGCTTTGTTTGCAAACATTCTGCTTTGTGTCCGCTGTGGTTAGTTTTCTGGTTAAGCCAGCCAGCTACTGATAATACTTAAGCTTATCTCTGCTTTGTGCATAAGTGACTTTGCTCACAGTTCCCCAGGATTAATTTTCTACATTAGGCAGTCACCAGTTTCCACCACAAAAGCTGACAGATCCAAAACGAGAACAGCCATTTCCAAACTATTTTAAAAGCACCCTTCAAAGTGCAACTCTAGGATTGCCTCTTGGCGCGGCATTTAGTTACTTGTGTAATACACACAAGAAATTATCCAAAGGACCAAATGCTGAGCTTGTACTGCTTTGTTATGACTGGGGCAAGGGAAGGGGTACCTTGAAGACGCAGTATTCAGCTAAGGGAAGCTTGCCTTTGAGTAGACATGCATAAGATAGCAGAACTCTGGAAAATTACCAGGCGTCTTGCAATGGTTGGATGTAATCCTCACCTTTGACCATTGCACATTGCAGAGAGGTGTGTCTCTTCAGCCATTTCCTGATTGCTTGAGCTGTTTCTGGCTGCTACACCTTTAAAAAATGTGACTAATATAATGTCAACATTAGTTATCAGACCTAGTATTGGAAGAAGTCAGTCTTGGGTAGATATTTTCAGCTCTCTGTCTCTTTTAAACCAAGGGCTTGCTGACAACAACATGCTTATAATCTGGTTTGTATCACATATGAAAAATTAAAAAACCTGTATCTTTTACTTGGAGAGATATGTAATTTTTAATGAGGGCTAGCTCAGACTTCACAACCTATGCTGGTAGAATGTATGTAGAATGAGGAAGGAATAATAATAATAATAATAATAATAATAATAATAATAATAATAATTTATTATTTATACCCCGCCCATCTGGCTGGGTTTCCCAGCCACTCTGGGCAGCTTCCAACAAAACACTAAAATACAATAACCTATTAAGCATTAAAAGCTTCCCTAAACAGGGCTGCCATTAGATGTCTTCTAAAAGTTTGGTAGTTATTTTTCTCTTTGACATCTGGTGGGAGGGCGTTTCACAGGGTGGGCGCCACTACCGAGAAGGCCCTCTGCCTGGTTCCCTGTAACTTGGCTTCTCGCAGTGAGGGAACCGCCAGAAGGCCCTCAGAGCTGGACCTCAGTGTCCGGGCAGAACGATGGAGGTGGAGACGCTCCTTCAGGTATACTGGACCAAGGCCATTTAGGGCTTTAAAGGTCAGCACCAACACTTTGAATTGTGCTCAGAAACCTACTGGGAGCCAGTGTAGCCCAAGCACACAGGAGCAATCTCCGAAATAGAGGCAACTGGAATATGGAACATGTACTTGGTGATAACATGCTATCTGCAAAGAGAATTGCAAAGTAGGCTGATGGCTGGTGCAGGTGACTGTGAGGGGTGTGTCACATACACCTGTGACTTGCTCTGCAGAGCAAAGGGTTGTATCTGATGCACCTTTCACTACATTAGTTCTGAGAGGTCAGGATCTGAGAGAATGTGCATGTTCCGGAGTGTATTGCACTTTGGAAACCAGGGAACAGTGCCAAATGTCATAAACACCAGCATACTTACTGTGCCATTGTGCAGTGTGACTCCCATGCCCTGATTGTGCTTTTGATATGTGGCAAATACACAACTGATACAGCATTTAAACACACAGACTGGTTTCCCCCAATGCACAGTCAATGTTCATCTGATGCCTTGATTTGCTGCAGTTAATTTAGTTTAATTTCTTCTTGCAAAGATGTGGCGTATTTTGGATATAGAACAGTAGACGCCTTTCCTTTTGGTGCTATCCTATGCATGTTTACTCAGAAACAAGTCCCACTTCAAAAGGAGTTATTCCCAGATAAATGTACACCAATAGAGCTGCAATCCCAGCCAGGCTTCACCTATCCTTCTTGTCTGGATAAACGAGTGGTTAAAATAAATTGAAAGATACAGTGGTACCTCAGGTTACATATGCTTCAGGTTACATACGCTTCAGGTTACAGACTCCGCTAACCCAGAAATAGTGCTTCAGGTTAAGAACTTTGCTTCAGGATGAGAACAGAAATCATGCTCTGGCAGCGCGGTGGCAGCAGGAGGCCCCATTAGCTAAAGTGGTGCTTCAGGTTAAGAACAGCTTCAGGTTAAGAACGGACCTCCGGAACAAATTAAGTGCTTAACCCGAGGTACCACTGTAATTTACTTATATTACACTAGTAGACTTGTACCTGACATTGCTTGGCAACTCTCCTAAACAAACATATCAGAAGTTTAGCAAGGTTCAGTCTGCCGTCTTCATTAAAAATGGCATCCAGCTGCATCCAAACAGAGACGAAAACCAATTCCTTGATCTCAGGAACCATTGTGCAAAATTTTGTTATGACATCTTTGGAGGTGTCCAGCTGCATAGCAAATAAACAGAAACAACTTTCTAATATATTTAGTAAATTATTTTTTAGAACTATCCTCCGTACTGAACTGGGTTCTTTGGAGACGATTCCTTTAGTGACAGTGCCACCACAGCAGAAGGCCCTACTCATCGTTGTCCCCAATCTGACCCCCGATTTGGAGCAAGGCTCCCTCAGATAACCTTGGTATATGAATGCTCACTTTGTTCCCTAAAGTAATCTGGGCCATGACCACATATGTCTTTAAATGTTAAAACCAGCACCTTGAGGCAGAGGGCCTTCTCAGTAGTGGCACCCGCCCTGTGGAACGCCCTCCCATCAGATGTCAAGGCAATAAACAACTATCTAACTTTTAGAAGGAAGTTTTTAATGTTTGATGTTCTATTGTGCCTTTAATTCTGTTAGGAACTACCTAGAGTGGCTGGGGAAACCCAGCCAGATAGGCAGAGTATAAATAATAATAATAATAATAATAATAATAATAATAATAATAATAATTAATAATAATTTATTCTGAGAAACAAAGGGGAAGCCATTGTAATTCTTTCGACACAGTTGCTAAGTTGCTCCCATTGGCTTATTTCCACCAGGTAGTGTGCGGCCACACTTAGAACCAACTGAATTTTCGAACACTCTTCAAAGGCAGCCTTATGTAAAATAGCAAGTAGGCCAGGGAGATTGCCAAGGCATGAATCACAGAAGCAAGCAGCAAAGGGAAGATAGGCTTTGTATAGCCAGACAACCCCCATACTAGTATACTTCCGTGTTCCTATAGCGTTCCTCAAATGACATCACTCACAATCGCCTTCATGATCACAGACTTGTGATAATCAAAACTGACTGAGTCCCATACACGTTGTGGCAGTTGTGCCACCTGGCAAACTGCCGAGCAATTATCACTTGGCAGAGTTTCGGCGGCGTTTTACGCCAGTGATCCCAAGATGGGATTCAAAAAGAGGGCAATGACTTCGCACCTGAGTTCATTAAAGGAATATGAGGTATAATCTGTCTTCTGTTTCTCACATGGGCTTCTGCCTGGACTCTGTGCCGTTAGTTGATGCAAAGTTTCACTCAAAGCCTCAGTAGCACTACTAGGCGGAAGTATGGGGAAATGAAGGATGACGCCATTGCGAAAAGGTGGTGTCAATGGGATTTCCCATCCAACTCCCCCGGAAGCAAATACTAGCTTCAAAGGAGGGGTGCCTCAGGACCAAGGACCATAATAAGAGAAGGAAGGGTTAAACTCCCCTTCCACGCCTGCCAAAGTTCCCATCAATTATTAGTTCCCACACAAATGGCCTTTGGATGGAAAAGCTGCATATTAAATCCTAAAAAACACTAAAGTCTTTGGCCCATAGCTTACTGGACCCAAAGGCTTTATTTCTTTGATAGACACAGTTAAAATATTGAACTAAGTAAAGCAGGACACTTTTTCCAGAAATGGGAAGGTGGGGTAATCTTTTTCCTAAATTACAAATAATAACATTTTTTGAAAAAAGTAGCAAGAGGTATGACTCTTAGGAAATTGCTCAAGCAAAATCAAGCTTGGTTGTACAGTACACAGGTTTGCTTGTTCCCTGGATTAACATGACCAGCCAAAAGTCAGGGTAAGTATCCAAAATGGAAGCTGCATTCTTAGATTTCAGGCCTTGGCAGCCTTCTTTCTAAAGGTAACAGATGTGAATAATGGAATGGAATTGCCTTATTGAAAGAATTGCTCCTTGGCATGTCAAAACCTTCACGAAAGGGTGAACTATCCCTTACTTTCAAGCTTTCACAGCAGCTTCAAATTGTAAGCAATTAAGGTTGTTGATACCCTGTAAAGATGCCGTTGGTTGTACCTTGCCCCTGTTGAAGTCAATAACCTGCAATTACTTCAGATTTAACTGTAGTCTGACCCTTTTAGATATTTCTTAATCATACCTTTGAACTCAGGATGAAGTGAATTGTGGAAAACACAAGATAATCTTGAAGACGTCTCTCAGAGCATTGGAGCTCTCTATCTAGCCTGTCACTCAGGACCATGGAACCCGGTTGAATTCACAAGTGTCTGCAGCTGAGAATGGCATTCTTGGTAGAGATTATTTCCAGAAGGGCAGCTGTATTAGTCTGTTGCAGCACAAAGCAAGAAACAGTCCTGTGGCAGTTTAAAGATGAACACATTTACTATGGCATAAACCTTGTGTGGACTAGAGTCCACTAGATCTGATGTATAAGTTGTTTTGCTGAGTAAACATACATAGTTGTTTTTGTTTTGTTTTGTTTTTGAGATGGGGGCAAGATCAGTTGTGAAGTCACAAGGAAAGGAAACACAGAAAGTGCAGAGGCAATGCTATTACACCAGGAACTGCAATATTAAAAAACCAGCAGGAGGACTTTTTAACTGTAGCTGAAAGTGGCAAAACTAGAACAAAGGAAGTTCTGTGGAAAGTTGCAATGTGAATGTGTGAAATTGCAATTCATCAAGAGGGACGGTTGTGGGGTTTGTTGGTTTGTTAGTTATTTAGTTAGCTAGTTTTCAAAAAAATCATGCTACATATGTTAATTTGCTTACTAATGCTAGGGTGTCTAGATTATCAACAACTGTTTTATGAATAATTAGTGTTAATTATGTAATTATGACCATCCTGTTACTTTTTGCATTTCACTTCTCTTTGGCCTCACTGTTAGTGTTTACAATCTCTGCCCCCCCCCCAAAAAAACCCCCAGAGTTTGTGCTTCTGGGATATCACTTAATGAATTTGATGAAGTCGATTGTAGTCTACAGAAGCTTATACACAATAAATTTGTTTGTCTTTAAGGTGCCACAGGGCTCTGTATTGTAGAGAGGAAACTCATAGCAAATGTGAAGATCTGAAGTGATTTGACAGGATGGCAATTCTCTGTGGCTGCCATGCAATTGAGTTCCATAGAGATTTGCCAGAGTCTAGGCTTGAATTTCTGGCTTGTGAGCTTGATGGGCCTGGTCACATTCATTAATGTTCAGCTATTTTAGAAAAATAATAATTTACTGCTTCCTTTTTCAAAGACAGCATGGCAGAAATTGTAACAAATACATTAATAAGCACATATCTGACACTTCAACCCCCCCCCATTATAGTTGAAGAACTGAACTTGTTTATCCATATGCTTCCACCAATTTCCTCTCTTTTTGTAGGTGATGATGGCTTCTGTGTTCACATCCAACAAAACCATCAGGGTTTGCCCTTTCCTCAATGGAGATATCGAAAACCCAGAGACCAAAACTAACAACAGCAACACATGGATTCGTCCTAATTTGCCCAGCAGATGTACATGGAAACCAGGAAAACCCATCTCAGAGTCACCTCACAGCTGTGTACCTATGTAAGTAGCATTTAGAATTTTAAAAATTTCCTCTCAATGTCCACTCCCACCTTGAGAGGTTCCTCCTAAATATATATTCTATGAATCACAAAGCAGAGGTTCATAAGTGGTATTGTGAGCATATTCCAGCATAGTTTCAGATCAGAGATTCAGCATGTGGTTTTCATGCTTTCCCCCCAATCTAGTTTATTAGGATTTTCACACTATTACTAGCGAACAGTACAGTCCCTTATTCCCACTCCCCACTCCTAGATTCCCTCCCTCCAACCCCCCACTCTCTCTTTTTTTAGCTACAATATTTTCATCATTGATATTCAATTGTTCAGCATGCTACACAGTACTTAAGCTGCACACATATATTCTATACCTGTACATCTATCTGTATAATATGTACATGTACATCTGGTTAAACATCTGAGTAAACCAAATGCATAATCACCTGTATAAGCCTTTGGCAACCTGGTACCTTCCAGATGTTTTGGACAATCATTTGCATCACATCTGGATGGCACCAGGTTGGTACTATACTAATGTTCTGGTCATTTCCTTATGAGCCTAATTTCGATGAGCCTAATTTGTCCACACGGTGGCTTCTTATTCTTTGTTGGTTCTCAGCTTTTGAATTACAAAATGAAGACATTGCGAAGTGTCCCAGGAATCTTTTTCAGATTCCCATAATGAACATACATGATTTCCATTGCACGTTGGTCCCCCAAGGCTTTCTTCAGGTTTGAGGGCCCTGGTCAGAGTATCTTTGGGTGGGCCTACTCCTCTGTCAGGGGACGCGGGTGGCGCTGTGGGTTAAACCACAGAGCCTAGGACTTGACAATCAGAAGGTCGGCGGTTCAAATCCCTGCGACAGGGTGAGCTCCCGTTGCTCGGTCCCAGCTCCTGCCAACCTAGCAGTTCCAAAGCACGTCAAAGTGCAAGTAGATAAATAGGTAGCGCTCCGGTGGGAAGGTAAATGGCGTTTCCGTGCGCTGTTCTGGTTTGCCATGCTGGTTAGTCATGCTGGCCACATGACCCGGAAGCTCCCTCGGCCAATAAAGCGAGATGAGTGCCGCATCCCCAGAGTTGGCCACAACTGGACCTAATGGTCAGGGGTCCCTTTACCTTTACCTTTAATCCTCTGTCAGTGAGCCCAGGTAGGCTTAACTGCCAGTGGTGGCAGTTTCCCAAGTATTCCTGCATGACTGGGCCTTTTAATTCCTCACTGTGCTCCAAGGTGATGTTTGGTCAAGGACATTGTGGGGAATTAAAAAGGTGATGAGATCCCACAGCTTGGTGCTGCTTGGAGTGCTGGTCCCTCCTCTTCCCCTCCCCCTCCCCCCCCAAAAAAAATTGAGGGGCAGACATCTGCAGTGTGATCTGCCAGGGTGCTAGAACCCAGAAGTTACTCAAGAATGGGAGGTGTTGATGGTGACCCCCTGTGAACCACATTTATTATGATGGGAAAGCAGGGAAAAAACACCCTATGTCTTTAGACTGGGAGACTTGGAAATGACCATCCAAGTCACTGAAACCAGAACTTCTATGGTTGTGTTCATGCTCCCATTTACTGTGCATTCACTGCATTTCCATTGCTGGCGTTTTATTCCATGTTCACATAACTCTTCAGAATGCATATCTGTCCTGCACTTCGTTGTGAAATACTGCTGTTCGAAGCATTGTATCTCAAGCCAGCTTTACATCCTTTGGAGTCCTTAATCAGTTCCTAATTCATCTCCAGCCAAGGTGCAAATACCTTTGCATAAAGTAAATACATCTCCTTCCCGGCAGCAAACATCAATGAAGCCACACTAACATGAACAGCTGGGGGGGGGAGAGAGAGTGCTGTGAAACACACAAGTGAAACAACTGCACTGTGCTCTAAGGCGGTAATGTGGACAAGTCCTACATTTAAAAGAGATTTAGAAGAGCAGCTGCAGTGTGGCACAGACTCATTCTCATCTGAGTTTCAAAATGCAAACAGTAATGAGTGGCACCCTAAGGCTTCCCTCTAATCTATCTTTCGCGGTAGCTGGTTTGTGTTCACTGCATAAGCAAAAGAGCAGTAAATCTGTTTAGAAATTGCTCGGGGAGGTGATCTGTCTGAGAGCAGAACTGTGGCTTCCCCTATCACATGACCACCTGCACCAGCAGTTTGGTGCTTAGTTCAGCTTTTCCACGGATGAAAAAGGCTGTTAGAAATACAGTGGTACCTCGGGTTAAGTACTTAATTCGTTCCGGAGGTCCGTACTTAACCTGAAACTATTCTTAACCTGAAGCACCACTTTAGCTAATGAGGCCTCCTGCTGCCACCGCGTCACCAGAACACAATTTCTGTTCTCATCCTGAAGCAAAGTTCTTAATCTGACGCACTATTTCTGGGTTAGCAGAGTCTGTAACCTGAAGCGTATGTAACCCAAGGTACCATTGTAGTTCTCAAAAACCAAAAGCACTTCTGGGGGTCCTGTTTGTTTCATAACAAAGGGAATTGGAGAAAACAGCATTTTGGGCAAAAGGGCTGATTTATCCTCTAAATCTGACATAAATGAATTAATTACATTTTGGAACAATTATGAAGAGTCTTTATAAATAAAAGAAGACATTCCTTCCATGTCATTAGATAAGGTAGCATTGGTTGTTGCAATGTGTTCTTTTTACAATATAACTGGTGCACCTTCTTGCAACTGCCCAGTACAGTGGTACCTCGGGTTAAGTACTTAATTCGTTCCGGAGGTCCGTACTTAACCTGAAACTGTTCTTAACCTGAAGCACCACTTTAGCTAATGGGGCCTCCTGCTGCTGCCGCGCCGCTGGAGCACAATTTCTGTTCTCATCCTGAAGCAAAGTTCTTAACCTGAAGCACTATTTCTGGGTTAGCGGAGTCTGTAACCTGAAGCATATGTAACCCAAGGTACCACTGTACACTTAAGAGCAGTAGCTTATTTCCATCTCACGACTCAAAACAAAACCAAAGCAAATTGTTGGGGGGAGGGTAATGAAATTCTCTTGCTTCTGCCAAGATCTACAAACCACCATCAAATTTAGCAACATCAAAGTATTTCCTACCTGTCCATTGTAAGGATTTTTTAAAAAATCATTAAACTATAAGAGAGGAAGGCAGAAGAAAGAAACCCTGTTCTTCTTTATTAAATGTGTAGGGTGTGCAAGAGCTCTACACTTCACAAAGTAAAACAGAGTTTTCTGCTCAAACCTGTTCAAGATAACATAGATCTGTAACCGAATGCTTCCTGTAGTAAAATGAGTTAATGATAAGCAGGAGGATTTAGAAGTCATTTGGGATATCCTGGTGACTTGTTTGTTTAAAATGTTAGCTCTATCTCTTCTAAGTACAATATGTCCTAAACGTTAAAGCATCATAAATCTCCAGACATACCTACCTAGCTCAGGTGGGGAGGGGGCGCGATTCTCTCAAGAAAGGACTTCTTTTTCGGATGATCTCTTTTCACTACTAAGCAATATATCGTCGCTGGGGAAAGTGGAATTATTTCACCACGATGAAGGGATACTGTGATCTGAAGCAGTTTGTGGGATGTGGGACTTGCATGAGAATAGTAAGCACTTAGTTAGGGGAACATCTCAGGTACGATTAATATCAGTTTAAGACATTGTTCATTTTTCTTGATAATTTTGCCACTTAGAAAACTGTTCTCTCCAAGAGTTCACTTTGCGTTCTTCTCTGTCTGGCAAACTCGTCACCGCTGAATGTTGCTCCTTTCTCATACATGAAATGAAAAGTACAAGTAGCTGAGGCAGTCAGTTTCAAAGCACACGCATGATATATTCCAGTGCCCTAAGAATATTCCAAAACGTTGAATTCAAAGAAAAGCCCCTAGAGGGAGCTCTTTTACATATTCTCTAAGAAGCTGTGCAGTGCCAAGTTTATGGGATTGGAAAACTCTACCTCTGTGATTTCTTATACAAAAAAGGCCTGATCCACACTTCTTGGATTAATTTGCTGTCCACCCAATCCTGCATTTCTCCAGATGTTCAGCCAGAGCTTACACAGCTATAAATGGTCATTTTCAACCCGTATTTTGAGAGGAAAGTACTTATCTAAATACCCACGAAAGGGTTGCAGCTGAGCAGTAGAGGATTAGCTGCTTTATTATTATTATTGTTATTATTATTAAATTACATTTGCATACTGGGCAGCCCATACTATGCAGACCAGCTTCCTGTATTCTTATAATAAGCAGTTAAGTATTTAAGTACACAGAATCACAGAATTGTAAAGTTGGAAGGGAACCAAAGGGTCATCTACGCCAACCCTCTGCAATACATATTTTGAGAGCATTAAAAAAAAAAAGAATCATGTGGAAATAGAACTGGAAAAGCTGTGAGTAAAAATATGCAAATGTGACGTGGAATTGAAATAAGCATAGTCCCCTGTCCCTATCCTGAAGCCCAGCCTGGTAGCGAGACTGTGCATTCTCTACAGAGGCCAGCCCCATTCTGAGCTGCCCACATGCGCCTGCCACATAACCCATTGATCAGGTGCTCAATAGGCACGCATTGCTACCCTGCATGCAGACAGGTGTACATGCTTTGAGCTCCTCTGTTCAACAGAAGGGTCCTGATTGGGCCAGGATCCGCTTTCATCTAGAGGAACTCTATAGGTGTCTTTAGCGAGGGATGCTTCACTCCAGCGCTTTTTTCCTGATGGGATGCAGGGGTTTGCATACCCCTAAACATTTTGTGAATCCAAGTTTGGCCTCATTGAGGGGCAGTATTTCAATAAGAGTAGGAAAATGAGAGTACCCCTAAACATTTTTAAAGAAAAAAATAAGCACTGTTTAACCCTTTTCAGCCAACAGCGGGCGTGACCAAAGTGGCTAATACTTTCTCTCTCACACACACTTAGGGATGGGGAGGAAATTCAATTTGGTTCACATTTAAAGTGGAACCTACCTCACACACACAGTTTCTGAAACAGTGCACAACTTGAAAAACAGCCATCCTTCAAAATTCGCACTTATCCGAATTTTTCAGTTCCACACTACAGCCAAGGAATGTGTACAAAAGTGTATTATACTAAGGGAAATTGCTTTTTTAAAATGTGTATGTTAGGCAAAAACTACATGCCAAAATATGTACATTAGGATATTTTTTCACAAATACACTGGTGAATTTTCATGAGGTTTTTTTTTTTAAAAAAAATCACAATTGTTATGGAAATGTGGAAAATGGAAGATTGGGGGGGGGGGATTGAGAGAAACTAAAACTGACAAGATTCTCCCATCCCTATCCATCATACATACTGTAGTCATAACACACACACACAAATGTATTTTGAAGAATCTAAAATCTTGTGAATGTTGATCAATATAGTATTATCTCTTTCTAGATGTAACCTGCCCTGAGACCTTATGGTGAACAGAGATATTTGAAATATTAAATGTAATAGAAATGCTGAAACAAGCAAGCAAACACACAAGTTCCTCAAATGTTGCTATGTGGCTCGTAGTCGTTAATATATAAAAATGTTTATTTTGAAACTCCACAAAAAACTTTTTTTGATCCTTAAATTCTTCCATTTTGTTCTTTCTCCTAATGCAGTCCAAAAGAACCAAAGATTCTGTCATCTATTTTGGAGAAAATTGGACACACCCCTCTGGTCCGTGTCAACAAGATTTCAAAAGCCCATGGGCTGAAGTGTGAGCTCTGTGAGTGTCCTTTTGCTTTCATTCCACTTGTCAGATTTTTTCCTCTATGCTGTGTTAAGTTCAAAGTATCGGTGATGAAAAAAGGAGCCATTTAAGCATATAGACCCTACTAAGAAATGATTTGTGCAGAATGCTGGGAAACGGAGGTAAATGAGTACTTTGTATGACATCATGAAGGGTGAGTGGGCGTGGCTTGCCCCGCCAAAGCCTCATGGACCAAATGAGGAAGCCTGGAGGTCCAAGATTGGCTCACAAGCTGGAGGGTCCCTGCTCTTGATTTACATATAGCAATATTTTGCAGTGCTAACTGAGATCAGAGGTAAATTAATCTAGAGAAGGGAACCAAAGCCTTATTCCAAATAGCTTATTTTTAGCCACAATAAGAGCTATTAGCTACTTTGGGAATTGTTAGGGGTCTCCTGAAACTTCTCAGCACCCTTAACAAACTGCATTTCCCAGGGTGCTTAGGGGGTTCTTAGTGGTTTGATACTGTTCTGTGTATAAGGCAGAGGGGACCAGTGTCTTAAAAAACCAAACAAAATTACTTCTTAGAAAACGTGATAACAACAGTAATAAGGGATCTTCAGTCCATGTTCTAATGTGTGAGCTTGATGTGAAATTCCAGTGGCCAAGTGTGAGTATTTCAATGCTGGAGGAAGTGTCAAAGACCGAATGTCCTTGAGGATGATAGAAGATGCAGAAAGAGCTGGTACTCTGAAGCCAGGAGACACACTCATTGAGCCTACTTCAGGAAACACAGGTGAGGAGAAGCAAATAGCTTTTGTGCTTTTTAAAACGGCCTTTCCACACGACAAAAGACACCCTTTGTTTTAGCTTTAACATTACATTTGTGCCAGTACTGTGATATGATCATCCACCTCCATAGAATGAATGCAGAGGTGGGATGGGGGGACAGCTCTGCTACATGGATCCCCTTGACACCAATGCCCTGCTTGTCTTTGATCATTCTTTCCCCACATCATCATCATCATCATTATTGAAGAAATATGTGTGCTTTGGAGCTGGTAAAGTGGTGCACACGGTTCTATAACAGCTTTAAAGGACATTTTAAAACAACCACAAATTTAAAAATAGGAAAGGTTCACAAATGGAGATTTCTCCATGGGACGAGGGCTGCAATGCTTTAAGAGCCTTATGAAGATGTCTGTGAGTTGTCACCCCTGCATATACAGGCAGCAGGTTCATTTAGGAAGCAAGGCTTTATGTAACAAAGAATGAAACCAAAAATAATAAAAGTACATTTTTCTTAAGTTCACCCAAAGGTGATTTTTAAATATGTGCACATAATATATACATGCATGCATACATAATTATATGAATATTGCATATGCATTCTGGGTAAGTGCACCCAAAGGATCTATTCTCCAGTTCCTCAGTCTAAAGTGTGAGAAGATCCCATTGGCAGGTCAGTGTGTCTCCTCGTGCTTCCCAAAGGGATTACATCCTCAATCCTATTCATTTTGTTCTGCCCTGGCATGCTGAATGAGATCACTGTGAGGAGGAGGAGGAGGCACAAGATGGAGCCCTTGCGATCTCTGTGCACTTCAGCAGGTCTCTCACTTCACCCACAGCAGTGGAAATCAGTGTGCGTTGCTCCTGTGCTCTGCATTGTATTCCTGAGTGTTTGATCTTGGTCAAATATAGCGTCATTTCTATAAAACTCCATTGACGACAAGGATATGGAAACTCCGGGTGGTGGGCAAATCCACCCATTATTCCCCATAGCAGAGAAATCCATGGTTCGTTTCTGAATCCGCTTTGCTTCTCTTCTTGCACTGACACCTAATGCTAAAGCCCCAGTCGGCCTCCTCATCTCAATGAGGGACAGCTGCCTTGGCCATTCATTCCCAATGAAACCTGAGTGCACAGCACAAGCACACTGCAAACTAGTCATGGGAAGGGCTTAACATCTGTGCCGTTTTTGTTCTGCACACACACAGATTAGGTGCAATTTGCTTTCATGCCCTATACTATAGGAAATACAATTATCCCCTTTGTTTCTGCTTCGCTTGTTAGAAAGAGACTACTCCAATCTCTTTTTTTCCTGTAAGCATGCTGCAAGGCTTTATGATCTCATCAACCTTACTCCACCGAGTCTTGAAAAACATAAACCGTTCTTTTATGCTTCTCAGCGTTCCAATTTATTCAGATCAAAGAGCTACAGAAGTCTCTGCGCAGTCGTAGGGTGAACCGGTGGCCATCTTGAAAGTGTAATTGAGCAACCCCCATGGCTCCAGCCAACAATTTTCTGATATTAGAAACCATACCAGACCCTGCTGAGCTTTGCGAATGCACTAGCAGTTTTATTGCTGTGCCACATCCTGTCTATCTAAAAGTCAGGGCTTGGAATGGACCAAGATCTTGCCTAGGACTTGGGCACTGCTCTGCTTCCCCTCTGCCATTATGATCTTCTCTCATAGGGAAGACAGGAGGCGGAGGGGGCATGATGTCTGAACAACTGCCTCCTTTCCTACAGACCCCTCCAGGTGTTAAGGTCAACAGAGGGGACCCATTTGTTAGTTCCACCAGTTCCACCTCCCTCAGAAGTCCATGAAGTGGTGGCCTGGGAAAGAGCATTCTCTGTGGCAGCCACTTAGTTGTGGAATTCCCTCCCCACAGAGGTGTTTGTGGCTTTTTCACTATACAGTCGTACCTTGGTTCCTGAATGCCTTGGAACTCGTACATTTTGGCTCCTGAATGATCAAAAACCGGAAGTGAGTGTTCCAGTTTTCGAACCATTTTCAGAAGCCGAAGGTCCGGCATGGCTTCTGCGGCTTCCAATTGGCTGCAGGATGCTCCTGCAGCCAATCGGACCCGTGCCTTGCTTTTTGAATGGTTCTGGGAGTCAAACGGACTCCTGGAACTCATTCTGTTCGAGAACCAAGGTATGACTGTACACCTTTCAGTGAATGCTGAAGACCTACTGCTTTACCCTGACCTTTGACACTTGAGATGTGTGCTTTCAGAACCTACCCTATTTTGTAATCTGTTTTAATTTTCGTAACTTGACTTGGGACCCGCTGGTGAAGAGCAGGTAATAAAGACTTTATTATAAAGTTGATGATAATAATGAACATTATGGTAAATAATAATAATAATAATAATAATAATAATAATAATGTCTTTTGAGGAAACCCAGTGGGGTGGCTTTAACTAAGCAGTCAGCAGGGCAGATGGGAGAAAGGCCAACTGAGCTTCTTGTATTCTGATTTGCTTCAGAATTTACTGCACCTTCCTCCTGCACGATCCACTCTGCTCAGGTTTACTTTCACACCCACACCATACATTTAAAGCACATGGGTTCCCAAACAGAATCCTGGGAAGTACAGTTTATCCCTCACAGAGTACAATACCTAGTGCTCTTAAACTACAATCCCCAGGTTTCTTTTTGCTACAAATGCATGTGGAATATGCTTTCAGTGTATGGTGTGGGACTCTAGATGCAGTGTCGCATCATACAGCTTGCTTCATCCTGTCTTAATGTTCTTTGGCTACAAATATCAAAGATCCTCAATGGGATACTTCAAGAGCTGTTCCCTGGTTTCTTTTCTTCAAAAAGTGAAGAGTTGAAAGTTGCTCAGTTTAGAAGTGGGAAAGAGAGGCGGTTGGAAACATCTGCTTATCTTGCTACTGTTGAATAACTCCTCTATTTGTCTTGTTTTTGTTTCCTTCATACTCATCTACCAGGGATTGGAATTGCCCTGGCAGCTGCAGTGAAGGGCTATCGCTGCATCATTGTAATGCCAGAGAAAATGAGCATGGAGAAGGTGAGAGAGAGAGAGAAAGTCCTCCTGACTGATTTAACATAAGTGGCCCCAGCCATGGTCAAAGTCTGTTTTGATTTGAGCTGCCATGGTTTCTCCCATCCTAATGCTTCATAAAAGGAAAACTAGACACCCCTGTGCATTTGAGGGGCTGTTGCAAGGCTGTTGATCCTTAGCGCCCCACAGAACATAGTGAAGCCATTGCCGGATTAGAGTATCACCATTACAGATAACTTGAAATTATTAGATGTAAAAAGCTGCCATGTACTATGTCAAAGGTTGTAATCCAATGCCAGTTATGCCAGAATTCAGGAGGAATCACACTCATGGGTTTCCTTGAGCTCCAGGGCAAACAGATGGCACAGAGTTTATTTTCATGCTGGGCAGTAGCTTCATGTGTTGCACATCTCCATGATGCACACACAACTGCCCCGAACGTGGAAGTCAGTGGGAAAGCAAGTGGCGCCCTCGTGGAGCTGGGAGATGAGGCCCCATGATTTCTTATAGTGTAGATTATGCTGAATTTCTCAGTGTAATTTCAATGATGTCACAGAACTGTGTGGCCGTTCCTTTGCATGTGCAGAATTGAACTCCTTGTTTGAAATGAAGAAGAGCTTTGTGAGCATGTTGGGATGCATTTGGGAGCTTGGATCTGAGTAGTTATCTTCAGGGCAACTCATGCTGCAGTCCCAGTCACATTTTCTGGAAATCAGTCCAACGGAAGATGGCGCATACATTGTACTTCTACATGCATAAGTATAGGGACTGCATTGTCACTGTGAACCAGCATAAATCTTCTTACTCTGCCTTGTGGTGGCTACAATTAAACCAGCAGTGGCATGGGAGAGTAATATGTTGCTGCTTTTAATTAACTTTTTTTTAAAAAAAAAAAACTTGCTTGCCTGACCTTTGAGATAGACCGAAATTTAAATTAAAAACCCTTAAATGTGCATTGTATATGTTGTGCATTTCTTTTTTCTTGTGAAAGACTTGGAGGGTGGAAATATGGAGTTTACCTTTCGCCCCTCCAGGTGGATATCCTGAGAGCCCTTGGGGCTGAGATTGTAAGAACTCCCTGCACGAGATACGACGCCCCAGAATCCAATGTCCGTGTTGCTTGGAAACTGAAAAATGAAATCCCAAACTCACATATTTTGGATCAGGTAATTTATTTCTTATTGAAGTGCTTTGACTGAATTACTTGATTTAAAAAACAACAACTTCTACCCATCTAATTTGTTGATAGTAGCCTATGATTAAAAAATATGTGATTTCTAATGCATACCTTTTTTAAAAAAATGTCACAGCTTCTTAGTAAACATAGTTTGCTTACCCTTCTTTCAGGCATTTGGCTGCAGGATTAAAAGAAAGAAGTTCACAACCTATTGATAGACTCATCCATGTTTGCTCTCTCTTTAACTTGCTAGGCTTGGCAGGGGGTGGGAACTAAACTGTTCATTCTAGGCATCATTCCTTCTGTTTCCAGTGTTAAGGTTGTTATTGCTCAACTTGAATGGAGAGGGTTCAGGATGAGGAAGAGCTGAAGAGCAGCTGGTCTCTCAGCTGATCTGATAAGGGCCCTGCTGCCACTCTCTGTCTCTCTCTGTGCTGCAGCCAAAATGATCTCATGCGCTGCTTGTGAACTTCCCAGAGGCATCTTGCAGACCATTTTGTTCTGATCTAGCAAGGCTTTCTTTCCGAGAGACTTCATGGTTATTATCTGTCTGCTTTCTCTACAGTGTTGCATTTGACCCTATCCATTTGACAGTAACTTTCCCTTTCTTCTGTTCCCTTTACGACAATAGTACAGAAATCCAAGCAACCCGCTGGCACACTATGACACCACAGCTGAGGAGATTCTGGAGCAATGTGACGGTATAATTAATAATTATTTTAGGGATAATCATGCTGCTCAGCTTATATTGTTTTACAAAGATGTCTTTAGAAATGGTCGTGGATATAACCACCGTTGCCTGTTCTCACTATTGAATTGCGCCTCTCCTGATTTGTAGGAGAATAAAAACCATGGGTGATATTCAATTAAGTTTTATACAGAGCACACCCATTGAAAGGAATGAACATGACTAAGAGAGGCCCATTAGTTTCAATGAGACTACTCTGTGTGCAAAATTAGTTGAGGTGCAGGTTACTAGCTTGTGGTTATTGCCTTTTACAGTGAAATGTATTAGGGCCGCAATCAAATATATGCTTAAGACTCAATGGATTTGCTTACAATTATCTAACCCTGATAGTTTATTAATTCCACAATTCCACAAGCAGGGGTGACAACTTGAATAAAATATGGGGGGAGACAGGTAAGTCCCCGCCCGCATAATTGACCACAAGATGCGGCACACACACCATTTGAATGGCAATGCCTATCACCTTTTTTTGGAGGGGCCCCCTCAAGTATTTTAGGGGGGGTTGAAGGGACCTTGGCCTCTAGGAGTCAGCTCCTATGTCCATAAGTAACTCAGTAAGTACCAGTAGTGGGCAGCATGATGGGGCGTTGGCACTGACCTGACTTGCTGACAGCTGAATCACCACTGCTTATTGGGAGGTAGAGAAGCAAGGCAAGGAAGAAGGAGGTGGATGTGCTGCAAATTTACCAGCAGGGACAACCCATTCTTCTAATGATGCATTTACATGGTGCCAGCTTCCCCACTGCCTCTCCTCTTTCCCTCCTGGTAAGCAGTAGCAGCAGTGACTCACTCACCGGAAAGTCATGTAAGTGTTGCCATCCCAACATGCAGTGGTAATTGCACAATTGTAAAAGGAAACAGTTCCTAAAAGTTCCTAGTTAAGAGCTCCCACAATTTCATGCAGCTGTTAGCTTACTCTAGTGTATCACACAGTAAAAACATAAAGTACAAAGGGCAGCTCCATTTCCTCAAGCCTGCACTGCAAAAACACACCAGGAAGTTGTAGCCAGTGAACAACAGTTTATCTTAATTAAAGCTTAATCCTAAATGCTTGTGTTTTATTTTGCCATGGATACTGTTCTTATTGCCAGTGGACCATTAATTAAGGTTGCATAGGAGTAGAGCTATGCATTTTGGAGCTTGGGGAAAGGTATGCTGTCTTATTGATTGATTGATTGATTGATTGATTGATTGATTCTTCCACTGCAGGCAAAGTTGATATGTTTGTGGCTGGAGCTGGAACAGGAGGCAGCATCTCTGGAATTGCCAGAAAGTTGAAAGAGAAATGTCCTGAATGCAAAGTAAGTGAAAAGGCTTGTTTGGCTTGGCTCAGACATCCAGGCCCATGGGAACGTCATTCATGCCATCACGGCCTGGGGAGGAGGTCCAACACAAACCAAATTCTTGCTTCAGCAAGGAGATTGTACGGACATCCATTTGATTCCCCAAGTGTGCCAGACTCTATCTGCTCCTGAAGGAGTTGCGAATACCAGATGCACACAGCTAAATTCTTATGCGCAGTCACCATGCTCTAACACAGTAGCATTTACATGTGCCCCTGAAACCAGGCAAGTGCAGTTTCCCCTTTGCTTGAGGGTTCCAAGGCCGGGATACTCATTTTTGTGTGAAGTTGTTGGTTGCTCCTTTAATTTTTTTTAATTAATTTGTTAATTTTCCTCCACAGATTGTTGGAGTGGATCCTGATGGCTCCATTGTGGCCCTGCCCAGCTCACTCAACACAATATCAGCAGAGGATACCACAATGGAGGTGGAAGGGATTGGACACGACTTTATCCCAACTGTCCTTGACAGATCTGTAAGTGGCAGCGTGACGAAGATCAGGAGATAGAGAGATGTCACTTGACTCTGAATGAAAACTTTCAGAATCACATGAAGTGCATTAAAAGTTGCTAAGGGTGGTTGATTCATTGACTATGTACATGGCAGCTGCTTAAGACAAGGCCATTTCCCACGGCTGCATTTCAAGTCACATTTGCACATTGCTGTTCACGCTAGAGCAGGCATAGGCAAACTCTAGCCCTCCAGATGTTTTGAGACTACAATTCCCATCATCCTGGACCCCTGGGGTGATGGGATGATGGGAATTGTAATTCCAAAACATCTGGAGGGCCGGAGTTTGCCTATGCCTGCACTAGAGTCTTCCCCAAGCCGCCACCCTCTATTCATGAAGTTGTCATCCACTCATGGGCTGTCATCTGTATATGAGCAACAGCTGTCTAAAATGTACACATTTCAGCTTAACTGTGAAGTCAATGTAGCTTACATTTTCAAATTAAAAGGAAGTTGATTCGAGGAAAAGCACATCAAAGTGCAGTATTTCTCAAGAAACTACGGGATAGATACTGATTCTGGCTAATTTCATGTGCATATGGCTTCCATTACCAGCAGTGGGAGCGCACTGGAACCAGAGTTGAATGGTAGCAATGTCCACGGCCCTAGTACTCATTATCATCCAGCAATAGCCATAGGAGAGACTGTGCTGCAGCATCTCATATAACCTTTAATCATAAATTGAAGGGAAATGGCCTGAAATTGATTAAAACAGCAGTGTACTAACACTGCAACCAGACGGTGATGATAGGCAACATTGCGGTGCTTTTTAAAAGCTGCCTGATCCTGTCCACGTTTACTCAGAAGTAAATTTCACTGGCTTTGATGGGACTTAATCTCAAGTATGTGCATTGGATTGCAGCCTCGCTGAAAATGCTTTGAGAGAGGCGTACTTCTGAAAATATTTTTGTCCCGCTGATAACAAACATTTTCCAGGGCTGCAAGTGAGACTGTATTTGTATATCCCACCTTATCTTTGAAAAGTTTAGGAAAGTTAAAAACAGATATAGCTAAGCTTACTGAAAGGGGAAAAAATGATCCTCTTTGAAACTGCCCTCAACTCTGAAGAATCTGTTGGATCTCTGCCCATCCCATTACGTGTAGCAGAGGTGCAGGACCCAAAGGCCCCTGAAACCTTAAAACTCCATATTTTGTTTCTTTTCTAGGTGATAGATCAGTGGTGCAAGAGCAATGACAAGGAATCCTTTCTTATGGCACGAAGACTGATTAGAGAGGAGGGCTTGCTCTGTGGTAAGCATTGCTGAAGATCCATTGTTTAAATCATACCCTTCGCAAATGGCAAATGACTTCTTGGAAAGCATTGTTCAGAGTCTGAGCATAAAGGTTACCCAAGGAACCAATTAATAGTCTGATTTAAGGGCCCTTTCACACAATCCTTATTTTCATGCCGTAAGTATACAGTTGCTAATCATTTACTTGTTGTGTAGAATCCACGTCTTTCCTTGAAGTAGTGTTGTGCAGATATTGCATTTTGAGCACTCAGAACTCTGTGTGCAAAAGCAACATAACCACCCTCTGTCTGTCTCTCCAACACACATGTCCAGTGCTTTTTTTCTTAAAAAATGTTTAGGGGTACTCTCATTTTTACTCAAGAAAATCACCACTTTATAGTTCAAATCAGGAAAAATAAATACAGTAAATGGACAAAAGTGCAAAGATTCACAAAATATTTAGGGGTATGCATACCCCTGCGTCCCCCCCAGAAAAAAGCACTGCACATATCTGTTGCTATGCCTTCTGAGCACAGCATGGAATCTGGTTGCATGGAAGGTCAAAGGTCTCTGTTGAATAGTACATGGGGCATCTTTACTACTGAGTTGCCACGCACCTCCCCCACACCATGCAATTTTTGTGGTAGTTTAAAATGCTCTGCTTTATTTTCTGTTATTTTTGTTGTTGCCATTTTAAAAGCTAAGCTAGATTAGGGGTGAGCAGAAGGTAGATCAGGATCTGCTGCAATGCCTTCAGACGTGCATTTGTTCAACAATAGGAACAACAATGATAGGGCTCTCTCAACACACACCCTTGCCCAGTATTTTGCAATCTATGGGCCACGGTGCCGCTGGACGAAGGTGTACTTTTTGGGCACGGAATGGGGTGAAGTGGATTTTGTGTGACAGTATTGAACTCATCTCTGGTGCCGAAAACAGAAGGGGACCCAGTTCCTTAATTCTTGGTGTATGATCTCCACCTCTGCCTCCCCCACCTATCCCCCCACCAACTCCAGTTGCTGAATCTTGGGGTTCAAATAAAAAAACCAGAGTAGATTCTGCTAGTTTGGTATCTGCTCACCTCTGCAGAAGTAGCTATACACAGCTTAGAACTCTACTGATTAAGAAAGACATTTATCCTTGATTTTTTAAAAAATGCAACAACAACACTGAACACTAGCAAGGCTGCCTTCTTGCATCAATGCCCCACTGTTGGCTCAGGAGATGTTGGAGATGGCTGTATCAAAATCATTGTTTAATTGTTGCTCATTGAGTAGTAATCTCTTTTTTCCTGTGGCAGGGGGCAGCGCAGGCAGTGCCATGTCTGTGGCTGTGAAAGCTGCGAAACATCTGAAAGAGGGCCAGCGCTGTGTTGTCCTCCTGCCTGACTCTGTAAGGAACTACATGTAAGAGACAATGTCTTCTTTCATTTCTGCTCTCCTGTCTACAGAAGCCCATGGGTTGAAAACACTCAGACATATGTGAGAGGAAGGATCTGTGAGGATAGCAAAAGAATGTGAGCTTGTTGCTCTCGTACCACATTAACAGCAGTGAGGAAACTGTCAACAAAGAAGCAGGAAGCGAGTTTTATGAGGGACTAATTCTGTTGATACCAGATACTTGTAAATCGCTAGACATAAAATTACTTTCATTTCAGTGATATGGAGGCAAATGAAAAAAGACAACTCCTGTTATTGTTACATTATCGCATGGATAGTGTTATGAAAGTTTTATAGCTCTTAGCGGAAGAAACAGAAGTCTTGCAAGTCATATCACCTGTTACGGATTTTAGTATATGGTTCACACCCAGCCCAAGTTTTTCTAGAATGACTCTTGGGACCTTTGCACACTTATCATTTCTAGTGGTCTAGTTGTGTATGTGTGCGGATTGTTTTTGGCATGCTGCCACATGACGCTGGCATCATTCAACTTGTATGAACTCCAAAAACCCGCTTTTCCTTCTACCACAAAAACCATGACATTTGTGAAAGATTCAGAATAGATACTCAGTATTTTCATTGGTGTGTTGTTTGTACAAGCATAGTCCCTGTTTCTGCGTGGAGGAATTGTGAATTGGTGGGTATGTTTTGGGGCACATCTATTTTGTACCACTTTCCTCTGACCTGTGGAAGATATCAGTTTGAAAACTCAGTTCAGAGGAAAGATATAGGCAGCTAGAGGCTATGGTACTGAGTCAAAGTACTGCCAATGACAGCATGCATTATAAGATGCAGACAAAACTTCATCACAATATCCAGGTTTGCCATAGCTCTGGCAGGCATGCAGTTCCTCTTTTAATATCCTATAATCCCACAAGATTAGAATTCTGGAATGCTAGGCACTTGTACACACAGAAAAAGCTGCAAAAGGAATACCCTCATGCGGAGGCTCATAACTCTGATGTTTATTGGCTGGAGGACCATAAGGGGTGTGACTATGGCCACAGAACATTTCTCCATTGGGGCACAACCTGCCATTCATGTGGGAAGGAAAACCCACACTCACTCTATAATAACAGCGACATGCGACCAAAGCTGCAGGCAAATGCCTACAAATTCACTCTTAAAAATGGCAGATCAAACAGCAACTATGTCACTATTAATGGCAAGTGTGGAAAGTCCCTTAATGTTCAACTCAGGGCTACTTAAAGACACTTACATTCTATGAGTGCCTGAAGGTTAGGCTAGTCCTGTAATGGATGCTTGGATGAAACACCAAAGTCTAACACAAGGTCTCAGTCTTTCTCAATTATCTCTAGGTCTAAATTTTTGAATGACAAATGGATGGTCAAGAATGGATTTCTAAAAGAAGATGTGGAAGAGCATCATCCTTGGTATGGCTCAGAGTCGCTACACTTGTTAATTTTGCCTGACATAAAGTAAAAGTAATCTGAATGGCGGGGCAGGAGAAGGCAAAGACTGTTTGTTTGTACCAGTGATAAAAAGATGCCTTAATGCTTTCACTTTTAAAAAATGGAGTCCGAAATAGCTTTTTGTTGATGAAATCCAGATGCGCTCAGGAGGAGTGCATCCAGGCTGATCTTCTGGTTGAAGCAGGTGTGTGTGAGTGGTGGGATCACAGACTGCAACTAATCCTTTTTGATCCATCATGATTTGCATGACACGCTCTGTCTAATTCTCTTCTGTGCTTTGCTATGCAGCATGCACAAGGACAGGTGTATTATGAAGCATAAGGATAGTCGGGCTGGCGAATATTTTTGTCCCAGTGTTGCATCCTTGTAGATGGGACCATGATGGAAAACATCAGGTCCGGCTCCAGATTTTGGAGGCGCTGGACACAGTATTCCTCTCCAGCACCCTAGTGCCTGCCATGTGAGCCCCCACAGGCATTGTAGTACCTGCCAGCCTCTCCCTTGTGTTCATTTGTGGGGCTTCCATGGTGGTAGCACTGTAATAAGCTGGGAGCAGAGCTGCTGCCCAAGTGAGTGAGTCCACTTCTGAGCATCAAGGGTGATGCTGTAATGGGCTAGGAGCCAAGAGATTTCTTGCCCATTGCAGCACCTGTACTAAGTGAGTTAGTGTGTATGTAAGCAGGAGGAGGGAGACTGGGGTGGTGGGTAAAAGCTAGGCATCAGTCCCAGTGAGTCCTGGCAAATGCCCCACTATGCCAGGTGCTGGGCCTGGAAAATATAATGTAGGAATCTGTCCTAAATAGTTTGCTGAGCTTCAAACCATTTCCTTAAGTCCTTTCAAAATTTATGTGTGTGTGTATAAGACACAGAGCAGACTGCTGGGGTTTAACACCACTTGCTGTCCTTCCTGCTCCCCCCCCCTTGTGATAGGTGGTGGACTATCAAGGTGCAGAAGCTAAGCCTCTTAGCCCCTCTGACTCTCCTCCCAGATGTGAACTGTCAAAAGGCCATTGAAATCCTTCGTGAGAAGGCATACGACCAGGCACCGGTTGTTGCAGAATCAGGGTAAGTCTCTTATTCGCTGAAGCCTCATTCTAACAGTCTTCAGGAGAATTCCACAATTCTCACTGTAGAAAGCACTAATGAGAAACAGCCTATCATTGACATACTTAATGAAATCTTTAAAGAAATACTTGGCGTAATATGGGCCTTAGCCGATCTATTGCAAGGACAGTGCCTACGCATGAAGGATTCCTGTAGGCTTAGCAGCAGGCATTGCTGCTTTGTACTTTGGCAAGGAGACAAAGCATCAAACTCCTCCTCCCTCTGTGCCACCCTCCCCACACAGCTGGGATAGGGAATCCCAACCAAGAGCTATGTCACATCCGCTTTGGTTCTTATAGTCAAAGGACCTAGAACTCTTATTGGTGGTGCGTTATTGAAAAGCTTCCTTTGAGAGTTTGTGACTTTTGGAGCATTTTCAAAGAGCCCAGTTACGTTAAGTATTGGCCTGCCACCAGTCAGGCTGAATAGAAGGGGCATTGGTACTGGTCTAATTCTAAAAGTGGCAGCCTTGCATGCCACTGAGCCACAGCAGATGTTGCAGAAAGTGAACTCCCCACCCCACCCATCTTGTCTTGTGTCTCTCTGTATATGCATGAACTGCTGGAGCTCTCATCTCCGTGCTGTGAAAATTCAACTGCATTCATTTTGCTTTTTTAAAAACCAAACAACTGTGTGTTTTCTTGAAGACTCATCTTGGGGATGGTAACTCTGAGCAACATCCTCTCCTCCGTCCTGGCAGGAACTGCCCAGTTCTCAGACCCAGTGATGAAGGTCATGTATCAGCAGTTTTCCAAGGTAATGTGTGCCCAGTACCTGTTTTGGAGTTGCTGCCTAGGGCAAAGGGTGAGGATGGGAGATTCAGGAAATAAGAGTGAAAGCTGAGGTAGAAAGGACCCCAAGGATCCTCTAGACCAGGGGTCGGCAACCCTTTTCAGCTGTGGGCTGGTCCACCGTCCCTCAGACCATGTGGGGGGGCTGGACTATATTTTGAAGGGGGGGGGAATGAACGAATTCCTATGCCCCACAAATAACCCAGAGATGCATTTTAAATAAAAGGACACATTCTACTCATGTAAAAACACACTGATTCCTGGACCGTCCACGGGCCGGATTGAGAAGGCGATTGGGCCGCATCTGGCCCACGGGCCTTAGGTTGCCTACCCCTGCTCTAGACAACTCCCTGCAATACAGGAATCTTTTGTCCAACATGGGGCTTGAACCCATGACCCTGAGATTAAGAGTCTCATGCTCTACCAACTAAGCTAAGGAGGCTGATTTCAAAACACTGGAGATGCCAGAGAATGAACCCAGGATATGAGTATTATGGGTAGGTTCAAGTAGGTTGTTGTCTTGAGATCTTGCCTCATTTCAGATGGTTCTGTTGCTGAAGCACTATAGGACAGGGATGGGGATCTGGTGGCCCATTGGATGTTTCTAGACTACAACGATCATCCCTGACCATTGGCCATGCTGGCTGGGGCTGGTAGGAGTTGGAGTCCATCCACATCTGGAGAACCACAGGCTCCCCAGCCTTCCATAGAGGAAGTAACACAGAAACAGGATCCTTCATGCCAAGACACTGCTGGAACATCTTTTCTCCCCCAAGAAAACTGAGGTCATCTAAGCACAACCTCAGAGGGAACAAGGTGTACTTGACATGGAGTGTCCATCTCATACCTTACGTCTTCCATGTGGTTCCAGCAGTATGTCACTACTTTATGTCAGACTTTATGTAAACTGGGTCCTAGATGTCTAGTAACAATTTGATTCACTTTATGTTTGGGACTTTATTACAGATTAGCCTGGATGATACCCTTGGAAAGCTTTCACACATCCTGGAAAATGATCATTTTGCTATTGTTGTGCATGAGCTGGAGCAATGTAAGTAGCTTTTCTAGTAAAAATAAAAATGTCATACTACTAATTGTGTGCATATATACATACACACACACACCTAGAGATGAACTAATATGCCCTTCGAACCATGAAATAGATATACATGAAAGGCATTGCATGTATATTAGTTTATTATTTGTTAATTTATTGCATTTATAGCCCAGCTTTTTTCCAAGGAGCTCAAGGTAGCATTGTAGACATCTGCAAAGGAAAGCCTATATGTCTCGCTTTCCTTTACAGACATCCATGCCTAATATGTGGACACTGGAGGTGGTGCCATGTGACTCGTGGGGGTGGGGGCACCGCCAGCTCCACAGCTCTATTTTATGGGCAAAGGCGACTTCGCGTTTGTCTAAATTCCAACAAGCCTCCATCCATTGTATTTGAGAGATGCCCACAGTTCAGGTTTCAATGACCATTCTTAATGAAGGAGTTCTTAAGCTTAGGATCAACTACACAGGGTGGGAGTGACCTTTCAGGTATGTAGGTCCCAAGCTGGTTGGGGTGGGATTGTTAACAGCATAAAGAGAGCCCTGATGCATCAGCCCAAAGGCACCCTGGCCAGCATCCTATTTTCTCAGTGGACAGTCAGATGCCTATCAGAAGCCCACAAGCAGGACCCAACGGCAATAGCATCCTCTGTGTTTCCCAGCTACTGGCCTCCAGAGCTTTTTTTTTCATCTGGAACTGAGTTCCGGCACCTCCTTGTCACATTCTGGCACCTCATTGGTGTGCTCTGGCAGTTCCGTAGTGTTGCAGTGCCATCCCCCTGCATGACATTTGGGGTCATGTGGCACCTCTGGGGAAAAAAGCCCTGAACATAGCCATTGTGGCTAGTAGCCTTTTCTTCTGAGAATTTGTCTAAGCCTCTTTTAAAGGCATCCTAGCTGGTGGCCATCAATCCTTCCATACTTTAACTGTGAACAGTGTGAATAAGTACTTCCTTTTGCATGTCCTGAATCTTCCAGCATTCAGCTTCATATCATGGCATGGTGAGAGAAGGAGAAAAACTTCTATCTGTCCATCTTCTCAATGTGCATAATTGGACAGTGGTATGAAGGAAAAAGTTCCCAGATGCCACAAATAAAGATAACATTTCCTTGTGGGCAGACCTTTTTTCCCAGGGAGAACTCACAGGAACTCAGTTCTGGCACCTCTCAGGTGGGTGCCATTGCCATTCTAAGAGAACGAGGGAGGTGTTCATGGTTAGATCCAGCGCCTCTTTTTCTGGAAAAATAGCACTGCTTGTGGGTTTCCTTGAATGGTGCTCTGGAAGCATCAACAGTATGTAATCTTCCTTCATTTATGTCCTCTTCCAGACAATGCAGATGGCAGCTCCTTCATGAAACAGATGGTATTTGGTGTGGTCACAGCTGTTGATCTTCTCAGCTTTGTCACCCCCAAAACCAAGACCCAGGAACGAAGAGATGCGACACTGGAATCAAATTCTTCTGAAAGAATTTTCTCCATGGCAGAATCTGTGGAGAAATAGCAGAAGACCTTTAAGTATAAGGGTCTGGTTTTGTTTTCGAGTATGGCTTTCTATTTTAGAATTAGCATTGTATTTAGGATAGTATTATACTAGTATCTAGTATTTCTATTTTAATTTGCCTAGCTGTTCTTGGTCTGCTATGTTCATAGCTATGCTCATCCTAAATGCCACCAAGGGAAATAATTTGGGATCAGGATGATTGGACAAGATCACATACAATTAAAATAAGTAGCTATTCTATGATAGCATGTTAAAAAAAAATAAGATTCTTGGGAGGAAGCAGTAGACTAAATGGATTCTCCTGTGAGGTTGCCTTGTTGCCTTGATTTTTATCTGACATTTTGTTGTTTGCATTAACATTGACTGGTAAATGCATTTCAAAATCTGCTGGCAGAGCAATAAAGAAATACTACAGATGCAAAGGCTGCCTGACTTGATTGTAGAACTGACAATAATACTCTTTGCCTGTACAAGGGAAGTGTGAACTGGGACTGTACAGATGGATGAATGTTCATAAGCCCCCTTTCCCCCAGAGAAAGCCTTCCTGCTGTTATGGTTGACTGCTGGAGGTGTATGCTGCTACAACTCACTGCTGCATCAACGTCTTGGAACATTTTTGACCATGAAAGGTTCCTGGGCATAGGAGACCACGTGCATGCCAATGGTTATTACCTCTAAGAATCTGACAGTCATAGAACTGCCATGGCAGGGTGGGGCTTAAGGAGATCTGATTCTGGTACAGATAAACACAGCTACATGTTGATGACTTCTGTAGCCCACCTATGAATAGCAGTTTGGGGAAATACACATAGTCTCGATAGGTGAGTCCCAAGGGCCAGATACAGATACTTAGAGGACCACATTTGCCCCCCTGGTCTGAGGTTCTTCATACCTACCATAAAAGAACTACCTATGAAGCACAATAGCGACTAGATTACTTCAATCTAGACCCCCAAAATTAGTTGCAATTAAGTCCCATTGAGAGTAATTTCTATCTGCCTTCACATCAAATGGAAATTTGAAAGCAGCTTTATAATTACATTTAATTGACATTTCTTGCAACCCAAGGTGTTATATTCGGTTCATAATGGTAACTCCCCCCCCAATATAGTAGAAAACAGAACAGATGATTTTAATTCTGCAGAAGTTCATAAAGCAGAGCAGTAAACAGTAGACTTGCACTCTTAAGTGCATAGCGTCAGAACTACTTAGCTATATAATGACAGTCTCCAATGTAGCTTTCTGTCTTTGAGTAGACTGGAGAAATGGGGGCCGTGATCTACTTCCTGTTGCTCAGTCCACCTTTTTGTGAAGTTGAGGAACTTCCTTTAGCAGAAAGAAGGCTGAATTCAACAGCTATACTGGCCATTGATTGTGCACCTTTTCACCTGCAATTTGTCTGTACCTTTTTCCTTTTTTGGTATGTAGTTTCTCCTAACCAAGCACTTACCTTGTGAACAAAGATGTAGGTTTAAGATGCTCTGAACAAGCTGCTGTGCATGTGTCAGCCAGCATTAGATCCCACTGCAAGGAGAAAAGGTTCACCCACGAAACATTCAACCACATGCGAGGTTTATAACTGGATTCCACTGTAGATTGGTTGGGGATGGGGAATGACTGGCCCATACAAGTAAGGAGGCCAGTTGTCAACACTATATGCACATACCTATATGATGCTGACAAGGGAACCTATCACAGAGTAGATATGGGTACACTCTCCCCTCCATCTCTCAGTATGGGCAGAAATGCTTATCTGCATCTTGTATGCCACCGCATGGGTTTTACTCCATGTGAAAGTAGTTGTATAAAACATCCATTTGGACGCATGCATCTCTGGACTGAGCCCACCAATGGACTGTTCCAATGTGAACATTTCCCATGCATGAAAATTCAGATATTTTAAAATGAGGGTCACTTAATGCTGCTCATGTGGATGCTGTTTACAGCAAAATGGCACTACATATTTTTGCCTGGCTAGACAATCAAGACTTCTCAGAAGTTGGCATGCTTATGAATGTGATTCACAGACGTGACAGGAATTTATGCAGTCGTTTTAATGGGAGCTTTAACTACGTCTCTAAGTACGCACATGAAAATTGGTGACATCGCTGACAGAGTGCTCCTTACAATGGTAGCGACACCACAATAGCCAGGTTAATTAGAAAAGCCTTTTGTATTGCTGGCTGTACACAAACTAAAGATAATTACACGTGTTCATTCATTGTGCAATATGTGAACAGATATTTCCTTTTGTGTTTTTAAAAATCCTGGCTCTTACTTTCACCAGATATCCTGTTAATTTTTTATTCCAATGTATTAACAGTTCAATACTCAGCAACACATTCCT
Organism: Podarcis raffonei; assembly: GCF_027172205.1. Classification (NCBI taxonomy): domain Eukaryota; kingdom Metazoa; phylum Chordata; class Lepidosauria; order Squamata; family Lacertidae; genus Podarcis; species Podarcis raffonei. Next base: position 57,623,477 of record NC_070605.1, on the reverse strand, counting down.
CTCACAGAACTACAGGTCCCAGAGTTCTCTGGGAAGAGAGAATTGCAGGTCTATGAGGGTAATAGTGGTCTTTGAAGAACTCTCAGCACCCTTAACAAACTTCTGTTCCCGAGATTCTTTGGGGAAAGCCATGACTGTTTAAAGTGGGACCGTACAGCTTAAATGTATCATGTAGACTTGTCTAGGCTCAGAGAGTTTCTTTATGGGCTAAACCAGAGGGTTAAGAGGAATCACATAAGGAACGTGGGATGAAAGTATAGATGGTGGGTTTGTCATGTACAGGGGCCAGCAAACTTTTTCAGCAGGGGGCCGGTCCACTGTCCCTCAGACCTTGGGGGGGGCCGGACTATTTTTTTGGGGGGGAAAGATCCAATTCCTATGCCCCACAAATAACCCTGAGATGTATTTTAAATAAAGGGACACATTCTACTCATGTAAAAACACGCTGATTCCCGGACCGTCCACGGGCCGGATTTAGAAGGCAATTGCGCCAGATCCGGCCCCCGGACCTTACTTTGCCTACCCATGGTCATGTAGTTTGGCCGGATCAGAATCACCATGATTATTATCAGAATTGCTGCACGCTTCCTCAATGTCTGCTATTTGCAATGGGATCAATTGGAGCTTCCCTCCATTTTGAATAGAAGGCATTGGGGAGTGATTACAACTGGGAGCATGGTGGGGCCAAAAGTTTAGAGGCTCCTTCCTTCATGCCCCGTCCTGGACAGCCTTGCCTGCTCCACTGTGCAGGGCCAACTACACGACAAACGCCACGTCTTGCTTGACCCAAGGTCATGAGACAAGCTCATTTCTCATCCAGGCAATCTTTTGTGATTCAACCCAGTCACAGGAAAGGGGCAAATGTTAACTAGATAAGGGAAGGGCATGGTGTGAGGTTTGCAGTTAAAATAGGAACATGCTTAGCAGGTAGAAGCAGATTTTAAGCAGGTTAGCCTACATTTTTCCTGTGAGGTAAAAAATGAAAAAGTCATTGCTGCCTTGTTGTCTGGCAATTACTGCCCATTCTAAACAGTGGACTGACGTGTAATTCCACGTGTACAAAATGTTAAAATGTTGTTGTGGAATGGCCGGCTATTCTGAAGAAGATAAATGCCAGTGCATTTGTAATGTGCCAACCTGCATCTTGCCTCATCCCTTGCTGCTCAGTAAGCAACAGTGACCCAGCAGCCAGGAACCGACCAAAGCAGCTCCATGCCACCCATTGAGCCACTTCCACCCCCTCCCCCGATAAAATGAGGGTAGTAAAACCTACTTCTTAATCAAGGCGATTATATAGATTATATGGGTAAAAAAATGGAGACAAGATAAAGCAAATTTTGACATGCTTGGCAAGGGTTTAAGGAACTATGGAATAGTAAACAAGGGACAATTAACTATAGTCCTGTATAGTTACAGGATGTACTTACATTAAATTTAAGACACTTTCTTATATAGATAAATAGAGAGGATCCCAGCTGTTAGAATGCAAATTGTAAATTCTTTCTGCTTACATAATATGGAATATGAAAACTCTTTTGACAATAAATAATACTATAATAAAAGACCCACTGGGAATAAATTAGAAAGGGCTCTTAGCTCCTCCCAGCTGTTCAGGTTTATGGGTTTTCCCTCTGTTGTGACATTATAAATAGCATACCTTCCAGCTGAACAGCTACTGAGGAAATATCAGTACCTGGGGACCAAACCACTTGCAACACCCACACCTGAAGCCTATCCAGGTAAACTAAAGCTATTTCCCCTTTTCATAGATCAGCTAATGCATTCCCCTTTATTATCATGGAATAAAGTTAGAAATGCTTACTGCATCTGAAGGACAGTTTGCTGTTTTTAAGAAATAGAAAGAGCTGCACAAGGTCCTTCCTTCCTTCTGCAGTACAGTGGTACCTCGGGTTAAGTACTTAATATGTTCCGGAGGTCTGTTCTTAACCTGAAACTGTTCTTAACCTGAAGCATCACTTTAGCTAATGGGGCCTCCTGCTGCTGCGCCGCCGGAGCACGATTTCTGTCCTCATCCTGAAGCAAAGTTCTTAACCCGAGGTACTATTTCTGGGTTAGTGGAGTCTGTAACCTGAAGCGTATGTAACCTGAGGTACCACTGTAATAGGTTTTTAACAGAATGTTACCAATTTTTAGCACTCCTCAAATTTTATGAAGCTAAGGCTTGGAAATTTAATACATTTTAAAACTGCAGTAAAATATACTCTCTCTCTCTCTCTCTCTCTCTCTCTCTCTCACACACACACACACACACACACACACACACACACACACACATATATATATAAAACACATACACACACACACATATATATATACACACATACACACAACAGAAGGAACGGGGCCCAAAGGAGTTGTAAGTGGCACTTCCTTGTGCAACTATCAGGAGCAGCATGTTGCTTTGAAGGCATTCCATTGGGAAGTGTACCCTGAGCTCCAGTGTGGCTGATTCAGTGAGCCAATCCGCAATGTGCTATGTAATCAGTGTTTGTGCCCCTGGTGTGAGAAAATGCTATGCAAATTGGTGTTCTACTGAGAGAGGGCATTAGCTCAGTATTTAAAAAGGCAAAGTTGGGCGAGATAATAGAAAGCAATGAATGAGCAAAAATTGCTATGCTGCTAAAAGGACTTCTTTGCATTTGATCCAGAGTAATGAAGCCTAAGCACTTCCTCTGCCTGCTGCTGAGCTGCTGCTTCCTACAAAATGGTGACTGCAAGCATCACAGGCCAGACTGTAGTGCTGTTCTCTGCCTAGCTTGTCCTGACAATCACGAAGCTGTGACCCGTAAGGACCAGTGCTGTCCACGCTGCATCCCTCGGTGCAAGTGCCCTGCGTTTCTGGAGGAAGCTTGTATCCAGGAAGGCTACAAAGATGGCTTCCTTCTCCTGGGACAGTCTGTGATTATTGACTTTGGGACCCGAAAGTGTACCTGTGGAGAAGATCATAACATTGTCTGCGCTTCCACTTGCCCTAAGATTTCTCCAGCTTGCAAGTATATAGGAAGACCCCAGGATGGCTGTGGAATGTGTGCTTGTCCCACTGATGATGAAAATTTTGTACCTGCTGGTGAAGTCATTGAAAGAGAATGTAAAATTTGTAAGTGTCCCCCAAATGGGGGGCAGCTTCAGTGCACCTTAACGCCTAAATGCTCGCTAGGGTAAAAAGTGCCCTGTATCATGGGAGCTGAGTGGTGGTAGTTCCATAGCATTACTAAATAAGCATCCTGGTCTTTTAGGGAATACAGTAGTAGAATTTTAGCTTTGAGGGTCATCTAGTTCAGAGCCAGAATCTTAAAGCTACATCAGCTCTCATGAATGCCACTGAACTTTTCCTAAGAATTAAACAGTTACATAATCTATGGTATTCTTTTAATAAAAATAATAATAAAGATTGGAGTTGAAATATGTTTGGATCCTTACTTAAATCATTATTTGGTTGAGGCAAATATGGGAAATGCTTGGAATTTTGAAAAATAACTGTGATAATAATGGTTAATAACATATTATATGCATAAATGAGGAAACTTTGGCATACCCAAATGGGATGCAATGGCTAAGTGGCGCCATTAATTGGCTTTCTGTAAAAGCAAACATGGCAAGGTTTTATGGTTTGGGATATTTTGGTGTGTTTTTTGCAATTGTTGTTATGCCCCAACCCATTGAGGGGAGTCATAACTAGTATGTATTCTCACTCTTCACATTATCTACAAAAGTACAGTATATAAATTGCTTGGGTATAATGAATAAAGGGAAGTTCTTCTCCCTCTGTCAAAAATACTAGAACTTGGCAGCAAATGAAATTTCATTGTCTGGGGATTCTGAAGCAGCAAAAACATGTCTCCACACAACACAGAATTCATTTATGCAATTCATTCCTAAACGTTGTAGTGATTATCATTAGCTTAAAGGGCATTAGAAGCGGATTAAACAAATTTGTGGAAGACTTCTCTATCAACAACTGTTTGAATAATGCTAAATGGGGTCCTTACGTTAGGGATGGGGCACCTGTGGCCCCCCAGATGCTACAGAAGTCCATCTCCTAGTGGCCAGGACACTCAAGAGTTTGTTGCATTTCACATATGCTAAAGTGAACAGCGAAGCAATCAGCACTACAGTGGCACCTAGAGACAGTAAGCAAGTATGAAATCACTGACAAAGGGGGACAGCACATCACCATCCGTGCATTCCATACACTGAGAAAACGCCAGGAAGAGAACCCCCAAATGTTTGTGGGCAAGATATCCATGAACAGAACTGCAAAAAAGCAGCTGCACATATTGAATGCATGCACTCATCTTAAAGCTGCTGCTTTAACAAAATGGGTTCATAGCAACACGAAAGACTACAACCCCCCCCTTTTGGTTTCCAATATGGGCTGCTCTTGGCTAACTGGATTGTTTTTATTACAATACAAGGGGGACTCTGCCACCCTGCTCTTATATACTCTTATGCTCTTATATATACTGCACTTATATACTCCTCTCCCCGACAATCCCTCCACAAGACACTTGCCTGCTGAATCAAGAAATCATCCCAGCGTCTCCCTTCTGTTCTGAAGTCTGGTCTGCACGTGTTTTCAACCTCACACCCCCCCCCCCAAGCCCATGCCTTCTCCTCCCCTTTCCTTTTCCGCAACCTCCACCTTGTTCACAGGCAAACTCCAGGGTCATCTCCTGCATCTCCATCCTCCCACACATTGCAACTACTAAGTACCCTTTTCCCGTTCCACCCAATTATGAAGCCACCCCTGCTCCTTCATCTTCACCCCATTCCCATGCCTCCTTCCCCCTTTTAGCAACCCTCCTTTGCACTCTCCCATTTTCACCTTCACCCTTTTCCCTCCCTCTCTCCAACTACCCCTTCCACACAGAGCACCCCCCTTTCCATACCAACCTCCTATCCTGCAGCTCCCTTTGCGCAGACACACAATTTTCACCACCCCCTTACCAACTCCTCTTTGCATAGAGACAACCCCCGTTTCCATGCCTCTTCCCTCCTATATCACACTTCTGCAAATATATGTTACTGTATGTTTAAGATTAATAGAGCAAGGCTGTTTGTTTGTTCAGCTGCAGAAGGTTAAGTGATGGATGTTGCACCTGTATGGGTGTTTGCTTGATAAGAAAATGCCTGTCCTAGATTACTGCATTGAATTTGGAACTTTGGGCTTATCCACACTTCCTCTTGCCCTGGAGAAAACCGCTCTTTAGTGCTCAATCAGCACAAACAGCAATTTGGGTTTTCCCTGGGTTGCTATTTGTTCTGATCTATTGCTAAGGAGTGGGTTTTCCCTTGGGAAGAAGCAGGGCAAGGGGGAAACTGCTTGGACCTGTGCTTTCCAGGCACAGCAGAAGTGTGGATGAGCCTTTTGTGTAGTAGAGACAACATGGTACCAGAAATGAAATGAAATTTGAGGACTCTTACCTCTCACTATGAGGCAGCTGAGTGGAAGAAGGGAAGGACTGAGTAAAACAGGGATGCAACAGCGCTGAAGGGGGAAGGGGTTTTCAGACAATGGCAAATGTCTGAGGAGAGCAAGCTGAGTGAGATTCTGAGAGGAAAGAAACAGTGGTCTAAAACAAGGTTTGAATACAGCAAGAAGCAAGTTGAGAATGATTTTGCTGTGCTGGCTTTCTGATGTTGGCTTCTGTATCATAACCATCTCTATTATTTCTCCTTGGTAAAAAATTTTTTAAACCAACCAACAGACAAATGCCTCAGTGTTTCTCCCTTCCCAATCTATTCAGATATTTCCTGTTGTTTCCTGTTGCCTCTCAGTGTCAGTCCCTTCAGGCTCCCATGCCACAACCACGGCTGTTGTGTAACCTGCCTTCTTTTTTACGCCCCTGCCCTGCCTTCATGAAAATCTAGGATGCTACAGATCCCCCGGTTGGGTCAGCATGGTGATGGACTAGTGCAAATATAGTATTACAATATTAAATAAGCTATCTATGACAAAGAAATAAAATTTTAAAAGCAAGGGCATTTGATTCTCAGTGCTGCATCTGCACGAACGTTCAGTAAGCAGTGACTCTCAAGTATCTTAGTAACAGGCCCCATAAGAGTATTTTGTTTCAATATTTTATCCACATAGCTACTACCATTTCTCTTGGGAGTCAGTATTCTACAAATATTGTGCCTGAAATCATACACAATTACCAGGTGGTGTCATCAAACTCACTGGGGCTTAACTTCTGAGTAGATATGCATAAGATTGCCCTATTATGAGCCTAACTGGAAATTTAAAAAAACTAGCTTGGGATGGGGTAGGACCTTCTAAATGGTCATTTTAAAGGACTTAAAAGTTTGATGTCCCTTTCACTTTTATTTCAGAACAACAAAGAGAGAAAATATTTTGAACTAATTCATTGCATAGCTTTTCGTTAAGCTTGTCTACAATTAAAAACACAACATTCCCAGATCAGTAAGAATGTTGCATTTTTGCTCCTATAATCTAAATAATGACTTGTGAAAAGAAACATGCAAAATATTTTCCAACTTAAAGACCTGGGGAAGGATTTCCAAACAAAACTGATGTACAAAAGAAAAACAAAATTGATATCTGCATTATAGAGTACTGAAACAGGAACACAGTAATGTGACAATTGACCTTAATTAAAGCAATGTGAAACTTTACTTTTAAAACACAAAGTGAAGAAATCATGCTTTGAGTTCAGAGGTTTCATGTAAAACACATTGATGAATCATAATTATTTTGCCATGCTGGTTCAAATATTTCATTAAATGACAAAACAAACTGAACAACTAAGTTTATCAGAGTTTAGATTTTAAAGATTGTCAATTATGAAGATAAAATATTTCCTGATACAACTGAAGACATGTTTTTTCTCTCTGCCAAAATACACAGACTCTAACAAATGGCAAGTACCCAAAACATAAGGATTAGATACTATAACTTTTTTTTAGAAATGGGGCTCCAATGACTTATTTTGCAGACAAAACCCATAATCATTCATCCTACGTAGGTTATGGACCTTAAAGTCTAGTGTGCTTTCCTTTGTATTTCCTGCATCAACAAACCAATATTTAAATATGCTATAAAGAGTCTACTTTGTATAATGCTGTTATCACAGGCAGACAAGCACTTGTAAAAGCAGTTGTCATTGACCTATATAATAGCCACAATCCAAAGGAGTGGGCATATGAATGAGATGGAACCACACACACACAGTCAAAAGCCTTATATAGTTGTCACTGAAGCAAAAGTCTCCTCAAAATGTTAAACAAGTTTAAGAAAATGTAATTTGGGTTTGGTAAACACAATCTACTTCCACTTGTAATGGCATTCCAATGATCAGTAACATCCAATATGTTTCAAAGAGAAAGTAAAGCACATTAAGTATTGAGAAATGGATGCTTAGCACATTTCTACCAAATGTGATACATGTAATTGAACACACCATGATTGGCTGATGCAGCCTGAATCTCATCATGAATCCTGGATTAGTGGTCCACTTCTGGGTTCCTTTGTAGAGATACTACCTCATTAAAGTGATACTAACTTTCCTACAGTTGAACTGGAAATCCCAAAACATCTTTTGTACCTTTCTCTTGTACTACAAGAATTTTTAAAACATGTCCTTTTGACCATACATGGCCGGGCTACAGTGCTATCCCAAAAACACAGCTCAAGCCTTCTGCCCTGTTTTTTGCACATTAATGGCATAGCAAGCATACAGCTAGTTCTGGACACCTACTGCAGAGTTTATTTTTCTTAACCGTGTGCGGCATTCAACTGAGTTTTACTCAAAGGAGACCTGCTGAAGGTAAGGACAGGATGACTAAGGTAGGTCCATTCATTTCATAAAGTTCGACTTGGAGTAAAACTAAAATGCCATTCTGTTTTGGTAGATCAGTTTACCATCTCAGGAGAAGAATGCCAATACATACACCAGTCATAAATAATAGCACCATTTAAAGACACATCAAAATAAACTACACTCATTCATCTAATGTGATGATTGAAAATGATTACTTAGCTCGCATGTATTTGGATATCAAGTTTTGAAGGGTTTAAATTCTTCTTAAGTCCAGCAATGCTTTTCCAAACATTTCTGTGGATAAGAGAAAGTTTCAAGGTATCTGGGCAGAGCTGCAATTTCTAGCTCAGTGCTGCTATAACTGTTCCAACCAACTGCAATGAAACTAAACAAAAACACAACTCAGCAAGGAAAGGCAGAGCATTTGCCACCTCCCAGTTTCAGGTATATCAAGAATTTGCTTGTGCTGAAGGGTAGAAGACCCATGTCCAGAACTCAGCAGAAAGTTGGAGTTCAAACCCAGAACCATCAAACTGATATCCGTCCCAAAGATACTGATGATTTGCTTAATGTGGGATTGTTTTGTCTTCACAGAAGTCACAGCATATTAGTTACAGGCTGGCATGCTCCAAATCTGACATTTCTAGATCTGTTAACCATGGCTGTGAGAACAGACATGTACAAATGAATTTAACATTAAAATATATACTTCAGAGGCTATGAAATAAATGAAGAATGGTTTGGTTTCCTTTTGTTAAATAAACCTGCCTCTCTTTGAAATTCAACAGCATTTGGCTGATTTGTATTTTAAAAGGGCATTCAGTGGCCAATATAAACTCATGTCATGTGGAAAATACTTTGCGCAGTAAACTGTTTGCATGCAGGTAGCCCATCACAGTGGTTTTAATCCCTACAGCCCAAACTGGGGGGGGGGGACCCAAAAGGGTGAGAGCAGATCCAAGTGTGAGCTGCAACTGCCCTCTGTCTTGTACTTAAAATGGCCACAATCTACCACCTGCAAATATGTCTTGGGTACTCCATTCTACATGCCTTTGCCCCAAATCCCCTTTACACTTTCAGAAAGCCTGCTTTTGCTCTGAATTACATTACAAGCATTTCGAGTCTAGGCGTTTTACAAATGAAAAGAAAATGTTGCTTTGGGTCTTTCTCTTGCTAACACTTTCTAATATCTGGAAGAGAGAGTGGAAATATGCAGCTAAAACAGGGAAACGTTTTTGTATAAGAAAAAAAGGGGTATGAAGTGCTACTGAAAAAAGTCAAGAAAGGGTGCTATCCTAGGTAACTATTTTAAAGCCAATAAAACACAATGAACAGACTACCATTGAGCTATGGCACGTTCAGATGCACACATGTTCGTTGCATTTCATTAGCTCTTTCAGTGGTGGTGTTTAAATGTTGTGGTTTTAATGAGGCCTGGTATTATTCCTATATAAACTTGCTACATTATACTAACATTTCCCCAAACAAACCTCTTGTAAACATTTTTTCACATCTTAACACTCTTCAGAAAATTTCAAAAAGCATGAAAGAGAAATTACGGGTTAGCCCAACTTTCACACAACTGTAAAAGTGAGTGTGGTGTCTATCTAGGCTTTATGCAAAGCGTTTCAGTACATTCTTGATCTAAGGTTGTCATCTCTCAGCTGTCTCCTTGCTTTGTATTCGTAGCTTTCTAAGGCTGTATTTTTCCTCCCCTTGTGAGGAGATCACAGCACTCTTGTCAATCTCTGTCTGCTGCCTTGCTTATCTGGTGATCAGGAGAGTACCTATGGAATATGAGATAAAAATAAGACATGCACTCTGTAAAGTGTGTCTATTTGAGCATTAATTCCACCTAAACATTAGGAAGAACTTCCTGACAGTAAGAGCTGTTCGACAGTGGAATTTGCTGCCAAGGAGTGTGGTGGAGTCTCCTTCTTTGGAGGTCTTTAAGCAGAGGCTTGACAACCATATGTCAGGAGTGCTCTGATGGTGTTCCCTGCTTGGCAGGGGGTTGGACTCGATGGCCCTTGTGGTCTCTTCCAACTCTGATTCTATGATTCTATAATTGTAGTAGTGTGGTTGTCAATGAAAAAAACAACACTTCTGTATAGTAGGGGATGGTTAACATAACATCTCAGATCTTGTGCTGTCTATACCAGTGCTAAGCTACCTGGACAGGCAAATAATGATGGCGTAGAGACATTACTCACCCAGGCCATGTTTGTGGGAAATTGATTATGGATTGTAAAAGAACCTCTATCAAGTAAATAGAGCCATGCTGTCACCATAACATTTGGATTGGGTCTGATATAGCCTAGAGGTGACAGAATAAAAATGTAATTTGTTCTTCCCAACTTCAGACTTACCTATACAGGAAAATAGGGCTTGTTGAAAGGTGCCAACTCTTTTTAAAGCCCACCCAAAAACCCCACGGAAACAAATTCTTTGAAGGCTTCGTAGAATCAGGACTTCCAACCAAGTTAATTTATCACATTCAGCTAGAGATAAATCTGGATTTTGTTGGTGCAGATAACATCACCCAGTTCCTCCAAATAGCTAACCAAGCCCCCAGGGCCTATTATCTAAAGCAAGCAATGGGAAAATACCAACTCCCAGTAGTGTCAACGGCACTACACACAGGACTATAAACAAATTCAAGAGGTATGGGGTGGGGAGCTAATGACATTTATGGTGAAGGTTAATTTATCATCACTATTTTTGAGTGCTGAATGGTATAGTATGTTGAAGCATTGTTGAGATTGTGCAAGTAAGGTTGTGCTTGAGAAATTCATGTTTATCTTAACCTTATCACATACTTCGGCAATAAAAACAACAATTGAGAAGTGGCAATAGTGTGGTGGAAAGATGTATCGCAGTTCAGAGGCTAATATCCATGTTCTGTCAACAGGTATGAAGTGTGTACTGCTATAGATTTTATCTTGATTATAAGGCAAGATTGTGGGTTTTTACTCCCTATGCATACTGATTTATCAAATCGCTTGAGAAACAGGTTTCGATATAGACTGAAATGTAACATTAGTTTATACGGAACACAAATCAATGCTTAACAATAACCAAGACCCCATTAGGGACTGGGTCCTTCTCACATCACCACTTTATGCCACAATAGGCTGTACCACTATGGGATAGCAGAGATCCATAGAATATGACATAGGCATGTTTATTCAATTTGGACTGTTTTCATAACCTTCCAAATAGGAGTACTAAACATTTTTCTCATGCTCAATACAGTCATCATCCCAATTCTTAGAGAATTTATAAAAATATTTTACTCCGATAACCTGATAAGGTAAAAATAAGTGTTTTATAGCAAATTATGAACAGACTCACTAGCTATGAGTAGAGCTGCTAAGTTGCAATCCAGAAATCCCCCTTGTACCATTAAATCTACCACTGAATTGGGACACTCACTGCTTCTTTTGCCCATTCCACTTCCTTTGTTGCCCTCCCCGCCATCTTAACCCCAAATATTTCAAGTAGGATTCCAGCATGCCACAAGGCAGGTGGATAAAACGACAAGTAGCAGCTGTGTCAGTGACAAAATCCAAAGGTACAGGGGGAATCTAGGGTTTCCACCGAACAACTAAATGAGAAATTAAGTTCATTTTAAATGCCATACATTCGTTACTGACTCACACGTTTCCACTTTCTTTTATGTGTTTTGTTGCCCATTTCAGACTGGCAGGTTTTTTTTTTTTTAAGGTGCAGAAGCATCTTTCAAATCTACATGGCTAACTTCATAAACAAATCCCAAACACTAGTCTGACATGCTTTACATTTACATTGTTAAACCACCTAGAGTAATCTTAAAATGACAGGACTAATTGCATAACTCTCCAGGAGACTGAAGTACTTTCAAATTCTCCCACCAGGGCAATTTCATATGTCACAAAACTGCAGCAGAGATGATGATAGACAACAGCAACCATTGAGTAAGATGATGATTGTGTGATGGGTATATATTTAAACCCATGCTAATGTAAAGTTAACTCACCCACGAGGCATCCATCATCTTTCCCTCAGGACTGCAGTCCCATGACCCCCCCATTCCCTCATTAGGGGAATCTGGGATCAATTTTGTGAGTGAAAAAATTACCCTGAGAAAATAATGGGGTGATTATGTTTTTTCTCTCTCTCTCTTAAATTACTAGAATTTCAAAACCAAAACCAAAAACAACACATTTGAAAGAAGTTGCTGCACCTGTAAAGACACTCTTTAAGCAGACTATGAAATACAAAAAGTGCACTCTTCTATATCTACATATAAAACATATTAGAAATAAAACTTGTGTAAAATGTTTGCTGTGCAAACTATAAAAAGTCAGTCAGTCTATTGTTTTCCTATATATTTAGGCCAGATTCTCTTGCTTCCTATTGCAGAGAATCACTGTTATCCAAGACCAGCCCACTGATGTTTGTGGTTGAGAGGTCTGCTCCGTCATCTTCAGTGCTGTCCACAGATTCATCCTCACTTTGCCCTGCCATCATGACTTGTTGAACAGCCAAAGTAGTACCATCAGACGAAAGAGATTGCAGACTGTCTACATTCATGTTGACTGGGGCTGTAATTGTTACAACGGCTCCTGAGAATGGGGAGGAAAAACAAGGGTCCAGTTGGAACAACAATTCAATTCTTTTACAAAATCCACAGTTCTTACTCTGAAAAACCTATTAATGAAAGCCAAAGATCTAAAAATTAAAAGTGAATGAAAGTTGAATAAGCTATTTGAAATATCTTTCTTCATACAAGTAATTTCCATACAAGAGATGTCAGTTTTAGTCTATTGAGATTTCTGAGTTTTGAACATCTTGGAACACGTTTCTCATTTATCTTAATAAACAGTGGGTTTGTGCTTTTAAAATCGGGCTGCCAATGAAAAGCAATCCCAAAGCTGTTAACTTTTAAGGCTACAATTCTATATACAATTACTTGAGGACAAAGCCTCAGTGAACAAAGTGGAACTTGCTTCTGAATAAACATGTGTGAGGCTGAAAGTGTGTACCAGACACAGGAATGTTTAACCACATTGAGCCATTACAGACCTCTGTTTATATGAATGGTGCCGGTACATAGGAGGGAGAAATAATCCAATTTGGCACATGAATCATGTGATCCATGAAGAACTGCTGCTATGCTAAGGGCATGTTCCTAATTGCCTGATCAGTGCTGATGGAGGGAGCTACAACTGGGTAGAGGTGTCCCTCTACTTGGCTCCAGTGGGCTCCACTGGCTGCAGATGCCTATGCTGAAAGCACAGCTGATTGGGCAGTTACCTCCAGCAGTATTCCCACTGGTGGTAACTAGTGTAGCCCTCCAAACAGGGTGCTCCAGTGCTGAAGCAGGGCTGGGGATGAATCTGATGGATCCTCAGCAGGCCGACTGCCAGAAAAGAGGCCCAATCCAGACCCACCCCCTGCTGCACCATCCTGGAGCTGGCACGGCAGAAGAGGATACTGTCCCCAAGTCTGCCTTTGACAGTGTGAGCAGCAGTGCTTCAAGTTGGGGGTTAGAATTGCTCTGAAATCCATTTACTTCAAGGGTTTATTTTTACTAGAGAGATTGCACCCTTTTCTTTCATACAAACTGTTTGTGAAATCGTCTGACAGGCTCAGGAGAGTCTCTAAAACATCCAATTTGCAAAGAGTAAATAAAGTAGCTGAGGAATCTTCTCACCATCTGACATTGTAAGTTCATTTGATTGATGCTGAGCTACTCCTGATGCAATGGAGTCTGGCCAGAACCTTTGAACTGGTCGATTTTGCGCTGTTTTCTTCTTTGTTTTTGGAGTTTCAGAACAGCTGGAGTCCAACATTGGCTGAAGAATTCGTCTTCTAGCATTGATAAACCTAAAATGACCAAAAATGAATCTTATGAAGACATCCTTAAAATCAGACTCTCTATACCCAAGCCCAGTGCTGAGCAGGAACACACACACACACTTGGCTGTTACAAAGGGAGTATGATTCTGCTGCCTTTGGTGTGGTAGAGAGTTCCCTGCGGGGAGCTTTCTGGCATACTGAAATTCAGTGCTTAGCAGGATCGCTTGCCTCCACACAACATTAGTCAATGTGAAGGGAGGGTGATTCTGCTTGGTCCAGGTGCTCTGTGTTTCTCCTGTCCTGTCAAAGGAGAGGAGTGGGGAAACAATCACTTTGCCAGCCCTTTGTTCGGATCTTCCCAAAGCACAGAACATGGGCCTGATAAAGTGGTACCAAAATGCAAATCCTGCACAAGGTATTCTCACAGCTGGGCAGGACAACACACCTGTCAATCATGTGGCATACTCACTTGTCAAGGATGATTCCAGTAAGGATCTGGCCCATGACCACCTCTGCCCTACATCAATCCCGTCCAGTTTTAGCTTTACATAGCAGCCCAAAGGAAAATGCTGTATATTTCTATGTGACTTTTCAACATAGGTGAATTTTGTAACACAAAAAAGTGGCATATTCGTTGTATCTTACCAGTTGTTAACCTGAAGTAATGTCAGATTGGTTTGTGCTGCTATCTGTTTTTTCTCATCCTCTGTTGGATATGGATGCTACAGACAGGAAGGGGGATGGAAAAGTTATAAGAACTTGCTAAAGATATGCAATAAGCACAATACAAAAATCTGCAACCATAAAGCAAAAGGAATACAATTTAGTGTGGGATTAATTCTATGCTAATTAGATAATTTCTGACCAGATAAACTAATTTTTGACAACACACGTCACAATGATTTCATATGTGTAGATTGAAATTGTCATTGTTTTATGTAATATGTTGATTTTATGACACCGATTACAGATAATTATTTATTACTCTAATAATGAAAGGAACAATATTATTTAGACTCCTACTTCTGTGAACTTATAATACTCACTGCTATTACAAAAACCAACGCATTCTCATCCCTAGTACTCCAATTTCTATAGTCTCTGGCGCTAGTTCCCAGAAAAATTTTATTCACAGGTAAGGAATTGAAAAAGACTGCAAGGGAAAGGAAATCTACAATAACTTCAAGGATTCTGTCACCTGCAGGGATCTCCATACTCTTTTTCCTTTGTACTTTTTAAAAAACGCTTTAGTCTCAATTTTTTTGTTGCTATATTAACTTTTATGAAATCATAAAATGAGCTAGCCAGTTTCCCCCAGATGTAATGAATGTATTTTTTTCCCAGAATTCTCACAGAAAATTTAAATTCCCTTTCTTTTCAGCATAATAGCTGGCAGACCAATCTTTGCTGATATCCCTGATCGATTGACAGTTACTGGCCCAGTTTAGGCATAACTGATAAGACAATTAGTAATTGGGTGCAATATAAACTGAGATTATTAAAATGCTTAGCACAGTAACAGAAGAAGTAGATAGCAAACTGTCAAGCATTTATTATTTAAATGGGTGCAATAAAAAACATTCCCTCCCAGGAAAAAAAGAAGGCAAGTGCTAGCTTCAGAACATCTTTAACCTAGCTCTGTGCAAATCTAATATCCAGTGAAGTCATGAAACCTAAAAGAAGGCCAGAAAGGGCTTCAACATCAACCTTCAAATGTTAACCAGGTTGACCACTACATGATTTTTAAAAATGAAATAACAATATAACTTTATCCTTAAATGTCCATGTGGGGGAGGAGATTATTCTCCCAGCTGTCCTTGCTAGATGGCATGATCCTTGGGGAACACAGCATGTGATAAAGCTGGATTTATCACATTGTGTCATATGGTAGGGATGAAATACCGTGTGGAGTTAAATAAAAGCATTACCAATTAAAAATCTCTCTTGTAGATTTCTTGTAGAAACATAGCTATTTCTAGTACTATCTATAATCTACTAAGTACAGTAATTCTAGTAATTTATCAGGAACTGTTAAGAAATAATACAGACCCATTTTTGTCTCCTTTTAGTATCATAAGATGTTATGCAGTACAGTTCAAAAGGGAATACTGGACCACATATTACATTTAGCCATGCAGAAAGTTCAAGCTATTTTAATACCTTTGGATGAAGCCACCAGCACTGGTAGCTTGTTACATATATTGCTCTATCTGCTAGAGCTGAAAATACTACTGCCTAAACAGCACAATTTGAGGGGATTGAGTATAATAAATTTGATCATGAGTAGATGGACTGTGGAGCATTCCTGTTGAGCGTTCTTCCCCTACCTCCAAAAACATTCAGCCAAAGGGACTGAATTCTTTACAAAAGTACATATAACATGCAAATTAAGAAGAAAACCTGTAAAAACGTTTGTCTGACCTTTCAGATCATAATGTAACTTACTATGCATGTAGGTATTACAGAAAACATGTGTGACCCTAAGCTAACAACGCCCCTTTTGAGAGTGTGGAGTGCATTTAGTAAGGCAATCTGCACAAAGAAACATGCTACTGCATTCTAGCCCCCTAGGAACTGTTCAGATTAACAGAGATATAAATATATCCCTCAAAGGACTACTGTTCAAGGGAGCACAGGATTAAAAAAAATCCTCAGCATGATGTAATAAAACCAAAAATATCTCTAAAATTTAAGATCACAAGGTTATATAATAGACATCTACTGAATTTGAGCCTGATTCAACTCTAAATACCAAGTTAATATATTCTGAGTAGGTAGTTAAAAGCTTCAGATTTTGCCAAAACATTTCCCCCTCATGCAGACAGAAATGATCAGAACAGTAGTGATTCCCAAATCACTGCGATCAACCTTACCCCTATGTGCTGGAAAAGCCAAGACCTCATCACATTTGTAGCATGCTTTGGAAGAACTCCTCTTTTATTTTTTGATGACCCGTCATCTTGATGCAAGATGCTTAAATCTTGGTTTAATTGTAACTGGAGCTGCACAGAGATTCAGAAGTAGCAGGCAGTTAGTAACACACCATAATATTACCATGGTTTTTTAAATATTTCACTAAAAATGCTTATAATATAAAACAAACCTGTGAATTCTGGATCCTGATGGTTCCAGGTGACAAAGCTTGTGTCACTACTTGACCTTGAGGTGTGACCACAGTCACTGGCTGATACACCGTACCACCTTAAAAGAATATTATAGCAATATTACACTACAGCAAAGGCACAGTATGATGATAACATTTTCATATAGATGTCATTAAACAAAGAAAACAATAAACTATTTACACAACACACAAAACTTACTTTAAAACTTCGCTATAATTTTAACTTCGCTATCATTTTACATAAGCTTGTTTTTTTTTTAAAAAAAAGAAGAATAGACAATTCCATTTGATTCACCTTTCCATGCAGCCATTATTGTGAAGATGCTAGGCCAGCTGGTTGCATAATAATTTGTATTTGAATAATATAAAATAATAATGTTTTCATCAGCAGCCATTATTATTATCACTTATTAAATTTGCATACTGCCCTTCATCCAAAGATCCCAGGGCTACTCACAACAGAAAAATAAAAAATGAGGATACAAAAAACTTAATAAAACAAACATTCCACATGGCTGCTTCAATAGGAGAGCCATAAACATGGCCCATTTCATTGGTTTGGCTCCCTCCCTCCCATAACTGTCTGCTTCAGTCAACCTGGTCATTTTATCAGTTATTTTGTATGCATTTGTATTGAATGTTCTCATTTTCCTCATCCTTTCCCCATCCTCCCCCATTTTTTATACCATGCCTACCTGCTTATATGCCATTATTTTAAATTGTAAATGACCTTGACTGCACAGGCAGAAAGGCGACATATAAACATAGTAATCAAAAAATCATCTCAAGAATTCCTTTTCTTAGTCACTTAACAGACACAAACTACATCTACGATGAGCGCAGTGTTTGAATTTTTATTCAGTGCTTCCTACCTGCAACGGTTGCCATAGTTACATTTCCCTGCTGCAAGGCTGATGCAGGTACCATAATCCCCTGGGGACTGAGCGTACCTGTGATGGCACTTTGAATTGGCTAGAAATAGTAAACAACAAAAATTACATGAACTTATAACAAAGGATGCTCCTGTCACTTTAAGTTAAAATGGTACTGTACCAAATATGAGATGTTCAAAACATAAACCCGATGAGGATAATGATGATGTCATCACTACCAACCAGTATGATCCAAAACAGTGATGAAACTAGTATGAGAAGGAAATTCAATGAAAGGAGGTGGTAAATAACCTAGATATTTCAGTTTGACAGTATGTTACATTTATATTTGGTTTTCCAAGTGTGGGTTTTCTTCTCCACATTGGACCACCTATCAGAATATAGAACAGATATGCAAATTCTGGATCAGAAGTAACCCAGCTGACAGTGCTTATCCCATTTAATATTAGGCTAGTCACATGCTACTGTAATCAAAGTGCTTGTAAAAGAGACAATTGATAAATTTTAGTCAATGCACTACATATTTAGGAATTGTTATTCTACAATAATTTAGAATATCCCAACATTTTAAAAAAAAAAAGGTTATGCAAATATGCTTATGGCTGCAACCCTATTACCTGGAAGTACGTCTTACTGAACTCATTGGGACTTCAGAATAGACTTGTTTAGAATTGTGTTATAAGTAAAAAAAATATGGCAACCACATGTACAGTCAGAATATATATAACACTGTATTGTTGGGGATGAAATTCTAGCCCTTCTAAAGTTAATGCTAGAAAAATGCATGAATCCTCACAATTAAGCATGGTCAATATTTCATTGTTTTCCACAGGAAATGTAAAATTTCAAGCACTTAAAATTTGAACTTTTTGGATCTTTTGCAAACTTAAAATTTATCTGATTTATTGAGGTATCAGCCAAATCTACAGGTAAGTCTAGATGACAATGCAATTTACAATTAGTACATTGACATGGGGCTGGCATGATGGATGCAATGAAACACAATGAAGAAGTTCAAAAACATACACCAGTATCTCAATACTAATCGTGATAAACTTAATTTATGCCATGGAACTTGTGAGCAGATGTTGTCTGACTGGCTTCTAGGAGAGCTCTCATGGTATGAATGGTGAATGTAGCCATATGCTAAAGTTTTGAGAGGTGTGCTCTGAAATTATAGCAATTCTGATGGCATTTTGACTTATGTTCAAGGAAAAGAGAGGGAATGAACAAGATATGAAATTATGTACCAACTTCTGTTCCTCCAGTTACTAGCAATTCAATTTCAAAAATATAATACTTCTGTGTAGCAATTGGTTTTTTACACTTTCCAATAAATTAAACAAAACAGAGTGCCTGCATGGACACATTTTTCATTATAGGTGTTATGTATAGGAGGGCCCATAGCTCAATGGTAGCAGCGACGCGGACTTATAAAAAATATTGGGGGGGCCCGGGAAAGCTCATGAATAATAAATAAGCTCATGAATATGCAAATAAAGTGGCGCCGCCTCCTCGTGAGCGAATAGGGGAGAGCGTGCTGCGCCTATTAATCAGCTCCAAAGGAAATTGGGTGGAGCTTTTGCTCGGGAGGGAGGGCAGGAGGCATGCAGCCCGCCCCCCCTGTGCATTTTGGGCTGGGGGAGGGGCGGCGATGGCGCTCTGCTGGAGGGGCGCCGGAGATTATTGGGGGGGCGGAGCCCCCCCAAACGAATTTTTGAGGGGGCTCGGGCCCCCTCAAGCCCCATGGAGTCGGCGCCTATGAATGGTAGAGAAAATATTATCCAAATGGTTCCAGGCTTAAAGTCTGGTATCTCCATAAAAGGATATAAAGTATCAGGTACCTGAGGCCTTATAACAGACTCTGCCAAACAGAACAAACAATTTTGAGTCCAAGAGATCTGAATTCGTATAACACAGCTTTTTGGCCCTTATGTGCATGGATGTGAGGAGCTTTATTTTATGTCCTGAAGCCTTGTGTATGTGATGAGAGAGCAATCACAGAACCCTATTTCTACATACAAATCACCACTTGCTGGGATGGGGCCATTATCTACAATGAGATGAACAAAGCCAACCCCCAAATTAGGCTAAGGAGGTAGTGCCAAAGAGGTGCAATGATAATCGTGTCATTTTTGCTCTACTGCTCACATTTTCTGGTGACTCTTTCCATGAAGACAGCTGCTCCAGCAAATCCAAGCTATCTCTATCATGTTTAAAGTTGCTGGACTGCAGACAAAGAGTTGATAGATTATGATCATTCTTTAAGAATTACATTTCCATGTATGCGACTACTAAGAAAAAGGGAGATCTTGTAATCTTAACAATATCACAAATCCTTAAAAACTGCTAGCTTGCCAGTCACAGATCATCTATTTGTAAATTGCATGGTTTACAAATTCAACCAATATTAACATAGTAATTTATATTTTATCTGCTCTTTCTTTGTTTGTTTTTAAAACTAATCTTACCTATCCTGAGTCTTTGGGATAACGTAGATTATAAATCAAATAAAGAAAATATATTTTAGTTAGCATGAAAGGTACCTGGGGTTGTACAGGTGAATAAGGACTCCCAGATTCTCCACTTAGCAGAGTTTCACTGTTCATTTTTGTTTTCAGACAGGCAATATAGCGACTACAGAAATCCTTACAGAGCTCATTAACTTTTTCTAGCTCAAGCAGATGAATTCGTAGAACCTGAATTGCCTTTACCATCTAAAAGAGGGAAAAGAGAAAGAATACAGAGACAAGTAAAAAAACCAATGAAAACAAATATTTGCATATGTCATTTACAGTGTGCTAAGTTGTTCAATATATGTTTGAGCTACGGTACTTTTTTGCTTATTTTCAACAGGGCTGTTTATAATTATTGTTGCTTTCTCCTACCCATATATTGTCTCAATGTGGAAAACTGTGTACTGTACACTGTTAACTGCTTGCACAAAACTGGGGACTGCCCACAGCATGTATAGGCTATATAAATGAATTTTTCTACACAGATCTGATTTGTGCAGATTATCATGTATGATGCAACCCTCCTATTTAGCCCACATTTTCCATTTTTCTTCTTATGCAAGGCTACAAGTTTCCAATGAACAACATGCAGAGATTTTCACATACCCAACTTCCTTATGATAAGTAGTTGAGCTGATCAGAAATAGCAATATGCATTATCTTCAAGTGTCAACTCAAGTACAATCAGACGTGCATTTGGCACAAAGCCAACCACTCAATTTATTTTACTTGTTAAGAAAATGCAGCCTCAGAGTGGCTTACACTTACGGAATAAAAATACAATAATTAAAACATAAAATTACAAGATGATGCAATCTACAATCAGTGGCAGATGAAAAAGTGGGAAAGAATCAGGAGTAATCAACACTAAAAGCATAAAAGGCATAAAAGAATAAAAGCTCTGAGTAAAAAGGAATCACAAAGAGCACAATGAAAATCCACTTGCACAACAGGACTTCTGGTTTCTCATCTTTATCCACTGCAGCTGCCCACGCGCCCCAATCTTGAGCGGATTTTGAGGCTGTGTGGAAGGATAGAGGAAAGTAGAAGCCAGGGGCGTAGCTAGCTGCTCCGGCACGCGGAGCGGCGGGAGCGGGGTGATCCACCCAGGGGGGCGGGGCGATCTGCTCAGGAGTTGGCGCAGCGAGCTGCCCACAGAGTCTGCCTGGCGGACACAAGCCCCATGCTGCCATTTCAGGCAGTGCGCGGCCCCGAGCCACCACTTCACTCCCAGGAGAGACGCGTGGCCTGGGTGCGCTGCAAGCCAGGCCTCGCGGTAAGTGCCGCCCCCCCCATGGTGTGCCATTTCATCACCCCCTCAGGGATGACACCCAGGGTGGTTCGCACCCCCACTTCCTACGCCCCTGGTAGAAGCCATATTCCACAAATGGATGTTCACACAAAGGAGAGAGTTCAATAAGCAGACTGCATCTCTGAATGGGTTCTTCGCCTGGTCACTACCTGCCCCATATCAGAAGGCAGTGGCACCAGGAGAAGGGCCTCTGGAGATAAGCTCAATATTCAGGGAGCACCTCTGTTGCCAGAATCAGCAGGCACAAAATATCATGAAGTTTCCACTTAAGGAACTACATGCACAGCAAAGAGCCAATCAGGGCTCTTTCAAGCAACCATATTAGATCAAATGGTTTGTTGAGATGTAAACCACAAATCCCAGCTGGGTGGGTGGAGAGAGAGGAGGAGAATGGAAAGAATTGAGAAAGTAGTGGAGGAGGACAGCAAATTAAATGCAAACAACCAAAACCCTACAAATAAGAACATCTGACTCACTGGAAAACATATCGATATGTCAAAAGAGTCTCATGAAGCAGACAGATTAACTGCAAACAAACAACTATCTAAAAAAAGAAGCTAGCCAAGTTGATAATGTGCTATGTGATGGAGGAGCTTCTGTCAGTAATACTGACAGGGAATGTCTGCTGCTACTAAGGGCTGTAAATTTCAACTTCTTTTAGTTGACATTTCACACTTCAGTTTTCTCAGTATCAATTTACTTTTTTTAAATATAAAGATTTTATAAATAAATTGATATCTTACCTAAAATGTTTTTACTTACTAGATTATCTGTTTCTGGATCTTCACAAAAAAATGGTTTTCCTTCCTTCTCCTGCTTCCTAACAAAGTTTTCAATATCTACATCAAAACTTGCAGACGTTGTGCCTTCTGAGCCTTGTGTGGATTGTTCACATTTTTCAAATAATAGTGCTAATAAGGGGAACAGTGGATGTCTAGGAATAGAAAGACAAGCAAATTGTAGGTCTGTGGAAATGTCTATGTGCAAGTTAGTTTGATGAAAAATTCTGAGCAATCTGGACATTGCATACATACAATCCTATTATTTTAGATTATTACATTAGTATTACATTTAATGTAATAAAGTTACATTTGCAATTACTATGCTAGGATCGGAACTGAATATACTGTGATCTCCCTTATTTGCTCTTCTTTTTAGCATGGATCAAATACTGCAACTATAGAGTCATTTAAATATCAGTGTCATCCCCCAGTTTGACGTAGATGATACTGATGGGTAGCTTGAACTATTTGGTCTCACTTACATTTTTATCAAGCTTTGTTCAAATAAAGACCCTAAAAAGCCTGAAATTTAATACAATTATTCGTTTTAAAATAAAAAATAATCTAGTAGGGATGCCATTCTTTATTTTCATAGATTGTAACGATGTAGCTCTAACAGAAAGCAAGTTTAGACATATATAACTAAATACAAAGACAATAAAAAGCTTTGCCCTGAGATGTGGGTCACAATCCTGAACACTTAAGTATGTTTAACGCCAACAGAAGTTAGCAGAACTTGCTGCACAAGCCTTCTGCACAAGGCTTCTGTCCTCAATAGGGCTTAGTCTCTTGTAAATGTATAGATTTCAGTCTTAAGCATGAAAATATGTATTAACCATCTCACAGTAATTAGAAAACACCAAATGTATGAACTTCTTGACAAGTTACAATACGTTGGCTGATTTAAGCTTAGGCCTCCTCTTCTAAACTTATTCTACTTTCTGAGTCCCCCAACCTATCACCAACCTCCCTAGCTGCACTGATATGTGCAACAAACTTTGGACTAGGCACTAATTCAATACTGGTATTAGGAAGGGAAAACAGAACAAGTTATATTTGACACCTCCTAAAACCACAAATAGGAAAACAGCATTAGTACAAAGTAGCAGCTTTTCCCAAGTCAATGAATGGGGGAGCAGTTGCCCCTACAAATCTAATGAGGATATTCTAGAGAACTCTAATCCCACCCATGGCTTGGCTGGTGAGGGGGGAAAGATGCATCAGCCTCAAGATCTTATCATGTCCAGAACAGTGCGTGCCCCCTTCCACATGCTCCATGTCTCCTACACACACAAGCACCACCCCATGATTTGAGAACCACCCCATGACCTACTAAAGAGAATGATACATTTTACTACTAGAAACAGCTCATCTTGTGAATACTGCTACCTGTAAATAGCCTGCTTATCTGCATCCATCGGAGTCTGGGACTCTACCGGGGAAGGACTCAATCCTCCTGCATCTGCTTCCAAGCAGTTTGGATCCTGCTCAGTTTTTAATTCTGTTACTACTTGCATCTGCTGGAAAAGAAAGATGCTTTATATTGCCAACAGCATAGATTCACAACTAAATGGTTCATTTTCTAAGCAAAGAGAAAGCCAAAGGCCTAGTAAGTTGCCAGAAGGTTGGTATGACTTGGCAACCATACAAAAAGAACAAGCATTTAACAAACAACTCATTTAATCCTTGCAACATTTGGAGGCAGGAAGATAGTGGAAAGGTCACTATAAGTTTGACTCCCATTAGTAGGTTTCTTTTAGTCAATTGTCTGTTACAGAATCCTGCGTTTCATAAGCCAGCTATTTTTGGATAAAGCTACACATACACTGCTTCAACAAAAATCACTTTAAGAAAGCAGACCTTGAAAACATCTGCAATAGGCAAAATGTCATTTGCAAATAGAAATTATCATTAGAAATAATTCTGTATGCTACACATTTACTTGAAAACTCAATAGAGCTCATTTCTAATTAAGAATGTTTAAGATTTCAGGCATTATTTTGGGCACTGGAGCGCATATAATTCTTCAGAGATATTGCAAAGGAAGGACCATTTCACAATTATTGTATGAAAAGCATATAGCTTGATTTTTAGGTGTTTCAATATTAAATGTTTCACTGTTTGTTCTGTACTGAATATAAATAAGGACTTTTGTATATATGTTAAAGAGTTTGTGAAAAAAATACGAGAAAGATCCAGTATATCTACTTTTTGATAGGAAGTTGCAGTTTATTATGAATTAGACTAGTTAGTAAGGGAAATAAAACAATCTAACTGTAGGACTATGGTCACAATATTTTCTTCTGTCCAGGAAATCTGGGGAGATACTAGTAACTCCTAGCTGCAGCTCTGCACCACGCCCTTGTACTGCTGTGGAAGACTGGGATAGGTTAAAGGACTACTGCTTCACAATTTGCACAAAGTGAACATTATGCTCAAATGTTATTACCCATCTTGTAACAAGCTGAACAATTTGAAAAATTAAGAGACAGCTAAGTAAGTCGTGAAACCATTAAAAGCAATGCCAAACGAATGCAAGAAGGAGCTATTTAGGTGCTTTTTCTGGAGTTGCTGAACAACCCCAAGCATATATAAAATCAAAAGTAAACTAAGGATGGAATCCTATGCACTCTTACCTCAACAGGACTTACAACTGAACATATATAACATATATGATTGCATTGTAATTTGTTTACAAATTTCAGGGGATAGTACAATAGTCACTTCCACTGTAAAATCAGAAGTACTGTATACTGTAAAAAAGCCACTCTAGAATCACCTAGAAATTTGTTTATGGCCACATGCTGTGATATTTTCCTTAAAGTCAACTGATACAACTAAACAAGTTAAAAAAGACAACATAACCTCATCAGGTGCCTAGACGCTTCTCCCCACCCCACCCGTTATTTATTCAACAAAATAACCACTAGTAGTCAAAATACCACATAGATAAGTACAACATTATATGGGTGACAACCCAAGCAGCTAAACAAGTTCAAGTTCGATAGCAACGTTTAGGCAGTATTTCACAAAATAATTGTTTGTGTACATGTGTGCGAGAGAGGGGGGCTCAATGACAAAACAAAATAAAACCTGGTTCAGCAAGTTTAGAGCAGAAGCTCAGTGGCTGAACACATGCACTGCATGCAGAAGATCCCAGCACTGCCAGTTAAAAGCATCAGGTAACAAGTGATGGGAGCTATCTTTGTCCGACACCCTGGAGAGTTGTCTCAGTCATAACAGGCTGTACTGGGCCTATTCTGACACGCTCTGTGGTTTGCTCTCCCCAGGAAGAGATGCCCAGAGTCTTCCTCGTTAATCTTTAGGCACCATGCCAAGTCCTTTTTCTTTATCCGGGTCTTTGGTTAATTAATGTTACCTCCTATGGTGATGCTTAGCTTTGAGTGGGGTAGGTAGGACTTGTCCCTATTAATATAATGCTAGATAAGCAATTTATGTATGCTTTGTATTGTTCATAGTTTTATATTTTTTCTGGTTTTGAATTGCTTTCATGTATTTTACCTTGGCAAGTCACTTTGAGAAATTATCGTATAAAGCGACTGATAAATGTAATAATAATAATACTAATAATATCAAGGAATCAATCCTAAATAATTTTTGCTTCTGAAAATTCCGTTGTTTCCTACCTTTCTAGGAAGCAGCTTAAGAGCACTAGAAAATGGGCAAAGGGCAAGCCAGTGGCGTGACTTAGATACCATATCAAAATAACAGCAGAGGAAAAGTAATATAGATCGGACAGAAGTAGTTTCATGTCTTGGACACCATAATTATTTAACATATTATTTTTACCTACTATGGTGCACTTCATATTTTTCATTTTTTTATTTAAAAATGTTCTTACTTGTTGCCCATCTTGATAGTTGTCTATAGTTAATGTCTGCGTTGCCATCATGGTTACTTAGGGTTCTTATAAAGTCAAATCATCATACCTTAGGGGGGGAAATCCAAAAAGGTTAGTATTTTTACAGTATTTTACAAAATACATAACTGACATCTGCATGTGCAGCAGCAGAATAGGGGCAGAGGGGATTGAGAATGCAATCACATGTATTTGCTACACCAACCTAAAAGACCTCAGGAATGTTCTCAAACCCTTTTTGACAAAAGCACTCAATCATATTTGCCAGAAAAAGTGATAAATGCAATATGGTTAAGCCACTTGATCTTGCTCTTTATTGCAATGAAGAGTTGCACAACAAATGCGCAATTAAAATAACAAGTTAGTGGCACAAAATAAATGATCAAACTTTTATATATGAATATCATATAGTGGTTTTACTAGCAAAAATAAAAATGTCAAAAGGGATATATGACAAAAGAATGCAGGACAATGAACAATGCAAACCCACTGTGAAAATTTTTGTTTTTCAAAATATTCCCTCTTAAGGAATATTTGATACTGGTCGCAGTCACAAGACCAGATGGCAAATACCCTGAAGTTAGATCTCTTTTTACATTTGGAGGTTATAAAGAAAGTTGAAAATCATCTAGTAGCTGCACTAAGGAACAATTATGATAATTTTAAAAACAAATGGAATCTCTCACACAGGACACATATATTTTTCGGTGGCTGCAACAAGGAATAGCAACTATAAAACTCCTGGCATTTCTCACATAGAACACATATAGCTTTCCTCATGTGTATATGCTACACAGAGGTGGTGTCTCTTTGTATGCCAAAGAGAGCATTGAGTCCAGCAAGCCAGAAATCCCAAAAGGGGCAGACTCCTCCACATCATCATTGTGGATGATATTACTAGGCCCCATTAAGAATTTGGTACAGTGAGCTGCTTCTTTTTTTTCATACACGTCGAGCAACTTTCCCTAATGTGATGCCCTACAGTGTTTTGGAGTACAATTGCTATCAGTCCCAGCCATCATGATCAGTGGTGAGGGATGATGGATGGGTGTTATAGTCTAAAGCAGGCATCCCCAAACTCGGCCCTCCAGCTGTTTTGGGACTGCAACTCCCATCGTCCCTAGCCAACAGGACCAGTGGTCGTGGATGATGGGAACTGTAGTCCCAAAACAGCTGGAGGGCGAAGTTTGGGGACGCCTGGTCTAAAGCATATTGCAGGAACAGGTTTGGAAAAGTTGATGCAGCACAACCTGTGTAAGCTGGGCTACACAAAAATACAGCCTGGCATCAGTCGTTTCTCCTACTACAGGGACACTTTTTCTCCTGCTACATATTATATCTGTGTACATTGTAAGGCTTGGTGTACAATCTGGTTCGCAGAGTCCCTATGGATGAAATAAGCAGCCAGTTTAAATGTGTGAATCAGCACACAGATGCAGGCATACACAGCCCTTGAGGATATACATTGTGAAGATATATAATCTGTGCACTAAAAATGCAAAGATCACTCACATGATGCATCAGATACTGCAGAAAACATGCAGGAGACGCAACATGGAGACTTTTTACATTAGAAGAGCATAATTTGTTCCCAAATTACTAACTGCAGCTATGCTGGGAGAAGTTTCACCTGAAGAATTTCTGATGGTCAGGTTTATCTTCCTTTGCTTATTTTCATATGCATTTTCAGCAACAAGCAGAGAAGCCTCCATTTTTCTTCCCTAGGCAAGCAAAATAGCATAGAAAGCAAGCAAAAACTTATCATTCCTTTGAAAACTCACTCCCCACCCTGCACACACACGTTCAATGGGGATAGGAGTGGGCAACAAGCAGAATGTTGTCAAATTTGGAGCCACAAAGAGCCACAAGAAAGTCACATGGAAACAATCTACATAAAATACAGGTTGTCAACAACAAACAGCACTTGCAACAGAGGCTCTCAAGCTTTTCAAACACCAGGAAGCTTCATTGTCCAGCACCATTGCTATCAGGCTGCTTTCATCTGTATCCATCAACGTGCAAAACATAATCTGTGGCTCTCATGAGCTTGTTTCTCAACCTGTTGACTAAGCATGGTCCTGAAAGTTCTCAAACTTTAGAGATAGAAAGTAACCATCAGAACTACTGTGTCTACTAGTTTTACACAAATCTTATTGATGATGTTAGCTTATTAACCAGAAAGATATGTGAAGCAAATGCTCCAGTTTTTAGTTTTGTTGTGGAAATGTACTTCAAACAAATCAATTTTGGGATAGATAGGGCTCTGTTTAAAAATATATATACATGCCTAAGTTCTCAGAAAGTAGCCTTTCATTTACTACCTCATACTGGATTAGAGAATGTAATGGAGACACGTAAGGTCATGAGAGAAGAGATTCCCAAAGGAATTGCAATCTATTTTGTTAGTAGCTCCTCTATTTTCGGCAGTCTACCCTGGGGACAACTTTGGAAGAAATCTTGCAATCCTTAGTGTACAATTTCAAATGGTAATTTCAAAAAGTTGCTGGCTACCCAAAGCAATGCTTTTTTTATGGGGGGACGCCGGGGTACACATACCCCTAAACATTTTGTGAATCTAAGTTTGGCCTCATTGAGAGGCAGTATTTCAATGAGTAGGAAAATGAGAGTACCCCTAAACATTTTTTTAGAAAAAAAGCACTGACCGTAAGAGATTAAAACCCCTGGGCTGGTTCTAGGGTGAGGATTTTCCTCAGCTAATGAGCTGTTTTTTTATTTGCCAGCAAGGACTGGGTAACTGATTTCATATTTACTCTATAAGAGTTATGGTACTTCAATCACAATTTGCTACAAGTAACTGAAGTCTCAACTGATACATTAAACTGGTTTCATAATTATATTTTTTCCTAATTTTCTGTTCACTTGGAGTTCTTTTCTGATGAGTGTCTTACCTTGATAGCAAATAGACATGTTCACACCAAAATGATTTCCACAGTAAAAAGCTGATTGCACAAAACAACACAATACTATGGCATTCAAACACTAAATTAGGAACTTGAGCAACTCCTTACTACTAAGCATTTTGCCCCTTAACATTATCCAATGAGACTTATAATAGATTTGACTTTTCAGTGGGGTCGTCTCTAGGATATATGACCTGCAAAACGCACTTTAGAAAAACTGTTAAGCATTTTGCCACTTTATATTTCACTAGGGGTCGCCCCTCTGCTCATTCCACTTGCCCTTACAGCATCCCCTTCCTACCCCATGCAATTACTATGATCACTTTCCACCTTCCCAAACCCATTTCTGAAGCCACTTTCTCCTTCACTTCTGAGGTTCCCTTTTGCATCCATTTTCACCTTCATCTCCCCACTGCCTTTGTGCACCCTTTTGCACACAAACCACCACCATGGTAACCTCCTGCATCTTCCTCTTCCCAGACACTTTTACCTTGCATCCCATCATGAAGTTACCACCCCCTTCTATTCTTCAAACCCTTTCATGCCCCTGCTTTAATCTTCAACAGCTTTACCATACCTCTCACTCCCTTGTTTTTTTACAACCCCCATTGCACCTCCATTTTCACCTTCACCCCTTTCTGTCATGGTGACTGCTATTGTGCAAACTGCCTTCTTTTTTGCTCCCCACCTCATTCTGCATGCAAATCCAGGATTGTAATGCAATACTACTAATCCTGCAAATGGGGCTGCACAATGTCAGCCTTACAGTAACACAGATTATTAGATCTGCTCCCCAAATGCGAGCTTTTTGGTGATGTTGGATGTGTATGTACTCTCCTTTCACTATGCAGAGGTGTAGGTAGGGGAGCACTGGGCGCCACACTGTGGGGGCAGCACTTACCATGGGGCCTGCAGCATACCTGAGCCACGCGTCTCTCCTGTGAGTGACACAGTGGCTTGGGCACCTGCAATCTGACCACAAATCTTGAATGAAGAGATCAATAATAGCAGAGTGTAGAAATTTAGATATGGGAACCAAGCTGTGCACACATTATTGCTGAATAATTTCAGATATCATAATTGGCATTCAGCTTAGCCATCTACATATGCTTGCTGAATAAAACAGTAGCAACCCAAATTAAAATTACTCCTAAAATTACTCTTGCAAGTCTGAATTCATCAGAACTTAAAGGTACAATTATGCACAGTTGCACACTAAAATCAAGAAATGTTTTCCATGCAGCAAGCACACAAGCAGTATTTCCACTGGGCTATTACACTGGTAGCCTAAGGATGGAAGAAGCAACACTGCACTACTTCCGGCCTGGGATAGACCAATACAGTGGAAAGTCAACAGCATATTTATTCACTCAAAGGATTTATAATCCACATTTTGAAAACATGCTCCACAGAGGAGCTCACATCTAAAAATACAAACTTGAAATACAGCATATACACTATTTAAAATAGCAAATTTTAAATACTAAAGAAGAAAAAAACTTCAACAGCGATAAAACAATAAAGCTCAGTGAGACCTGTGTTAAAACTGCATTTATAACCCACTCTGTGTCATTAAAAGACAAGAGAAAAAATGTCTTCAAGACCTGTTTAAATGACATAAGGGATAGAGTTTGCCTTCTTAGACTTTTTATCAGCCTGGTTGGTTTTGGGCGCTGAGTACCTGAGTAGGCCCTTTAATTTGGATTTCCTTTTGTGGGCAGGCTAGCATGGTTCATAGAATCAAAAAATTATAGAGTTGGAAGGGACCCTGAGGGCCATCTAGTCCAACTCCCTGCAATGCAGGAATCTCAACTAAATCACACGTGAAAGATGCTTGAAAACCTCCAAGGAAGATGAGTCCACCACCTCTTGTAAGAGTCTATTCCACTGTCGAATAGCTCTGTCAGAAAGTTGTAACTGATGTTTAGTTGGAATATCCTTTCTTATAACATGAATGCATTAGTTCAGGTCCTAGCCTGCAGAGCAGCAGAAAACAAGCTTGCTCCATCTTCCATGTGATAGCCTTTTCTATATATTATGTTGGAAGCCATCCAGAGTAGTTAGGGCAACCCAATCGAATGGGTGGGGTACAAAATTATTATTATTGAAGATGGCTATCATATCTCCAACTCTACAATTCTGTGATTCCTCTCAATCTTCTCTTTACCAGGCTAAACATATCCAGTTCCCTCAACTGTTCCTCATAAAGCTTGGTTTCCAGACACTTTATCATGTTGGTTACCCTCCTCTGCACACATTCCATCTTGTAAATATCTTTCTTAAATTGTGCTGCCCAGAACTTGACACAGTACTCCAGGTGTGGTCAGGACTATTACTTCCCTTGATCTGGACACTATTCTTCTGTTGATGCAGCCTAGAACAGCATTTGCTTTCTTTGCTACTACATTACACTGTTGACTCATGTTAAGTTTGTGGTCTACTGAGCCTTTTCACTTATATTACTGGTAAACCTAGTGCCTTTTCACATATATTACTGGTAATCCAGGTGGCCTCCATCTTATACTTGTGCAGCTGGTTCTTCCTACCTAAGTATTCACTCACCGTTATGGAGGGAATCCCGTTTATTTTATTTTCCTCCAATATGCTTAAATTCAGCGTGTTGCCACATCTGATCTGAGACCTACCTAAGTGTAGAACCTTACAATTGTCCCTAATGAAATTCATTCTTTTAGTTTGGGCCCAGTTCTTCAATCTGTTAAAGTAATAATGAATCCAGATTCTATATTCAGCTGTATTGGCTACCCCTCCCAGTTTGGTGTCATCTGCAAATTTGATGAGCATCCCTTCAACACCTTCATCCAAGTCGTTTATAAAGATGTTGAACAATGGACCTAGGGAGAACCCTGTGGCCGCTCCTTTGTCCCTTTTTTCCCCTGAAGAGGAATCGTTAGTGAGCACTCTTTGGATTTGGTCAACCAGCTACAAATTCACCCAACAGTTACCACGTCCAGCCCACATTTTTTAAAGCTTTTTTTCAAGATAACACACTGGCAACCAAGGTAAGTGGTACAAATTTGGTGCAATCTGTTCTGACCTCCTAGTCCCAACTAGTAACAGGGTAGCCATATTTTGCACTGCTGAAGTTTCTAAATCATCTTCAAATGCTGCCTCATGTAAAGGTCATTAACATAATCTGTACTGGGTGGTAACAAGAACATGGACAGTGAGTCAAGTTCTGACCTCTCTAGATAAGGTCACAGTTCTATACCAGCCTCGACTGATTAAGAGCACTCCCAGCTACTAAGGTTATGTGCATACTGGCAATAGCAACACCAGTCTCATTCCCCAGTACAGGAGCATCTTTTGCAAGTATTTCACATGGCTCAATTTATATGCAAATCTGAGATAGTTTTGCATACTAATCTTTCAGAATCTAGTGTCCTTGAGAATGACTCTATTCTCTTTATTCATGTGAGTCATGACCAAATGTCAATGTTTACTTATTAAACTTATAGTCAGGGTTCTGTACATATTTTTGTAATGCGACTCACAGTCCAGAATTACCGTAAATATCCTAAGAATCTTAGTTTCCCTTAAAAATATGACATTTCTGTTAGGTTTGCAAAGATAGGCTTGAAAGTATATAGACAATTCTTGCTAACATTGATGGAGCAGCTGAACAAGATTGCTGGAGTGCCTTTCAAATGGATTTCTTAATGTATCTACCATGCTCTCCCAAAAGTGACCAAGAAAATTATGCAAAATTAGCAAATCCATGCAAATCTGTTACATTTGTTTGATTTATACATGTCAAGAGATCAGCCCTTTTTTGGCACAGAATATACATTTATTTATATACAGAACTCTTGTATGTTGGTTTAGCACAAAACATGCATACTTCCACTTATACCATAAAACTCGTAAGAATTGTAGACAAGGGCAACAGTCAGTTGCAGATTGTCAGCTTGGTGAGGAAATTTCTCCTAGCCTCTGAATTTGAGTGCCTGCAAACCAGCACATATCCTTTACAATTTGGTGTTTTTCTTAAATCCCAGCACTGTTGTGTTACATATACTGCTTCCTCCTGGTTTTCAAAAATGAATTGAAGGGATGCCCAAGAGAAGCTCTGAAGCAATTTTTTCTTCAATGTGTTTTTAAAAGACAGCCGTTACGATTTAAAATTTAAATCATTTTATTTCTTGGTTTCTTGATTAATGCATTTGAACACTGGAACCTGAACAGGGTTATAGGCAATGACCTAGTGCAAGAATAGTGAACTGGCACCTCATGATGTTTACCAACATCATAATCAAGCTGAGCCTGGAGAACATGATCACACACACTTTTTTTTTTTAAAGTGGTACTTGCATCAAGGAAAATGTCATACTTTCCCAGTTCTGTCAGAAGTTGGCACTTGCACTTTCAATGCCAGTTCCAAAGATATCTTTTCCCATATATAGCCAAGTAAAAAACTGCTAACATTTACTCAGGGGACAGGTGGATGATCTGTTGTTTTAGTCCTTTCTATCGTGTATGGGTGTATTTACGTCTCTACCACTATTCTTTTATGTGAAATACATATTCCTGACTGAAGGCAGGTCACTAAGCAAACATCTGGGGAAAAAGAAACGCTCAGAAACCAGGAGGCGGCAAAACGCCTCACGTTTATTAGCAACAACCGGGTTACACATAACGACAATTCCCATGGATTTTCCCAACACTTAACAACGCTGCGTACCCGCCCGCCCCCCTCCGCCCCGGTTTGTGAGGTGAGGAAAAGGAGGGTTGTTTGAAAAGACGAAGGCAGGCTCTTCCCTCACGGGGAGGGAGCCCGAACCGCACTCGAGGAAGCAAACGGACGCGCGGGGCGACCACCAAGCAGCTGCCACAACCCCCCACCCCCACCCCCGGCTCTCCCCGCCGCTTCCGAGTCCACAGGGCAGGAATGTCCCCGAAAATGGCCCCCTTTTAAATACCGCCCTCCGCGCCGCCTCGCGCCACAAACAGCTGTTGCCCTTTCCCTCCCCCCCATACCTACTCCACCCCCTGAGGCGCGCGACACCTTCCCCTTCCACGGAGGGAGCGCGCGCGCGCACGCGCCGCCTCCTACAAAAGCCAACGGCCAGTCGGCGGCTGTTCCAGAAATTTCCTCACTCCCCCCTCCCCTCCCTTTCCTCGCGCCTGCCTGCCGACGCCCCTAACCCCCCCCTCCGGGTAGGTTACGGTGCGGATGCCCCCGCCCCGCTATTCCGTATGGCGGGCTCGCCTCCCCCCACTCTGCCCCACATCCCCGGGCCTGTTTGCGCGGCGGAGCCAAGACGGCCGACAGCGGCGGCGGGCGCGCCGTGATGGATGGCTGGCTGGCTAGGAGCAGGTTTGAGTGACAGCGCTTACCTGGGTGCCAATCTTCGTCACACTGACAAGCGGCTGCAGCAATCGGGACCCGCACCGCCGCGACGCGCGTCACCACGCACACACGGCCTCATCCAATCGCCTGCCGCGCTGCGCCGGACGCCACCGCGCTGCACCAGGCGTCTCATCAATATTCAGCGAGGGAGCGGGGCACGTCGTGTTTTTAGATACGCCCACCGCGACGCACGCCTCGGTGAAGGGGCGGGGCGGTGGCAAAGGTGCCGCCCTCGGGCCTCCGCGCGCGGCCGCAGCATGCTTATGAATATTCATTAAGTGGGCGGGGGCGCCACGCACCCCGCTTCGGACGCCCTTTCCCGCTTCCTTTAGTTTGGTCTGGAGGGACTCGGAGGTGGAAGGGGTGCCTGAGGCGGTGGCGTCGCGGGTGGGGCGTCGTCGGCAAAAGGCTCCGTCCCTTGGGAGCCATTTAGCCCACAGGCCGAAGCCGCGCGTGACGTCAGTTGCCTTTCCCTCAGTGGGAGATGGCCGAGGCGAGCCCCGTGGGCCGAGATGCGAGGGGAGCCCTTGGCTGACCAGTGCCGTGAGGAAGCCGTGAGGAACTCTTCACAAGGAACCCGCGACTTACTTCGTGCTATTCTCTCACTTACTCTACGTAAGAGGTGGATGAGCTCTAAAACAGTAATTTTTTAGTAAAAATGGAAAAGCAAAACAGGCGCACATCGCCCGCCCCCCCCCCACCTTTCCAGTATTTTTAACTTGCGGCTTCAGTTATTGGGAAGAAAGCAGGGTGGCGATCAGCAGTACCGGGCTGTTGGTTGTGACTTTGCCATTCTTTATTCGGATCGTGTTGCTCTTTGGGAAGCAAGACCACTGAAAACGGCAGAAGCGTGGAAGGATTGCGGCCCATCTCTACTGAAAGAGCTACTTGCCCTTTATACAGTAGTTCGATAAGAGGTAGTTAAGGGGCTGGGGAGCGATACATAAAATTTTAGGAGCTTAACTAGTCATACTAGTTTCTGCTTTTGATTGGGATTTTTATATTTTAACGTATTTGCATCTTGGCCTTCCCCTATAAAAACTTTGTTAGAGAAAGGTTACAAACATAAGAGTGAGTGAAAGCAAAGCATGGGAAACATCTCTGGAAGCCAACCCTTCGCTACTTTCGCTTCCAGCCTTCTCTGAGCTTGAAAGAAGGTGGGGATAAAAGAAAATGCACACCCTTGACATGTTGTATATCTGGCCTCCTTAGTTCCTGTTTTACTTTCCAATGAATCCTACAGAAGTGAATCTGTGCTCATATGAGAAAATAGGCTGTTGCCCATAACAGCTCAATCACAACTAGTTCTTAGCAGAGTTGTGTAAACTACAAACATTTGGTAGACATGAATAGGGATCTACCTACTTATATAAACATTTAGTTTATATAGACTGTTGCTTACCTTGAGCCTTCAGGCATAAATTGGGTAGATTAATAAATTATCCATTTATTTTCCTTCCACAATG
Organism: Podarcis raffonei; assembly: GCF_027172205.1. Lineage (NCBI taxonomy): Eukaryota > Metazoa > Chordata > Lepidosauria > Squamata > Lacertidae > Podarcis > Podarcis raffonei. Next base: position 57,587,569 of record NC_070605.1, on the reverse strand, counting down.
GCTGGATTTTCGTAAACGTTGGGACTTGAGAGTATATATTATTAGGCTTGAGCTACTGTGCCCAGCTGTCTATTCCCATTAAAACAATGCAACTGTGTTGGATGTTAAAGGCTGTGGGCTAGCAATCAGGCAAACTTTTCAAAATAAAATTGAAACAAAACTTGTATGTTATGTATTAAGAAATCTAAACATTTGTAAAAGAAAAAAAATACTGCTGCACCTTCAAGACTAGACAACTCATTGCGCCACAAGCTGTCCACAAGACTCTTTCATCAGATAGAAAAAATAGTGCCAAACATTTTACCACTTGGCTTGGAATAGGCCAGATACCTTACAATGAGTCCAGCAGTGCTCATGCTTGCACATGAGAAAACTTTAAGGGAACAGGTAAATTTTTAAACAGGCAGAATTAGATAATTGCATCCAATGATAGCCTCCAGCTAGCAAATACGCTTCCTGTGTTAGGCGAGGCACTTGGAATTTACTCACAATTTTTACCCAGCGCAGCCTTTGGGTCTCCCAAAATCTGCTCCTGGTGGTTGGGAGACCCTCTGGAGCAGAAGGGGATTTGATAAGGCAGAGATCAGCAACCTTTCTCAGCCGTGGTCCACCATCCCTCAGACCATGTGGTGGGCCGGACTATATTTTGGGGAAAAAAATGAATGAATTCCTATGCCCCACAAATAGCCCAGAGATGCATTTTAAATAAAAACACACATTCTACTCATGTAAAAACACGCTGATTCCCGGACCTTCCAGAGGCCAGATTGAGAAGGCGATGGGGCCGCATCCGGCCCCTGGGCCTCAGGTTGCCTACCCCTGCGATAAGGCATAAACAGAAGGTTACAATTGGTAGTGAGAATTAGTGAAAATTGAGTTCCTCTCCTTGCATCAGTTGAACTGTTTTATCATCACAAAGCCACTATTGGAAATAACCAATAGTATTTCTCCACAAATTATTGTTGAGTATTTATTTACTGTTTTATATGTTCAAGGGCATTACCCCCCCCCCCAAAAAAAAGTATGCAGATATTGCAAACTTTGTGATAAATGAAAATTTATAAATGTGTACATGGGGGGTAACAGTTGTTCAGCTAACCATCTTTAGACTAAGGCAGGCAAAACCAGCCAGGTCTTTAGACTCAAGGAAAATTCCAGTATGGCAGTCAGCAACTAGCCCTTGAGAAAATGTTGGGACTAGAGTCAATATTCAAAAATACATTCTTATTTTGATTTTTGTGATAACATGGATATAACAATAATTTTATTTGTAATGTTTCTAGGTATCTCACAGTGTTGTAAAGTATCAGAGCAGGTAGCATTTCTACAACAGAGACAGAAAAAAATAAGGACATAAAATAAAAACATAGCCACTTTTAAAATAACTCCCTGTTGGCTTAACTCCCAGCCACCAAATGCCCGTCCAAATGAAAAAGGGCTGGCATTGCTTTTGGAAAATGCTTGAGCTTTGGCGAAACTCCAAAAGAGAGGAGAAGCAGTTGCTGTGATTGCCTCTCCAGGTGTCCTTGACCTTCATAGGTTTTGCACAGCTGATATTGCAATAAAGGCCATCTTACTAGGTCTGAATGATCAAGTAAAAAAAAAAAGCGAAAGAATTAAGTGCAGTTTCTACTTAGCTAATGGTTGCAAATTTTCGCATTTAAGTCCTGTTTTAAAGCTTTTGAGCCTTCCTGAACTCTTGGGATATAAATCTTGGGATATAAATATAAAGTGCTATACAACCAAATATCTACTGGGAGTAGATACAGTGATCTCAATTGGTCTACTTTGAGTAAGACTTAGTTGGATGTCACCCATAATAAGTTACACATTTCCTCTTTATTTCAAGTCTATTGGTCACTGTCATGTTTAACAGGTGGTGCTAACAGCTGCTGTTCACCAACGCCACCTTGGTCATACATAATGTGCATAGTAAATACTTGCAATACCTTCTTCCAAATGCAGAAGGAAACCACCGTGTCTTTTGATGAGGGCTGGGGAGAAAATAGTTGCACCAAAAACATTGTGTACCTGATCCAGTGTCATGACCCCACCACCACCCAAAAAAAAGTATTTTGTTAAGTTATACTGCTAATTAGTTAATACATTTTCTTAGGGATACGTTCCCTTTAACTTACTTGTTAAACCTCTGACTCCGCTACAAATTATAGCATGGGGCACCTTTTAAGCCTTTGGGTTTGCATTTTTGCAATACATTCCTTTTTTTAAAAGAAAGAGTAAGAAAATCAAGTGTAAAAAAGGGTTTCCCATAGTATTTCAGGTTTAAAAACAGGATTGCATGGAATGGTACATTGTGTCTTTTATACTTTTTTTAAAGTCTTCAACCACTGCCCTTTGTTTGGAAGGTATTTAACTCTGCACTTCTCAAGTGAACAGTTGTAAGGACAAGCCTGTAAAAGAATTTTCCTTTAGATGGCTGTCCATTATATGTTACTTCTTCTGCTTGGGATTCTTTTCTCTAAGCATGTCTGCCTATTTCTCCGTGTTCTGGTAATAACACAAATGACTAAGGATTTAGCTGAAAGTACTAGGGGAAACTGTTTTCCACTGTAATTCTGGTTCTATTCTGGAGAACAAGCTGCTGTCTTGTCTGGTAGAGCAGTCAGAATAGCACATTTTTAACTAAAGCACGAAAGAGCCAAGTGTGAATAATGGGGTTACTATGTAGTCATGACAGCAGAATGCTGACATGATACTCAAGAGAGCAATGGACATGGGGCCAGAGTTTCACTAGAAATCATGTCTTTTACTGGTTAATTACTGAAGGATTCCCATGAAGGAAGGGAGAAAGAAAAGGAAGGATTAAGAGACAGTTGATCAGCAAACTTCAGTTTCTAAGGAAGAGAAAGGAAGTTTGCAGCAAGGCAGAGAAAGATTTAGACTGAGTAAATGATTTAAAGAGAAGGAAACAATTGTTAGCTATTTATTCTGTCTGAATCTCAGGAAGGAGGCTGTTTCAGGGAGGCGAGGATGAACATAGCATGTGGTTTACTGCCATTTAACAACAAAACATCATGATGAAGAATTGAAACAACCCATTTCAAAGTGAGTGATGTGTATTATAAATGATCAGCCTCATTCTGAGCCAGCACAGTTTTGATTGGATAAAAGACTGTGTGACAATCGCCTTCCTGCCATGCAATAAACATAATGGCTGCAAGATCCACATTTTAAATTGGGCCAGATTAAAGCTGGTAGGAGTCCTAGGGTACAAATTAAATGGAAGTCCTTGTGACATACAACAACAAAACTTCATTTGCAGTAGAGAAATATGCTGAAACGCTGGATCTAGATCAGAGATGGGGAAGCTGTGCCTCCCCAGATATTGCTGGGCTACAGCTCTCATCACCCCTGACTGTTGGTCATACTAGTCGGGGCTGAAGAGAGGGAAAGGGTCAAACTTGGAGAGTCACAAACTCCCCATTCCTGGATAAAGAGCTTTATTCTGCTTCCAGTTTCCTCCTAGCTCAACACCAGCTCAAAGCCTCTTCACCAGCTGTGTTAAAAAAAATCACTGAAAAATGCTGTAATGAAAAGAAAACCATTTTATGGCGGATTCTTTCCCTCATTCTCTCTCTCTATATATATATTTCTGTTTTACAATTTCAAATACTCACTTTACATCCTTAAAATATTAATGATTCTTTCACTCTCCTGGGCTATGGAATTGCTATGCTTAATTCTGCTAGAAGGTATTCTATGGATAGAGGAACAGCAGCTTTTCTAGGGCCCATAAAGAGCCAGAGAAAGGTTTGCTGCATGGTTGCCTTGGTATGCACTACAAAGTGCTTAATCTAGCCCTTAAATTGTCTAAATTGAGGGTCATTTGGGCAATCTTTTTTGCAGGCTTCTTGATTACAAAGGAACTTTTCCCTACGCCATGTGAACTTCCTTTCTTCCTGTTCCTTTGATCTTCTCCAGGGCTGAAGAGGAGAGTGAGCACTTCCAGATGAACAGTGGGCTTTGTTTCCTTAAGGTTACATTTAGGAAAGTTTGAAAGTTGCTGCCTGGATTGAGGGAAACTCGTTGTGGCACAGCTTTAGGAAAGTTGGGCCCAATTTTTAGATATACATCGCATACACCGCAACATACTGGCAGCATAATGGCTTTGCTCCTACACAATAGGGGAGCAAAGATATACTGCAATAACTCCCTTTTAGCCATAATCATTCTTATTCTGGAAATCCACTGATTTCATTCTACCGGGGGGGGGGCACCACCCCAAGACCCTGTCCAGGAAGCTGACAAGAAATATTTACCGGTGCTTTTCCTGTGGATCCCATGATAATAGTTGTAACATGTTGAGTGGGCAATTTAATGGTCACATAACGCTTATGGCAGGCCTTTGTACAAACTTATTGGAACTATGGGAATTCTGATCACAAAAAGGGCCTTCCTTCCCTTTCCCTTTCCCTTTCCCCTTTTGATGTTGTGTGTTTTAGATTGTAAACCTGTGGGCAGGGACTGTCTTGTTTTAACTGAATGTATGTAAGCGCTCTAGGAAAGCCTTTTTGGCTGAAGCGTAGGGCACAAATGCTTAAAAAAAATTAAAAGGGGCCTCTGCTGCGCAAAGTTTTCCTCTATAGTCACTTTCTCAGTCAAGCTGTTAAAATAACAAGAAAGACGGTCTGATACAATGTAACTCAAACAAAGAGCACTTTGTCAGGTCAATACTAATATTTTCTGGCTGTTACAATTCTGTGCACTGTAATAGAAATACGCATAGGGAACATGCTTGGCTTTTCCTTAGAAGTCAATGGATGAGTATAATAATGATTTTAATTGAACTGGAACTGTAATAAAAGGGCTTTTACAAGTTTGTAAATAAAAATGGAGACATGTTCCCATCATGTATGACATTAAACAATTCTCTTTCCTTTGGCTTAATTCTTTTGTGGGTGAAATGTTTTGGTTTGAACTGTTTAATTTGTCTTCTATAATTTTACTCATTTCATTCATTAATTTATGCACCACTTGATTGAAGGGGGAAAAAACCTCAAAACTGTTTACAAAAAGAATAAAACAATGACATTATCAGCAAAAATAGTTTAAAACTATTTAAAACATTCAGAAAATGATTAAAACCAACAAGTTGAAAACAGGTAAAAACACATGTCAGTATTTTGCATATATGGATAGGTTTGCATAAACAAAAATGCATAAATTGTATTATTCTTTTGCAACATACCATGTGTCCATATGATGAAGGGTATGCAAGAGTGCTTGTGAATGAAAAAATTAAAAAATAAAGTCATCCTCAAATATTTGAAGGCCTGTCACATAGATTACGGGAACAGGGTTTTCTGTTGCTTCAGAGGGTAGGCTACAAATTGCCAGAAAAGTGTTTTTAGAGTAATTGTTAGTTTGAGTTGTTTGTCAGTGAAGCAGACTCTTGGAGCATGGTAGACTCTTTTTTGTTAAACATTTTAAAGCAGAGCTGGGATGGCCACTTTTGGCATACTGGAGTAGTGGGGGATTTCCAGCAGGGATAGAGGGTTGGGCTGGATCAGGCAGGCATAGGCAAACTCGACCCTCCAGATGTTTTGGGACTACAACTCCCATGAACCCTAGCTAACAGGACCAATGGTCAGGGATGATTGGAATTGTAGTCTCAAAACATCTGGAGGGTTGAGTTTGCCTATGCCTGGGCTAGATGAGCTTGAAGGGCCTTCCCTCTCTTATTCTAAACCTATGAGAATCATTTATATTGACACCATTGGTATATGAAATGCCAGTGGCTGCTTTCTTCATGCCTGGAAGACACAATTTCCCCTGCCACAAACCTGCACCAAAACCAGTTACTGTAGATAATGCATCCTGAGCCCATCTCATAATCCTCTTTCGCTATGCTGCACAGGAAATAGCATATACAGTACACACTCCATCTCAACCAAGTAATGCTCCAATGTGCTGTTGAATTCCTTCATTCTTTAGGAAAACCCTTGCATTGGAGTTAAAAGCATTTCCCACTAGAAATATTTTTCTGCTTCAGACTCTATTGAAATGGATGCCTGTATTCATTTTGATGGGAAAAGCATAACAGTATGTAAATTATTTTTGACAAACACTTTATTTACACAGCCACTAATGTTCTATTACATTAGTGTGGAAGTGATGTAATTAATTTTTATGTTATCTATGTAAAACTGTCCATTAGGTTCAGGAACCTAATTATGTTGGGAATTATGTTTGGTCTTGATAAATGTTCTCGAAAGAACAAAGAACAGAATCTTAAGACCAGAGTTCTCATGCATTACAGTGCCTGGTAAGGTGAGCTGGGAAAGCTAAAACTTCAACTCTGAATTCACAAAGTGGCATTGGGGAAGATACTCGTTCAGCCCTGGCACCTCCAAGCAAAGGCTCATCCATTTCTGGAAGGTGTGGCTAGATGGATCAGTGGTCTGCCTTACTTTCAGTCAGTTTCCTATGATCTACCTCCTGGTCTCTGTTGGCTATAAGTGTGGAACCAGAAGTAGTTTGCTTGCATTTGAAAGATCAAAGTGCCAGTTTTTTTGTGGGGGGACTATTGCGCCCTAAATCCTGAAAGAACTTTCTCTACCCACAGCAGCCATGTAAGAAAAACTGGGCTACAAAAACCAGGAGAGTAAAGTAGGCTAAGCCATGCATTCAGTGAAAGTTGTGAGCCGCTTTGGAGCTCTAAGAAAACAAAAGCACATATGATACAAAGCAAGTGGTTTAAAAGCTTGATTTAAAATAATTAATGGGTATTACACTTGTTCTTTTGGTTCTGGGGTTGGCAAGTTGTTAAATCTTTTAAAATCTTGAGAATTCCTAATGGACAGGGTTGCAAATGGGTTTTTTAGTTGATAAAGCTGGAATAAAGTATGCAGCATACAATATATTCTTTTTATAAAAATGTAGTATGTTAACTTACTTGGGTGGCATTTAATATGTAGTAAAGATGTGAATGAAGTACTAGTGTCAGAATAATCAACTCGGGGGGGAAATGGCCAGAAAGCCTTTATCTATTAATATGATTTTGTAATGGTTGCACAGACAGCACAAATTATCTGAGCAGCTGTGAACTTGGTTTATTTTGTCAACTGTAACCAGTAAGTTCCATAAATATTCCAAAATATCTGGGGTTGTAGTAATAAAAGTCATATTCTGCATGCACTGTCTTGTGCTAATCGCACCAGAGAATTCAGTTGTATTATACTGCTTCTGTCTCTAGGGTTTATTTCACATAATCCTGCTTTATGAGCAATATAAGTGAAAACAGTCGAACTCTCCCACCCCCCCCTTTCTGCTATGCTGCTCCTTGTAACTGGAATGTCTCTGCTCATAAAAATAAATGTGCTTCTGCTTCCTGATATATTTTATATATGAGAAGATTGAAACAAGCCCACTCACAGTGTGTAGTGTTTAATATTAAATCATTCTTACTGATAAAATCCCCCTGACTTTTTTCGTAGGAAGGTTTTCTTTAAACACATTCCCCCTCCAAAAAAATGTGCTAGAAGTAGTATTCTTGGTAGTGACTTTGGAGACTACAAGTACTCAGGTGCTCAAAACAATACTTTGATAAATAACCTTGAGCCCTGTTCAATAAAGCTGCAGAATACCTTTCTTATATGCCAAATTTTAACGTTACAAACCCATTCCTATTAACCTTGTGCATGGTGTAATGTGGTTTTAAGTGCCTCATGTTTTCACAGAGTTTGAAATAAGAGTGAAAAATATTTCATGAGCCAATGTACACATTCAAGTGTGTCCTTCAAAGGTAGATTTCAGTAAATATGGGTTAATAATAAGCCTCTTCTCCCAGGAGGAAATATAGCTTTAAAAACTTGGTGGGATGAAAGCTGCCTTATCATTTCTTGGTTTAGTTTCTCCTCATTAGCCTGTTATTGACTGTGGTTCCCTTCTTGGCAATATCAAAACACGTTACGCTGCCAGAATTCATTGGCACCAACCGACTGAGTCAGAGCCTAATGCTATTACAAGGCCTGCAACAGCTGCAACAGCCATACATCTGCAAGTCATTTGGAAATGGGATAGAAACTATCCATTACATGGAATTGTACCTTATATATTAGTGTATTACCGCTAGCAGTCTTTCAGTGACAATATGAGCGGGCCCCTCCACTTTTCTAATTTAATTATATGCAGTTGAATAAATATCTGATACTTCCAATAGGCAATATATCCTTAATAGTTCCAGTTACAGACCTTGGGTATTGCCCAAGCTTCTGAGAACTTTACAATTTATTATGTAACCCCAGGCATTCTATAAAAGGCGTCACCAAAGGAAATACGTTTCCCTGCAGGTTTTCTTGGGCCAATCCCCTTCTTTGACCGAGAATAGTAAGTCAACTCCTCGCCTCTTCTCTAATTTAGTCCTTCCTTGTGTCACATTCAAGTTGATTCCCAGAGAAATTCATCAAGGGTGTGTGGATTTCAGTCAGTTTAGCTACACGAAAGCCAACATGAACTACATTGGTACCTCTGGTTACATACTTAATTCGTTCCGGAGGTCCGTTCTTAACCTGAAACTGTTCTTAACCTGAAGCACCACTTTAGCTAATGGGGCCTCCTGCTGCGCGATTTCTGTTCACATCCTGAAGCAAAGTTCTTTACCCGAGGTACTATTTCTGGGTTAGCGGAGTCTGTGACCTGAAGCGTCTGTAACCCGAGGTACCACTGTATTAAAATGGAATTATCCCAGTGCTTACTGTTTGTCAGCTCACTTCTACAAAAGGGATGCTAGGCAAGGGAGTGAACTCCCTTATAACCCCAATGTTTGGCCTGCAGTTTCTCTCTTCTAACCTGAGGAATGAACCAGAAACCCACATGCTACAATGCACTTAGTGCCACTTCCTATGAAGCAGTTGAGAGGCCATTAAAAAAAGGCACTGCGAGCCAAAATGAGGAAGGGATGGTGACAAGCCGTTCTCTCTCAGCCATACTTTCCCTTCGCAGCTGTTTTTCCTGCTAAAAGAAATCAAGAAAACCCAGATTGTAAATTGTCATGATGCTGTACTGTCTGATTCAGCCCATACCAAATTTCAGCTGTGTGTCACTGGAAACTCTCCTGCTGCTCTCTGAAGAGCTGCTCCATGCCTGAAAGGGGGCTCCACAACCCTCCACTGCTTGCTCCTTGCTGAAGCATTGCAGGGTATTAAGAGACAACCTTTTGCTCACAAGTATCTAACAGTTCTGCATCACTGGGACTCTCACGTTTTTGCACAGAATCCTGGCAATTACATCTTGGTATACTTCTGAATGATCCATCTCTAAGCCCCCACCATGCTCCCAGAACGATTGTTGTCATGGTTCTAGGGGGGAATTACTGGGCAACTGGCCCAAATCAAGAATAGGGAAGCTGTGGCCCTGCAGATGTCATTGGACTCTGCCTCACATCAGCCACAGGCACCATGGCAAATGGTCAGGAATAATGACAATGTGGCCCCCCCAAACATCTGGAGGGCCACAGGTTCCCCATCCCTGGCTTAAGTTTATAACGTAGCTTCAACCTTTGGGCAGACAAGGGTAGATAGAACTCATTTTCAGACTTTTCTAATCATGTTTTGACTAGAGCGTGTACCATGTTTTGGCAATCTATCCATTATAGAAAAACTTTAGTTTTAATATTCTCATGAGGTGCAAGCACATCTCTGTCTCTGTATAATTACACTAATCTTTAAAAGTCCCAATTACATATATTGTAATGGGACTAAAGATGTAAGAAAAAGTTTCCTACCTCAAAATAGCTTCTATTTTGTGGGTATGGCAATAGACAACAGATGGGGAGAAAAAAAGGAGTGGAAACCAAGGCAGTCAATTCAACAGCTGCAAAGCCATTCCTAATTTCTTTTGTAATTTTGATTAATTTTGAATTAAGTATGAAAATAGGGAAGCTTGTAGTTTTTATCTTAATTACTGCATTTCAATAATGCTCTCACTATCGCTCAAAACATCAGACTGAATCCATCAGCTGCCTATGCAAGATTACAAGACATTTTAAAGTCTATTTCGAACAGAAGGCAATTAAAGTCTGCTTGCAATTGGAAAGTAAGTCTAGGAAATTGTTTTCCTACTCAGTAAGCTTCCTGTGTGCATATAGAGCCCAAATTGCTTGCTTTTACTGGCAATTCATTTTCCTTGGTGTGATATAAAACCAAAGCATACATATATATTTTTTTCTAATCCTAAAACAAGTGGCAAAATGTATGTAATAAAAATGAAAAGTACATTAACATTATGTACAGCTTACTCGAGCAGCAAGGAAGTCCTCTAATAGGACTTTGGACCAATGCATCACTTTAGAAATTAAGCTACATAATTGAAAAATCTAATATGGAGCATTGCACGGGTGGTATTAGAATCCGGGCCATCAAAGTGTGAAGATTTAATGCTTTGGAGATTCCTGGGCGTGCAGTGGTGTCACAGAGCTGTAGTAATGTTGGCAGTAAGATTGTCAAGCAGTGCAGCTGTTCAGAAAGCTCTGGAAAGGGACAATCAATCAATGTGATATTTGGACATATCCCATTATTTTCCTCAGTATCTGTTGGCTGGTTTGTTACCTTGGAGTGGAATTTATTGCAGCAACATTGCCTTTCAAAGAATAATAGAATCGTAGAGTTGGAAGGGACCCTGAGGATCATCTAATCCAAACCCCTGCAATGCAGGAATATGCAGCTGTCCCATACGGGGATTGAACCTGCGACCCAGGCATTATCAGCACCATGCTCTAGCCGACTGAGCTGTTCATGTTAAGGAACATGGTGAATTTTTGACACTTGTGTATTTTGTAGACATAGTACAGTCTTGTTCAGGCAGTAGTGCAGCAGACAGTAGTTTTGCTGAAACACACAAACGTTTAATATAAATGAATATTAATTCATGTTGGTAAACTGCTCTTACGTACAATAGATGAAGAAGGCTGAAAGCAAGTTTGGCCCAGGAGGATTAAAAATCACCAGAGGCTACTTTAAATTTCATACATACATGAACACAGTGAGGCACGTCAGGTGGGGGAAGGTGGCAATGAGGCTGTGTTTTCCACTCTATTTTCTTCTTTCATAACATTCTGTTGTTTTACTTTTAATTAATTAGTACGACATTCATTTTATGTCAAGTTTTCCCCATCTGGTCAATCCTATTTATTTCCCGCTGATTTTGATGGAAGATCCAGACACTTTCTTGCTGCTGGCAAGTTTGGATGGAAAATACCAATCTACACAACTTTTAAAGGTATTCATTCTACTGCCCTCCAAGGGAAAAGACCTGCCAAATTTCAGAGAGAGGAACAAAAAGGGTGCCTGTTTTATAGATAGTTTTAAAAGGCACAAAGATACCCAGCCAAACTTCTATTTAAAATGGCATCTATTTTTAGTATAAGTCCAGAACTCCAACAGGTGCTTACAGAGTGTAAATTAAAAAAACAAAAAACCAAGGGGATTTTCAAGACTTAAGGACCAATGGTCCAGGAACATTCCTGAGCCTTGGAAGGAATAAGCTGTACAGCCCTCAGTTTGCTTAACCTTGTTCTTGGAAAACATCTAATATGAGAAACAAAGGCCGTTACAGATCCCCCTTGTTTTTAAGCTCCTCTTGTCCCTATATGTCCTTGACCTCTTTTAAGGTACAGCGAGATTTTTTTTTAGGCAAAAGGGAGAAATGTTAATAAATAAATATTAATAAATAACAAATTTTTGCCCGAAATGACACTGCTGTGTTGGGGGTTTTGTGATTGCGTCATCAGACACAGTATTTTGGGCAATTCCCTCTTGCACTCCTTCTAAATACGCTCTGGAGAGTCCCCCAACCCTCTTGAGCAGATTTGGGGGAGAGATTGCAAGGGGAAGAAGTCTCTAATTAATTGTTTCAACCCAGTTCCAGTAACAGAAGCCTTAGTGCCATCTGATACAACCCACAGCAATAAAATTTGGTTTTTTTTATTATATTTAACATTGGCATGGTTGCACATCACACTAAACCATAATTTAATGTGTTGTGAACATGCATTAAAGAGCTGCACAGATCTTTCAGTCTGGACTCTACTTCCTTTTTGTTCTTCTGTGTTTCTGGGAGGACTTCAGATGCTTTCATTTCTGCTTTTAATTAATCATAGCTTGCCACATTATTCAGACAAAGTACTGCGGTTAATTTGAACTATGGGAAATTTAAAACAAACCAACTTAGTAACTATGGTTTGAAGTTGGCTGATTTGAAAAGAACTATTGTTAATGTTAACCACATTTTATTGGTCCAAATGAAGACAAAACTGGAAGCTTCTGAACTCCTTCTCCCAAATGTGCAGAATTGGAGCAGGCAAGCTAATTCCAGTTTTAACAATAGTTTGTACAACATGGAACAATGAGACACAAACAAACATGTCCGTTGTTTAAGTTACCTCAGGCACTGGGGGGAGGGGACAGGAGAAAGGCAAAGTAGATATAAAATTTGAATGCTAAAAGAACACAGCTCTAAAATCATGTTCCTCTCTCTCAACACATAATGCATCTTATTCACTTGCTGACACATGAACAGTTGTAGACACATGCATGCAAGTTGGATCCAGAGTTAGCCATGCTTAATGTAGACCTGCTTTTTCATGCAGATGTGGTACATAGTTGGCAGCTTTTCCCTTTTCTTGCGAGGAATCCTATTCGGAATAAGGGAATTTCCCTTAAAAAAAGGGAAAAGTTGCCAGCTATCATGTGGTATATGTTGTTGTTGTTAAAGTTGCTCTCTGGTCTTTGACTTCAATAAAGATTAATTGATTGACCCTCTAAAATCAATTGGACTTCAGTTAGTCACAATCAGCTTGTCCCACAAATTTCAACTGGTCTACTCTAAGCTTAAATAAAGCTGCAGTCCTAACCCCACTGAATTCTATGGGATGTATATCAGGGTATGCCTAGTTAGGATTACAGCCTAAGCCTAGAGTCAGCTCACATATGGCATCTTGTTTGCTTTCAACTAGTAATGAAACACTTCAATTTAGTCCCACTAGGCCAGAGTTATAGCTACCTAAAGCTATATGTGGCTAGCAGAGTCAACTAGCTAACTTCATATTCTTCTTCATCTTGGTCTATATATTTCTAAACACAAGCAAAAGACGTTTCATTATATTAATTTTTTTTAAAGAAAAAAGAAAGTGGAGTTTTTAAAGAGGTTTTTCAAGGGTTTTCAGATGTTTAGAGGGTGTTTGCAGGCTTTTTAGATAGTATTTCAAATATATGCATTTCACATAAATGTACGATTCCTCAGAACACAACTCGCCGCATAAACTGGAAGTTGCCTGTATTGAAAATGCAGTATTATTCGCCTTATCTATTTTAGTCTCAATTGATAGGTGATCTGAATGCATTTCATGAGCAGGGATTTTCTAGATAATTTAAGCAATGCAACTGTGCCACTGAGAATACACAGTGGGAGATTATTGTTAGAACTAGAACCTGATTTTGTAACTTCTCAAAGGAGCTCCATGTGTTTAAAAAACTGACAGCCAGCAAACTCATTTGCAGCACTTTAATTGTAGCATGGATATTCCTTCATTGTCAGAATTAATTTGTTTGTGCATTTCCACATTTGCTTCAATGTCGTGGAGATACTCTCCCAGAGGATGGCTGAGGCAGCCTGAATTTTGCAAGCTGAACGTCATAATCCACAAAGGTGTATGATGTATAATCATGGTGCTGCAGATTCTTGTAGGTAGACATGTCAAATGTTTCTGGAGCAGTTTCAACTGGCGGCTCGACCTCTATGAGGAGAAAATATACTTGTGAATTCAGAGATAAAATAAACACCACGTTATTTCTGGCCGAGTCAGATTTCAGGGAGATTTCTCAGTCTGTCACTGGAAACAGCAGCTAACCACTGATATTTTATGAGAAATCAAAAATATACTATATTAAACATAACTTGAATTTGAACATGTAGCAATCAATGCCTTAAGTTACATAAAATAAAAGGTATACATCTAGCTGCAACTGATTTTGTGAAGCTTAGTATGTTTCTTTTAATATTCTCAGTCAGGAAAACTAATGACAAGATTCAAAACAGGAGCATGTGCATCTGAGACTATCCCACACGTGCAATTCAAGCTTTGTTGTTGATTTGTATCACAACCATTTTCACTGTTAGAGGCAAGAAAGTGTCTTTCCCTGGCAGCGGAAGTGCTGCTGTGAAAAAGAAGAAAGCACAGCTCAGACTAATAATAATAATAATAATAATAATAATAATAATAATAATAATACCCAGCCCATCTGGCTGGGTTTCCCCAGCCACTCTGGGCTCACAGCACTGGTCTCCCCTGCACATGCATGTTCTGCTTCGGGATCAAGGGCTCAATGGTTGAATTTTTGCAGATTTTGAAACTACTCCACAGCTTTCTACTTCCAATGGAGTATTCAAAATAAAAGAGAGTTTGCTGTTGAACCTAAATCTAATTAAAACTTTATAAAATTAATATTGAAAAGATATTTGCATTTCGCCTCCCTCAGAGGAGTATTTAGCTCCCTACTAAGTTCACAAAATCCGTAAGATGTTCATCCTTCAATAAACTTCTACAAAAACATTACACGGTGCAATAAGAACCCTGTCACTGCCATGAAACACAAGACTGGTGCTCCTTTGCCTCTAACATATAAAAATTCCCAAGGAAGCATCTCCCAAATTGAGAAATTGGAGACTATTATGACCACAACTAGTTTATATGACTCAATATTTTACTCAACATTGCATTCTCATTCACCTGCCTTTAACAATGAGCCGTGTATATTTTTAGATCATTATTTTTATTTTTATTTTAAGATATACAGAGTCCCCTCTATGCTCTGTATTATGCCTTGGCCAGTAGGTGGAGGACATAGAAAATGGAAACAGCAGAAAAGCTTGCACCTAGTGTTAGAGAGGCAAAAGATTTTGTGCCAAGCACTCGATTGACAATGGGAAAACTCATCATATGTTGCAGCCTCTTCCTCTAAAAACAAAGGACTTTAAAATGTTTATGCCCTGTATAGAAACCCACACCATATTTGGCTTTTAGTTAGACGGACATCAGCATCAAGTGGTTCCACTAACTTCCACTGAATTACAACTTGACAATTAAATATGGTCTGCTTTAAGGTTTCATGTTTCACCAACCTCCCCTTCCTCTACGCTTAATTGCAGTTATCTCAATTTTTCCTGGGCTACAACCAAGTAGAAATGAAAGGCTCAAAGCATTCTCAGTGTATAGTCTCAACAATGCTTCTTCTAGTCACCACTGCCCTCTGCTGGATACACAGAAGCCTGAACATTTGGGAAGCTTCACAGTAATGGTGTGTGTAAAATTAGCACTCAATTAAATAGTTTCTTCCAGAAGGCTTCCTTACTTTTCATGCCAGGTAGAAGTCACTTCAACTGGCTTGAGTATTATTTTCTCTGCCTTGCAGAGTGACAAATTATTGGGGAGAAAATGTTTTAGTAAAAAAAAAAAAGATTTTTAAAGAATAAGATGAGTGTACTACAGAATACAAGACAGAGGAAGAAGAAGGACATAATGAAGAACATGGATTGAATGGGTGAACTTATCCAGTCTTTGACATATTGGGATGGGGTGAGGGGAGAGAGAAAGAATTGATTACTTGTGAGGTTTTGGTGTGTTTTGAGACCAAAGGACTCCCTCATAGTCTACAAACATTACAAGACCAAATGTGTACGGGAGTTCCAATATCAGAGATATATTACTAGGGGAGAACATATGAGAAAGGCATGTGCTGTGAATGTCCCTTGTTGCTAATGCTGGATTCCGAAGCGATATCTTTGCTAGCCTGAAGGCAGAGCGTCCCCATCATTCCTCTGGTGCCAAAGCTAACTTTGTTCCTTGTGATCGCATCAGCACAGCAGAGCCGGTTTATACATCTACAAGAGAACTGTGAAAGGAGGAAAAAGACAAGAGTCGAGAGTACTGGAGGAACAGACAGTCCCAGTAGAAAATCAGCTGTTAAGCCTGAGGGCAAGTGCTGGGCAGGAAGAGAAGGAGACTGCAAAATAGATTGCTCAATGGCCTCATTGTGCTTCTAGCAAAAGTGGAGCAAAATTCCGATTTTGATAAGGCAGCCTATATGAACTCGGCTCAATTTGGCTTTGAAGGACCTCCCTTCCTTTTATCACCTTTCAGTATTTCAGATGGCTATAATCACTGGTACAGAAGAATGCTGTGAAAACACGTACTGCTTTCTCCCACCAACAGTCTAAAAGCCAAGCAGGAGAATCAAAGCGCAAAGAACTAGACAAAGAACTCATCAGCAAAGCAGAAAAGTCTGCAAAAACAACTGCATTAAGCTCTAGAAAAGAGCAGAAGAGATTCCAGAATGTTTTCAGCAATGTCAGTACTCAAGAGTACAAGATATTTGCTCATAAACAGCCCTCAGCCCCCATAGCACATCAGTGTAGAACAAACAAGATAAAGTGATACCCTGTATAGCGCTTTGTTGTTCAGTCTGAACTCCTGCTTCCAGGGCAATCTCCTCCTTCACTGTGGTTTCTGCCGCTGGCACTCTGCCATCCAAAACCTCTCCTTGTGGCACAGCAGCAGTTCTTCCTTCCATGTCAGTCTTTTGTGCCTCCATTGCCACACTTCCCCCCTGTCTTGGCAAAGTCAGATTTTGAGCTGCATTTTGTTGAGGCACTGACTGAGTTCTAGACAATGTACTTGCAGTTGCTCCAAGGGGAGATGCTTGAGGGGGAGACGCCTCCAGTGGCTTAGCTACGTCTGTTGGCCTCTGACTCTCTGCAACTTTTGTTCCAAAGTCGGTGCTCTTTAAAAGAGCTTCTTCGTGTCTTCCGTTTGTGGCAGACTTTGACAAATCTGACCATAACAATTTGTCACCAGCTGTTGTCTGATGCACCTCCTTTTGTTTCACGGGGAATTCTGTGAATCCAGGACTATAAGGGAGCTTCTCAGCTGCTTTGCCTTTGACCTGCTCTTGGGGAACGTGTTTTTCGCTTCTTATCTTTGCTTTCTTTGTTCTATCACCAGAAGAGGGGGGATCTCGACTTGGAAATGATACTTTGGTTTTTATGGTATCTTTAAAGGCAGAATCTTCCTCATCAGAATCAGAGCTAGAATCTGACTCAGAGCTTGAGGAAGAGGATGTCTCTTCATCTCCCTTCTTCTTCCCCAAGCCTGCTGTTGAGGAAACAACAGACTGTCCCTCAAGAGAAGGAAGCTTTGCTCTCTGAGGAAATTTTACCACAGTTTTCTTAGCCAAGTATTTCCTCAGATCTTCATCTTTTAATTTTACAGCAGCATCAGGTTTAGTGTTAATTATCTCACCTTTATCTGTAAATTGTGGAAAAGAGGAGACAGCTTTTAAACGACATTCAACTGTTGTTTTCACACACTCCTTTGGTGCCAATTACATCTACAAAATGGCAAAGAACAATATCATTTTGGAATAGACTGCTTCAAACACACCCATTAATATGAAGTTATCTGGTATAAACACCAGTCTGGAAGCTCAGTTTCCGTTATACGCTGCATTTCATACAAAAATGTCAAAAAGTGTCCTTTGCTTGCAGAAGTCTCTCACAGGAACATGAAGGTTATTTCCTCCTCTTTGTGCCACGCTGCCTGTGAACATCATTTCATCAGAAACGCTCTGTTCCAACCTGTGAAATGTGGATGAAAACACTTTCCTATCTCCTCGAGTGCATTGTGAAGAGCACACTTAGCAGTGTGAAGAGTATATTTAGCACTGCAGTATCTAAGTACCTCAACTACATTCAACACATTTTGTGAGAAATTTATTCAAACAAACTTTCAACAGCAGCAATATAATCTGTTGGGAGTGCGATCCTCCTATTTTATGGTTTTACATGGAAAAGAAAACATTTGCCTTTTCCAGTATTTGTTTATCATGCAGAATGCATATTTTGCCTTTCAGTGGTGCTTCCTGGAGTAGGACCTTCCCTTGTACTTAACATTCAGAAGCATTCTGCCTTTATACACAACAAGTTTAACCACCATTTATAGACCTATCCTACAGCAATTAATCTATTTTTGTTAAAAGCCACCATCAGTATTTCTTGTGGCAGTGAATTACGTACATTGATTATATTGACAACCTCTTCTTCAGTATTAGAAATACTCATCAATGAAAAAGATGTAGTGCTTATGCAAGAGCTTAAGAGACAGAAGGAAGATTTATTGGCCAAGACTCCCCCCATATGTTTTGCAGACTTCATGATCTAGGAAGTGCACCCAAGATTCATTGAAGAAAAGGGGAGGGCCACATTTTCTTTTGACTCCTCTGTAATGTGCTGGGTGCATTTCCTTGATTTGTTACCAATTGTGTCTGAGCACCAATTAATCACAGAAGGTTGTATTTTGGAGTCAAGTATGTAATCATAATGCAGGGAATCAGTATGTTTGGATCTTAGGAACGATAAAATTAATCCTATTCTAAGTTGTTCGTGCACCGAGAGCATAACAGAAACCTTAGCAGAGAGTGCCAAAAGACATTAAATTAGCAAGACAGCATAAAACTAAACCAGAGTAGTATACATGCTATGAAGTTCAGACAGCTAAGAAAGAATGAAATCATCAACATGGAAATGAGAACTGACCATCATTAAAGACTGGGAAGAAGAGGACAGTGTTTAAAAGCATGGTAGCAGAATTATTCATTTTCAGATTATTGATAAGTGAAGTTAGCGTTGAGAAAATTAATTAGGGACTGAAGAAAACTTGTAACTTCAAAGTCAATGGCCACATTGCAGATACTTTCTAAGTAGCAACACTGAGAGCACCACAGTTCTCCACACTTAATTCTTGCACCCACACATACTCCTCAAGTGCTACTAAATTTGCTCCAACTGAAGAATGATCATTGCCATTGATAACCAGATTGATATATTGTAAAGTGGTTTTCACAGAGCTTTTAAGGATGCAAAGCACAAGGATGATATGAATAACAAAGGTGCTTACACTCCTGTCAGAGGAAAATACTAGATATCAAACTAGCATTTTCAATTCCATTAGCATCAGAAAAGCAACATCTGCGTAATCCGTTTTTATTTTCCATGAATGACACTCATGAGAAATTGTTTTCCTTCATCAGTGCAAAAGTATACTGCACACTCTTCAATCTCTAGAATATGCAGACTACTCCACCACAGCATGAGGAGCCCCAGGGAAAAACCAGGATGTGTTTTTTTCCTGTGTCAGTTTTTACAGGTCACTAACAAATTTGAGGAACCAGGAATAATAAAAGGTATAATAATTCCTTTCAAGGAGACAAGACAGGGAGTTTACAGCCCAAAGACATGTACATTTAACAGGACAAGAGTAAATTTTTAAGAGTGTTAAAAGAAGAAAGATACATGTCAATGGTTTGTTGCACTTTCCGAACTCTAAATACTCTTTTGTATGTTAAGATACCCTAGTAATTACAAGTTAATAGTTATAACAGAGTCTGGAAGAAAAGAAAGTTTAGCCAAGCACAGCTACTAAAAAACACACAAAGATTACACAAATAAGCCTGGATTGTGTGTGGACCCTGCCGTTTGTATGCAATCAGTCTAAATTCAGTGGGCAGTAACATACAACAAGGAAAAGGTATTAAAAAGCTTAAATATACTGTGTCAAAGAGAATCAAATTAAGGTATTGAATTTCCCTAAAGTAACATTTAAGAATGGCAGATGAGACTACAGGAGTGGTACCAATACCCTTCTCAAATTGCAGAATAGAAAGTGATTTTGTTACTGTTGGTCAATTTGAGTTCACTATGCATGAAGAATTCTATCAGCGACTGCTAATAAACAATCAAAGAACCCAATAGTAGATATTTTCCAACCAAATGTGTAAGTTTTATATGTATATATTCTGAAACCTATTTTAATGGAGATTGGAAGCTGCATGCAAAGGTTTCACATCTTAACGTGTTTAATAAAACAAGCCCACTCATGTATTTCACAAACAACCATGTATTATTATTCCCATACATTGTCTCTGTCTTCCCTAAGAAAAACACTGCTGAGGGACTCCCAACATTTTGACCATAACCTTACATTTATTGGAGCTGGTAATGCTGTTAAATATTCCCCTGAAATGATTTTAGATACAGGCAAGGCATGTGATGTAAATTTACTGCAAATAAAGAAAAATAAAGAAAAGCCCAATGAGCTGCTGGGAATGACATTGATGTAGTGAGAAATGTGAACTTCATTGGGTTGGCTAATTTCCTTGTGCTCTGCTTTCCTGTCATCCATTTGTTAGAAATCATTAAACTCTACAACAGCGATGAACCTGGCCCTCCTGGAGCTGTTGGACTCCAACTCCCATCAGTCTCAGCTAGCATGGCCAATGATAAGGGATGATGGGACTTGTAGTCCAGTAGTCCTGTTCTAAAGGCTAATTATAGAGACCGTTTTCCTAAAATATCTGCCTTCTGTCTATTACACTGAAATTGCTAAATGGAGTTTAATAGATTGACAGTTGCAAGTATTGCTGCTTTGAATGTTTTAATCTCTTAAAAGATGTTAGAATAATCCAATTATTTTAGAAATAAACCTTGATATTTTAGGTGAACAACCTGTGGCATACAATCTTTAAAAGTTGCTTTGCAAGTCCTCTACAGAATACCTAGAATATGGTAATAACCACTAGATGTAATTTTAAAAGTCTGAATCTTAACATTCTGCAGATCATTAAAACTGACAAACTTTGATCAATATTGTTACAAAATGTTATGCAAACCATCTTATAACTTGCATAATTAACAAATAAGAAAAGGTACCTTACTTTTTTTGGAGACTTTCTTACCATCCCCTGGTTTGGTGCAGAAAGAAACAGCAGGAGGTACACTTCGAAGCCCCCATGCTTGCAACTTAAAAGTCTGCAAAAGAATTAGAAATAAGTAGAAAATCTGTAATAATTAGAAAGACACTTGATTTAATAATGTCATTTATAATTACCCAGGCTACAAAAAGTATAAAGCACAATGTAGACAAATATGACTAAAAATCAGGCATATATGTACAGCAGTTGTGATAAAACAGACCATTCACTCCCTGCAATTCCTTCCAGAGCATAAACTGTGCAAATTAAGAAAACTATGAAATCTGAAATGTTGTCTTAACAAAAGCCTATGTTGCTACATGTATACCCATTTGTACCAACAAGCATAGAACATGCACAAACGTTTAGAAATATAAAAAGACATCCTTACTCTCAAACAAATATTCTTACTTCAGGTCCTAGGCATATATATCAAATGCTTATGCACCTGTGCAACTATACCTATTTTTTTCGAGCCTCACTTAAAGGGGCATAAGTTTGGTACAAGTAAATGGACTTTACTTTCAAATAAGGGTTTTGACACAACTCTGTGCAGATGAAACAGGTACAGTGCATACAAATGCTTTTTTATTATTATATCTGGAAATGGTTACAGATGCCTTGCAATTAAGTGGAATGTTAAAACTTGGTGCTAGCACACTGAAGTGTGCTTCTTTCTCCTGCTCCAAATACAGAACTGATTGACAAGTGAATGTAATGCACAATTTGGGGTGCGGGTGGGAGAGAATGAAGACAACAATATACACCTTCTGCATCATTGTAAAATATTACATTAATGTAGGTTAACATCTAATAAAGCCACCATGCCTTTTACCTGGGCTGTAAGGAACTTTATTATTTTAC
Organism: Podarcis raffonei; assembly: GCF_027172205.1. Lineage (NCBI taxonomy): Eukaryota > Metazoa > Chordata > Lepidosauria > Squamata > Lacertidae > Podarcis > Podarcis raffonei. The sequence goes on along the minus strand of NC_070605.1, from coordinate 57,565,886 downwards.
CAGTGAAGAAATTACTGGTAGGCTAAAAGTGGGAAGTGGCACTAAACATACCTGAAGAAATACTCACTGCAGAATTTATAGCCTTATACAACTAGAAGATTTAAAGCCTGCACCACAACAACCTATAGTTTATAGCACCTGTTAAACAGGAATATGAACACAGACTAAGCATGTCAGTACTTGCACTCCTACTTCTATTTGGTTTGTTGACTGCTTGTTACTCGAAGGTCTCCAAGTGACTTACAATTCTGCTAAAATCACAAATATATTATACCATAAAACAGAGCAACCAACAACCCCATAATAGCCACAGGAAGCTTTGGCAGCATACTATTAACAAGCAATATCATCTTAGTCTGTCAAAAGCCTGGGACAAAAGCTAAGCCTTTGCCTGGTGCCAAAAAGATGTCAATGAAGGCTTCGGTGGGGAGCAAATTTCACAGATACAAAGCCAAAACTGAAAAGACTCTCTCCTTTGTCATTAGCTTCCCTCATAAGGGGACCAGGAGAAGAGCCTCAAACAAAGATCTATGGGTCTCTCATATAGGGAGAGGCAATCCAGAAGAGACTGGAGTCCTGAGCAGGAAAGAGCTTTGTATGTCAAAACCATCACTTTGAATTGGGCTTGGAAGCATGCAGGCAGCTAGTGAAGTTGGAACAGACTAGGTGTTATATTGTCTATTCTTATAGACAAATTCATGGCTATGTTCTCTCTCTACTGTCAGAGTCATTATGCCTCTGAATAAAGTTGCTGAGAATCACAGATGGGCAGAATGCTGTTGTGTTCATGTCCAACTTGCAGGCTTCCCTCAGGATGCTGTAGTATAACTGTGCCACTGGCCACTGGCTTTATCCAGCAGGCATGTCTTATGTTGCCTCAAATCCATCACCAGTTGGCCAGGCACATTCTGAACTAACTCAAGCTCTGAACATTTTCAAAGGCAGCCCCACATAAAACATATTGCAGCAATCCAGACTTGAGGTTACCTGAGCACAGATTACTGTAGCCAACTTATCCCTACTGGATAGGTTTGCAAGTAGGCCACTAGCCTAAGCTGATGGAAGGAACTCCATGCAGTGGGGGGGTGTGTGTTACAGTGTTGAGTTCATAGTTAGGGGTTCCCTTGAATCTACTGCTGAAGCACAGGTGGTGGTGGGTGGTGGTAAAGTCTCTGCATCTGGCAAGAGTCCCAAGACAGAATGTAGGAGGAGGTAACAGGCACTCAAATAAGGCTCTTTTGGGTGCAGGTCCCATCAAGGCCCCTTGGGAAGTTTAAGATTTAAGGTTATAAAAGCAAGAGCACATAGTCAGATGATCTATACTAGTTAGGGCTGTTAAACAGCATTAGGTAATGTAGGATGCACTCTCTTACTTTAAAAAGAAAGAAATATATTGATTGGTCAAGTCCGGGTCCAGAAAATCCATCTAGACCTGCATTTATTGCAAAAAATCACAGTAGGCACTATGTGGCCCAGGAGCAATCAGGACTGGTTCATCCAATCCGTGGTCTAGAAATAAAATGCAAGCACTTGTCCCATGTGTGAGGGCTAGGGTGTCAGCAAAGCAGCCCTCAGTGAGGTAGAACAATACAGCAACAGGCAACAGCGATTATGTGATTTTTCCGTATCTCTCCCTAAATTAATGAAAATGTAATTTGCGAAGCATGCTCTAGTCTGACTTACAGTGCTTCTCCTGCTCGCCAAGGCCTTGGGAAAAGTTATTCCCTGGCTTTGCTACCAGAGATCCTTTACCTACACATGCCAGACTGAATCTGAGATCTTTTGGATGCAAATGTTGGGTGTTACCTCTGAGTGACAGCCTCGTCCATTCAATATCAATAAAAATAAATAATAGCATGAGAAGCCAAAATCAAAGAGGCAGCTAAGAGTTTGCCCATTGCCCTGCAGGCTTTGAAGTTACTTACAGCTAAAACTCTACTGCAGGCTTCCTCAACCTCATCCCTCCAGATGTTTTTGGGACTACAATTCCCATCATCCCTGACCACTGGTCCTGCTAGCTAGGGATCATGGGAGTTGTAGGCCAAAAACATCTGGAGGGCCGAGGCTGAGGAAGCCTGCCCTACTGCCATCTTCTAGGGAGTAAGTCCCACTGAAATCAGCAAAACTTACTGCCAAGGAATAATGCACTAACTCAAGCTGTACAACCCGGAAACGTCAGGTCGAATCCTGAAGCACACAAGGTCCGTCCACGGGCACAAACATTATAAACGGCACTGTGGCGACGGAGCGGCCGGCCCGAAAGCGCCTCTCGGATCTTCACCCTTGGTTACCTTGAGCACGGCAGTACGGCCGCAGGAGATTAGCAGAGCCGTCGCCATTTCGGCGTCCCACCCAACCTCGTCCCTGCTGCAACCTCCGCCCAGGAGGAAAAGGTCTCTCCTCTGTCAGGGGGCTTGCTCCGCCCACATTCCCTGCAGTATCCAATGAGCAGCGCTCTCTTGCTGCTGAGTGACGGCGAGGGAGAGGTGGGGATTCCCGTTCCTCAACAGGGGAGGAGGGGCCCTTGCCAAGGAGTCCCGCAGTGACGTCATTTGCCGGCGACGGCTGTGTGGTTTCCCGCACGCGGCTCTGTTGTCGGGCATGGAGGCGGCTGACCCCGCCGGGGTGGCGGGTTCTTCCCCGGAGCTGGCGGTCTGCGGGGACCTGATGGTGGTCACCGGTGGAGCCAAGCTCTTGGCGGCCCTTTACAAAGAGCCTGGGTGAGTGAAACCGGGCCGAGGAGCTCCTGTTCAGCCTCTTCTAGCCTCGCTCTCCCGTCGTCTTGTCTATATATCTGCTGAGACTGCAGCCCTAACCGCATTTACCATTGAACTCACTCTGAGTAGGCACGGTTAAGATTCCGCTGTAAGGCAGCCGCTGTGTGAGAAGGGTTGTGTGTTTCTTTAACGGAGTGTGTAAAGCGGTAACCGGGTGCACCCTTTAATTCTGATCAGTTAATTCAAAGCTGCCCTCCTTTTATACACACAGTGGGTCAGGATCAATAACCGGTGGCAGTGTGCACACAGTTTATCCAGGCAGCTGGTCAGTGTGCATAATGCTGATCAGCTTAGAAAAGTTGAGTGACAACGCTGATTTATATAATTAGAGGAAATAGGCTGCAGTGCTCTTCCGACAAATGCAATGCTGGTCGGATGAAGGGGGTGGACAGCCTTTCCCCAGCCTTATAGGTTTAGGATGATTGAATTTACATGTTTCTTCCTGCTAAAAAGGTTCCAAAATAGATAATGCTTTCAGGAGTAAAAGTAATCAGAGTACGCACATTCTCTGCTTCTTATTTTCTGCACATTGTCTGCTTTGGAGAATGTATTACCCACTGCTCTTCTGAAAATATATGATCACTTGGGTTTCAAGATATTATATAATGAGCTGCTTTATTTTGAGTCAGCTACTCTACGTAGACAGTGTATTGTTAGTGCTGACAATAGGTCTCCACTCCTATTGTTTTCTAACTTCCCATGGTTACTACCTGATCCCTCTTAATAGACGGATTCTGTAATTGAACTGTGAAATGGGTAAATCCCATTTAACTCAATGGGATATACTTCTGAGTGGACATGTATAAAGCTGTGCTATAAGGAAGCTCTGTATCAGTCTCTGGCCAATAAATAATGGACCATTTAATTACATTTACTGTATAGAGGTACCGACATCTGTGGTAATAATGCAGAAGTTTGAAAAAAAAGAACCATGTAAAAGATACTTTTCATAAAAGATTCTAAAACTTCTCTGTGTTTTCTGCCCTAGTATTTTCCATGTCTATATGTTCCTCTGCAATAAAATGAAACAGAAAACCTCATTAATTTTGAAATTTTACTGTTTAAAAAGGCATGGTAAGTAAGATGAGACACAACTGATACTATGCTTATTGGAAAATACTGACCTGATGTAATTATATAATTTCCAGGAATGAAGATATTTTCATTTATGACTGTTCCACAGCAACAGAGAAACTTCAACAGAATCAAGGGTAAGACTGTTTAAATTTTCCTTAATCTGCAGTAGGAAATCCGCTGCATTCCCATTTATTCAGAAACTCTGTTGAATGACATTTACATCTCTTAGAGTTGCTGTTTGTAGCTGAGAATAAATGTTGCCGCTAACACCAATGTCACATAAAATACAAAAACAAATTGAGGAATACAAACTACTTATATGCAGTGATGCAGCTAAGTGATTCTAAACCTTGGACTCAGTAGTCCGGTATGGGATGGGGTTTTAAATGGTCGTGTGTTTTTCTTTAGTTGTGAACTACATAATTTAATATTTCTCCCTTCCACCACCATTCCACACTTTACAAGTGCTTCCACATCCCTGATCAGTTAGAGAAATATACCAAGCAAAAAACTATTTGACTACCCTAATAATAAAAAGTGTGCTGGGCATATGCAGTTTGTCATTTTTAAAACTCGCTTAAATCATAGCACCTACACAGATAAAATGGTGCTTGCTTCTGCTGCCCTGATGCTCAGTGCATTTACTTGGGAATGAGTACTGAAGAAGAGGAGTTTGGATTCAGCTTTATCACTACCCTAAGGAGTCTCAAAGCATCTAACAATCTCCTTTCCCCTCCTCCCCCACAACAAACACTCTGTGAAGTGAGTGAGGCTGAGAGACTTCTGAGAAGTGTGACTGGCCCAAGGTCACCCAACAATTGCATGTGAGGAGCGGGGACACGAACCTGGTTTCACCAGATTACGAGTCTACCACTCTTAACCACTACACCACACTGTACTGTTCAGCTATTTTAAAGTAAAAATAGTACAGTGAATATCTGCAAACATGTATATTCCTGATTGGCTGCCTCCTAGCCGTAAAATGTTTTTTTTAAATAAGAAGGAAGGTCTCTTTGCTGCTACCCCATCATCTGCCATTGGGGGGTGGGCTATAGATATCTCTGTTTCGACCATAAGCGCTGCCTTCACCATTGTTTATAAGAAAGGATTTGGTGTGTAAAGTTTTTTAAAAATCTGATCTTACTGCACACTTGTGGAAGGAAGAATACCCTCTGAAATAATAGAAAACATAATTCCATAAGGTATCCATTTACTTAGTAGTACAGATACTCTAGTCAATAAACGAATGTTTTATTGATCAAACCTACTAAATAGCAATTCCTGTTTTTAGCAGTCTGAGGTAACTGGGTGCAAAACTTCTAGGTCTTGAATATTTTTTTTCTTTCTCATTGTTTTTAGAGATGACGGAAAGTCAGCGGGTGAAGCAAGTAACGATATCCTTGCCTGCACGTTTTCTTCATCAGGAACCTACTTTGCTCTGACTGATGACAACAAACGACTGATCCTTTTTCGTACAAAACCGTCTTGGGAATGTCTGAGTGTAAGGTATGGAAAGGAAGGCACTTCAGGAGAAATATTTGTACCCACATATAAATAAGAGCTGTTTTATGACAAACTTCTTTACATTTCTTGATCATTTTCTGTAACTGATCAGATATATTTAACTTTACTGATAGAAAAGCTACCAATTATTGGTGTCCTTCACTTCCTCTAGTGCAGGGATGGGCAACCTATGTTGTTTGGTCAAAGTCACTCAGATCTCCCTCACCCAAGTCTAAAACTTTACACCGCACCTAGTTCTTTTTTCAGCCTTCTGTGCTTTATCTTTATGCTGGTTTTAAGGTAAAGGTAAAGGTACCCCTGCCCATACGGGCCAGTCTAGGGTCGTGCGCTCATCTCACTTAAGAGGCCGGGAGCCAGCGCTGTCCGGAGACACTTCCGGGTCACGTGGCCAGCGTGACGAAGCTGCTCTGGCAAGCCAGCACCAGCGCAGCACACGGAAACGCTGTTACCTTCCCGCTATAAAGCGGTACCTATTTATCTACTTGCACTTAGGGGTGCTTTCGAACTGCTAGGTGGGCAGGAGCTGGGACCGAACGACGGGAGCTCACCCCGCCGTGGGGATTCGAACCGCCGACCATACGATTGGCAAGTCCTAGGCACTGAGGTTTTACCCACAGCGCCACCCGCGTCCCATGCTGGTTTTAGCTGCCTGCTATTTGTTTGCTTGGTTGTATTATTTTATTTTATGTGTTTTTTGTAAGCCACTCTGAGAATTACAGCTGAAGAGCAGGCTCGTAACGTAAGTTATTAACTTTGTTGCACTACATTGCAAGTTGTTTTTGAAACTCAGATGATTTCACAATCACTTTGTTCTTTGTCATGATAATCCTCACTTAAAAATGTGCAAGATTTCACAGGTACCCGATCATGAACTCTCTATATTGTGACTTTATACATTATATCCATTCTGTAATTCAGATAAAAAGGCCCCCCACCTCCCAACCCAGTATGAAGAACAGAAATTTATTTTGGTGTCAGAAGTTTATTTATTTTTAAAAAATGTTTCTATACTTCCTGTCAGCTCTAAAAAGAGACTACATTGTGGGTGAATGTGTCAAATTATATTCATTTAAAAGTTGGGGAAAAATAGGGACAAAGCATAGGAGTCCTTTTTTTGCTAGTCCAGTGTGTGGTGATGGGATTAAGAGTAGGATTAAATTGGGATTAAGATTAAGGTGGTCATAAATGAATGAATGAATTTTATTCCTAGGATTTAGAACTGTGCTGCATGCATACCCTTTAAACTCCTTTGGTGCTGGATTCTCACTGAGATTATTATGCCCTTCTCTTTTGAGATCTTCTGTTACCACTTCCAGAAAGACCAAAGGGCAGGCTTTCTAAAATTCTGTAGTGCCTTATTTCCCCTGGCTACCAATAACCCTTTTCAGGTACTTATTAGTAAGGAGTCAATTCATATAGGTTTGTTCTGCTATAAAGTTTGTGACATGATCAAAACACATTGTTCATTTATTTCAGTTTCTGCAGATCTTCATGCAAATAATGTGGCCGTTCACTTCTCTGGGGAAATGCCTTCCTGCCCCCAAATTTAGCAATCAGAATGTGATGTGCAAACATAATTTAGCTATCAAGGCTATTCTTCCAAAGAGGAAGTTTTGGACCCTAATTAGTGTCAATTCTTCATTCCAGGTCTGTCATTAGAAGATGTACTTCCCTGATTATAACAGCGGCAGAAGATAAGATACTAGTTGCTGACAAATCAGGTGATGTCTATTCGTACTCAACAACAGAGCCTGAGAATGCAGGAACAATTGAACTTGGTCACTTGTCTCTTCTGTTGGATGTGGTATGTATGCAATTTCTGGCTCAATACCATCTCTGTTTATTTAAAGAAGAGTCCCAAGCATAAATATACAGCCCAGTCCTAAGCATGTTCATTTTAAATTAATTTCCCCTGAATTCATTGGGCCTGCACAGTTACAGTGGAAAAAGCTCAGTGAACTCAACAAAACTATTTTCAACATAAACGTGTGTTCTGTGTTTGACTATTCCTTTATATTGTTTTGTGAACAATCCAGAAGACTTGGTTTGAATGGGTTTGAATAGTATAAAAATGTTTAAGATATCTAAAATAAGTTTGGGTTGTAAACCTATTGTTAAATATGCAGTTTCAGCTACCTCCTTTGAAAACAATGGCTGATAGTCAACTAAGTTTTACTCAGAGTAATGCCATTAAAATCACGGGCCTAAGTTAGTCGTGTTCATTATTTTCAATGTGTCTGCTCTGAGCAAAATCAGTTAGATAGCCAAGATTATTACTATCTTTGGTTATCACTTATTTAAAACTACCCAGCTTTTGCTTGCATCATAAATTTAACCAACCTTTTTTTGTTTTGTGTGGCAAGATTGTCAAGAACCCCTAGTTTTGCTGCCTGCAGTGAGTAAGGGTCATATCCAGGGGACTCTTACTCACTTCAGGAGAACTTGTAATTTGGAAGAAAATGTAGTTCTTTCTGTGTGTTTAGACAAGTGTGACTAAACAGGCCAGCAAAATGTTCAAGACTAGTAGCTTTTGTAGACGTTTTTCCCAAGTCTTGTCAATCTGAAACCAAAGAAATCTGAAACCAAACTGGTAGATGTGTACTTATTTCCCATATGTGCCTGCATGCTGCAAAGCCTCCTGGGCTGTTTCATGGTGACCTGTGTTGTGTCATTAGGCGCTGAGTCCCGATGACCAGTATATCCTGACCGCTGACCGTGATGAGAAGATACGAGTTAGTTTGACTAGAGCGCCACATAACATTGTGTCCTTCTGCCTGGGACACAGAGAGTAAGTGCAGTTGTAGAAAGTCTGCAACATGAGGAGAAGGGAAGAGCACCCTGTTTATAAGGGGAGCGGGGAGAGGGGAGGTAGGAAGACATATTTTAAGTGTTGGGATACTGCCAGGGAGATAAAGTCCATCTTGGCCCCCAAGCTCGGTGCCGGACGATCCATCGACCTCCCGTAGTCAGGCAATATCAGCAATTCAGCGACACTAAGCCTCAGGCTTAGTGCACACTATATCAGCAGAATTCACACAGCAGGAAGTTGCACAAGCAGAGAGCAGAACATGCATATTTACAGTTTATTAGGCATTGGTCAGAACAAAGAAATCATGACCGTCTCCTCCGACTGCTCAGGCAAAACAGCAGAAAACGAAACGAACTTACAACATAAACATCCTGTGAGACAGGAACTTACGCAGGCTGTTATACAAACATCCTGCTCCCTTTTAAGGTGGAACGGAAATATCCTAACATCCTCCCCCTTTCCGTGTAACCTGTAGTACCTGTGGTTCAACCCAATTGCAACCTTTGTGCGTAAACCTTCAGTTGTTCTCTGTTAACAACCTTAGACAACAGATCAGCAGGAATTTCATTTCCTGGCATGTAGGACACCTGAATGAGTCCTTTCTGAATACACTCTCTTGCACGATGTAGCTTAATCTGCAAGTACTTGGTTCTTTGCTTGCAACTCTCTGAGTTTAGCAAAGCCAAACAAGATCTATTGTCTTGATACACTTGTATAGGACATTTCACAGAAACCCCAATGTCCTTAAACAGTTGCATCAACCATTCACAATCCATGAGTGAAAATGACAGAGCATTGAGTTCTGCTTCACAGGAACTTAGGCTAACTGTTGTCTGCTTTTTGCACAACCAGTCAAACAGGCAGTGGTTGTACATGTAGCATACTCCAGAAGTGCTTGTACCATCCGTGGTGTCACTTCCAAAACTTGCATCTGCAAAGATTTCAAGACCTCCAGTCTTCTGACTGGTGAACCTCAGCCTGTAGTGCATAGTCCCTTTCAAATACCGGGCTATGCGCTTCAGAGCTTTCCAATCCTGAACAGTAGGATTGTTAGCATGTCTGCTAAGCAGGTTAGTGCTTACAGCAATGTCAGGTCTTGAACATCTAGCAATGAAATTCAACTTGCCTAGAATGCATCTGTACAGCGTTGTGTCAGAAAACGCTTCAGCAGTACTGTCTACCTGGTAACCTGTCACCATTGGTGTGTCTGCTGGGTTTGCATCAACCAAATTCAATCTGGTTAATACATCAGCAATTTTCTGTGTTTGGTGTACCAGAAAATTACCTGCTTGGTCCCTCTCCACCTGCAGAGAAAGATAGTTGGATACCTCACCAAGATCCTTCATGTCAAAGTGCTCCTTCAGCTGAGCTAGGGTGCTTTGGTAAAAAGCCTGATTCTTCCAAAACATCAGAAGATCATCAACAAAACATAAACAATACAGTTTGTTTTGCCCCTCCTCCTTGACAAACACACATGGATCTGCTTTGCCCTGGTGAAAACCTAGAGAAAGCAACGTTTCAGTGAGTTTTGTGTTCCAACACCTGGCACTCTGCTTGAGACCATATAAGGATTTCCGCAGTTTACAGACCATTCCCTTCTGTATCTGCATCCCGTCAGGTGGAAGCATGTACAGCTCCTCCCCCAAAATCCCGTACAGAAAAGCTGTATTTATGTCATGATGGGAAACATGCAGTTTCTCCTCCGCAGCGATCTTGAGCATCAGCCGAATGCTCTCATATTTGACCGTGGGTGAGTAGGTCTCGTGGTAATCCTGCCCTGGTACCTGTGAAAAACCTCTGGCAACCAATCTGGCTTTGTGTCTGACAACCTTGCCATTCTGGTCTGTCTTGGCCTTGAAGACCCATTTGCTGCCAACCAGTCTCATCCCTGGGACTACCGGTACCAATTCCCAAGTTTGGTTCCTGTTCAAGGAATCAACTTCAGCCTTCATGGCATTAAGCCAAGGCTCAGCATCTTTAGAGGTTAACTCCTGGACCTCTTTGAAGCTTGAAGGTTCCCACACCTTCTCTGAGCTACTAAGAACAGCAGTTGCCATCTTAGCAAACTCATCAGCAAATCTCTTTGGAGGTTTGCCTTTGGTCGCCCTTTCAGACCTGCGAACCAGACGCAAGTCTTCTGGACTCATCTCCTCCTTCTTAGGAGAAAAACGACCAATGGTGAACAGTGGTTCTTCCAGTTCATTGTCAGACTCATCAGATGGTCTGACTGAGGCCTTTGCGCTCTTGTAGTCTGCTGTGTCATCACTGTCACTGACAGCAGCAGCAGCGCCGCCCACTGAACTGGAATCCGAACTCTGATCATCATCATCATCATCATCCTCATCCTCAGTTTCCTCAGCTTTCTCAGCATGATCTGCTTTCTTCACATCACCTTCATCCTCCTCTGGGTAACTCTGGAAAATTCCCACATTTTCCCCCCACTTAGGATTGTACTCAACACTCCTTGTGAACTTTATGGATTTAGAGTTAGTCATCCATACCCTGTATGCACCCTTTTCGTACCCCATGAACAAACCATGTGCCCCACGCTTCCCAAGCTTGTTGCTTTGTGGGGTGTGTACCCACATGTCAGAACCAAAGATTCTCAAGTGCTTGACATTAGGTTTCTTACCAAACATCTTCTCATAGGGAGTGCAACCAATAGGTGATGACAGTCTGCGATTAAAACTGTAAACAAAATTCGAGAGAGCCTCCCCCCAAAACTTCTCAGGGAGGTTGGCATCATGCAACAAGGTTTTTATTCCTTGTAGCAACGTTTGATTTGCTCTCTCCGCAAGCCCATTCATCCATGGCGATCTAGGCGTTGACAAGTCATGCTGGATTCCCTTCTCAGTCAGGAAAGCTTCAAACTGCTGAGAAGTGGGGACTTCCGGAGGCGGCGCAAAACCGTGATGGCGGACCTCTTCGAGCTCTGAAGAGGGGCACCGCAGAAAAGGGTTGCTCGCGACGGCGCAGCGGCAACCCATCAAGATAAACCACGGGCAGAGTGAGTCCGTGGCCGTGGGACCCGGCGGGCACCTGGAGCGACCCCGAAATCACAAAAGGAACCCCGTAAGGGGCTCCGGAGTGAAGGAGGGGGAGCGGTGCTGTGGGTTCATCGCTCTTTCTGCGGAGGCGAAGCCGCGCGGCTGTCACGGATGAGCGCTGACCTTTCTTCCAAGAAACATCGGGCTGAAACATCAAACCCGTGAGTAAGGACCTAAGATTCTACAAATCAAATCGGAAAATTTGGCTAAAAACGGGAGACGAGAAAGAGGAAGTCCGTCTTCCGACACTGCTTTCAAGATCAAAGCAGACGGTCTAAAGAGCGGAAAGCGCTGTGAACAGGGAAGCTTTGAAGCTTTAAATCGGGACTTTCGTGCACATTTGAATTTTACTTTTAAAGAATAAATACAGCATAAAATTGACCTGGAGCGGACACCCCAAGGGCAAGGGAAGACTCTAACCCCAAATTCTCGGGTGGCCGGGTAAAGTTGTTTAAACTGCGGAACTGTTGCAAGCTTCCAGATACTTTTGTAACTGGATAGTGTAATTTTGAGCTCACCTAGCTGAAGTGGATACAATTGCAGGCACCTTGCTGGAACTTTGTTATATGTTTAAAAGGGCTCTGCAGGACCTTTCTTTTAGCGTGCTGGAACTAATTTGCTTTTAAAATTGTTTTTAAAGTTGGAACAAAGAGACTTTAATTGCGGAAAGTTACCTTCTTCTTACTAAAACTTTGGTGGCACTCCCCCTAGAGGACATTGGGAATATAGAGGCCTGGGAAAGTTTCTCTGTTTACCTTCTCTCAATAGACTGTTTTTAATTCTGGACTTGCCTTTCCCATGGGATTACAACACTTGACCTTGAACGTTGACTGATGAGTGGCACAGGAAAGACAAGAGCAGCCAAAGCTAAGGAAGCTAAGGAGAAAGAGAAAGCAAAAAAGCAAGCACAGCTTTTGCAAACAACTTTAACTCAGGGACGTAGATTATCAGTTCCAGCTGTGCTTGCGACACAAAAAGTAGAAACCGAAAAGCCTGAAAAATCTGAAGAGGAAGATATGGCAGCAGGAGGAGCTGAGGCAGTACTGAAACAAGTTTTGGAACAATTGTCAGCAATAAATCAAAAAATTGATAACCAATCAACAAAAATTGACCAAGCAACATCCTCGATCCAGAAATTGACAGATCAGGTTTCCCAACATACCCAAGCAATTGAAAAATTGCAAGGAGCAACAGAAGAGAATCGTAAACTGGCAGGGGAAGCCGTTCAAATTGCAACATCAGCTAAAAAAGAAGTCGAGGAAGTTAAAGCGGAAGTCAAGCCTCTTCATAAACAGATAGGGGACCAACAAACCTATCTCTCGTTGGTGGAATTGAAAAATCGCGAGACCAACCTCAGACTAAGGGCAGTCCCAGAAATTGAACAAGAAGATTTGAAAGGACTTTTGACAACAGAGTTTACAAAGTTCTGGGACTTAAAAGAAGAAATTGATTTCAAAATTGTATCGGCTTTTCGGTTGGGAAGATTAGTAAGAAAAGATAGATCCAGAGACTGCTTAATAGCTTTGAGATCAAGGGAGGAGAGAGACAAAATACTAGGCCTACACTTCAAAAACTCAATTGTGATACAAGAGAAAAGGGTGGAAATTTACCGAGATATTCCTAAACAGTTATTGGACTTGAGAGCCACCTACTCAGATTTGGCTAAGTTGCTGAGACTCAACACAATTCCTTACAGGTGGGAGTTCCCACAAGGGCTATCATTCACTTACAAACAGAAGAAGGTTAAAATAAGATCACCAGAGGACTTACAAAAGTTCCAGCACGATCACGGAGAAGACCTCCAAAAAGAAGCAGCAGCTAATTGGCCTATACCCAACCCAGGTGGAGCAATACCTGCACCTTCGGAACCAGAGGAGAAAGAAGATACACCGCTCTAGGTGTAGCAGAATAGTTCAGGATGTCTCTGCGGCTACTCAGTTGGAATATAAATGGCGGAAATTCCCCGGAGAAAAGAAGGAGGTTATTTCACATATTGAAGAAAGAACAATTGGACATTATTTGCCTACAAGAAACCCATGTGACCAGGCTCCACAGGAAGGTTTTGGTAAATAAAAGATTAGGCCAAGAATTTATTTCGTCTGACAAAGTAAAGAAAAGAGGAGTGGTGATCTACGCTAAGGAGAGCCTGATACCCAAATTTCTATTTAAGGATGAACAAGGAAGAATTTTGGCAATTGAAATTCAAACCCAAGGAGAAAAAATATTGATATTAGGAATTTATGCCCCAAATGACGGGAAATCAGAATTTTTCAAGAAGCTGCATGAGACGTTGCTGGACTATCTGGATTATGCTAACATCATAATGATGGGAGATATGAATGGAGTGGTGTCTACACATATGGATAAGTCTTACAACCAAAACTTAACATCAGACGGCAGACTGCCCAAAACTTTTTTCGAACTGACTGACAATCTGGATTTGATCGACATATGGAGGACAAAGAACCCCCTAGGTAAAGAAGGAACTTTTTTCTCTGAGGCCCACCTGTCTTGGTCAAGGATCGACCAAATCTGGACCTCCAGGGGGCTGGCACCCAAGACTAAAAAGGTGGAAATCTGCCCAAAAACATGCTCCGACCACAACGCCTTGAAAATAGAACTTAGATTAACTCAACCCGGTTCCTTCAGATGGAGAATGAATGACACACTACTAAGAGATCAAGAGATTGTGAAAAAGGCCCAAAAAACATTAAAGGACTATTTTGAGATAAATCTGAATACTACAGTTGAAAAAAGAACGATCTGGGACGCAAGCAAAGCTCTTATGAGAGGGTTTCTGATACAACAGAATTCAATCAAGAAAAAACTCTGGAACGGAAAGAAGGACAAAATATTGGAGAAAATACACCAAGGAGAAAAAAAACTGAGAACCAAACCAAAGTCCAAGGAGGTGCTGAGAGAAATTAAATTCCACCAAGCAGAATACTCAAAATTGATTAATCAGGAGATTGAATGGAAAATAAAACAGATGAAGCAAAGATCTTTTGAATCAGCAAATAAATGTGGAAAGCTGCTAGCTTGGCAGCTGAAAAAAAGACAAAAGCTAAACACGATAACAAATCTAGAGATTGATGGAAGGATCGTACAGAAACCAGAAGAAATTAGGAGGTGCTTCCACAGATACTTCAAAGAACTGTATGCACAGGGGCCCCAGAAAGAATCAGAGATAGATCAATTTTTAAAGATAAATGGACTATCAAAAATAACTCAAGATAAAAGATCAATCTTGAACTCTACAATAACCTCACAGGAAATTGAAGGTGCCATTCAGAATATGCAACTAGGCAAATCTCCAGGCCCGGATGGACTTACCTCCAAATATTACAAGGTTCTGAAGGACTATTTGATACAACCTTTGTTGGAGGTATGTAACCAGATTATGGATGGGAAGAGGGCACCAGAAACGTGGAAAGAAGCCTTCATCACATTGATACCTAAGTCAGAATCTGAAAAGACTCAGCTTAAAAACTACCGTCCCATCTCACTCCTAAATGTGGATTACAAAATATTTGCAGACATTTTGGCAAATAGACTTAAAAAAGTCTTAAATGAAGTAATTCATAAAGACCAAGCTGGCTTTCTCCCTGGTAGACATTTATATGAGAACACTAGAAACATCATTGACATTTTAGAACTTTTGCAGACTAACAGGAACACAAGGGCGGTGTTAATCTTTATTGATGCGGAGAAAGCATTTGACAACATATCTTGGATGTTTATGAAGAAGAACTTGGAAGGGATGGGAGTGGGACGGGGGTTTGAGAATGGATTACATGCAATCTATTCAGAACAAAAAGCTAAATTAATAGTGAACAATGTGGTGACGGAGGAATTTAAAATTGAAAAAGGGACACGACAAGGGTGCCCTCTATCCCCTCTGTTATTTATTTCAGTCCTGGAGGTGCTATTGAATATGATCAGAGAGGACCGGTTGGTACAAGGGATAGAGGTCGGAGTGAAACAATATAAACTGAAAGCTTTTGCAGATGACCTAGTTTTGACACTGCAGGAGCCAGAATCCAGTACAAAAAGAGTTCTCGAACTTATATCTGAATTTGGTCGGGTGGCGGGATTTAGGTTGAATAAACAAAAAACTAAGGTTCTGACCAAAAATTTAACAATTACAGAAACAGAGGGGTTTCAGAGAGAAACAGAACTGAATGTGGTTAAAAAAGTGAAATACCTTGGGATCTATTTGTCCTCCAAGAATTTGAATTTATTTAAGGATAATTATGAGAAATGTTGGTTGGAAGTTAAAAAGGATTTAGAAATTTGGTCAAGATTGAAACTTTCCTTGTTGGGAAGAATTGCAGCTATAAAAATGAATGTGTTGCCGAAAATGTTATTTTTGTTTCAAACCTTACAGATCGTGGACAGAGTGGATTGCTTTGGAAAATGGCAGAAGGATATATCTAGATTTATCTGGCAGGGCAAAAAGCCCCGAATAAAGTTTAAAATATTAACAGATTCGAAAGAAAGAGGGGGGTTTGCCCTGCCGGACTTGAGGTTGTATTATGAAGCTGCAGCCTTCTGCTGGCTGAAAGATTGGTTTTTGTTGGAAAACACCGATGTCCTAGATCTGGAAGGTTTTAATAATGCTTTTGGATGGCACGCATACCTATGGTACGACAAGGTTAAAGCACATAAATTGTTTAAAAGCCACATTGTCAGAAAAGCAATTTTTGCAGTCTGGATGAAATATAAAGACTTACTAGAGAGTAAAACTCCGAGGTGGCTATCACCAGTGGAGGCCAAGGCCCGAAAAAGACCCAATATGGAGGCCTATTGGCCGAAATATTGGGAATTGACTGAAAAAATTGGAGACAATTGGAAGTTGCAGAGCCAGGACAAACTAAAAAATAAGGTGCGAGATTGGCTACATTATGCTCAAATTCAAGAGGTTTTCAAAATGGACAAAAAAGTTGGTTTCCAGGTGGAAAAGTCGAAACTAGAGACAGAATTGTTAGAACCAAAGACAAAGCTGTTATCTAGAATGTATAACTTGCTGCTTATGTGGATGCTAGTACAGCAGCAAGAATACTCATCGCAAAGAACTGGAAGACACAAGATTTACCCACGCTGGAGGAATGGCAGATGCAGTTGATGGACTACATGGAGATAGCTGAACTGACCGGCAGAATCCGAGATTTGGATGTAGAAACAATTGAGGTGGACTGGAAAAAGTTTAAAGACTACTTGCAAAAGTATTACAAACTGTATGAATCTTAAGACGGTGCATGATTTGGAAACGATACGCTTTAGCAATTATGATTAAGTAAATAGTAAACTAAGTGATAAAAGAGAAAAGGAGATAATATGAAATTGAACATGTTACGTTTATTTTAAAGGTATAAAAATTGTGACATAATACATTGAATATAGATACATAACATGTAAAAGTTACAATAAGGTATGACATAAGGTAACAAATTGCTGACATTGTTAATATAAAGAACGCAGAATCGGAAGGGGTGGGGAAGTCCAAGTTGGGATTTTTGTTAAAAAAAAAAAAATGGTTTCTTGTAAACTCCTTATTTGTTTGTAATGTATAAAATTTGGAAAGAAACGTAATAAAAAATATTATAAAAAAAAAAAACAAACTGCTGAGAAGTGAATTCCCCGCCTCGATCAGTAAACAGACAACCAATACGTTTACCGTGAGCATTCTCCAACCAAGCACAGAATGCCTTGAACCTAGGAAATGCTTGCGATTTCTGCTCGAGCATAAACACATGAATGTACCTGGAAAAAGAATCAATTAGAACCATGAAGTACCTTGCTCTACCCAAAGAGGGTGCTAGAGGACCTACGAGGTCTGCATGAACTAGCTGGTAGGGTTTGGAAGCCTGCCTGCTAGACTCCTTGCCTTTTGGAGCAACCTTCACCTTGTTCTCTGCACAAGATACACATTTCATGTGATATTTACAAGGTTTGATGTCCAAACCTTCAACCAACTCAGGCATCTTGGCTAGCGCTTGCCAAGAGAGGTGACAAAATCTTCGATGTGCATCATGAATGCAACCTGCATGAAGAACCTTGTTAGTTTGTGCAACACAACAAGAATCAGCATTAGACACAACAGCATTGTCATCATAAGTTAGACAGAACAAACCATCCAACAACTTTGCATGCCACATGTCCTCTTTGCCTTTTCTGATGACACAGATAGTCTTCTTGAAGGATACCTCAAAACCACGCCCAGTCAGCTGTGGTACACTTATCAAATTGTCCACAGCTCCTGGAACAAAAAGAACATTACTAATCGTAGTATGCAGACTTTCAAGTTTCACAGTCCCAACTCCTGTAGCTTGCAAAGTCCTTCCATCAGCCAGCTGGACCTCTCCATCTTGAGGTGTGAAGGAGATGAACAGATGGCGGTCTTTGGTGAGATGGCGCGTGGCCGCAGAGTCAACAATAAACCTGGCCTTCCCCTTCGAAGCAGATTTGCTGGCAAACAAAACCTTGTTTTCCACCAGCGTGGGCTTTTGCAGCTTGCCTTTAGCCTTTGGTGAAGCTGTGCCAGCAAACATAGCCGTGTTTTCCACTGGCGAGGGCTTTTGCAACTTGCCCCCCTGCTCCTGGCCATCAGACGTGCCTTTAGCCTTTGGTGGAGCTGTGCCAGCTAACATAGCCTTGTTTTCCACTGGCGTGGGCTTTTGCAACTTGCCCCCCTGCTCCTGGCCACCTGCAAGCATCTTGCTCTGTTTACATCTGGTCTTCCGGCCTCTGCAAAGGCTCTGACCTTGGTTCTCACGAGAAACAGAGCTCTCAGCTGCCGACTCCTTGGCTCCCCCTGGAGGCTGGAATGCTGCCTGGGATGACATCACAGTCAGCTCCCCCTGCAGCTTGCAACCGGTGCCCTCGGCATCTCTGCATTCACTAGCATTCTGGGAAACAGCCAGGACCTCCGATGCATTCAAACACTGGGCTGGGATTATTGGCTGGTGGGCCCTTTTCAAAGCATCCCACATGTCACGTGCCGTGAGATTTCCAGCAAGCGTCTTTATTTCCTCCAGAGAGACGGATAAGACAATGATATCCACGGCCTTCGAATCCTGGGCCTGCCATTTCTCTGTCCGAGGAACTGGAGTGGCCTCAAATACAGTATGCCAGACTCCAAACTGACGCAGCAAACTCTCACACCATCTTGCCCAGGTCTCATAATTGTCCCGATTTAATTTAGGACACCCAGCAGCTTCAGAGGCTTGGAAAAACTCCATTCCAGCTTTTTACTTTAGCCGTGAGCCTTTTAAGACTTCTTATCTCGGCAGCTCATTAATCACGATGCCTCTGGCTCGGCTCCCAGGCCAATTAATTGTGCCGGACATCAAAGAGGCTGCCGCGGCAACAGAGAAGCCTCTGCTTTCGCTTTTCCCACACATACCTCAGCAGTCTGTCGCAGTCTTACTCTTCTGCATGTGCCGTGAATCTGGGCCCATAACCTGTTGTTGGGATACTGCCAGGGAGATAAAGTCCATCTTGGCTCCATCAGTGCTACACAGCAAGCTAGCCAGTGGGGTGCCCTGCCAATGTTGATGGACTGTGACCCCCACAATCCCTGTCTATTGACCATGTGTGCCGAGGTTCATGGAACTTGCTGGAGCTGGAGTCCAGCAACACTGAGAGGGCACCACGATGCCTACGCTTAAGCTGTCTGAGGAGATTGTAGATTCTCCCAACCCACACTAGAGAGTTTCAAGAAGAGGTTGGACCTGTCCAGGCTCTTCAGCAATTGCTCTCTAAGCCCAAAGAGCTGGTCTGGGTGAGATGCTGCCTTCCTTGTAGCTCTTGGTTCTGTCAGGTAAGGACAACATTAGGAGTTGAGCTCCCACTTACACAAACTCACACAGTGGAGCCTTTCCAACTCTCTATTATTCAAAATTCATATCAGGTGGCTTTCATTATTGAGTACATTTGGATACTGCACTACAATCTTCCCCTGTCCCAGAAAACTCTTTAAAATGCTCTGGCACTTTTTCATCGTTTGGGTTTTGCTCTTTCTAATCTATTTTCTAAACAGTGATACTGGTAGTTAATTGGTTCGTGTGCATTTTTCCTGACCTAAAAGATAACATAGTGATCTAATCCAGTATAGAGCCTTCTGTTGCTATGGTGATGTTTCACCTCACACTTTATTACTTTTTGCTTGCATTAGGAATGTACACCACAAACATTGACCTTTTTTTCCTCCTAGATTTGTCAGCAAAATATTTGTAATACCAAACTATCCAGAACTTCTCTTATCAGCTTCTGGGGTATGTATGTTGTCTGAGGCATTTTACATCTGGAATTTTAGTAGGTTGCTTACACATTTTCCTCCCTTGCTGAGGGTAAAATACTGTAGTTGCTTTATGTTCCTTCTCTAAACACTTTTCTGGAACAGGAGCATCCTTTAGGGAGGTGAGGAGGAAGCTGCCAACTTTTCTAAGTGCTTTCTTAGGATCATCTAATCCTGATTACCATAATAAGGAAATGTAAAACATAACTACAATGAATGTTCACAGAACACTGCTGTATTTTTGTCTTGGGTGGTTTTGCCATTTAAAGTTGAATGCATTTAAGAATAGGCCTTTTTCACTTCATAGAGTAGGACTGAGGAACCTGTGATCTGTCACATGTTGCTCGACTACAACTCCCATTCTTGCATTTTAATTTTATTATCACTATTCCATTTCTGTCCCATATTCTCCTCTAAGGAGCTCAAAGTGGCATAAATGGTTCTCTTCCCACTTTTATCTTTCCAACAATCCTGTGGCATCGACCTTGGACCAGTCATTGTCTCTCAGTCAGTGAGCTTCATGGCTGTGTGGGGATTTAAAGCTTGGCTCTTTGATCATCCCTGACCATTGGCCGTGCTGACAGGAGCTGTGGCCCAACAACATTTGAGGGGCCTCAGGTATCTGATTCTGTTGAGAGTGTGTGCATACATGTATGGCTGTCTTCTTCTTGACAGAAGCGGTGTTAATCAGCCTCTCTCTTTTGAACTGTACCACCTTCCCCAGGACTGCACATTGAGGCTCTGGGAATACAAAAGTGGGAAGGAAGTGCACTGCTGTCATCTGAGTAGTTTGAGTACATCTGAGGCTCCCCCAAATGAGAAGGTAATGCATTTTTCTGTGAACATGTGAATCTCTCTCTCTGTGTGTCTCTGCATCTTTCCAGGCAAACTTGCTTTCAGAATGGTATGTGTAGGTGAGGTGAGAGTAAATTTTAAACTACAGAAAATCTAATCCCAGAATGACAAGGAGGGCTTTTTGTAGTTCTGCAACACGATGTGCAAAGCACCACAAACCTTTTGGCCGCCTTTCTCCCCAAGATTACATTGAGAATAAAACCATTGCGCTGCTCTGAAAAGCTGTTGTTCTGGAGTGAAATAGCTTCGGGTGTTTGCAGATGTATTTATTTTTTAAAAAATGCTTCAGAATCTATTTCATCCTTCATTTAATTGTCAACCTTTTTTTTAATACTTGAATTGGTGATATGAAGTGGGCGGTTTTTTGTCTACGTGCATACACATTGCAATCTGACATGCTAAAATTGCATACCTCTCTTCCTAAGGGGCATATGGGCTGGTGCTGTAAGGGCAGCAATTGCATCCAGAAGTTGAGTTATAATGTGAGAAGAAGGCAGGCACCCAACCCATTTGATCAAACTGTGGCTTCCTGTGGGTCATCATCCGCATTAAGTGTCCAAGCAAAGAAGGGAACCAAACATGCAAACAAAAATCACGGGCAAAAATAAACTGAAAACTAATTTTGAGAATATTTCTTTTTGTTAACCTCACACAAGTATAAGGTTAGATTATCCTGCATAATAATATCTAGGAAAGCCGGGCCAACCCTGAATACCAACATGAGAGCTTCCAATCTACCTAGGAAGGTAATTATTTTGGTTATAGGCTTCCCTTATTGGTTTCACTAGTGCTGGGTGTTGGAGACAACTTTTTGTCATCGTCCCCGCACACACTTTTGCATACTTGGGATCCACCATTTAAATATGGTCATGGGCACCTTCAGTCTTGCCCATTTACTCTTCCCTTTCACCTGCCTGCCTTTGATTCAGGACAAGAATGTGGAAGGGGGCTGTGCAGTTTGGCTGTGATGTGTGACTCTCGCTGCAAATAGTATTCTGCTTTAGATTAAGACTTTAGTCCTCAGGCATTCAGAATAATTTTTGGGGACTCAAACCGGGGTGGGGAGCATGAATGCTGGCCTCACCTCCTCCTCTCCCAACCGTTGTGCTACAGCAACTGTACATAGTTCCTAGTTGTGGGAAGGATTCTAATCATGTTCAACTAAATCCAGTTAGAATCCCCCCTCCAGATCTTCATGCTCAACTTGGAAAGGAGAGGAGAGGGCTAAGATACTCAAACTCCCTATCCAGTTTGAGTATGGACCTTTGAACACCTGAAGAGGGCTTTTGAATTTGACATGAAGGCTTTCTCTTTGTTACCTTCTCTTCATCCCCTACAAACTCTCTTGCCTGTGCAGTTTCTAATTGCATCTCCTTTTCCCTCCTCAGAAATATGCAGTCTCCAGGACAGCCTATTGTTGTGAAGGAAATTACATTGCCATTTTATATGACTGGTAAGAGGAAAAGAATATCTAAAATTACTGTGGAAGCAACAGCCAAATTACATAATTTCATTATTAGGCATGTCAGATATCTGTCGCTTTAAAATTACTGTGGAAGCAGCGTAGTCATGGCCACCTAGAATGTGGATTTTTCTTTGTTCATGATAATGATATTTTGCTTCAATAATATTAAGCCTGTCTGAGTTAATATAATATAATGAAGTTGATTTTGGTTGATGCTCGTATCGCTACATTAGCTTTGTTGTATCCACGGCATGTTTGGAAATCTCTTCTTAGAACGTGGGCAGTTCTCCTGCATATATCTGAGATGTGTGCTACCATGAACTGGACATTCTTGTTGGTCAGGGAGAACCATAAGGGGACCTTATAAACAATTACTTGTAGCAGGGAGTGAGACCCACAGTTGTTGAGCTTCTTCTGGGGAGGCGTCAGCAAAGTTGTTGAGCTTTCACAATCGACCAGTTGGACATCCCTGACTTACTCTACAACAGGGATGGGAAATTTTTGGCTCTCCAGATGTTGTTGGACTCCAACTCCCATCAGCCCCAACCCTAGATCAGAGATGATGGGAACTGTAGTCCAGCAACTTCTGGAGCCCCTCAGGTTCCCCATCCCTGCTCCATGAGGTGATCATATTGCATGCATTGGCCAAGACCGGAAGAAATCTGTACACTTAAGCCTTATGTGAAATTCAGGCAAATCAACAATCATTTTACACAAGGTCTCTAAGAGTTTGATTGATGTGTTATAGTTTTAACCTGCTAGGCAATCTTGGCGTGCGAAATGTGCTCTGTAAAAATGATAGCGCTAATCATTACTGATCGTTTCTGAAAAGTCTTCCCACAGTTTCCATCTTCCAGCTTGACCCCGAGACTCAGAAACTCATTCACAAACAGAACATCCCCTTGATCTGCAAAGGCTGGGCCATTGCATTTGAGAAAACAGGGGGGCTTTGGATTCTGCAGGAGGACATGCAGACACCTCTTCTGTTCTATCAGCCTGTGAATGGACAATGGCAGGTGAGAGGAGCTTTCTGGTTACAGCTGGGCTTCCCCTGCTATGGTGTCAGGCAAAGAACTTTGGGATACTCATACAGGAAAAGGGCATTGAACTGGAGCTGGCTTGGGAGTCAATTATTTAATATCTGCACATAAGGCTAGGTAGCACTGGCTGAATCCATTTGGCAACATCCTTTGACAGTGTTACCAGTTTTCAATAAACACTCTCAAGCTTGAGAAGAACATGGTATAGCTATGGTTGCCCAATCAAATAGCATGTAAATATTATGTTTCATTTTTATTTTTCATGCTGGTCAATATACAGCAGCCTAAGGCACAGTGCCAGAGCTCAGCTTGGTGATCAAGACAACAGTGACATAGGGCTACTTTGGTTTCTTTATCTGAAAATACGAGTGGAATGCCTGTTCCTTCTTTTGTTGTCAGTTTCTCTTTGTGAAAAGATTGAAACACACACGGTTTGGGGCAAATCATGGAAGATTTTGGGAGGGCTGTGTCCAGCACATGGTTCCCTGTATGAGAATCGATGTGCTTGATATGGGGATTTCAAGAATTGTCCTTCTTTCCTTTTTTCAGTCTTCTACTGAAGAGAGAGGGTTGATTAAAATGTCAAAGTGCATCCGTGACAACTGGACAGCGTTTGAAGGTAAGGCGGTTGAGACACCGTTTAAAGTGGGTGTCAAGGTAGGATTTGAGGAGAGTGCATCTCACAGCATTCATAAAAAGTAACTTTTTAGATTTAGATAAGAGCCTTGTTGCTTTGAGGAGGCTTGGTTCTGAGAGTGGAAGTGCATGGAAGTTCACCCATCCCTGCTGTCAGCTGAGATTTGGTATGTTGGGCAAGCCTTTGGAGTAATTATGTGAGGGAGAAAGGGAGTGGAAAAGGTATTATAAAGCCAGGGTATTGTTGTTGTTGTTGTTGTTGTTGTTGTTGTTGTTGTTGTTGTTGTTATTATTATTCTATGCCACCCTTCACCTGACGTTCACAAGGTGGTTTACAATATAGAAATACAAAAATACATATAACAGTAAAGAACAAAAACAATAACCCCTCCCACAGTTTAAATGGCCATAGATTGTTTAATTGGCCAAAGGCTAATTGATGTTACATTTAACATAATTTGAAAGCTAATCCGGAATTCCCATGTTGAGAAAATCTGAAATGATGAGCATGAGCAATCATCCCCCACTGTTATCCACTACACAACTTTGCAATTTATAGCCACAAGACTGTGATGGATACACCTTTGTCTTGGTCCAGTAGCCTAAGCACTTGGACTGAGTGTACATTCCCAGAATCCTTTGCAACAGGGTGGGGTCATGCGGCAAAGATGCTAAGGTTCCTCAGCATTGCAGAAAAGATTTCCCTGAAGGTAGAAAGTAATATACTTTGGTAGCTGGCTCTTTTTTGGTTTTTGTTACATGCTGCCTTAAGCTGTTGAGGTCAGGTGAGATCTAAAAAATCCAGCTAATCGATAGTACCCACAAAAAAACCATTGAATAATGTGAGAACACAGCAAAATAGTTTTCCTAGATCTCAAATTATAGTTCCATGCAGAGATCCTAAGTGTATCAGCAGCTGGGGGAAAGGGGCTATTAAGATTACAGTGATTATTGCAGCTAATTAGCACAAGGGAGCTTGATAGTTGAGTCCTGTTCCAGATGCTTAATTAGTGTCTTTACCCCTATAGAAAAGGTAGTTATCTTTTTATTGTCAAAATGTTAATAGCTGTCTGCCCCCCTCCAGCTTTGATAGTTCTTCAGCAGACAATCACAATTTCTCTTCTGTTACGAGATGGGAGAGGAATATTTAAACCTTGAATGAATTGTTGCTGAAAAGAAAATCTAGCAAAGCCTTAACGTTGTCCAGTCAAGTGGAAAGGCTAATAGATATGTAAATTATTATTTTTTATTATCTTCTCTACTGAGCCAGATCAGCTTCTCTTATAACACATTTGACTTCTGTGGGGTAACGGGGCTGCGTACTAATTAATGTCATTAAAAAAACCCCAAAATCATGATGACAGTTCAAGGCAGAAAGCCAAGACCATGGCCTGATCTAACAAAACAATTTTTACTTTCTTAGCATTTGTAGTTGCCTATTTTCTCCTTCCCAAAGCACCCAGTGCCCCTTTAGTACTCACATTGGCTTATTATTGGTTGTACAAATTCAGATTTTAAGGTTTTAAGTCTCCTTTCTTGACATGCACAGAAGACAGACCCTCAGTGCGTGGAAAACACATGCCTATGAGCCTGTTCCAATTCTCTCTTCTACAGGCTCCATTGGCAAAGAAAGTTGTTACCAAAATCTCTACAAGGCTTCTTTTGATAACATGGCTGTTTACCTCCAAAAGAAAGAAGAGAGACTTCAGCAGCGGAAGAGTAAGAGAAAGGACCCGCAGCATGAATCAAATGGGCAGACAAAGAAGCTCAAAACATGAGCAGCATCCTTGCTCAGTGCAAGATTTGGTTGTGACTTGTAGTGCATTGGAAGAAGCTGGTTTGAGAACTACTGAATCACTTGGCACACTGAAGAACAAGCTGGCTTGATATTTTCCACAAAGTGCAAATATTAACACGTCTTTCCTTATTATGGTGACACTTCCTTACCTTGTCAGTGATAAATATGTCCTCTGCAAACTCTTTCTAGCTGCTTGCCTTGACTGTCAGCGTAGATGTCATTGGGTGATGACATTGTGATGCATGGCAAGGAAGAGGACACACTGCAAAACTTGTTCTTCCAAGCTGAAAGCCTTTCTTGGTTCTGCTTTTGTACATGTGCCACATAAGCCATAGTGAGAACCCTCTGTCAAGTACAGGCCCCTAAAGCTCACTCAACAATTCCTACCGTACGTCCTTCAGTCCTCCTCTGGCCAGAAAAAAGGTGGAGAGCAGGAATGGATGGAGGAGGTTTCCAGTTACTTCACAAGTCAATGGTGGTTGCTCCTTGCTGCCCTCTGTCGACAGCAAGGAGGTTCAGGCAGGGGAAAATCCCCAGGGGGATCTGGGGAGCTCACTGCATCCTGTTGTGCCACGCAACCCTGGAGTTTAGCTTCCCCTTCCAGTTGGAAGTGATCCTTTCGACTGTTCTAGTTACTAGCTAAGGATGTACATGACCAAAGCCAAAATATCCTTGGCTAATTCTCAGAGCTCACCTTTCATAATGTGACTTCATTGTGCAACAAATCATAACTGTGGAGTCCCTGCATAACCACAGTTCTCCTCCAGTGCATTTAAACTGGTGGAAACACAATATCTTCACAGTGAAGGTAATGAGTTACTTTGTAGTGTTGGGACGCGGGTGGCGCTGTAGTCTAAACCAATGAGCCTAAACCACTGAGCCTCTTGGGCTTGCTGATCGGAAGGTTGGCGATTCGAATCCCTGCGGCGGGGTGAGCTCCCAGCTCCTGCCAACCTAGCAGTTCGAAAGCACGCCAGTGCAAGTAGATAAATAGGTACCGTTGCGTCAGGAAGGTAAACGGCATTTCTAGGCACTCTGACACTCGTCACAGTCTTCCATGCACCAGTGGCAGTTTAGTCATGCTGGCCACGTGACTCGGAAAACTGTCAGTGGACAAACACTGGCTCCCTTGGCTGAAAGCGAGATGAGCGCCCAGAAACCCTTCACTTTCTTACATTCCCACCACATATGGTAAAACATACCTTCTTTTTCTTTACATTTCCAACACTTGTTACACGTCTTATACATTTTTGCTAATTTTACCGGTGTAATATACCATCTGTAAAACATTTTCATAACATTTTCTTTAAGTACCGTACAAGCAGTAAATCTTAGATTCTCTTTCTACAGGTTTTCCCAGTCCTCAAACTGAATATTATAACCAAAATCTCTGGCCCATTTATCATTACCGATTTAACTTCTTCATCTTTGGTATTCCATTCCAACAATATTTTATACATTTTTGACAAAATTTTACAATTGTTGTTAATCACGTCTGTCTGGAACTTCGAATCTTTTTCTACATAACCACTTTCTTTAATATCTTTTTTAAACATTTCATTAACCTGAAAATAATGCAACCAATCATATACATGTTCTTTGACTTGTTCATATGGTTTTAATTTCCATTTTCCTCCTTCTTTGATTATCAATTCACCATATGTAATCCAATTACCTCTCATATTTATTTTCTTTACACTCATAATCTCTAATGGCGACAACCAGTGTGGAACTTTCGGTTCTAATAGGTTTTTATACCTATCCCATATTTCAATTAATGAACTCCGAAATATGTGGTTCCCAAAGCCTTTGTGGATTTTCTTCTTTTCACACCATAGATACGCGTGCCATCCAAATCTGTTGTCAAATCCCTCTAAGTCTAATAGTTCTTTATTCTCTAATTTTATCCACTCTTTCAACCAGCAAAGACCTGCTGCTTCGTAGTATAATTTCAAGTCTGGCAGGGCGAAGCCTCTACTTTCCTTATACCTTGAAAGCACTCTTTGCCACTCTCTAAAGATTGCTGCCCCCTTTAATATGGGGATAGTTTGAAATAGAAATAACATCTTTGGAAGGACACTCATTTTTATCGTAGATATTCTACCCCAAAAAGATAATTTCATTCTTCCCCACACCTCTAAGTCTCTCTTTATTCCTTTCCAGACTGGTATATAGTTGTTCTGAAACAAGTCAATATTCCTAGGAGTTAACCAGATTCCTAAGTATTTGACCTTTTTCACCACCTCTATCTCTGTTCTATGTTGCATTATTTCTATTATACTTTGGTCCATATTTTTTGTAATTATTTTGGTTTTCTTCTTATTTAATCTGAACCCTGCCACACTTCCAAATTTCTCAATCTCATCCAAGACTTCTTTTACACTTTCTATAGGTTCTTCAGTCGTGATTACCAGATCATCTGCAAAGGCTTTTACTTTATATTCGTTCTGACCAACTGTTACCCCTTTTATTAATTCATTTTGTCTCATTGACCTCAGGAAGACCTCTAGGACCATTATAAATAGTAATGGCGAAAGTGGACACCCCTGTCTGGTTCCTTTTGTTATTTTTATATCTTCTGTGGTCACATTATTTACAATTAACTTTGCTTTCTGCTCTGTGTAAATTGCCTTTATCCCATTAAAGAACTCATTCCCCACATCCATAAACTCTTAAGTTCTTCAACATAAAGATCCAAACAATATTGTCAAAGGCCTTTTCTGCATCCACAAACATTAATATAGCTTGTTTCTCATTCCTTGCAGTCAGATATTCCAAAATATTAATTACATTTCTTATATTATCTTTCATCTGCCTGCCTGGAAGGAAACCTGCTTGATCTTTATGGATAATTTCTTTCAATATTTTTTTCAATCTATTTGCTAAAATCCCTGCGAATATTTTATAGTCTGTATTGAGCAGTGAGATAGGCCTATAATTTTTCACTTGTGTTAGGTCTGAGTCTTGTTTAGGGATCAATGTAATGAAAGCTTCTTTCCATGTTTCTGGGATGTCTCTTTCCTTTAAGATGTTGTTCATTACTTCTTTCAATGGTTGCATTATAACTTCTCTCATTTCTTTATAGTATCCTGCTGTGAATCCATCTGGTCCTGGGGCTTTCCCTCTTTTCAGTTCCTTTATAACTTCTTTTATCTCCTCGTTTCCTATTGGGGAATTCAGTTGGTCTTTCTTTTCTGTCGGGATCTTTTGCACCTTTTTTTCTTTCAAATATCGTTCTATTTTCCTCATGTTGTTTCTTTCTCTGTTTCTATATAAGTGCCTATAAAAGTCCAAGAATCCTTTTCTGATTCCCTCGGGTTGTCAATCTCTTCTCCATTTACAGTGATTTTGTTGATCATATTTTGCTCCTTTCTCTTTTTAATTTGCCACGCAAGCCATTTGCCAGATTTGTTCGCAAATTCAAAATTTTTTTGTCCTAGTCTTAGGTAGTTTCCCTTCTTTACTTGGTCCGTCTCTTAGTCTATCCATTTCCAATGAGACCACCGCGTTCATGTCTCCCATTACTATAATTTTCTGATCCATGTAATCAAATAGTTTTTCTTCTAGTGTTTTGTAGAAATCAGTCTTATTTCCATTAGGTGCATAGATCCCGATAATTATCAAACTTTCGCCCTGCCATTTGATCTGTACTGCTATAATTCTTCCTTCTTCATCTTTGAAGATTTGTTGTGCTTCAATTTTGCTTTGGATGTATAAAACTACCCCTCTTTTCTTCTCTTTATCTGATGATATAAATTCATTCCCTAGTTTTATTAATCAAGATTTTCCTGTGTTTCTTTGCGACATGTGTCTCTTGTAAACATATAATGTCCAATTTTTTCTTTTTTAAAAATTGTTCGACTTTATTCTGTTTTTTCCCCTCATTCATCCCATTAATATTCCAATTCCATAGTTTTAGTGCCATATTGATTTCCAATTAAATAAATTTTATTTATTTTTTAACTCTTTTATAATTTATCTGTATCTTCTTCTTCCTTTTCTTCTTCGTCTTCTGTCTTTTTCCCATTCTCATCATCTTCTTCCCCCGATTCTGATTCATCCTTGGCACCTGCTCCTTTAGCTTCTTCAGCTTCCTCCTCTTCTGCTTTTAATTCCTTATACCTTCTCAGGAATTTTCCTGTTTCTTCTGGACTTGTCAATCTGCGCTTTTTAGTTTTGTAAAAAAATGGAATTCCCTCCGGAAATTCCCACCTGAATTCAGTGTTGTTCTTCTTGAGTACCTTTCTGCTCCCCCTTTTGTCTTTGATAATCCTTTTGACTTGTAACTTCTAAAAGAGTTACTTTTTAAAAGTTCAGGGGGGGAGAGACAATAACCACTAGCGGCAACTTACTTGCTGTTTCCAGCCCTGTGTGCTGCGCTGCGTCTGTGTTGATTCCAGATGACAGCCGAACTCCTTACTTTTATATTTATACTCCGAATCCTTCCTTAATCAGTTTCCTTCAAATTTGTAGTCCAATTTGGTTCAGATTTCTTCTGTTTTTGAGAATAGAGCGCTCTTCTTGCAAGCTCGGGGCTTCGCTATTTGGATATAGAAAATGGCTTCCCTTAGCCCGCTGCCCGCTCCGCCGTTCTCTTCGCCCCTTTTGGGGTTACCTGATGGCTGTGCGGGTTGCTCCTGGCTTCGCTGGGAACCTGACCCTCTAGATATTCCCCCAGAGGTTAAATTTGGGGAGTACTGTGCCCTGTAGCACCCCTTTTTATCCAAAATAGCACGGGATTCACCTCACGGTAAAATCCCCGCTTGCGGGAGAGTTGCGCTCCACAAACACTGGCTCCCTTGGCTGAAAGCGAGATGAGCGCCACAACCCCAACGTTGCTTTTGACTGGACTTAACCATCCTTTACTTTTACCTTACTTTGTAGTGTAAGATGAGTGTAGTGACCTACTGGACCAAAAATGGGATTCCATTGCTGGAGTTGTCCTTTGACAACGGGGCAATTTTCTCTAGAAGGAATCTCTGATTGATTGATAGCTGGATGGGTGGGTTTGTTTGTTTTTGAACTAAATTAAGGCAACCTTTTTACTATGGGAAAAAGTATCCATACTTTTGAGATGTGATTTAGACTGCAACTTGCTAGCTTGAGTGTCTTTTTTAAAAATAATACAAAGTTAAAGGATTTTATTTCATAGATTCTGCTTTAGAATGTGAGAGGCGCTGAAGTGTTCTGATACAGTATATACCATATTGGCATACAAGCGGCATATCACTGAATGAATAATATGCTGTAAACAAGCCGTAAAATGTGGTCACAGCATTCTGTCACTTAGAAGACTCTGCCTGTGCATCTCAGCTGTTTCAAGGTATTCAGAATTCCATTTCACAGGTTGAGACAGTTACAGGTAGTGATTGCCCCAGCTGCTTTTGAATGGTATTTCTCATCAGGAGGCCTGTTGAGAACGAACCTGGAAACTGCAAGTAGTACAATCAAGAAAAAGACGAAAGAAAAGGCTATAGGTTTGATGAGGCTCCTGCTGGCAATGTCTAATGGGCAGGGTTTTCAGACCTGGATCAAAACAATTGCACAAGTGGTTATGTGCATGCAGCATATCATGGCAGAGCCTTTTCTCAAGCAGTAAGTCATTGCCTTCCACACTGCTTCTGAAACCAAAGGGAATTTTGACGTTTGTAATGTTCAGAGTCTAAACCCCCACAGGACATGCACAGCTCCTGGTTTGGAGCCATCCAAGTCCTTGAGGTAGATTCTGAACTCAACTTGCAATTGTTACACAAAGCTTGTCTACACAAACAGTGTTGAATCTCAGCCTGTTAAGTTTGCCCTGAGTTTTAAGCAGCGTCTTAAGCAGTGGTGAACATGAGCAGGAGTGGAGAGCTGTGGATTGCCAGTACCATTACTGAGCTGATTAATCATTGACCTCAATAGGATTATTTTCTGGTTTATGAATATTCCTGGTAATTTAATGCAGTGTTTCTCAACCTGAAAGCTGACAGTGATAGAGACAGATGCACCTCATAGGGAGGTCATTCTACAAATGGAAAACCATCACTGAAAAGGCCCAGTCATAGGTCACTGGCTGCTGGGTTGTCCTTGGTAACCACGCCTTACCTGCAGATCATAGGGTCTGAGATGGCTTTTGTGGTCTTAAGTTCAGTTCTCCACATTCCCACATCAGTTTGTGATTTTCTTTACAAAGCCCTCATGAAAGTCCAGCATTTTAGTGTGGATTTCTCCAAGTATTCACTGATTGGGATGTGTATGTTTTGCCTAACACACATTTTTGCAAAGCAATTTCCCCAAATATAGTGCATTTTGGTGTGTTATTTTCACTAATATATGCACGCTCCCTAAATCTGTTCTGCAGTTTTCCCCAACCCTCCGGAGGGTGTGTGGGAAGTGGACAAGTTGCATTACATAAATGGAAACCCTTGAGCTAACAGAACTACTTGGTTGGAGAACAGTGATTTAACCTGTGAACTTTTAAAGCAATAGCTGGGTATTGTCTTTCTGAAAACCATGGAAGATACTGCCAAGTAACCCTTGTAGTCCAGTAGCAATCTGCAGTTCCTTTTATTTGCTGTGCTCCTGGCAAAAAGTGGTCTGTGTGGTATCACAATGAAATATTGGAGTGGCCCAGACTCCTTTGTTGTCTCATAAGAGTTTTCATCAAAACGCCTGGGTGTCCTGTTCCAGATAAAACCCATGCCCAGAACACTCACCCAAACAATTGTCACATTTTGTGCTGTACAAATTAGTGCCTGTAATCAGAATGTTCAGTTATAAGTAGGTAATTCTTCCCTTTCCTTTGTCCAAACTATTCCAAATGAGATTGTCATTGTGCGGAAGGCTGTGCTCTAAAGAAACTTCAAATTGCAACTTAAAAGGGTCTATTAAAGAGTCTGTGACCGTGTTTTGGTACAGCACACACTCTCATTCTGACGGTTCTGTTTGTGTCAGAGCTGCTGCTTCCTAGTTAAGCACTCACTGCTTAGTTACACTCCCACATTCTGTGAGGCAAATAGGTGGATTCTTTGTTGGGAAGGATAAAGGAGAATATTTGCATGCTGGTGCTCTTTGTTCTTTTCATTGTTAGGTCAGTGCTTTGTGTGCTTAAATAAATATAAAGCACATGAAATATAGTAGATGTTGCATTTGTTATGAGCACATGAGTTGTATATTTTTTTAAGATTCCAGAATATATTCATTCTCTTTAAAAAGAGAGAGATAGAGAGAGAGAGCCCCATGTGCAATATATCAGAAATATATTTCAGATGCAGTACTAAGCCGGTTGCCTGGTTTTTCAGTGCAAGGGCTTGGTTACTGTCCTTTGGACAGAAAAAAGTAACGTGTGTGGAATACTCTGCCATGCAAGTTACAGCTTTTGTCCATGAAATAATAAGTTTTTGAAGCTGCCTGCCTTTTTGAACAGGCTGCACATACTGTAGCCCTAGTCAGGGATTCAGTTCACACTGTTACAATCCCATGGAGTTGGAAAACAAAGCTGCTGTCACAAGCGCCCCTCGTCCCAGTGGCCTTGCTGGCACCAACATGCGTTGTCTGGAAAGGGGAGTTTTATCTATGTACACAGGTACTCCTCATTGTGTGAACAACCCTACATGTGTAGGACAAGCTTCCTTCTACAGGTGTGCCCCCACTGCATAACTGGTGGGGGTGAGAAAGTAGTTCTACTCCTGCTCCATGGGAACTGAGTGACCCAAGTAGGGCTTATTCCCTCTTTGTGGAGAGAGGAGGAAGGTTGTCCCTCAAGATGTTGCTGTTCACCATTGTGGGGAAAGGGGAAGAGGTTGAATGCGTTCTCTAGTGCTACATATGCACAGACAGTATAAACACCCCCGTACTGAATTTTCTTTTTAAATGGAAAGACAGCAGTACATGGCTGCTTTTAGAGCTATGTTTTGAAAAAATACTCCTAGTAGGCGAGCAGCTCTCAATCAAATGTTCTAACCATTCACATAATGACGTAGCTTTGGGAAAGGAAGTTCACTGCCAGTGACGGCATAGGCACTGTCCAATAGGGGTCTGCATTTCTCACTTAACCATGTATGCGCCAACCGTACCTATTTATGGTGTCTGCTTCTGTTCAGTCACTGTCTCTGTTTTATCTTAGGGGAAGATGCTTTCTAAAATGCTCTTAGGTGGCTTGGACCATGTCTTTGAGGAGCTCTGTGAAATGCTGAAGCAACAGGGATTTCTTTTTGCTGTTTTTTTCCTAGCTGTCAGATTTCTTTGAGAAAAACAAAAGGATTTCCTTGGGGAATTAGATTGGCTTGGAAACACTAAATAAATAAGTATTCATCTGGCACTGGAGTAGTGCAGTGCCAGAGTGTTCTACTCAGAGATGTGCTCACATTTCTTCGAATCAATCCATTATTATTATTTTAAATTTCATCTCTAGGAGAATGCAGGTGCTTCCAGACAGGGGCCTCATATCGTAAATGAGCTGTTCAGATCCGATTTTTCTGCATTCACATTTGGCACCTCAGCTTCCACACATTACCATTTCCCCGGCCCTAAATATTCATTGGTATTCTGCTGCTTGCCATCAACACCCCTGCCTGGCTCCCTTTCAGCACTGGAAGTGGGCTGGGGAAAACCAGCTGAAAGCACAGTAGTGAGTAAGGCAGGTGCGCTCCATTTTATATTAAACGTTGACCTATCCCACCCTCTCTCTATAGCCCAGCTCATGTTTTACAAACTCGTACATGTCTGATTGGGCTCCCAAAAAGACTTTCGAGATCTGGTGTGGCTCCTGCTGATTGTTCAGGTGACAAAGAACCCCTGAGAGTATCCTCAGCTCAAAAGACGGCTGAAGAAGTAGATTTGATATTAATTACCTTATAATAGGTTTTTAAAAGCCTGCGAAGCATAGAATTAAGTCTGATGTAGTTATGCGTGAGGCATATATTAGTCTGATCTTCAGCGGCATTTCAGTTACTGTCTCTGCTTCTGCAGCTGCAATTTAGCCCACAGTTAGAAGGATAAATGCCGGCAATTAATTGTAGGTGCAAAATTGTGCATGCTGTAATTGAACGGAAGGGAGCCGCTATCACAACAA
The DNA here is from genome assembly GCF_027172205.1 of Podarcis raffonei. Lineage (NCBI taxonomy): Eukaryota > Metazoa > Chordata > Lepidosauria > Squamata > Lacertidae > Podarcis > Podarcis raffonei. The sequence continues at coordinate 57,531,504 of NC_070605.1, read as the reverse complement.
TAGCAGCAGTTGAAAAGAAAACTGCAGACCTAGTTTATTTTAACTACTTGCGTTGGTTCCATCACCTCACTTGCTTTTCGAGCCCGGCATGTATTTATCTCCCCAAGGGCTTTGGGAGATAAATACATTTCAGGTTAGAAGGGATGTGGAGGACGAGAGGCAGCGCTGTTCACTTTAACTAGTGCAGGCACAAAACAGATAACAGGAAACAAAAATTATTTTCAAAGTACATACTGTGCAGTATGTGCAGTATGTAATACACCACACCAATGGAAGCGTTGCGTAAGGACTTCAGCTTGCACAAGGGGGCCCTTGCCCCCCCCCCAAAATTGGTTCTGGGGAGGATGAGAGGACCCCCAGAAAGAGCGTGGGGGAAGGAGAGGGGGGATCATTGCATGTGGCAGATGGAACAGTTGTAATAGCATGATATTGACTTCTACCCAGTGTATTGTATTAAATGGCAATTTAATTTAATACATAAAGGTAAAGGGATCCCTGACCATTAGGTCCAGTCATGACCGACTCTGGGGTTGCAGCACTCATCTCGCTTTATTGGCCGAGGGAGCCGGCGTACAGCTTCCGGGTCATGTTTCCAGCATGACTAAGCCGCTTCTGGCGAACCAGAGCAGCGCACAGAAACACCGTTTACCTTCCCGCCAGAGCGGTACCTATTTATCTACTTGCACTTTGATGTGCTTTCAAACTGCTAGGTTGGCAGGAGCAGGGACCAAGCAACGGGAGCTCACCCTGTCATGGGGATTCGAACCGCCAACCTTCTGATCGGCAAGTCCTAGGCTCTGTGGTTTAACATTAAATAAATAATGTATTTAATACATTAATAAAATGTATTAAAGCACTAAAAAGTTTGTGTATGTTTTGTGTGTAATGAGGTGATTCATAGCAGTGGATCGGTCCCATAAAGAAGCTTTGCCAATCTGGTGCCCTCCAGATTGCAACTCCTATCAGCCCAAGCCTTTAGCACATCCATGCTAGTATTATTTATTGATATTTATGATATCTGTGGGTCACTTCTCATTAGACATCTCAAGGCAATTTGCATTAGTAAATCTGCACTCCCAAAAAATCTGGAGGGTACCAAGTTGGAGAAGGCTTCCATATAAGAAGAGAAATGTCAGACCGGGAAGATCTAGAAACATCACATTTCATAATAATATAGGAAATCCCTGCTGCAGAGTGGCCAGAGCATCCATTGAATTAAGATGTGATCACAGAATGGAGATTCCCCAAGCAGCAGCTGAAGTACATATAAAGCTTATTCAATGCACATTTAAAGCACATGGTACCCTGGGAACTGTAGTTTTCCCACCACAGAGCTGCAATTACCAGCACCCTTAACAAACTGCATTTCCCAGGATGATTTGGGAATGTGCAGTGAATAAGTTTAAATGCAGTGTGGCTCTGCCCTACTGGGATCATGAATACAGCTATTATGCTGTGCCTTATAAGTCAGTTTTTAGGTCAGTGTATTTTCATCTACTATTCAAAAATAGGTGGGTGACTTTCTCATTAAAAATCTAGTTCCTTTCCCTGGTTACAAGCCCTTCTGCCACCATCAGGTATGGCAGCAGGTCAAATTAGTCTAGACCTTTTTAAATACAAGGACTGCTCATATTTGTTTATTCAATAGTACGAGCTATATCAATTCCCTTCGGCCATTGATTCTCTCTCTTTGACAATAAGAAAAAAAAACCACAAGAAAAAAGAGCAAGGAAAATTATATATATGCCAGAGGAAAAAATAAGCAAAAAAATATATGGCTGAGCATTATCCTGGATTGATGCAGTCTGGCGATTTATAAATAGTCTCCATTTAAAAATGAATAAATTAAGTGCTCATCCTTCTTTGCTTCTTTTCATAATATGTTAAGTTTTGTTAACAATTGCCTAGATTTGATTATACCATTTGATTATACCATTGTATAATAGTTTAGAAGACTGGTTGTTTTCAGAGCTGTGCAGTGCTTTATCGGCCACGATTTTATTCCAGTCTGAACTTTAATCACGCAGGTGTTACTCCTTGCAAACAGTACTGGAAAATCCTCTAAAAAAACAGTCTTGAGGAAGCCCATTTTCACTTTGCTCCATGTGCTTCCTCAGCTGCACATTTCAAAGCTTTGGCTTCAGACTGATTGGGATACTCTGCCTCACAAAAGGAGCCCTTATCAAGAAGAACACATGTTACTGTTAGTTGGCTATCGTTATACACCTCGAGCATTTTTCATTTTACAAGGAATCTCCTGTTACGTGTCACTTTCCAATAGCCACTTAAGGGGAAGCACAATATTTCCATCTGGTTCTCCTTTCCCCCCTCTGCATTGCTTGTTGACGGATGGCTTAGCAGCTTCCTGTGTTATCGGCTTGGCATAGGAATGCAAAATCAGACCTCAGTGGTGTGAATAAAGCAGGGACCTCTCTGTCCATATTGAAAATGGGAATCTTGTACATGGAAATCTGTCATATTGCACAGGCCCCTTGATTGCCATTTCCTGCAGTTCGGATATGTAGGTGCTGGTGATTCCCTGTATATATGTGAATTGTGGGGCTTGGGTGCATGTAGGGTGTACATCAGATCCACTTGAGGAGGAACGAGAGTCTTTTTCATACATTCACTGGGCAGCTGAGAAAAGGACCAGGTCTACTGTTGCTAGTAATATGTTCCACACTTTCAACAGAGTTCAGTGGTGAGGAACAGGTGGTTCTCCAGATGTTGTTGGACTTCAACTCCCATCAGACTCAGCCTGTATGCCAGTGGCCAGGGATGACTGTAGTTGTAGTTCAGCCGCATCTGCAAGGCCACAGGTTACCAATGCTGGAGAAGGGCCTATATATGGTAAGGCACCCTGATTTTCCAGCTGTATGCAGCCTGGGATCCGCCCCTGCCACTTAATGGATCCAAATGGTTTCCAAGAGTGGTAGGGGATGCTTTATCCCATGTTGATGGCCTTTCAGCTGATCCCCTGGTGGCCAGCTGGAATGTGGAGTTAACCAAGGCTATTGACTGTTTGGCTCTGAAGCGCCCTTTCTGATTGCATGGAGCCTTGACAGCCCCGTGGTTTTCCATGGATCTGAGGGCAATGAAACAATCACTGAGACAGCTAGAGAGTCAGTGGCGGATAACTCATTCTGAAGCTGACTGGACACGGGTTAGAGCTCAATGCCGAGCCTACCAAGTGGGGATTGTGATGGCAAAGAAGACTTTCTTCACCGCCTCTATTGAATCTGCAGAAAACAGCAGCAGGAGACAGCTGACAGTAGTGATAGGCAAGAAATTTAATGTTAACAAGAAACTACAAAATTCACGCTTCTCTAATTTGGACCCATCTGTAAGCCGAAATTCAACTATCCTTCAAATTTTTTATTTCTCTGAATTTTGTGATATAATTCTCCTACCCATGTGTACAAAAATGCACATATAATTTAGAAATGCATTGTATTAGGGGAAAATGATAGCAAAAATGTGTATATCAAACTTTGAAGCTTGCCTGTTGATAGCTTGTTGCACAACCTTTTTAAGATGCAGATATTTCAGTGAGGGGGAAAGCCATTATTAGTGCTCAGCTACAAACTATTCAACAGTTAAGATTATAAGAATCTGATGACAAGCTGACAGATTGACAGTTCTGTCTACACAAGTGCACTATAATATGATATAATCAGCTTATTCATTTGGGAAGCAAATCAACCTTCTTTAAGCAGAGCTGCATTATCCATTAAAAAAACAAAAGGGGGGGGGAGTTAGACCTGAAATTATAGAAAGGAGAAAATATTGATGGCCTTTTCATGCTACTGTGACACTAAATTGTGTGAATATGTTTTACATGCCACCTAATGATTGCTAGGAGCACTATTGGGTCTGCTAAGGGCATTAATGGAAGAAATCCCAATTAAGCCACTTATGCAGCCTACAGCTGTCACTTCTCTCCACTTGACAGGTTCTAATGTTTCCCCATTAAGGAAAATGTCAACCAAATCCAACTAAGTCATACTGCAAACTGGGACCCAAGTAAATGAGCCCTGTTGTAAGAGACTTCCATTGCTCTCTTGTGGGCACACATACCTTTTCGCTAAGGGACAAGAGTAGTTGTACTTATTGTATTTTTTTCATGTATAATGTGCCCCCGTGTATAAGACAACCCCTATTTTGGGGACCTCCAATTTAAGAAAATGGGGGGAGATGGCCCAGAGTTGTTGAGCAAAAAGGTTGGGTTGGGAGTGTGGTGATCACACAGGGTCCCTGGATGTTTCACCGTCTATTGATCCCTGTGCCACCACTTTATTTCCCGCTGCCACAACCCAGGCCCTACCTGGTACAATACCGAGTCCAGTCAGGGTTAAATTGGAACATAAACTTCTGTTTATTTATTGCAGTTTAACAAGGGTGTGGTTTCATAAACGGTATCGGTCCATTACAATCATGGGGTGCCTATCCAGACCTATAACTTCCGCTACCTGCTCTCACTCACTAAACCACCTCTCAGATATTTACTTGTCTTCCTAGCCCCTAACTGTTCCTGACTCAGCTTATTTCGCTGCACTGACTCAACCTACCCACAGACTCTATCCCTATTCACTCCTACTCCAACCAACCACCCAACTCCCAACGAACTCTCCCCTTCACCCCTCCCAGAGCTGGTTTTATAGTCCCTCTGACTCCATCCCTCTGGGTTCTGATTGGGTAACCTGTTTAACTATTTCACCTCCAGCGCTCTCATGTTAACGTCACAGGAAGTGCCCAGGTTTTTTCAGGGTTTTTTTGGAGGGGATTGCCCAATTGCCACAGCAATCCACAGTAGCCCTTGCCGCAGTCACCAATCATCAGCCCAGTTGCCACAGCAGCAGCCAATCCACAGTAGCCCTTGCTGCAGCCACCAATCACACACACAATCGCCGCTGACAAGCTCCCGCTAGCGGCTGCAACCAATCGCTCATTCCCCATCTGCACTATCCATGTATAAGACGACCCCCCATTTTGAATATTATTTTACAGTAAAAAAAAACCTTGCTTATACATGGAAAAGTACGGTAATTTTATTTCTACTGTACTAGAAGCCCGTGGGAGCTACTGCCCACTGAACTGGTAGGGTGGAAGGCCTACTGCTTCCTTGGAATAAGTGATATTTGTGCTTCAGCTTCTCTTTCCCTCCCTCTGTTTTTCCTTTTAGCTCTCATGCACATGCTCACAAGGCACTGCAGTATGTAGTATTTGCATTCTAACTCCCCTCTTTAATCAGCTCCATGCATGTCTGTCTGGCACCTTTTGTACTTCTCTCTCTCTCTTTATACTTGACATTAGATCCATCCAATCTCTACCACTTGGTAGATGTAATGCCAGAACTGTTTGTTCAACTGGAATAACCAACGTCTTATTTTTGAAACAACACTAACAGTAACCAATCTTTCTGTTTTGTAATAAACTGTGTTTTTTTTATTCTCGGCTTTGGATTTTTGTTTGGATAGCTAATTCCCCACTGCGCACTACGTCTGAGCTAATGATCTGAAGTCCCATGTTCCTCCTCTACACATACATTGATTTGTATACTGGAATGACAATAGCAGTAGTTCAGGGACATTCGACAAATGTCAGGAATACAGCCATGCTGAAGACAATATCAGATTTATTCTACTTCTGTTTGAAAAAGAAATTACAACAGTTTGGAATATTAAATTTTGTTCACTCAATGAACAACAGCATGTAATAAACTAGAGATATTTCATCTGCAGTTTGCTTCTTCAGTTGTGTGACTCAGGAAGAATGCTTAGAAATTTACTAGCTCTGGTTAAGGATGCCTGTCCACGTCCCATGTGGATTTCAGAGCAGGTCGAACAGTATTTCTGGTCAACAGAAATGGATCAAAATGCAGTAATGGGCCATCTCCCAAAATACATATTGGAGAGCTATCATCACCTAGAAAAAAACATCTACACACAAACAATACAAGAGAAAAGGTTTGCTGTTCCAAAATGTTTTGTCAGACTTAAAAGGTGGCACGATTATTTTTCAGTGCTGGAGAGCTAGGTGTTAGTCACTGAGATCCTTTGGTAAGGAAAGCCTGAATGTTAGCAAGATATCTCCTGTTTTGCATGGAAGAAAGTCTGAGCACCCACCTACACAATTTCTTTTAAAATCCAAACTGAGATTCAGAAAGCAGCTCTGCAGCTCACAGGCATATGGCTTGGGTACATGTGCCCTTCAAACGGAGACACGAGCTTCCTTGGATGGCAACACCTTCCTAATGTGCTACTCTAGATTTATAAACTCACTTTAAAAGCAACCTAACAAAAGCCTATGTAGAAATTACAGTGCATACTCCATTTAAAACATATACAAACATGAATAGTACATAGAGGTGCAACGGGATTTCTTACATTTCTCCCAGAGCAAATCCAAGGCATCTTTCATAAGCCACACCTTTCATTTTACATCTTGTGCTTTACTTTCATGTACATTTCCAACAGGATGCTGTGGAAGGCATACATGACCATCAGTTGCACCAAAGGATATTTCCCTTGGCTCGTACTTGAATACTGATGTATCTCTAGACTTTGGGAGAACTAAGAGCATAGAAGGGGAAATTTCACCAGATGTAGGATTCCCCAGTCCTCTCTTTTGTACAACAATCCTTCTGTGGGTCTGAATGTGAATGCTCAGGGCGCCCTAGTTGCTGGCACTTAAGTCCTGTCCCTGTCATAGGCTTTCTAGGGGACCTTGCGCAAACCAGATTACAGTGGTACCTCGGTTTACGAACTTAATCCATTCCAGAAGTTCATTCTTAAACTGAAACTGTTCTTAAACCAAGGTGTGCTTCCCTAATGAGGCCTCCCACTGCTGGTGCCCTTCCACCGTTCGGATTCTGTTCTTAGACTGAGGTAAAGTTCGCAAACCTGGACACTATTTCCGGTTTTGCAGAGTTCGTAAACCGAATCGTTCGTAAACAGGACTGTTCTTAAACTGAGGTACCACTGTAGTTTCTTCATGCCCGATGTTCCTTTCTGTAACCTGGGAGCAACAACCCATGCCCATTTCAGTTGGATACGTTGGTCCCAAACTCTCATTGTTCAGTATTAAAAGGGCACACTGTCAGCATTAACCTTAACAATTCCCATCCAAGCAAAATGGCTGCCAGCTTTTGTGCAATAAAAGCTGCCATGTGAATTTAAGGGCTGTATTAATCTGCCCGAGTAGGTCTTGAAGGCCACATGCAAAAGTTTTTCCCAGCTCTACATCTCAAGACCCTTCTAATTGTGGAGGTTTCAGAGACTGAATCTCAAACTAAGCATGGAAAACACATGCTAGTAGTCCCTCACCATCACAGACCCTTCTCAGGCACTGGGTGTATGGTATATTCTCCACAGAAAAATATAATAATTATAGAACCTTCATTAAACAAATCTCAGTTGTACATAGCATCTAGTCAAATCTAGACTAGATTCTTGCCAATGTATGTGTAGACAAATATAATGCCAGTTTATCAGAGTTTTTGGTTAGCTGATTAGTTGAGATGCCCCATTCATTAAACCGGAACATGATGCAGGAAATGTAAATAAAGTAAAATAAAAAAAAACTTGTGAAAATATGTTCTTTGTTGAAGAGTTAGCTATTTATTACATTTATACTCCACTCTTCCAAGAAGGAACGCAGATTAGCTTAGTTCTGGTTCCTCTGAAATTTGAGTTCCTATCCAAGCAGTTTACAGTGATAGACCTGTCAAGCTTTGGCAACAAGAACTGCTTCATGTTCATAACATACTTGGGGGCATTTTCAATTCTCTCAATGCTCAGGGATAAGGTAACTGGAAACCTATAGGCTACATCTGTCTCTCTAAAGGACCATCATCTGTACCCCTCAGTTACTGACCCAAAAACAAAAGGGGGAACAGCATATGCAGAGAGGGACTAGGGCGGCAGGGCTGAGGGATTGGGCTGTCATTTCACCCTCCCTCTTGAAGGGATTTCCTGGCCAACAGTTGCTGACCAGAGAAGAGAACATTAAGCTTCTCAGCTTGGTATTGGTTTTGTCAAATCCCTCGGCAAGGTGACACTTCTAAATCGTACACAGACATATTGAGATAAATTGTTGTTACTTTAATGCTACACAAAACTACATTTTAAAAGATTTTTAAAACAACTCGCTTAAAAAGTACAATTTTTCCCAATACATCTCCATATGACAACCAGAAGCAGTTAAAAAAAAAGAAGACATATAAAATCTTAAAAAGAGAATAATTACAGCAGCCATTTTTTGGTATAAGAATATATTATTTAGAAGATTACTTTTTCTTTAAAAAAATGTACAACAGCAGAGATTCCTTATTGTCTGCATCCATAAGGATAAATACTAGGGTTCTTTTTTTATATAAAAAAGGAACTTGGAAAAAGTGCTTGTGGCAGTGTCAGCTGTTCAGTCTCATCCTCCGTCAGTACTGTGCAATCCCATGATGCTTAGCTAGACTTGGCAAACCTCTAAAGGATCTTTGTGTCCATTATAATGCTGGAATTAAAATACAAACATCGTTAGGCCCAAAGAATGAGGTCTCATCCACTCAGAATAATTTTTGGCAGCGCTCAGACATGCTGATTCAGCACACCTTTTAAGCCACACGCACAGCAACTGTGGTAATCCCTATTTGGCCACATTTACACCATACATTTAAAGCACTAAGAGACCACTTTAAAGAGCCATAGCTTCCCACAAGGAATTATGGAAGCTGTAGTTTGTTAAGGCTGCTGGAAGTTGTTGAGAGACCTTTATTTGCCTCGCGGGGTTACAATTCTCAGAGTGCTTTAACAATCAATCCCTCTTCTTAGGGAACTCTGGAAATTGTAGTTCTGTAAGGGGACTAGGACTCTCCTAACAATTCGAGAGCACTCTCTCTCTGCTTTTCATTACTGGTTTTATATTGTATAAATAGTTGGTCAAAAATGCATTACAATTCTATTTTATTTTGTTTTTCACAAGCATATGTTCAATATATTGCAGAGAAACTAGCTGGATTTTATCAGTTTATTTGCTGAAAACACCTCATGCCATAGGCAATTTTCTATTAATGTTTTAAATGTTGTCACCCTGTTTCTTAATGTGAAAGTATCCTTTAAAGAGGGATAATTACCCTGGTGTGCCTTGCCTTTGCTTTTCACTTCTCCTTGCTTCCAATTGCCAAACTTTCGTTCTTCTTCTTCTGTAACTAGTTAAGAGTAGAATGGAATAATTAACAATGGCAGTCATGAGGCATCTGATTTGTCAATATAGCAGCCACCGAGTCATTGGCACAACCCAGCAAATATGATCATCAGTGCATGAAATCTGTTCGTTTCAGTGGAGTTTCCTTACAATGTGCCCCAAAGCATCTGCAGCATCAGTGGTGGGTGTACAGTAACCATTATTTTTCTCTCTGGTTGTTAGTTTCCTCTGGGAACCAAACACATGTAGGCACCAGTGGGGAATGCATGAGAATGTGAACTGCCTTTTGAGTAGGGTTGGCCCATCCCGTTTTGCCACCCAAGAGAGGCAGTGTGGTGCAGTGGTTAAGAGCGGTAGACTTGTAATCTGGTGAACCGGGTTCGCGTCTCCACTCTTCCACATGCAGCTGCTGGGTGACCTTGGGCTAGTCACACTTCTCTGAAGTCTCTCAGCCTCACCCACCTCACAGTGTTTGTTGTGGTGGAAGAAGGGAAAAAGAGATTGTTAGCTGCTTTGAGACTCCTTCGGGTAGTGATAAAGAGGGATATCAAATCCAAACGCTTCTACCCGAGGCAAAACGGGAAGCTGCTGCCCCTGTCTCCTGCCCCACTGCTGAAGCCTTACTGGAGTTGTGTGGCAGTACCTTCTGGTAAGATCTCGTGGAGCTCTCGTGAGATGGGAAGAAATGGAACATGATCGCTATAAAAATCTAGCTTGGAATGAAGCCAGATCAATAAAGCTAGGAGAATGAAAAGCCCATAGTGAAAAGATTACAAGGTGAAACATTGGGCATCATTTGGGGCCAATGCTGAAAAACTAAAAGCAGGCTTGTCTGTCAGTGGCTAGCTTACCCTCTGCCACTCAGAAGGACTGCTCTGTCTTCATTCTTTGCCACTGTGATCCAAAGGCCATTTGACTGCCTCAGCAGGAGCCACAAGCACTTGACAAAGGAGAGCTATAATTTGCTCCGCATGTGTTCTGCTTTGCATGCATCATTTTCCTATTAGTTGCCTTATTACCAGAAGTGCTATGCTACTATGCTTAAATGAACCAATTAATTCATGAAATTTGTACACCCCTGTTTTATTGGCATCGAAGGGAACCTGTGGTGGCTTCCTTCCAGAGGGCATTATAGCATTACACATAAGAATGTAGGAATCTTTGCTTCAGCGTGAAAATCACAAAGCCTGTTTTATCAAGCACAGCTGTAAGTGAAGTTAGAAAATCTTCTCGTGTTCTGTGGTGTATTCACAGCCAGAATTAGCTATACCCTTTGGTTCAAAAGTTCCCATTACATTAGACCTGTTCCTCAACTTACTATTAAGGCTGTACTCCTACATACTTATTTGGAAGTAGGGATGGGAAGAAATTTGATTTGGTTAGGATTTAACGCAAACCTACCAGTTTGCAAAATATGTGACTGAAGCACAGCTATCCTTCAAAATTTGCACTTCTATAAAATTTGCACTTATATGAATTTTGTATTGCATTTCTTGAAACAAATAATGCACACAAAAATGCATATAGCTGGGCAAGTATGTGCAAAAATGCATATATTTATGAAAATGGCATATAAAAATGTGTTGTATTAGGAGAATTCTTGCAAGAAAAACCTCAAAATCCTGATTCATCTAAGGGAGTCTGGGTGTTGCCTTTTCAGCCTCTGCAGTTGTCCTTGTTAACCCCACAAACAGCAGCTTGTCTTACCTCTTTCACAGCATCATCTATTTGCTTCAGCTCCTCATAGCGATCCCTGGATTCCCAAAGTGGTTGGAGCAATACTTCTTCAACCTCTGGAAAAAGCTAAAACGAAAGCAAGAAAGGTAAACTAAAATTGTTTCCAATAACTATGTGTCTTGAAATGAGAAAAATTCAGCATGCTAGCATTGTATAAATGAGTTATTAAAAGTCTGGAATGTTAGTACCGCCCCCCCACTCCTATGCATGCTAATGGCAAGTTTTTCCTTGTGGTGGATTTGTAGCTGGGCTTGGAAGATATAGCCTTCCATCCCTTCAAGTTGTTTTTACTTGTAAACACCTATGAGATGATTGCTAATCACATTGAGTGTTTCCAAACAATTGTTTTTTTGTGGGTGGGTTTCAGTTGCATACCAGGAAATCCAGGTTGTGCAATTAAAGTGGATTTGGGGTTCTTGCACCCCTCAAAAAAGCTATGAGAAAACGCACTTGATCCAAGGGCTTTTGATCAATCAGCTTATTTGACCTTACCTTTGTTACAGTTTCAAACATTGGGATAAGAACAAACTTCAGGAAGCCTATCTGTGCTGTAGGTTTGGTCACTTTGTCTCGGTCCATGAAAGGGGCCACCGGAAGGCCTTCGGACTTTTCCCGGTCACTCTAGGACAAAGTGTAGCAATACATTAAGTAAATTCAAACCAGTGGTCAATATTTATCTAATTTGGAATGATATAATTGGTTATTATGTGTGACCTGTTTATGCTGTATTATTTTTTTTTTTAAAAAAATTATATTTGAAAGATGCAGCTGAAAGATTTTCAGACCTACAGAAATTTGGGGCGTTGGAGGAAAAGTGGGAGGGTGGCAGAGACATCTTCTGGGGGTTCTCAGCAGGGAAGATTATGTGCACCCTAAACACACTTATCTGGAAGTAAGGCCCACTGAACACAGTGTAGGATTGCTCTGCAAATGAATGAAGGGCAAACTGAGCATTCTTTCATCTTTTGCTCTTTCTGCTATTATTCAATTGCTTTTTTGGCTGTATTTTAAATTTTCCACACTGGGAACATGTTAAATCAAGAAATAATAGAACTGCCTTTTTGTGCTGCCTATCACGATCAAGCCTTACTTGGTGTGATGCCAACTGCTACAGCTTGTATATACACATCGTGTTGACGGATTTGAGAGGGCAAGTGGACTGCTACTTTTTTTTTGTTACTTCCTGCAGTCATCTCCAAATGAAATCCGGTAAGAAATGATAACGATGTGGCACCATAAGGCGATTTTTCCCAACACTAATGAGATTCTCCTTTTGAAATGATCACAGCGCTTTCTTTCTTTTTCTTTTTGCCTTTCTCTTTAAAAACACCCAACTTTTCAGTTCTAATAGGCTTAGTCATGAATGGTTCAAAGTCACAGATATAAATAATCCAAACTTAACCTACATGGTGCTGCTTATTTAGCTGACATTTTCTACAAAGTCCTTGTCCCTGTTTGGTTTCAAAATGGTTTACATGCTGAGTTAACTCCTAAAAACAGCCCTGTTAGAGAAAACAGGCAGCAATCTGCTAACATTTGCATTTCTGGGCTGTGATTGCCCTTTGAGGCCACAAATTACAGTCAATTACAGTCACTTTTATTCAAAGTACATCATCAGAATGACACACTTTCAAGACCCTGCTGAGAAAGGGTCTTTCATCTTGGTGGACCTAGAAAGTCAGGCATTATTACTGGATAACTTCCAGCTCTGTTGTATTGAAACATGAACTACTGCGGCAGTTCCACTGGGTGTACCCTTACCTGCATAAAATACTCCTCTAATAAGCAGTCTACCCATGGCTCTGCCACTTCCATTGGGCGAACTTCATTGGAGATATCACAGCATTTGATCAGGACCATCTTTAGCTGAAAGGAGGAGAGCATTTTACAGTGTGGTAAGAAATCTGCCATGTTTACCTGCACTTATTACCGGGCAATGTTTCCTTCATTTTTCAGTGAGATGTCAGCACTGAAAATAAGGGCACCTCCAGCTGTGGCTGTACACAGCAATAAGCTGTTCTTGCTATTAAAGTGCATTTGTACTGTATTTGTGCTGAACTTTCAGCTTCTACTCCTGCTACATGACATGCCCTGTGACACCCCCACATTGGTGCCTCCACACTGGCATTGTTGTTTTTAAAAAATATTTCTTATTAACAGACCAATCAAATCAAATCACATAAATTCCAAATTACAAAGCCGAATTTTAAATTTTTGTTGGGGGTACCCATATTTCAAGTTCCGAAAGGGATCCAATCCTCTTGGTTGCTGCTGCTTTAAAAGTCCACAAATCTGTCCAAATAATGTTCACAATTCTGTCCAATCCTTTCTTGTTGTTTTCCACATCTCTTCTAGTTATTTTCATATATTTTTCCTTTCTCTTTGTCTTTGTGGCCTCTGATAGTCTCCCAAGTGGATTGAAACAAATTTGTATTCCTGTGTGGATTTTCCGTTCGTCCAAGAGTCGTATTTCAGACGGCTACCGTATTTCATCGCTTCCATAAAGAAAAACATTCTTGCCGTCTACTCGTTAACTTTTCACAGGTCTGTCACACCCTTTCTTAGCCCTCGAGGAGGTTCTGCCAGGAATCCAATATGAAAACAAAGCTTCCTCCTCCCGATCATGAATCTTTCGACAAGACCTGTCAATATGGCGACTCCCTTTTTGTTGCTGCGTCATCAAAAGCCCTTGTTCTTTTATCGATCTCATAAGCCAAACTTTTGGTAGTAAATCATTTCCACACAGTTTTTAATCATCCTGCTTAGGTCAGTTATGCGACAGTTCTTTCTTGGGGAGGGGTTATTGGTTAATCACATAGAAGAAAAGAAAAAAAAGTCCCCCCCCCATCCAGTCCCGCTCCGGCATACTGAACCTTTGATGTATTTTCTTTATATTATATTCCATTAAATCCAACCCATCACTCTCGTTTCACAGAGGTCACTTCAATTAGCAATCTTCACTCCCTTTCTTCACTTGAAATATGTGCATTTGCTTCTATTTCCAATTATATATTTTGAGCTGATGCAGCCAGTGCGCGATCAGAGACAGCGTCCGGGAGAGCCGGACCCAACCGAGGGCTTCGTGCCTAGTTCCCTCACCCCCTTCTTTCGAATCTGGGGGTAAATTATGGACACAGCAGGCAAGGCAGTGTTCCCCATTGCCTTGGGGCAACAAAGGGAGGCTGCATACTCCCATATCAGCCTCTTAATTACCTCGAGTGGGTCGGAGAGATGTTATTGTCGGCCATCTTCCAATGCGCCCCCTGGTGGCGCCCCCCACACTGGCATTGTTTGACTCAGGCTGTTGTTCCTGTCCCCCACTTTGCCCCCCTTTAACATCTGAAAACAGAGAATATTGTCTTACCTGGGTCACATGCTCCTCATTTGAATAGTCAAACTTGTCCAGTATTTCTTTGAAAGCATCCAAAATTTCAGCGTGCCTTGCCATGTCTGTTGCTAGGATTAATGTAATTATCCCCTATGTGAAACAAACCAACCAACAATATTGTAAGACATTTACAGTATATTTCTTAAGGTAGAAATGCCACTACTTCACCTATGCTTCCCCTCCACTCCAACAATTTACCCATTTAACAGTTTTGTACCAAGTTCTCACACTTTTTTTTGGACTCTACGAAGATGCTGGGGAGCAGGAGAAAACTCTAGAGATAAAAGCCAAGCTGTGCATTTGTTTTGTCTTCTGGAAAGGAGAGGCACACTGAGAAGCCTCAGTTCAGATGCTCCCTAGAACTGCTCTTAGCCACACAATGGGAAACCTGCGGGCTTAATTTGTCAAGCTTTTAAGTTTCCTTCCCCATAGCTAATAGCTACTGTGTGTGTTCTAGACTGGGGGCAAGGTGCAAGGAGGGAAAGATATGACCTTCCTTACTATGCCCCTGATTCAGAATTGGGAGTCCCAAGGTTGCTTTTACAAAAATGAAAACATTTGGTGTTTAAAACCAAGAGCTGCAACACTGAAAAAACGTATCAGTGTTCTTAGGCAATTTGATCAAGGCATATGCGATATTCAAATTGGTGGGGAAAGACATTTATTTTATTTATAGATAAAAGGTAAAGGACCCCTGGACAGTTAAGTCCAGTCAAAGGCAATTATGGGGTGTGGCGCTCATCTCGCTTTCAGGCCAAGGGAGCTGGTGTTTGTCCACAGACAGCTTTCTGGGCCATGTGGCCAGCATGACTAAACTGCTTCTACAGTAACAGGACACTGTGACAGAAACCAGAGTGCATGGAAACGCCGCTGCAGTGGTACCTATTTATCTACTTGCACTGCTTTCAAACACCTAGGTTGGTAGAAGCTGGGAGAAAGCAATGGGATCTCACCCTGTCGCGTGAATTTGAACTGCTGACCTTCCAATCGGCAAGCCAAAGAGGCTTAGTGATTTAGACCACAGTGCTACCCGCGTCTTTTATTTTATTTATATCCTGCCCTTCAACAGGTTCTCAGAGCTTTACAAAAAGTTACAAGTACATTTTATTAAAAGAATCAAAACAAGAACACCAGAACATCACAATATAAAAGAGCAGTTTGTGGCCATCATACAGGAGATGCTTATTTCACTAGGTTTGGCTTATTTTCTCGAACCACAACCAACGCTTAATTTCTAAAATAAGAGAGCTTGTAGGGCAGCGGCTGAAGAAGGAACAAAAAGGGTTTTCTTGTGTGAGTTTCTTGTGGCTGATTAGCTGCTTTCTCTGTGCAAAGGTCAGAGGGGGCAGGGCTTCTGTTGAGGTAGGGGATTAGCTGTGGGAGGAGCTTGTCAGAGCTTGTAGGGCAGCGGCTGAAGAAGGAACAAAAAGGGTTTTCTTGTGTGAGTTTCTTGTGGCTGATTAGCTGCTTTCTCTGTGCAAAGGTCAGAGGGGGCAGGGCTTCTGTTGAGGTAGGGGATTAGCTGTGGGAGGAGCTTGTCAGAGCTTGTAGGGCAGCGGCTGAAGAAGGAACAAAAAGGGTTTTCTTGTGTGAGTTTCTTGTGGCTGATTAGCTGCTTTCTCTGTGCAAAGGTCAGAGGGGGCAGGGCTTCTGTTGAGGTAGGGGATTAGCTGTGGGAGGAGCTTGTCAGAGCTTGTAGGGCAGCGGCTGAAGAAGGAACAAAAAGGGTTTTCTTGTGTGAGTTTCTTGTGGCTGATTAGCTGCTTTCTCTGTGCAAAGGTCAGAGGGGGCAGGGCTTCTGTTGAGGTAGGGGATTAGCTGTGGGAGGAGCTTGTCAGAGCTTGTAGGGCAGCGGCTGAAGAAGGAACAAAAAGGGTTTTCTTGTGTGAGTTTCTTGTGGCTGATTAGCTGCTTTCTCTGTGCAAAGGTCAGAGGGGGCAGGGCTTCTGTTGAGGTAGGGGATTAGCTGTGGGAGGAGCTTGTCAGAGCTTGTAGGGCAGCGGCTGAAGAAGGAACAAAAAGGGTTTTCTTGTGTGAGTTTCTTGTGGCTGATTAGCTGCTTTCTCTGTGCAAAGGTCAGAGGGGGCAGGGCTTCTGTTGAGGTAGGGGATTAGCTGTGGGAGGAGCTTGTCAGAGCTTGTAGGGCAGCGGCTGAAGAAGGAACAAAAAGGGTTTTCTTGTGTGAGTTTCTTGTGGCTGATTAGCTGCTTTCTCTGTGCAAAGGTCAGAGGGGGCAGGGCTTCTGTTGAGGTAGGGGATTAGCTGTGGGAGGAGCTTGTCAGAGCTTGTAGGGCAGCGGCTGAAGAAGGAACAAAAAGGGTTTTCTTGTGTGAGTTTCTTGTGGCTGATTAGCTGCTTTCTCTGTGCAAAGGTCAGAGGGGGCAGGGCTTCTGTTGAGGTAGGGGATTAGCTGTGGGAGGAGCTTGTCAGAGCTTGTAGGGCAGCGGCTGAAGAAGGAACAAAAAGGGTTTTCTTGTGTGAGTTTCTTGTGGCTGATTAGCTGCTTTCTCTGTGCAAAGGTCAGAGGGGGCAGGGCTTCTGTTGAGGTAGGGGATTAGCTGTGGGAGGAGCTTGTCAGAGCTTGTAGGGCAGCGGCTGAAGAAGGAACAAAAAGGGTTTTCTTGTGTGAGTTTCTTGTGGCTGATTAGCTGCTTTCTCTGTGCAAAGGTCAGAGGGGGCAGGGCTTCTGTTGAGGTAGGGGATTAGCTGTGGGAGGAGCTTGTCAGAGCTTGTAGGGCAGCGGCTGAAGAAGGAACAAAAAGGGTTTTCTTGTGTGAGTTTCTTGTGGCTGATTAGCTGCTTTCTCTGTGCAAAGGTCAGAGGGGGCAGGGCTTCTGTTGAGGTAGGGGATTAGCTGTGGGAGGAGCTTGTCAGAGCTTGTAGGGCAGCGGCTGAAGAAGGAACAAAAAGGGTTTTCTTGTGTGAGTTTCTTGTGGCTGATTAGCTGCTTTCTCTGTGCAAAGGTCAGAGGGGGCAGGGCTTCTGTTGAGGTAGGGGATTAGCTGTGGGAGGAGCTTGTCAGAGCTTGTAGGGCAGCGGCTGAAGAAGGAACAAAAAGGGTTTTCTTGTGTGAGTTTCTTGTGGCTGATTAGCTGCTTTCTCTGTGCAAAGGTCAGAGGGGGCAGGGCTTCTGTTGAGGTAGGGGATTAGCTGTGGGAGGAGCTTGTCAGAGCTTGTAGGGCAGCGGCTGAAGAAGGAACAAAAAGGGTTTTCTTGTGTGAGTTTCTTGTGGCTGATTAGCTGCTTTCTCTGTGCAAAGGTCAGAGGGGGCAGGGCTTCTGTTGAGGTAGGGGATTAGCTGTGGGAGGAGCTTGTCAGAGCTTGTAGGGCAGCGGCTGAAGAAGGAACAAAAAGGGTTTTCTTGTGTGAGTTTCTTGTGGCTGATTAGCTGCTTTCTCTGTGCAAAGGTCAGAGGGGGCAGGGCTTCTGTTGAGGTAGGGGATTAGCTGTGGGAGGAGCTTGTCAGAGCTTGTAGGGCAGCGGCTGAAGAAGGAACAAAAAGGGTTTTCTTGTGTGAGTTTCTTGTGGCTGATTAGCTGCTTTCTCTGTGCAAAGGTCAGAGGGGGCAGGGCTTCTGTTGAGGTAGGGGATTAGCTGTGGGAGGAGCTTGTCAGAGCTTGTAGGGCAGCGGCTGAAGAAGGAACAAAAAGGGTTTTCTTGTGTGAGTTTCTTGTGGCTGATTAGCTGCTTTCTCTGTGCAAAGGTCAGAGGGGGCAGGGCTTCTGTTGAGGTAGGGGATTAGCTGTGGGAGGAGCTTGTCAGAGCTTGTAGGGCAGCGGCTGAAGAAGGAACAAAAAGGGTTTTCTTGTGTGAGTTTCTTGTGGCTGATTAGCTGCTTTCTCTGTGCAAAGGTCAGAGGGGGCAGGGCTTCTGTTGAGGTAGGGGATTAGCTGTGGGAGGAGCTTGTCAGAGCTTGTAGGGCAGCGGCTGAAGAAGGAACAAAAAGGGTTTTCTTGTGTGAGTTTCTTGTGGCTGATTAGCTGCTTTCTCTGTGCAAAGGTCAGAGGGGGCAGGGCTTCTGTTGAGGTAGGGGATTAGCTGTGGGAGGAGCTTGTCAGAGCTTGTAGGGCAGCGGCTGAAGAAGGAACAAAAAGGGTTTTCTTGTGTGAGTTTCTTGTGGCTGATTAGCTGCTTTCTCTGTGCAAAGGTCAGAGGGGGCAGGGCTTCTGTTGAGGTAGGGGATTAGCTGTGGGAGGAGCTTGTCAGAGCTTGTAGGGCAGCGGCTGAAGAAGGAACAAAAAGGGTTTTCTTGTGTGAGTTTCTTGTGGCTGATTAGCTGCTTTCTCTGTGCAAAGGTCAGAGGGGGCAGGGCTTCTGTTGAGGTAGGGGATTAGCTGTGGGAGGAGCTTGTCAGAGTTTGTAGGGCAGCGGCGCGCGCCTAGCGGCGCGCGCAGTTTGATCCATCTTTTAGATTTAGGGGAGCTAGTCTCAAACGTTTGTTGGGGGAGATATAGGTTTATTTGGGGGGATTTATTTGTCCTGTCTTCACGCTTTTTATGATGGAGGACCGCTGTAGTCACCCCCAACGACACCTTCTCAAGATGGAGGGTGAGGGAACAGCTGCAGTCGCCTGTGGTTCCTGCGCAATGTTTGCCATCTTGCCAAAGGTTGCAGGCAGCTTTACCTGCAGCAATTGCATGTTGATTGCCCTCTTAAAAGACAAAGTCCAGCAACTGGAGGAACGTGTAGCTACGCTCCAAAGAATTAGAGAGCTGGAGCTCTTCTTGGAAGCAACAGAGCACACCGTCTCCACCAAGGAGGAGACAGGGGACTCCCCTGAGAAGGAGGCTAGTTCACCAACACAGGAGCCAGATATATGGAGAAACGTGACTCAAAGAAGTAGGAGGCCCAGGGTTCGCTCCGATTGTTTAGAAATACCCAATCGCTTTGAGGTCCTTTCCCCTAGCATGGAAGACGAAGAGCAGACTCCATTTGAGGATCTCTCCCTCATTACAGTCGATCAGGTATATGAAGACGAGCAGCAAAGGCAGTCTTCAGGGAATGTGCAGGCGACCTTGGAACGGACAGCTCACGGAAGAGCCCCGACCAGACCTAAGAGGAGGCGTGTAGTGGTGATAGGGGATTCCCTACTGAGGGGAACAGAAGCAGTGATCTGTGGGCCTGACAAGATGTCTCGGGAAGTGTGCTGTCTCCCCGGGGCTAAGATCCAAGATGTAACTGAACGACTGCAAGGAATCATAAAACCCACTGACAAATACCCCTTCCTCTTGGTTCATGTGGGAACCAATGACACTGCAAGCAATAGCCTCCAGAAGATCAAAAGAGATTACGAGGCTCTGGGCAGGAAATTGAAGCAATTAAATGCACAAATTGTCATCTCATCTGTCCTCCCAGTTGAACGACGTGGCCCAGGGAGAGAGGGAAAAATAGTGGAAGTGAACAACTGGCTTCGCAAATGGTGTAAACAGGAACGGTTTGGATTCTTAGATCACGGAATGCAGTTTCTTGAAGATGGACTTCTGGCAAGCGATGGGCTGCACCTCACAACGGTTGGTAGGAATGTTTTTGCAAAAAATCTCAGAAACCTCATCAGGAGGGCTTTAAACTGACTAATGTGGGGGAGGGAGACAGTGCTCCTGAAGGTAGGAGTCTATCAATTGATGAAGATGATCATCCAAATGTCATAGACCGAATGGAGCAAACAGCACGCAGACCTAGTGGTGGGAGGAAAAAATCCTTAAATAAGAGACACGGGGGAATGATTAATGGACTTCAATGTCTGTACACTAATGCGCAAAGTATGGGAAATAAACAAGATGAGCTTGAGCTCTTGGTACAGCAAACTAAATATGACATAATAGGCATCACTGAAACCTGGTGGGATAAGTCCCACGATTGGAATGTAATAATGGAGGGATACAATCTATTTCAGAGAAACAGACCAGACAAGAAAGGAGGAGGAGTGGCGTTATATGTCAGGGATGTGTATACCTGTGAAGAGATCCAAGATTTAGAACCTCAAAGCCAAAGTGAGAGCATTTGGGTCAAAATTAAGGGAGAGAAGAATAACAGTGACCTCATTGTGGGAGTTTACTATAGATCCCCAAGCCAAACGGAGGACATAGATGATGCCTTCCTGGAACAGATGGCCAAGCATGCAAAAGGAAGGGAGATAGTAGTAATGGGGGACTTCAATTACCCGGATATTTGTTGGATGTCAAACTCAGCCAAGAGCATAAGGTCAAACAGATTCCTCACTGGCCTTGCAGACAACTTCATTGTCCAGAAAGTGGGAGAAGCTACAAGAGGAACAGCCATTTTAGATCTGGTCCTAACCAATGTTGATGACCTGGTTAGTGGGGTAGAAGTGGAAGGATCATTAGGCGCGAGTGATCATGCTCTTCTGAAGTTTACTATACAGCGGAAAGGAGCAGCCAAGCATACTAGGACTCAATTTCTCGACTTTAAGAAAGCCGACTTCATAAAACTTAGGGAAGTGCTGGGTGAGATCCCATGGACAGTAATACTAAAAGGAAAGGGAGTTCATGATGGCTGGGAGTTTGTTAAGAGGGAGATAGTAAAAGCACAACTTCAGGCAATACCAATGAGATGGAAACATGGAAGGTGCCTAAAGAAGCCAGGGTGGCTATCTAAAGAACTTTTAACTGAGTTAAGATTAAAAAAGGATGTGTACAAAAAATGGAAAAGGGGGGAAACCACCAAAGAGGAATTCAAACAAATAGCCAGCACGTGTAGACACAAAGTCAGAAAAGCTAAAGCACAGAATGAACTCAGGCTTGCTAGAGAGGTTAAAAGCAACAAAAAAGGCTTTTATGGGTATGTTCGTAGCAAAAGGAAGAACAAAGAAACAGTGGGGTCACTCAGAGGAGAAGATGGTGAAATGCAAACAGGGGACACAGAAAGGGCTGAACTCCTCAATGCCTTCTTTGCCTCAGTCTTCTCCGATAAAGAAAACAATGCCCGACCTGAAGAATTTGGAGCAAATGATTCAGCAGAGGAAACACAGCCCAGAATAACTAAGGAGATAGTACAAGAATACTTGGCTAGTCTAGATGTATTCAAGTCTCCAGGGCCAGATGAACTGCATCCAAGAGTATTAAAAGAACTGGCAGATGTGATTTCAGAACCACTGGCAGTCATCTTTGAGAATTCCTGGAGAACAGGCGAAGTCCCGGCAGACTGGAGGAGGGCAAATGTTGTCCCTATTTTCAAAAAGGGGAAAAGAGAGGACCCAAATAATTACCGCCCAGTCAGTCTGACATCAATACCAGGGAAGATTCTGGAGCAGATCATTAAGCAAACAGTCTGTGAGCACCTGGAAAGGAATGCTGTGATCACCAATAGTCAGCATGGATTTCTGAAAAATAAGTCATGTCAGACTAACCTGATCTCGTTTTTTGACAGAATTACAAGCCTGGTAGATGAAGGGAACGCAGTGGATGTAGCCTACCTTGATTTCAGCAAGGCATTTGACAAGGTGCCCCATGATATTCTTGTAAAGAAGCTGGTAAAATGCGGTCTTGACTATGCTACCACTCAGTGGATTTGTAACTGGCTGACTGACCGAACCCAAAGGGTGCTCATCAATGGTTCCTCTTCATCCTGGAGAAGAGTGACTAGTGGGGTGCCACAGGGTTCTGTCTTGGGCCCGGTCTTATTCAACATCTTTATCAACGACTTGGATGATGGACTCAAGGGCATCCTGATCAAATTTGCAGATGACACCAAACTGGGAGGGGTGGCTAACACCCCAGAGGACAGGAACACACTTCAAAATGACCTTGACAGATTAGAGAACTGGGCCAAAACAAACAAGATGAATTTTAACAGGGAGAAATGTAAAGTATTGCACTTGGGCAAAAAAAATGAGAGGCACAAATACAAGATGGGTGACACCTGGCTTGAGAGCACTACATGTGAAAAGGATCTAGGAGTCTTGGTTGACCACAAACTTGACATGAGCCAACAGTGTGACGCGGCAGCTAAAAAAGCCAATGCAATTCTGGGCTGCATCAATAGGAGTATAGCATCTAGATCAAGGGAAGTAATAGTGCCACTGTATTCTGCTCTGGTCAGACCTCACCTGGAGTACTGTGTCCAGTTCTGGGCACCACAGTTCAAGAAGGACATTGACAAACTGGAACGTGTCCAGAGGAGGGCAACCAAAATGGTCAAAGGCCTGGAAACGATGCCTTATGAGGAACGGCTAAGGGAGCTGGGCATGTTTAGCCTGGAGAAGAGGAGGTTAAGGGGTGATATGATAGCCATGTTCAAATATATAAAAGGATGTCACATAGAGGAGGGAGAAAGGTTGTTTTCTGCTGCTCCAGAGAAGCGGACACGGAGCAATGGATCCAAACTACAAGAAAGAAGATTCCACCTAAACATTAGGAAGAACTTCCTGACAGTAAGAGCTGTTCGACAGTGGAATTTGCTGCCAAGGAGTGTGGTGGAGTCTCCTTCTTTGGAGGTCTTTAAGCAGAGGCTTGACAACCATATGTCAGGAGTGCTCTGATGGTGTTTCCTGCTTGGCAGGGGGTTGGACTCGATGGCCCTTGTGGTCTCTTCCAACTCTATGATTCTATGATTCTATGATTCTATGATTCTATGAGATGCTGAGGTTTAAGACTGCCTATCAATTTGACCTAATTATAGATTTTGGGGGTCTGGTTGTAAAGGTTTTGAATGGTGGGATTCACTCTGGACAAGCTCATAGGCACTCTATACAGTGCTACCTCGGGTTACAAACGCTTTGGGTTACAAACACTTAGGGTTACAAACTCTGCTAACCCAGAAGTAGTACCTTGGGTTACGAACTTTGCCCCAGGATGAGAACGGAAATTGCGTGCTGGTGGGAGGCCCCGTTAGCGAAAGCGTGCCTCAGGTTAAGAACAGTTTCGGGTTAAGAACGGACCTCCGGATTGAATTAAGTTCGTAACCCGAGGTACCACTGTACTTTACGTTTGCTCCACATGTCTCATGACTGAGCCCAAGCATTTCATTAATAATAGCAGATGCTCTCTGACAGTAATGCACATTGACAGGAACTTTGCCACATCTTTCTGACCCATACCTGCCTAATCCGTTTGAACTGCTCCTTATCAACATGGGACAAAATGTTGCATTCTGGCTGTGCAAGGATCTGGAAAGCCACAGCACAGTGATGGTTCTCCAGTGGGGAAATGTCATTGTAGCGCACAGCAAGCTCTGTCCGTGCATTAATTTGGTACCTGGTGTGAAGGAAACACATAGAAAGTAATGCACAAGCAGCCCAAAGGAAAGGTACTCATCTGTAGTTTGAAGGCAATTTGAAATTTGTGGGATTCTGAACTCCTAGATGTGAGAGCCTCTCCCACATCCAAGTGAAGCCTTTTTTAAATGAGACAAATTCCAAAGGGATAGTCATGTTAGTCTGTTCTTGCAACAAAACCTTGAAGAGTTTTGTGTGGTACCCTTAAAAACATAAACAATGTGTGGCACAAGCTTTTCTGATCCAAAGCCCACCCTGTCAGGTGCATGTCAAAGGTAGCTCTATCTCAAGAAAGTTTATGCCAAAAGAAATTTCTCAGGTTTTATTTTTGGTCTGCATTTGCCCGAATATCTACTATATATTTTGGAAAGTGGTTTGTCTGTCTGTCCACCTGTTATTTATAGGTTCAGCCGCCTCTTTATAACATCACTGTCAAATATGGCATGCAAATTCATGAAGTGGGGGCAGCAGTCTTCATTGATGTTTTGATGTTGGGCAAAGATGGCGTGACTCTGCCAATTTTTGTGTATGATGGGCCCAAACTCACAAATTACACTATCCTGGGCAGCACTGGACACTTCCTGTTAGTACTTTACATTCCTAATCATTCTTTTCACACACACAAAGGATACATACGTGTTGTTATATCCTGGGTGATCCAGATCATGACATACTGATGCAGTCATTAGTATTAAGATATCCATTTGAGAAAGCTTTACCTAAGCAGGAAGAAGAAGAAAATGCAGCTTCATAAATTAAAACAGCTTTTATAATAAAGAAATCATATCTAACATTTCAAGATGTGCGGTTCTAACTAGGGTTCAGCGCACAGTTTAATAACTACATGCATTGCAACTTAGACTAAATCTATAATGACAACAACACTGAAGTCTTCAACCCTGCTTCTGTTGCATAATTAACAACAGGATGGAATAGAGAAATTGGAGCTTGCACAATAGTGGCTAAATTTAATTTAAAGTCAAAGGTTTCTCATCTTGTAAGAAATTATGCCAAGATTTGTGTTAATTATAAAAAGCTATTTATTTGGGCATTTCATGCACTACTTGAGCTTGGAAGAGAAGTGTGAAGAATAATGGCTTATGATCTATTCTTTGCTTGGGATAACAACCAGGGCCTACTTGAATAAATAATGCCAGTTGATTTTAGCCACAGACTGCTGTTGGTTGTCTTGATTATAGGCCACTTAATCTGTTTATGAAAATTGACCTCCACCCAGCAGAGGTAAGAACCCAAATATTGTTTTTATTAGCAAGGGTCAGTTTCCTAATATTGTGTCTAACCGGGCAGGGAGGGGAAAAACCACCCACAGCCAAGCTATTCAGGTTTGGATTGTCACTAGCTAGACACCATTGCCAGTTTTGCTGTACAGGGGAGGACAACATGAAGGCCAAAGTTCCTTGCCTTTACCTTCCTACCAACTTCAGCAAGGGCAGAAGTACCGCCTTGGTATCCCTTCCTCCGACTTAGGTGCAAGAAGAAGTTAAGGCACTTTGTCCACACTGAAGCTGGATGGAAGAGGAAGCCAAGACAGATAAGTTAAATATGCCATATAGTATTGTCATTTTAAAAAAGCAGCTGCATGGAGCCCTGATTCCAAGTTGGACAGTGCAGTGAGATCGATTATGCTATTTGCCTTGGGAATTAACAGCTATGGGCACAAGCAGTGGCTAGGGGGCGGTGTTCATTGGGGAAAATGGCACAGGGCAGGAGTTAATCCCCCTCTCCCATGCCATGGTTCTCATCTTGATCAGGGTCCACCACTGCTGCCAATCTAAAAATCTCTCTCTCTCTCTATCAACATACAATGCAATCATGTATTTGGGGTATCATCAAGTTAAATCCGTGGTTCCCAAGGTGGGGCACACACCCCACAGGGGGGCAATTTGATTTTTAAGGGAGGCAATTTGAGAATGACAGTGAATGGCCTTTTAGGCTTTCCCCACCTGAATAGGAGTTCACAGGGGCTGGGCATCAGGATTTTAGAGATGCTTAGGTGGGGCATGGCCAAACAAAGGTTGGGAACCACTGAGTTAAATGTATTTCAAACCTGGTGGGGGCTTCAGTAAGGTGTGGAGCCCAATCAGAATTATGCTGTGGGCCTACAACCTCTCATGGAGCATTCCAGGTTTACATATTCAGGAACTCCTGAACTTGCCAATATTTCCATCTATGTTTCAGTTCATAGAATTGTAGGGTGGAAGGGACCATGAAGGTCCAACCTCCTGCAATGCAGCAATGTTTTGCCCAAAGTTAGGCTTGAACCCATAACCCTGAAATTAAGAGTCCCATGCTCTACCTACTGAACTATCCCAACTCATTTCATTCACCCTTTGGTTCTCCTCTCAGATGCAAACAGATTAAAAATGGTGGTTTCCCTGGCACAACTACAACCATCACTTCTGGATAAAATACATTATTACAGGCAGAAGACTATTGATTTCACAATGTGTGTGGGGGGGGGGAGGAGGACTAGAGAGAGAGAAAGCCAATGCAGCCAGAGAAAGACACACCTGGAGACTGCAGAGAGAGATCATGCTGTACATCATCTGGGTAACGCAGAAGCAATGTCGAAAATTATGGAATGGATTGTTTCTGTAATTGTCATGAATACACAGCTAAAACAAAAAGGGAGAAATTTATAAGGAAAACAAGCATTTGGCATTTAATCCTCCCAACCAACACTTTGATGCTATTATTATAGCCCCTTGGAATCTGTGCTTTACAAGCCCATGCCATGCTAATAAAGTAACTGGGCACTGCAAAAATAAGGAGAAGGTTGACTCTTCCTCTTATTTCTTCTTCTCCCCTCTCCCCTGTTGCTGCTGTGCCCACTTTTTTGTTTTTCTCAGTTTTGGACACTCCCCCTCCCATTGGCACTGTGACCTCCACCATGTAGGTAAAGAGTTAAACTATTGATGAAAAGACCAACTTGTGCACGTGTTTTGTTCCTTTCCATGACATTGTGTGTCAAGGCCCCGAGCCCTCCCCCATTTTCTGAATAATGAGACACATGGACAGCACCAGTATTTTAGGTGAATTAAGGCCACAACTTTGTTGGTTACAGAACAATGGGGATGGAGACACTCCTTCAGGTCTACTGGGCCGAGGCCGTTTAGGGCTTTAAAGGTCAGCACCAACACTTTGAATTGTGCTCGGAAACGTACTGGGAGCCAATGTAGGTCTTTCAGGTCTCAGCAGCCACTCCCAGTCACCAGTCTAGCTGCCACATTCTGGATTAGTTGTAGTTTCTGAGTCACCTTCAAAGGTAGCTCCACATAGAGTGCATTGCAGTAGTCCAAGCGAGAGATACCCAGAGCATGCACCACTCTGGCGAGACAGGGCGCAGGCAGGTATTATTTTTTATCTTTATAAAGTTGCTCATTAGGTAGTATAATTGCTGAATGATTTTTCAGCTCATTTGGATGTTGTTGCAAATGCAAGCTAAGTTTAATTAATGGATACAGCTCAAAGCAAAAGTGATGCAAATTGATGGCATATGAGACATTTCAGATAAACAAGTCATACTTTTGATGATAAGCTTCTTCTTGTTGTTGTTATTGTTGATACTAATAATAAATGTTGCCACTTGACACCAGGCATTTTAATTTGGATTTGTTGATTGGGTTGCTTATTTAAGTTTTTTGTTTAAAGAAGGGATTGACTGATGTCAGTATTGGATGGTGTCAGAATGGCAATCCTTTTGTTCTAAGAATAATATGTATTCTATATACTTTATGTGTTGGACAAGTGTTCGTTATACTCTGCTTAGACATTTTTTTTTAAAAAAATATTTGAATATATGAGACTATATGCCCATTTTTTAAAAATCACAAACATTTTAAATCCCATACAAGTTGCTCTTTAAATCTTACCAGCCATCGCTTCAATGTGATAGGGTTGATGTTAAAGTCTTTCACTAATCCTAAATCATGATACATATGTTCTAAACAACTCAGCATCTGGAGGAGAAAAGAAAGAATTCTCCTATTATTACATTATTTTCACTAGTGTACATCACAAACACATCAGACACTTAAGTCTGTGACTTAAAAGAACTGCTGAATTAATCTAGAATGCTGAATTTAGAAATGGGATGCTTAATTTGTAAATTCATTGGGTAATCTAGATGAACAAATCATTATCTCTGAGGCCAAAAACTGAGGTTTAAAAACATAACGATACATTGTTCACCCAAAGCCCTTAGGAATGAAATCTAACCATTACAGAGGATACAATCTCATATCTATAAAAAACTGAGGCAAGGCTATTTCTTATTTTTAATGGAAGAGAATAATAGAATTGTACATATGGAAGGGACCATGAAAGTCAACTTGTCCAACCCCCTGCAATGCAGAATTTTTTTGCCCAACATGGCAAAAACCAAAACCTTGAGATTAAGAGTCTCATGTTCTGCAGACTGAGCAATTCCTACTTTAGCTTCATTTGTGACCGAAGGACCAAGGTGTCCAACCCAATCACTTGCTGCACGAAATAAAAACCTATAATTCAGTTTGCTCATTAGTCCATGGCAAATTCCATGAAGACTTTGAATCACACTCAGTAAGTCAGGTGAGGGGAACCTTTGGGCCTCCAGATATTGCTGAACTACAACTCCCACCATCCCAAGGCATTGCCCATGATTGCTAGGGCTGAGGAGAGTTGTAGGTCAGCAATGTCTGGAGGGCGAAAGGTTCTCTGCAACTGCTGTAAGTGCAAAGAAGAACAGCAGCAGCAGAGATAATAGCAGTTGGCAACAAGCGTTCTAAGCCAAGCCTTGCCTAAAACTTGGATGTCTTCCTGTAGCTTCTTTAATCTTGCATTCTCCATGCAGCAAACATAACTGTGTAGCTGCCCTGAGCAGCACATACACAAGGAAAAAACTATATTAAGACAACAAACATAGGCCATGTCTTTCTTTTTTTCAGTGCTGAATTCTGGTGAGCCAGCATTTGAGCTGAAAGTACATCTCCTTCCCTGCAGTCCATCACAGGCAACACTCCTATATTTTTGTCCTTTAACATGCCACATTAGGAGAGCCAGAGGGAGGCAGAATGCAAAGGGCTAATTCTAAAGACACTTTACGGAAGGCTGTTGTGTTCTTGCTTTGCATTGTAATGATGTAACAGGGCTGTGATTTATAACACTATTAAAAATGCACCACACAAACCTGGGAAAGTGGTAACGTGAATTGAAACACCTCATATAAACTGCAAATAAACAAAAAGGTGAACCTATCCAAATGAGGCTGTGACACTGTTCACATAATGGTTTATGCAACTGCTCCTGAGCATAAAGATGACATATGTTGTGTTACTAGCAACTTGTATCTAATGATGTGATTTGCTGTCTGTACCACCAATAAGACAAGCTAGGAAAATGTTTTTTCTGTTTTCTGTTTGTATCTAAAAGTCCCCTCCCCCAACTATTTTGGAAAAGATGTCATAAAAAAGTGAGAGAACTTTGTTTAACTAAAATTGTCACAGGAGAATTGTCATAGCAAACTGATCCTCGTGCAAACTCATGGCAATTATAAAGACATGAACAAATATGATGAAGCTGCTACGTCAGTTTTGCAGATCTTAAAAATAAAAATATGTTGCACATTCCACTTTTCCATGAGTTTTTTGCACTCTGATGATTAGCCAGAATAGCTCCTTTTGTAAATTCATCACAGAGTCATTCTGGTTAGAAACCCAACAACAAATAAGGCAAACGGCATTAATCTAGCAAGCCTTAAAAATAAAATACAGTGAAAATAATATACAGACTTTTCATTTTCACTGATTGCCTGAACCCAACTTTTTATTCAAATTAGTACAAATCAGATTTCCCCTTTCATTTGCAAAGTGAGTCACTTTTTTGTAGTCCATAATTAGCTACAGAAAGGCTTTTGGGTGAAAAGACATTCTCAAAACCAAGTATACTTCAAAGTACAAACGATAATGGGAAAGACCTCTGTTATAGAATTCTTAGTTGAACCACATTAAGGTAAAAAAAAACCCTGATCCGATTAATAAATTGTGCTTTTTGCTTATCAGCTGTCTGAAGAAATTCCTGCTTTACCTATTGTTTATTATGTGAATGGACCTGGTTTTGAGATACAGTAGGTGTCTACTCACATTATGGTACTTTTAACATGCTCCACTGCTCTGATTAGTTCCAGTACTTAGCATTTTTTAGGTTGCATTTATTTACAGAATAAGCCTTCTTAGAGTTTTCATTTATTTGAAGAGCACTTTGTATTTATCTGTACATTTTCATTCTGGTTTCTGTAACACAACCATGTCTAGGTTCCAATTCTCAAATGCTCATAAGAGTCCCACAGAACAAACATTTACAGAAGGAGGGACCAGGAATCTGTCTCCATGGGGCAGCATTACCTCATTGGGCTCCCATAGCCAGACGTCAAAGGTTGGTTTCCGAAGAGCTTCTATTGTCTCCTGAGAAAGCATGTACTGCAGAGAAAATGAGGCATTGTTATGAAATATGATTCTCAACAACACCCGCTTCATATTTTCTCTTGTAGGTCACCCATCTTCATGACTCAGCTCAATAAATTCAATAAGTAAGTAACTAACTAACTTACCCTCTGTATAGGATTTCATTTGAACCAGAGCTAACAGAAGGTGTAGTTCAGGCAGCAACCCCCAAATATATGAATTATAACAGTGTCTTCAAGGTTTTCCACTGTCTGTCCCAGGGGCTTAGTGTGGGGGGCACAGAGGGGCTATGGTTGCAGGTGCACAATTTATGTGGGGGCATGAACCAGATGTCCTAGCACAGCCTGGTCCAGGGCTCATCTCCGTCCACCAAGGGCTGTATCGGCTGGACAGGCTCTCCTTCTGCACAGGCAGCTCAGTATGACCCCACTTTGCTCCAGTGGGGGTGGAGTTGCTCTGGTGGCAGCGAGGGTTGGGCTGCCCCCCCAGCACAGAAACCATACGCACCCGCACCCACCCTAGGAACTGACAACCGACACTGCACCCTTGGTCCTCCCCCTCACCATGAAGTAATTACAAGGAGCTTGAAAAATATAGAATTAGGGCGAGATGTGATGCTAAATGTGTCTTTCAAGAGCCTCAGTTCTTAAAATAAAATAGCAAGTGTGTTTCTCCTTACCACTTCAAAGTATGGTGAAACGTACCCCAATGAGAATCTATCAGCCCAAACATACTACTTGGAATAGGAACTCAACATATTTTTTTAAAAAATAAATAAATCAGGGAACCTTCTTTCATAGATATGTGACTTGTAATTGATTTGTCCCTTTAAAAGTGTTTGTGGGAGGGGGTGATGGGAAAGTTTTGTTTTTGTTATGTTTTATTCTGCATTTGATGCTGCGAACGGCCCTAAAATCTTTGAATGAAAGGCAGTTTACAAATTTAATAAATAGTAATAATAATAATAATAAAAGAATAATAATTTGTTGATTTAAATATTTTATATCAGCATGGGAGCAATGGAATCTAACCATCACCCGTAGCAAAGTAAATGGAAACTTTAATAAGAGATTTTATGGAGAAAATCTAGGTAGCATTTGAGTAGAAAATGTTCTCATAATAAACAAGGGATTGAAAGGATATTTTTAACTAACGTGATTATCTGCTCTGTAAAACAGAATTTTGAACTCTTATGTGCTGCGGTGTACCTTGGGATAGGATGGCACATCCCTTCGGGGCACCAGCCTCTTGCTCTCATCCAGGAAGCTGTATTTACAGGGGCAGTTGGTCCTGTGTAAAAAAGCAAAATCCAGCCCTCTTTACCTTTTGTATATATTTTTTCAAGTAAATATGAATAAACTAGTTCCTTTGACGTCTACTATCACATGAGATCTGTTAAGTTGTGGGTGAATATATCAGACGACACAGCAATTCTTCAAACAGCTCTTGTTTATTCAGAGGCCAGAACAGAACTGAACTGAATGGTTCAGCCAGCCTGCTTATATAGAGCTCCAGAACAACGTAACTAGCAACTTTCTAAAACTATCCAATCACTGAACGTCACTTTCGATCCTTCATTTGCATAACTATCTACAGTATCCCCCTGCTGGCCCAGGGTGAGAACTTCAGTACATAACAAGATCGATTTTCAATACCAACCGACCAAATGATTTTCACCCTTGGATCCACAAAGCAAAATCAGAAATGCTGCAGCCGTGCAAAATACTATTATACTGAATTTGAAACCATGGAACACAATCTAGAGAAAGCTGGCCATTTCCACACATTACACTGAAACTCTAAATCAACCGCGTCTTCTCCTGTAATGTCGTATTTGAAGGGAATTTGCACAACCATTCATAAGGGATCAAAGCTCTTGGGAGATGTTTCTACCAGGTATTTTCAGACATGAAAATGCCCTTTAAGCATCACAGGAAAAACATGGTCAACCCACGCTGAGCATGCAGGAACCCATTTTTTAATGTGAAAAAAAGCAAAACCCTAAAATACCACAAAAATCAAGAGAAGTATACAGTGGCGGAGCTTCAAGCTCTGGCGGGGGGGGGGGCAGGGGTGGAGTGCAGGCGGGGGCATGGCATGCATCCTGGCGCCGTGGCACGCTGCCCGCAGGGGTGTGGCGCATGTCCTGGGGGCATGGTGCGCTGCCCACAGGTGCATGACACGCATCCTGGGGGTGCGGCACGTCGCCTGCGGGAGGCGCCCAGCACGGGGGGGGGGGGTCAGCCACGATGGCACCCCACCAGGATCGTGCCGCCGTGGGTGCTCCCCCCCATTCCTCCGCCAGTGGATGTATACTTACATTACAGTGCATGCTGCACAAACCTATGCACTTCTACTCAAAGATAAGTTTGACTGAGTTCAGTAGGACTTATTCCCTAATATAACAATGAGGAGTCTCAGGTCAAGGGGCCAAATGTGACAGTACAGTCATACCTCGGGTTAAAGACGCTTCAGGTTAAATCTTTTCAGGTTGCGTCCCACAGTGACACGGAAGTAACGGAACGGGTTACTTCTGGGTTTCACCGCTCACGCATGCACAGACGTTAAAAATGACATCCCGCGCACGCTCAGACACGGGTTGCGTTCCTCTCAAGTTGTGAACGGGGCCCCGGAACGGATCCCGTTCACAACCAGAGGTACCACTGTACAGGTCTCTAGCCCTTTGAACTTTTCCCAGGCCACACCCCTTCCCCTTAGGCCACATCCCTCACCAGCCCTGCTCCAGATCCTCGTGGTGCTTTTGCCTGGCAGGAATGTACAGTATCTCTGAACTTTGATAATGCCTCTTGCAAGTCCAGATAGAGGACACAGAGATGTGTTGTGTGTGTAGAAACCTCTTTAACTTTTAAGTGGCTGAAATTTAGCCTACTGGAATGAAAAGTAAGAGTAATATCATTTGTTCTCTGGGTTTCCTGACTTTTTGCTGAATTATGAGACTGAAATTCTATAAGGCACAGCTTTCCAAATCACCACATCTCAAACCTGAGGGAGAGGGAGATAGACAGCTCAAATTTCTGCCTGTCATGTTCCCCTTGAAGGCATACTAGGCCTGTTGGTCAGATTAGAACCTAGTGGGCAGTTGGCAACTTTGTCATCTTCTGTTGGTTAGGACTAGGCATGGAGACAACTGTCAATTTCAGTTTCTCAAAGTTTCTCATTTTTCCACAACAGTTTCTTTTTTAAGTCCTCATGAGAATCTCAGGATTTCAGTGTGAATTTCTTCTAATATATATGTTTTTGTACACAATTTTGCATTAATATGCTCATGTATGCAAAGCACTTTCCCCCAATGTAATGCATTTTGTATGCTATTTACACTAATATATGAATCATATGCCCTTTAAAGTAATCATTTTTTTTAAAAAAAAAAAACTTTACCCTAGTATATGCATATATGCATTTTTGGCTGGAGAACTGCAATGCAAAATTTGGAGAAGTGTAGAATCCAAAGGATGGCTGTGTTTTGCTTTGAATATTGTTTCAAAAATAGTGAATTAGGTTCACCTTTAAATCTGAATCATACTGAATCATATTTCTCTTCCTTCCCCAATTAGAGCGCAGATGCATTAAAGAAAACAGAGAGAGCATCGGAATAAGAGAATTCAAAATAGAAAAATGAATCCTCAGCATTGTGTATCGGAAGTCTTTCAGTCCAACTCTTGAGACGAGTATTTGCTTAGCGGCTCAAGGATCAAGACCCTTCTGCAGTAAGTCAACATTGGCTTATGCCGTCACTTCAGACAGCTGGAGCCACGTTGCCTAGGAAACTCAAAGCTACTTGTAATTTTAATCACTAAATTCTACGGAGGTCTTCCTTCAGGACGAATGCCACACACACAGAGCACATGCTTTTCCTTTCATGCAACGGAATAAATGAAAGGCCCCCAGCAATCTGGAGTGTACTGACAAGGTTTGTTGCGATGTCTCAGGCCCAGCTGCTAATGCAAAAGCCATCTGCTGCGGCTGCAAATGGCAGTGGGTGGGATACAGTGCAAACTTCAGAAGCTGTGATGTTTTAAGAATGTGCTCTTATTTTTTTAAAAAAGATATTTATTGAAGTTTTACAAAAAAACAGAGAATTACAGAATAAAGAAAAAACCGGAAAAGAAAAAGAAAAAAGATACAAAAAAACCCAAACATACATTAAAAAAAAGATACAAAATACATTAAAAAAAATACATGGAAAAGATTAAAAACAAATCAATTTTTTCTTATCTTACATTTCATTTGCTTATTTCCCTGACCTCCTCACACCTCCCTTTTTTGTATTCCCGTTCACATGGTTAGTTCAGCAAATCCTTACCCTCTTTCAGTTGTCTTAACTCTGTATCTTATCACGTTATAACTGTATATTTTCATCCACTATCAATCCATTTTTACATATTCTTATTATCCTTGTTGCTAATGCCACTTAATTTCAATCCAGCATCATTTTAACATTCATTAATCTTACAATGTTTCTGCAAATAGTCTTTAAATATCTTCCAATCTTCTTCCACCGATTCTTCTCCCTGGTCTCGGATTCTGCCAGTCATTTCCGTCAGTTCCATATAGTCCATCACCTTCATCTGCCACTCTTCCAGGGTGGGTAAATCTTGTGTCTTCCAATACTTTGCAATGAGTATTCTTGCTGCTGTTGTAGCGTACATAAAGAAAGTTCTATCCTTCTTTAGCACCAATTGGCCGACCATGCCCAGGAGAAAGGCCTCTGGTTTCTTCAGGAAGGTGTATTTAAATACCTTTTTCATTTCATTATAGATCATCTCCCAGAAAGCCTTAATCTTTGGGCACGTCCACCAAAGGTGAAAGAATGTACCTTCATTTTCTTTACATTTCCAACATTTATTATCGGGCAGATGATAGATTCTTGCAAGCTTGACTGGTGTCATGTACCACCTGTATATCATTTTAAGAATGTGCTCTTAACTGCGAAGGTGGGGAGGTGAGAGGAGAATACGGCCAGTGTTTTACACTGATCTTTGTGAAATAGGAGGAAAAGAAAAGATGGAGTGTGAAAGTGAATGCCGTTTAGAGGCACATAGGCTGACACCTTTTTCCTGAAAGCAAAATTATACCTGCTGTCAGACGCAGCATCATTTTTTCTTTTCTTAAGCGAAAGGCCCAGTGGATTATAGAAATACTCAGAAGTGGCCGATTTGGGGAGGCGTTGTTGTGTGCTATCCATTGTCAGACCAGATCCCCAAGATGTGCCCATTTAAACACCTCAGAACCAGGCTTGAAATCTGGATTGCGAAAATGGAAACAGGTTTTATTGCTTCAGTTGAGGAAGCGAACATACTATATGACAAATGTGTGCACTTTGGCTTATTCATCCTCTCAAAGCTTCAAGAAAGTTGGTGGAGTACAAGTTGAACCAGTAGAATCTGAGCTGAAATTACGATCTACTTGACAGGTAATAATTAGGGGTGAAGGAACAGCAGCTGCAATCATGTGTGCCTTTGCAAAGCAAGGATCTTCTTCTAGCTACTTAGAATAACCAGCTAGATTTAAGTTCTGGGTGAAATGCCAAACCTGTGGCTATTGATTCGGTGTTTTGAATGAAAAGGGAAAGGATGGCCCTCAGTTTTAGGCTAGCAAAAGACTCATCTTCTGGATCAGTCTAGCAGCCCCCTTGCTTTTTCCTGTGGTGCATCCCACATTCACTTCTCAGTCACTTAGTGACCTCTTTTCTCCATGTATTGTCCAGTGTGGGGTCCAGATTCTGTGGGGTCCATGTACAAGATGCTCATACCTTCTGATGTTGCCCCTGCCCATCCACATCCCCTCTCCCTTTGAGTCCACCTGCACCTAGACAGAGAAGGCAAGGCAAGGGGAGGCTGCGGCACTCTTTCTTCCATTACTTGCTGCTCACTTTCTCAGAGAAGGCAGGTGAAAAGGCAGTGACAACGAGGAGGAGGAGGAGGAGAGAGTAGCAGAGAGCTCCAGGGGTTGCTAGAGTAAAGGCCTCAACAGATGCTCAATGATCCTGACACTCTTCTTTTTTCATTACCAGGGGCAGCTCACTCCATTTTGTCACCTGAAACCTCTCCTACCAGGATTGTGTGCCTTCTGCTTACAGATTCCAGCAAGATCTCATGAGACCCCAGCGAGAGCTTGTGGAGGCCTCTCACAATATCTCGCTGGAACCCAGAAGCCGCCACCACCGCTTCTCCTCGCTTCATTGGCAGCAGTGGTATGGGTAGGTGGGTGGGTGTTCCCACAGAGGGGCCCCTCAGACGTGGCTGCCTCAAGATGCCTCATGGATCTGCTTATTACATCTCTCTCGCTTCTCTCCCCCCCCATCCTGCATCCTGTCAGTAATTTTCAGGAGGCACGCTGCTTGTACTTTGGGGCCTCTCAGAATTACAGGCTTTGTTATTTAATAAATACAAAATGTAAGTGACTCAACTGTGTAAGCCCTGGAAATATTGATGCAAACAAAAGAAGTTGTGGAGGAAGAAGGGTTAGGGGAACTTTGAGGTGGAATCATGAAGTAGCCAGGTTTTAGAATTCTAGAGAAGTCAAGTTTAGCTTCTGCTAAAAGGAATTAGTAGGCAATATTAACAATAGATGCAACTTCATTATTAGTTTCTTTCTTTCTGGGAAAAAAGCAACAAGGGAGAAAACAGGTGGTGAGAAAAAGTCAGTGTCCCAAAGGGGAAAACTGAAGACGACTTCTCCAGATCAAACACACACATGTTGTACCTCTTAAGTAGGGATGAGAGAGAAATACAATTTTATTTGCATTTGAATGAGACAGTAGCTAATTTGCACTTCTCAAACCAAAACACAGTTGCCCTTCAAAATTCGCATTTCTCCAAATTTCATGACATTGTTCTCCAACCAAAATGTACAAACATGCATTTATTAGGGGAAAGTGCACATAAAAATGCATAAATTAGTGAAAGTAGCATACACAAATGCATTATATCTGTAAAAGCTATTTGCAAAAATATTTATATTAGACGTGTTTATAAATAAATCTGCACCAAAATGCTGATGGATTTTTGTGAGGATTTTTTTAAAAAAATAAGATAGAAAAAGGCATATTGCTGCAGAAATGTGGAGAACTCAAGATTGGAGAAGTAAGAAAGCTAGAGAAACTGAAATTGTCCATTCCAGCTCTATAATGAGATATAAACATGTAACACTTTGGCAAAAGCTGCCTGCATCAATGATGACAACAAGAACTCCTTAAGCACTTTATGACCCTCTGCAGTGTGAGCATGGACCATATCACAGCACTATAATTCCCAGGTTTTCCTAGGGGAAGCTTGGACAGTTAAGCGGGCTGAAGTTTGCAAACCTGCCATGCTTTTGCCCAGCAGTACCAGCCTTCTGAACTGCTTCTATCTTCTTTTCTAAACAACTTTAATCATGTATTGGCTGCCGACATGCTTGCTCTGATGTGTCAGCGACAGCGAAGCCGAAATGTACCAGCTTGCTGCAGCCTGCCATTACAAGCTATGATTGCTTCTGCTCCTGTTTTAATTTCAGCTCCAAACTTGGTAACGCATCAGATTAGCAGACTAGCTTCTTCCGCTGAAAAGGAAATACCTCCTTCTGGGGTTAAAATATAGCATGCACATCCTTGCATAGTACAAGACCATAACAAGAGGAGTTGCTGTGTGTATATTGTGATATTTCCTCAGATTACATTTCATATCTGAGCAGGTCTGTTTAAAATAAGAGAGCCTCTTACCAAACGAATGTTTTTCTTGGCAGAATAAGTTTTTGTTCTACGCATAAAACTAAGGCCAGAATTCTTTATTACCGGATGAGTAAACACAGGGAAATCAAGATGTTAATCTCTCTATGAGAGTTATTTTTCCAGTCATCTGGCATGAGCTCGTTTAACCATTAAGTCGCCATGTCTGTTTAAATAAAACAAGTATCATTCATATATATGTATTGTTGCACACCACCATCAATTTCTGAGTTGTGTGATATTCCAGGGGTTCCTGGCGCTTATCCAGGTCCCGTGGTTCCTTTTAGAAATGAGGCACAGCAGAGACTGCAGTGTCTCTTAGATAAATGGTTTATTTAAACATATATACAACCTGAGCCGATGATGGAGGGGTTCACAGCATTAACACCCCAAGAAGGTCTTGCTTCTCCAATAGCCACAGCCTTGGAATCCAGCAGAAATCAGCCATGCCTCTCTTTCTCTGACTTCCCAGCCTGCAGCTTTTTCATCCAGCTTCTAGCTCACATCACTCAACTCTCCACTCTGGCTGTTTGTCTTTCTAACAAACAGACAGTTGAGAGAGGGAGGCCCACCCATTTGTTCTCCAGCACAGAGACACTACCTTTGTTCCCTTAATGACTCATACTTCGCAGGCCATTACTAGGCTGGCCTGGCTATTCCAGCAATGGAATCCATGCTGGATCTAGGAATTAGAACAGGGGTCAGCAACCTTTTTCAGTCATGGGCCGGTCCACCATTCCTCGGACCATGTGGTGGGCTGGACTGTATTTTGAAGAAAAAAATGTACAAAATCCTATGCCCCACAAATAACCCAGAGATGCATTTTAAATAAAAGCACACATTCTACTCATGGAAAAACACCAGGCAGGCCCCACAAATAACACAGAGATGCATTTTAAATAAAAGGACACATTCTACTCATGTAAAAACACGCTGATTCCCGGACCGTCCACGGGCCGGATTGAGAAGGCGATTGGGCCGCATCCGGCCCACGGGCCTTAGGTTGCCTACCCCTGAATTAGAAGGATCTTGCAT
The DNA here is from genome assembly GCF_027172205.1 of Podarcis raffonei. NCBI lineage: Eukaryota > Metazoa > Chordata > Lepidosauria > Squamata > Lacertidae > Podarcis > Podarcis raffonei. Next base: position 57,492,724 of record NC_070605.1, on the reverse strand, counting down.
ACAGCCTACCTCCCCCCCGCAACTCATAATACTACATGCTGTTGGATTATACAGCTTTTTAAAAACAACAACAACCCCAGACCATCAAGCATTACAAATTTGTTTATTAGGCTGCAATTCTATTCATACTTACCTGGGAGAGTAAACCTCACTGAACTCAATGTGATTTACTTCCAAGTAAGCTTTCTTAGGATTACTGGAAGAGTCTTAATACAGGAATCTCTCTGAGGAGGCTGTTTTCCTCAAAGACGAAAGAAAAAGAAAAGAAAAGCAGAACTTACCTGGTGCTTCTCGCTGCCATTTCATCCCTCATCTTTTTAATATCACTCTTACACTTTTCAATCTCCGCTACTTTCAGTCCTTCCACTGTCAACAAAGTGAAACAACAGGGGGGTTACCATGGAGAAACCCGAAGGATCTCATTTCAGTAACTGTGCAGATTTTTCAAAAGGCACCGAGCGGTGGTGTTTGCCAGTGACTCAATGGTCCTTCTGTCCGAAACCTGTTCCTTTGCAAGCATGTACGGCAAACATCATAAATCATTAAAACTGACAAGATTTTAGGAGATCCCCCCAAAAAACTCACAGTCATAGTACCTATTGTGAGCAGTACACAGCAATATTTAGCTGTCTTGCTGTTTTTCAGAGTCTCTCTCAGAACATGAATAGATGGAAGCACCTGACAAAGCTATTGCAATGATATGTTAACAATAAGAAGAGCTGTAATTGTATTGTGACAAACGTGCTTTGCTGGGCTTGAAGCACCCTATTAAATGAACAGGTGACATGAAAGAGGAAGCTGTGAGGATCATAACCTAATCTGGGAACTGGGAAGTAATTTCAGTTCTTGATAATTACTTGAAAATATGATGCTGTTCTTTAAATATCAAGCAGGGTTTGAAAACAGCACAGGAAATCCTGTTCCTGTATATGTATGGCATAGGGCAAAAAGTTTGACTTGTTATGTGTCCAGGTGGCAAAAAATGCATTTCATGCAGCCTTGAAAGCTTAATACAATCTGAATGGCTTTTTTCTGCTGTCTGGTTGCTGAAGGACTTTAAAAAAATGGCACTGCATTAAGTGTACACCATACTCAGTAGGATAATTTCACAGCCTGCTTGCTTGCTGTGCTCAAGCTGGTACCTAGGAAACTCAAGGAAACTTACAAGTGTTTAATTGGGATTCATTTGGTCATAATAAAATGGCCAATATCCTCCTACTCCCATGTGTTGTGGAACACAAGATGTCGGTTTTATATATGATTCTAGGTAGTAATGGCATGTTATGCAGTATTTTATACTACTGGTTTTCGTACTGTACCCATCTACCTTATGTGTGAATGGCCTAAGGCCCAAGCATTAATAAACTACTACTACTACTACTACTACTACTACTACTACTACTAAAAAGGCTAATATCCTCCTGAGCTCCTCCCATTTGTTGTGTAATGCATGTCAAGTGGAACTTCTCCAGGGGTGACATTAAGCTTTCATATTTGTCTGAAAAGAAGAAGCTTCCATAATACATGCAAATGTGATTGCTGCATTTGAATAGGTGAATGAAGAAAGAAAATGAGAAATAGTAGTGTGTAAAAAGGAAAACATGTCTTAATGAGTCAGGCTTGATTGAAATCAAATTTGATTGCTATCAAGCCAAGTTTGCCATCAGTATGTCAGTTCATTTTTCATAAATCCTCTGCTTTCACGAATTATTATTACATCTTTAATGAAGTGAAACTTATTTCACCCACCCCCACTTTTAAAGAGGAACGCTAAAGAAGAGCAAGTTGTGAAAGATCATGGAAGGCATCAGCCCTGTTTGCCCTTATCCAATCATGGCTTTGCTCTGTGCAGGGAAGTAGCAGAACCACCAATGTACCCACAATCTCATTTTGGGGAGCTAAGCCATCATACCTTTCCACATGTAAATAACAGTAGCAGAGGACTGTATGTATGAAAAATTGTCTGCTGGGTGTGCTTGCACTGGATTCTCCTATGCAAACAATATGGAAATGAACAGAGGTTATATATCAACCTATTCTTGGTACGCGGGTGGCGCTGTGGGTTAAACCACAGAGCCTAGGACTTGCCGATCAGAAGGTCGGCGGTTCAAATCCCCGCAACGGAGTGAGCTCCCGTTGCTCGGTCCCTGCTTCTGCCAACCTAGCAGTTCGAAAGCACGTCAAAGTGCAAGTAGATAAATAGGTACTACTCCGGTGAGAAGGTAAACGGCATTTCCGTGCGCTGCTCTGGTTCACCAGAAACGGTTTAGTCATGCTGGCCACATGACCCGGAAGCTGTACGCCGGCTCTCTCGGCCAATAAAGTGAGATGAGTGCTGCAACCCCAGAGTTGGTCACGACTGGACCTAATGGTCAGGGGTCCCTTTACCTTTTATTTTTGGTACATTGGGTGGTATTCAACCAGGGTTTACACAGAGCAGGCCCATTAAATTAATGGCAACAACTAAATTAGGTTCATTCATTTCAGTGGGATTACTCTCAGTAAAACTTAGCTGAATACCACCTAGTGGTCTCCACTGTGTTTGTAAACAAAATGTTTTCAAAGGATTTTCCTTTTCATAATGCTAAACTAATCTCTTCAATTACCTGCCTGCGTGCCCTCAGGCATATATATATACTGTGTGTGTACTAGACATTTGAGGAGAGGCTTGATTTTTTAAGAAAACTGGCTCATGGAACAGTAGATATTAATCTGATGCTGAGATGTTCTGTTACCTCAGGGGGCTAAGATGTCTGGTGCAACTGCTAGTAGAGACATAAACTTAGTGGGCAAAGACTCGGAAGACTGTGTGACTTGTTAATGTAAACATGGGTGGATCTAGACGTAGGTTAAAAACGCTATAAATATGTCAGAAATCGTTATAAATCGTTACCCAAAAAAAGCCTATGTAAAAATCCATATAAACTCCTTTTTGCTCTCTGGCGCCATCTGGTATTCTATGCTTATAACGCATTCAAAATGTATTCATGTGACGAATGTATCTGAGTCCATGTCTACTCAGAGGTATGTCCCACTGAGTGTAATAGGGCTTGCTCCTGAGTAAACGCAGCAGTATCGTCCTGGCTGTACATTCAGGTGGGCAGTGGCAGTGGCTGTGCTGTTTTAGGGTTGTTGTCTCCACCCTTGTTCCATCTGCCAGGCTATGAACTATGCCACATTTAGCAACCAGGAGACTGTTGAGGAAGCTTTCTCCCTTTCCCCAATCTCCCTCTCTCTGTTCTGTCTGCTTATCTCATTGTGTACATATAATCATCTAGTCCCCCTGCTTCCCACAATGACACTGGCAAGCAAGATGTATAAGGTTGCAAACCTGTCTCTGCTGTTTCTCTCTCTTTCTCCTCTTCCTGCATATTCAGGGCAATAGACTACCTAATACTTACGTGGAGTAAATTAAAAAATTGTCCAGTAGCACCTTAGAGACCAACTAAGTTTGTTCTGGGTATAAGCTTTCGTGTGCATGCCAGTGGTTACCACCAGTTCACTGAGAACTTCAAAGGAAATATATAGGTGTTTCAGCAGCACTTGTGGGGTGGGGTTGGGGGGAAGGCTTCAGAAAGTAGCCAGCCTATGAAAAGCAGGTAGGAGTCAGGAGAATTATATCTTTGCCAAAAGCCATCAATCTTGATCTACTGCATTTTTTTATTTTGCCCTGAGAAGTGCTTCTTGAGAAACTGGTTTCATTCCAAAAATAAAAGGTCATTACAGATTGAATCTACATTATTACACCACAGTGTGCCCAGTTAACAACAGGTGAAAACAGTTGTAAGAAGTCCCAGCAATAGGGGTGTTTGTGTGTATTCACACTTGACCAAGTATGCCAAGATGGCAACCACCAGCTCCTTATGCATTCATCTGGGGGAAAGTGCAGGGAGGAAACGATGAGAGTAACCTAACCAAGGGAAGGGTTTTCAAACACGTATCAAGTAGCTGCACCCACCATTGTGGATGGCAGGTTCTAGAATAAATCTAGATCAAAAGCAGCCTGTACAATAATAACACCTGCTCAACAATGTTGTAATCACCACTTCCTTCTGAATAGCCTAATGGAAGGGAGGATTTTCAAATGTGCATCAAGTAAACCTTCTGGGTGGCAGGAGAAGCATGAACAATTCTTGACTGAGCAAAATGCATTTTTGGGCAGTATTAGGAGCACAGCTCCCATTCCCCTTTTTATATCTGGGAGAGCAGCAGCATGAGAATGAAGCCTGAGAGCATCAAACCCCCAAAATAAGTAGGAAGAAGAAAGTAGAAGAGGCATAATTCAAGGAGGATGTATGGGTGTAGTAGATTGCTACATTTGTCAAGCATGCACAGGAGCTTAAACCTGGTCTGGGGACTTGAGTCTTTCCAGTTTAATGGATAGGATTGATTTACAAACTGGGTGCAATTACAGGAGGTGGGTCTCAATATAATTCTTTCCAGATATGCAAAATGTAAATTGAGACTTTTACTTTAACAAGTAATTCTATATTTTGTAGATTCACCCCTTCCCTCTTCAGTATAGTTTTGTACCTCACAAAAGATAAAAGGCAGGAGGAATGGTCCTAATGGGATATATCTGTACCTCTGGGGCTCAGCACCGTCTCAAACTGACACAAAATTAATTCTAGGTTTCAATTGCCTATGTTTTTTTAAAAATAAAAATACTCACATTCAACTCTTTTCTCCAGCATTGCCAAGTGATTATCTACGTCGGTTTTCAGTTCATCAATTTTAAATACCCTGGAGGGAGAAAAAAATTAAACAGGAATGCATGCACATCTTTTATAGCTGTACAATTAAGTGAATTTATAACAAACCTGAATTCTGTTGATGGGGAAAATATTAATATAAAACTCTGACTTTGAATCCATTTAAATATACTTTTAAAAAAAAACCCAATAAGTGCAGATACCCCATTAATAAGTTGTTGTTTTGGTCTAGTGATCAGCTATAGGCAAAATTATTCCAATATACAAATAGCAGAATTCCCACTGTGCTAACAAGCTATTGCCATAAAGGGGAATCTTGATCTATGTGTAGTTGCTTACTTTAATGGGATGTAAAGCTTCCCTTCATGAAACAAATGGGGTAGCTGACCTCCATTTTAGAAGCTCTGTTTTTCCTGGGTTTCACACATGGGGTGTGTGGGCTGGTGTGTCTATCTTTACATTTCTAAAGAGCCTGTATGTGTAAATTAAAGTTTCCTTTCTTAATATAATAACCTGATCTTTATTCCAGCAGCATTAATTATATTTTCTCAGTGGCTTCATTTATGTTGCTTTACAGTATTTTATTTTGCAATCATGTAAGTGGTTTATTAAGGTTTATTAATGATTATTAATGATTTATTAATGATTTAGTTAGAACAATGCTAGGGATTTTGCATCCCTCTTACAAAATGCAGCATAGATGAATTTTATTTCCTTTCAGTTACAAGATGGGGGGAGGGGAGTCCAGTGAATTCATTGCATGTTTAGTCACTGGAAAATCCTATTGGGTTCTGGATTGCAGCCTTCAATTAATTCATCTTTCTCTGCTTGACTAGCCTGTATAAACTTTTAAATGACTCAGGCATACCATATTCACTATGCAGAACAATGAGAGAAAAGCTGGCGCATTTATCTCAAAGCAAACTGTTTGGGGACTGCAGTGTTGAAATGAATGCAAGGAGAAATATAATTACACTAAAACTATTGCATAAAAATATTACCTGGAGAATTGCTCGATCACCTGTGCCAGCAAATTCTGGAACAGTTCCTCTTTTTCTATTAAAAATATAAAGTAATGGGAGACTAATGAATGTAAGATGGAGCATAGCAGACCTATTTCAGCTTCCACACTGACAGAATTTTTTTAAAATGGCATATTTAGCAAAGAAAATAAGCTTGGCTATCCTCTTCCGATCAATTCGTGCAAAAAGTTGCCGTTGTCAGTCTAGTATCCCAGGTAAGTAGGTATAGGATTGCAGCCTAAATTGTGCTCTGAATTGTGAAGATGGATAGCCTTTATAAATGACATTCTCAACAATGTAACCAAAGGTGTTATTTTTAGACTCATAATAGTCACCTTCGGGGGAAAACCCCTTACTCCATATATGAATATTGAAGGTATTCTTGGGGAGTAGGAACTTCATTTGCCTTTCTTTTTACCCCTAAAAGAAACAGCTACATTAAAGCACAATCAGCAAACCTTTACTATGCCAATCTTGCAGTTAATCTGAATTCAGCATATATTCCCCCAAACCCCTCTATACGGCAGCACTCAAGCTTATCCAAACCTCTGATTAACCAAATATAAATGGCTTATAGGTAAAAGAGGAGGTGCTCTACCAGCATGCGATGAGGGCATTTCAGAAAGTAACAGCAATTTCCAATATGCAGTGGGGGGCATCAATTTTGCTTTTCCATTCAAAAACACCCTCGTAATGTGCTTTTAAGCACTGCAGTTTGATAGTAAGTGAAATACACTTTCCATTCTCAAGTGAATACATGGCCTTATTCATTAATAGTTACACATGCTTAGATTTTTAAAAAGGGTGAAAGGAGGAAGGAAAGAGAAGAAAAATGCATAAAGTTCCTCAAATTATTCTCTCTCTCTCTCAGTAATGCATATGTAAGCACCTGTAGGAATAAAGGTATTTAGTACTAGGCAGAGTGGGAACAAAATCTGCTACACCTACCAGTTATTTGTCGAGATAAGAAAACTAGTTTAGCAGAAAAAAGAAATGCACACAGGGTTCTGTGAATACTATATTGGATTGGGACATGGGTTCAAATTATGGTATTATGTATATGATGGTTGAATCTGGTAAAGTCAATTTTCTCCTGGCCTCATTGTGTTGTTCTATAAAATGAAAACAACAACAGCCTACTTCAAATTATTGCTGTGAGGCTGAATTAGATGAATGTAAAGTATGGCCATATTATGTCTGCGCTTCATTCATTTCATGGACGTATAATGCCACCAAATTTTCCAAAGAACCTCAAAGCAGCTAACAAATCAAAATTTACAACGATATTAAAACCTGACAAATTCCTGGACCGCCTCCAAACTGTTACTGTATTGCAGGAGGGGATCAGCCGCACGTTGGCAAATTTAGATTTGGGCAATTAGAGAAGATTAAAGTGGTCTGGAACTCTTATGCACAAAAACTACTTTTTAAAAAAATGACTTTTGAAGTACGGAAAGTGATGTGAAAATACACTAGAAAGTGTGGAATAACAATTAATTTATGGGAAGTTGTATAACCTTCGTGCACACAAATCAGCATGGATGCTCAGTAAACAGTAGATACAGTGTGTCCCTTGTACAAGCTTTGTTCAAACAAATTGGAATGCAAGTTCAATAAACAGGACCTGGTTACGAACTTTAAACCACTTCGTGAATTGCTTATAGGTAAAAGAGAAGGTACTATATCACCATGCTATGAGGGCATTTTAGAAAGTAACTGCAGGGTCCCCGAACAATCATCTGTTGTTGTTTTTTTATAAAATTTTTATTAATTTTTCAACATATATTATAAGACATTACAAACAAACAATACACAGACAAACAAACACATAAACATGTATAATTTCATACTTTTTTTTCTTATACCCAATTTCAACGACTTCCCCATGCCTCCCTTTTCTGCATCCCTATTTTAAATTTTTTCAGCAACCCCTGATCTAAATTACTTATAATTCCCTTTCTTTAACCTTTTTTTTCACTTATCCAATCATTTATCGCTGCAAATCTGCTATGCTTTACCCATAACATTTTAACACTCACTAATTTTACAACAATTTTTAAGATAAAATTTAAATTTCTTCCAGTCTTCTTCCCCGAACAATCATCTGGTTTGTATTCGACCAAGTCCTATGCAGAGTAGGCCCACTGAAATGAATGAACCTCAGTCCTGTTTCTTAATTTCAACCGGCCTCCTCTGAGAAGGATTAGTGTTGAATATTACCCGCTACCTCTACTCAAAGGTCTTCAGCAGAGCTCTTCTCTGAGTACCTCCACTGTCTGAATTAGTGGTGTGCCAAAACATGTCATCTGATTTCTCAAAAATGCCTTTCCCTACAAAAAAAGAGGCTTCCATTTCTCTGTTTCTATTCTCAGGAGACTTTAGAATTGCTTTATAATTTTGGTCAGTGCAGGGTTCATTGTGAAGTGGTTGAGAACAGAACTTTCTATTAAACATTTTCCCAGTGTTCTGCGGCTTCCCCAACTTCTTGTACTTCCTGATCTGAAAAAAACCCCATGGCAGAAGGTACTGGACGATGTTTCCCCCACCACATACATTGGAGCATGGGAGGCTGGCGCAGCTGGCCACTGAGTACCTGAGATTCCTGCACTCATAGATTTTGCCTTTAAGGGATGCTCTTCCTTTTATTTTTAAAATATATCTTTCAACCCTTAAAGGTAAAAAGACTTCACTCGAAAAACAATGAGCAGTCAGATGCACAGTAAGTAGCCTCACCACCTTCCCTTGCTTATAGGAAAGCCAGGCTGAGGCTGTCATGGGGGTTTCAGGAAATACCCAGGTACTCAGACCCCTGGAGAGATGCTTTATAGAATGAAAGAAGGGGTCCTCACAAAAAGCCCTTGGCAACCCTGAAAGTACGGCAAGCACAACAAAACCATACCTCCCACCCAGGATGATTTCACCAGAATCTTCTTTCTGATACTTTCTTAATGCAGTTTTGAAATTTTTTTGGAGAATGTTAAATAACAAAAAGTGGGAGGGATTTCTAATGCAGCGCCAGTTTGAAGTACAACAGATGGCTAACAGGAAATAAACCTCCTTGATTGTGGCACCCTGCCCATGGAGTGCTCTCTGCAAAGAAACTTGTCTGACACTTACTTTGATGCCATTTTCGTGCCACGGTAAAGGAAACCTATAATGCCAACACATCAAACGTATGGCAACCAAGCAACAGCACTTTAGAGAATGATCTGGAGATGATTACAGAGGATAACTGAACATGAGCCAGCAGTGGTACTACACTGATTTATCAAGACAATGATATTACCTTGCTTCAGACAAACTAACAGCAAGTGCCTGTTTAAATGAAATTTAAGGGTTCCAAGGGGTACAAGTCACCCTCAACATTTGCTTTATCCTTAGAGGATTAATATGTAAATGACATTGCTGTTTCTCATCAGGACTGATCAGACTTGGGCTAAGTTGCTGTTTAACAAAGTTTAGGGCAACAGCATTTGAAATACAGTGCTTTTTGTGGTGCTGAAACAGAGGGTCAGGTTACCTATACTGCAGACTGGGCTCATGAATGTACCCAAACACATGGAAAGTTTTTCTGAAAACGGGTCGTATGAAAATTTTGCAGCTTTAAAATTATTATTATTATTATTATTATTATTTACTGCAGCCTTCGAGTGCTCCAAGATGATACTGCATGCTGCCTGAAATGGTCCCAAATAGTGCCCTCTGGTCCCTTATAGTGCCAACACATGAATAATAATAATAAAATTTTGCTGCAAATCTCAGCCACTATTTTCTGCCTCCATCTATCTCCCCATCACAGTGCTCCAAAGCAGGTCACTTCTCCCTGCTGTGGCAGCCCTGGCCTACTGACCCTAAGTTCTCCCTGCACAGTTTTTTGGGGGGAAGTAATGGGAAAAAACTTTGCATTTGCAAAAGAGGTACACAAAAGCCTAACTGTGTAACAATCATATTTAAAAAGTAAAAAGACCTAATAAGGCCTCAGGAGCAAAAGTGTACATGCATGTTTATTCAATGAGAGCTCTGTATTGTTGCATGACAAAACCAATCTCTGAGCACTGTGAAAGCCCAGGAGTTCTTACCCAGGGTTTGTGTTTGCCTTTGGAATGAGGCACAGCAGAGACTGTGTGGCATCTTTATGATCTTGGGGTTATTTACGAATATATACAACCTGAGCCTACGATTGAGGGATTCATAGCATTAACACTCCCAAAGGGTCTTGTTTCTCCTGTAGCCACAGCCTTGGATTCAAAGGGACATTGAACATTTCTCTCAAACGTTGCTCCGACTCTCCTGCTTGTTGTTTTGTTTATCCGTCCCATTACGCCCTACTCTCAGCTTCCAACTCACATTGCTCCCAGCTCTCTTCTCTAATCTCTGGCTGTCTTAATTAGCTTTTGACACTTGTTAGATCCAGGGTTTACAGTGGTCTGGCACACATTTTAACACCCTAAACTTTTATTAAATTATTAAACTTACTGAATCCAGGGAAAGGTCTAGCAACCATAAACTCCTATCAGTATATTCATTGTCCAGTACAGCCCAAATTTCCTTTTGCTGTTCCTTGCTCATTGCATCCAGCTGGAGAAACACTCTCAGCCACTTTGTCTACCGCAGGGGATTAGGAAACAAAGGTGTGCTGCTACTCAGGTTCTCTCAGTTGTGTTTAGCAGTCCTGAAAGCTAGAGTGCTGGTGTTTTGTTTCCAATACCTGTGGTCTGAAAGTTATCTGTTAGATCTATTACCATGCTGTAGAAAAAGCTTGTACTGTTTTGGTTTGAAGTGCTTTTATTCACGTTTCAAACGCTTATTCTCCCTCAGTTTTCCTCACCGCATTTGCAAAGCCTGCAAAGTTTAGTTCCCCATTGTATACCTATATTATCTTTGACTGCAAGACTGCAGGTAGGATTTCTTCTTTTTAACTCAATCATCAGACAGCACCTAGCTTTTGAGGTCCTTTATAAATAATGATTATTATTAATCATAAATATTATGATTTTAAAATATTACAGTTGCTTGCTTTCTCCTTTCTGGTCTTGCAGTTGTTATGAGAATTATAAGGTCTAAGATATAAAATAAATGTTCATAAATGTACCAGGCAAACACATACATAAATATATAAACCACATGCCTGAAGCAGTACAGGAAAACAGTCCTAAAGCCATTTTGACTCTTTCAGTGACCTCAAATATTACGCTGCAGTTTGGAAGGAAATGGGAAAAGCCTCCCCATTGTCTCTGTGCTCATTGGACTCAGGAATTAAGTATTTATCATCACAAAAGAATGGCCAGGTTGTCCAGGTAAACCAGGCATGTCCAAAGTCCGTTTCGGGGGCCTAATTTGGCCCACCGGTCAGTTTAATCCAGCCCCTGTGGCAATTTATTTCCTGGGGTAAAATCCTAAAAAACCCTCAACAACTTCAATCCTAAAAAAAGGTTAACAACTTTGATTGGCCCTCTGGTTGGCCCTCACGGCCCTTCACTTCATCAAATCTGGCCCTCTTTGAAAAAAGTTTGGACACTACTGAGGTAAACCCATTAACTGGTTTCCTGCCAGACAGGATTCTGCTGTAGACCGCCTCTTCTGTGATGTATGTCTGATGTATTGGGGGGTAGTCTTAAGCTACTTGAGCTACAGGGTGGTAATTTCAAAAGTCTATATAAGGGCTTGCACACCATGGTTCTGGGTTCCTCCTCCCTCCTGCGTGGGGGGGGGGGAGCAAGCACCCTGTTGCAACAGTTTAATAAAGATCAGGCTTACTAGCTGCTTTGCTTCTCCATATTCTCTGGTTGGCCTCTGTTGTTTTCTCCTACCAATAGAGAACCTACATAAGGACTCTATATGGGCTCTTGGGTACCCCATAAGGGAAAAGGAGCAGGTTTTTCTTATAACACAGTGCAATCTTGCTCTGTAATGTGCCCTATAGGACGGAGCAAGGGACAGCCTTGATTTGCCCTTTGCTCCAAATGGGAAGGGTGGTGGTCTGGAAACAGGAGGGCTAGATGCTGCCCTATTGTCATGGTCAGACCACTTCCTGGTAAAGTTTGGTCTTGCATCCTGCAGGAGAAAGGGACCACTTGGGGTGGTCCGCTCTTGGAGGTTGATAAATTCTAATGGATTTCTGATGGCTCTGGGGGACATTACAGTGGCTTGACCAAGTGATCCTCTCGGTGCTTCTATTTCACTGTGGAACAGTGAGATTCCTAGGGCCACTGACATAATTGACCATGGAGATTGCAATTCTCCTTGGTATTTTGAGGAGCGGTTGAAGGAGCGGGATGGATGAAGGTTGAAACCTTGCTATGAAGCTGATCCAACACATAATAGGATACATAACTGTGCCCACTGTGCAGCAGTGAGGTCAGCAACCAAGTCATACTTTGCTGCATCCATCACATCCCTGAGGAGTCAGCCAGCAGGTTGTTCCTTATGGTCTAGTTACCCTTGTGGATTAGCTACCCTGCACTTGGGTCAGATTCCTGGAGCACATCATGGCTGGCCACAAGGGGTTTGCCAGACACTTTAAGGAAATGTATATGGAGGATACATTCTGATACAACATTTTCATGTGCATGTATCTATTAGAATCAACCCCCCCCCATTAGTTGCTATTTCAGAGACGCAGGCTTTCCTAAGCTAGGAACAGGGTTGCATTTGTACAATAATTTCTGACTGCATGGAAGGCAATGTAAGTTGGTCTTGGAAGAGATGTACCACCAGAAAGCGCTTCAAAATCATGCACAGACCACAGATATTTTTTAAGGAAGAAATGCTTATGCTGAATCAGAGCAAGATTGTATCTCTAACAGTAGCCAACTCTGGAAAGCTTCATGCCTCCAGCATATGGTAATCAGAGGTATATAATATATCTTTCTAATATAAACCAAAGACAATAGATCAGCAGTTTCCAAATTGTGTTGCGTGGAGCACTTGGTGCTCTGAAAAGCATCTCCAAGTGCTCTATGAAGAAATTGGAAAGAAAATTAAATAAATATGTGCCTTTGGCATAAGGACGACGATAGTGCTCTATGACGAATTTCTCTTCCAAAAAGTGCTCTACGACTCAAAAAGTTTGGGAACTGCTGCTATAGCTTATTGCAGCTGCTTATTTTAGAAAATGTGATGTGTAATACAAAATTACTTATTTTAATTTGCTTTTAAATATTAAAAGTCAGATTGCAGTGTTCTATGTAAGAGCAAAATTAACAGCTCAGATCATAATGCAAGGATAAAATTAAAGTAGCAATTTCCTGCATTTGTTCTCTCTAGTCTTAATGGGGGAGGGGGGGAAATACTAAGAAGATATTCATGAGATTAATACACAGTTGAATGATCATATATCTGATGAATTATTGCATTCTAATATTTAAAAAAATATTCCAGTTGGCTACAGCTCTCATTAAGGCATGCCTTCTCTCGTTGTCCTGATGTACATAATAAGATATATCACTCTTTCCCCCACCCCTACTTTTTGCAAATATTTTATTTTAGCTACTATGAACCTCAGAATTGGAATAATCCAGCAAAGCTTCAAAAGCACTAAATCAAAGTAGATCCAAATACAACTAAAATACAAGACCCTCATTGTTCCACTTTGTTTCATTTTTGTTAAGCAATTCTAAAATGCAGCAAGCAGAACAGTAAACAGAAAGACTGGTTCTAGATAAGTAAATAGCTTTCACTTTTTTAAAAAAAAAAGCAGCTTAAACTTCTGCTGGAAATCAAATGGCTGAACTCAAATAAATAATGTGTTCAACAAAACCACGAAACTTTTCTTTCTGCTTACCGTTCACAAACAGCAGAATGTTATACACAGGCCATAGAAGAACAAACTCTGAACCCGGTATATGCTGGTTTCATTGCCTCTCAGAACTTTTGCAGCGGCTGAAGCTTACAAGAAAGTGACAAGGTCCTATAAAAAGAATCCACTTTAAAAAAAAGAAAAGAAAGGGAAAAAACCCACCCCTAGAAATACTACTTTCCCTCCCTCTCGCTGTCAAAACTCACTTAAAGTGCTAGGACATTCTAATCCAGGGAACAGTCAACTGCAGCCTGATGTTTATAGATGTAATAAAAGAACGAAGACGTATGCTTTTATAACCCCACAACACAGTAAAGATATATGACTAGCAGTTCCTCTTGTCTTAAAGAGACAAAGGTCCCTTTCCCTTGCATCAACAGTAACTGTTTACTCAATTTCTAGACCTCATATCACTATCTGTGAAATGGGAACAATCTTCCAATGATTGCAGCTACTTATTTAAAAATATCCTTTTTTTATTTGCAGAATGCTCTACAATTTTTATTGGCATTACTCTCAAGCTTCTCTGGGAATTATAGGGGTTGCAAACTTTTATTTTCCTGGCAGAGTCCCTCTTGTGTACAGTGGGACCTCGGGTTACATACACTTCAGGTTACATACGCTTCAGGTTACAGACTCTGCTAACCCAGAAATATTGCCTCGGGTTAAGAACTTTGCTTCAGGATGAGAACAGAAATCGTGCTTTGGCGGCGCAGCAGCAGCGGGAGGCCCCATTAGCTAAAGTGGTGCTTCAGGTTAAGAACAGTTTCAGGTTAAGAATGGACCTCCGGAATGAATTAAGTTCTTAACCCGAGGTACCCAAAGAAGGGAGTGAGGTCATGATCTCGCTCATTAAGGTTGCCAACTTACAGCTATGTAAGAAGTGGAAATTCAGCAGGTGCAGCCTGAGGTAAGCTTTGCCACCTGAATTTCTACTTCTTTTCCTACACCTGTTAAAAGACACAGGAACCCTGCCAGAAAAAGAGTTGGCAACCTTAATGAGCTAGATCACTATGTATCCCCCCCCCCCCGTGCCCACATATAAATATAGCTGGGAAGTGCACTTTGATTTTTCCAAAGAAGCATGACCAAATATAATTCTTTGTGTCTTTGTCGACATTAGGTCTCTTCAAGGTGGCTTTCAGATACGATACAATAAATCACAAATGCCATTGAAATAACAAAACTAAAACTTATCACAAAAAGAGAAAGATCAGGAACAGTAAGTTGCTTAACACACCCTCTAAAACACTCTTCAGCCTGCATAAAAATTGCTATCAAGTCCAAGCCAATAGAATAAAACTGTAAAACCTAAAAAACAATCATGTATAAGCAAGAAGCATGATTAATAAAACTGCTGAAAGACAGCCCCAAAGAAACGGATCTCCAAGGGATGGAGCCAAGCACACATCACAATGGATGGGGACACTACTGAAAAGAGGAGCCACCACTTAAAAGGCCCTGTCTCTAGCACAGGCATAGGCAAACTCGGCCCTCCAGATGTTTTTGGCCTAAAACTCCCATGATCCCTAGCTAGCAGAACCAGTGGTCAGGGATGATGGGAATTGTAGTCCCAAAACATCTGGAGGGCCGAGTTTGCCTATGCCTGCACTAGCACTCCCCAATCTCACTTGTCTCAGTGAATAGTTAAAGTGCAGGCCTCTGATGCTTGCCTTAGGGCACAGACAGGTTCCTTCGCAGCAGCAAAGGTGCTCCATAAAATAAAACAAAAGGGCAGTTATTATGTGAAGTAACACACGTGGTTGACTAAATCCCTCACCCTGACCATTAAGAACATAATATAGACTGCTGTTTGGGTTTTTTTTAGTGAAATTCAATCACATACTGACAAATTCAGGTTGTGCAACTACAAGTGACTGGGAGCAGTTATATGACAAACTCACTTACTTTTGAAATTTAATTTATATCCCACCTTCCCTGCAAGGAGCTCAAGGTGCTCAGACATAATACATGCAGAAGATTTGATTATTTTGTGATGAGGAAAGGGATGGAGAAATGCACTGGAAAGTGCCGGGTAACACATGCTTTGACACAACGTCATCTAACCTCTCTGCCAATGGGTTCCAAATGGATGCTCCTTAAACAGCCAACGTGGTCTAACCTTCCTGCAAACAAATCAGGATGAATGTGCAATCAGCATGTCATCTGGAAGTGCCATCGGTCCAAGTTCTAAAATTACCATAGTATGTATCATTGCTGAGGCAAGCAGACTGTCCATAGACAGGAAACAATGTGTGGGAGATTTGCTCCTGCTTCCTACTTGGCAGGCAATTCAAATGGAGAGCACTTCTCAGAGGAGTCTGAAAGAAGGCCTAACTACATATTGCACAATGAATTGATAAGCAATCATATTCTGGTTTTCTTCTTTTTTAAAACAAATTATCAGAGTGCTCTCTCTCTCTCTCTCTCTCTCTCTCTCTCTCTCTCTCTCTCTCTGTGTGTGTGTGTGTGTGTGTGTAATAATCATCTGAGCACAGCATGCAGGTGAGGAGAGGTTTCAATCTTCCCTTTCTACCTTTCAGTCTTGATAAAAATCCCTCCCTTGACAATTAGCATTCTGAACAAACCCTGAGTGGTGCAACCATGAACAAGGCCCTGTCTTGCATTCCAGCCGCTCATCCCTCAGATGATGTTAATGATGATGATGATGATGATAATTTCTTATTTATACCCTCCCCATTGGGCGACTCCCAACAGAATATTAAAAACACAATAAACATCAAACATTAAAAACCTCCCTAAACAGGGCTGTCTTCAGGTGTCTTCTAAAAGTCAGATAGCTATTTATTTCCTTGACATCTGATGGGAGGGCATTCCACAGGGAAGGTGCCACCACTAAGAAGGCCCTCTGCCTGGTTCCCTCACTTCTCGCAGTGAGGGAACTGCCAGAAGGCCTTTGGAGATGTTGGCGGAACATGCAGAGAGCACCCCCTGTTGAGCTTAATGAATGGTCATGCTTAGATGAGAGATGGTGCCAAAGGCTTTAAAAATCATAACCAGGACTTTGAATTGAACCTGGAAATAGGCAGGAGGTCCAAAAGCTGCAAAAAGGGTAGTCCAAGACTTCTGCCTGCCATGTTCTGAAACTGCTGAGGTTTCTGGACACTTCTCCAAGATGACAGCACTACATACAGTGCATTGCAGTAATGCAGTTTGGATGAAACTAAGGCGCACTTGCTCAAAACTGTGGCAGAAATTGTTATGGGAAAATTCCTTTTCTTTGCAACAGTCTGTGAGAGTTCATACTGCAACAATCCACTGGCAGCCGGCAGTAATTTTCCAGCATATAGTCCCGAGTAGTTGGTATCATCACCATCTGTAGCCCAGTAAGGCGGAAGATGGATGTTTTTATAACCCCAGAGTTCAGTAAATATTTATGACCAGCAAAGATAGTGTTCAAAGCTCTGCTCTGGAGGACAAGGAGTGATGCTGTTAGGACTTCTTGTGCATGTATGTCATGCAGTACAGAAATATTTCATTACAGAAAGGAGCCCCAGGTCAGTACTGTGATCTATCAGACCACTGCTGTAACCTACAGTAAAGTGCGGGTAAGAATTGGAGATAATCACCATCATCATCTGTCCTCAAAAGAAGGGTAAGAAGGCCTTCTGTGCCAACTTTTAAATACCTGCTGGAAAGTTTTCTGTCGTGCCAGACCTGTGCAGGCAGTTTAGAGTTGAGTTCATCCTCCCAAAATGATTTTTCACTTTTAAATTGGTTTTTCAACTTTTTACACTTTGTAAACCACTTGGATACAACTTATGACTTAGCAGATAAATATTTTTTTTATAAACAAACAAACAAAGTAAAATTTTAGATGACTTACAGTTAAAATGTTCCTATTTCAGCTCACTTCGATGGTGCACCTAAAATTAATTTCACCACTTTTTTGGACCACAGTTGTACAGTTTGCTTTCTCCAAAAGATCTTAGATATATGCATGGAATATTTTCAAAAGCTTCTTCTTTTCTTTTTCTTTTTGCAAATGCAACCCCACCCCCACCACTATGCAATATTCTTGAGTGAAATTTGGGTGATTTGCAGGACTGCCTGCTAATAGGTTACAGCTGCAAAGGAAAACCCAGAATTTCCAGTGTGGGTGTCTTTTGCACAGTCACTCCCTATTGTGCATGTCGTACTCTCAGCAAGGTCTCTCTAGTCTGACGTCAATGGGAGCTCTTCCCAGAATGAGTGCATAACATTCAGCAGGGGCCCATGCTGTGGATGCAACACCTGCAGTGTGGGAACAAAGCATATTCTCTGACCTCCCTCTCTCAAAGGCCAACTTACGTTAGCCTTCAGATTTGGCCAGCAAACAGATGTATGCTAATTCTGCAAACAGAAACACTGCTCATAATAAAGATGCGCTCCAGAAAGTTCAACAGACAGTGCAGAATGGTGTGGGTCAGATTCTACCCCATTTCAATAGTGCAAGGACTCTTGCTAGCACAACAGAGTTCTCCCCCTCCCCATCTCCACCAAATTTGCTCAGGGTCTTTGTCAGGATAACCGTCAGAGCAGTGCATGGGGGGGGGGGAGAAGGGAGGGGAGATTGTTCTGCAGGGCAAGCAGAGGTGCTTGAACTGACCGAACAATTTGCTTAATGCTACAATGAATATGAATTAGGGATGAAAGTTCAGGGGTAGAGCACATGCTTTGTATGCAGAATGTCTTGGGTTTAACCCCCAGATTCTCCGGTTAAAAGGATCAGCTAGCATGTGATGGGACAAACCCTGGAAAATAGGCAAGAATGGACAAACAACCTGGTCTGTCATAAGGCCGCTTCCTATGTTCCTGTATAGTATAGTTCTATGCAGGTTTTCATTTTACATGCATTGTAATGAAGCGGCACATACCTCAAATGCTCTTGAAGGTCTTTCACAGCTACCTTTGCAAAGAACCACCTGGAATAGTTTTGTAGGGAACAGACTGTAGCTGCAGCTGGTCTGATTAAGGGACTGTGCAGAACTGCACTGTTCAAGAATACAAGAGAAAGAAGTATGACTCATGGGCAAACCTGTCTCCCTGCTTCTTATGTTATCCACTCTGTGTGGATGGTGTGGAATCAATGGCTTGCACTCAGGGTAAGCAGTTGTAAAGGAGGACAATTTTTCCCCCACCTTTAAAGAGTCCTGTGGGAGATGGGATTGTTGACAGTAGTGAAAAAACTAGTCCCTGTTGAAATGGCTTCTTCTATACAACACAAATTTGTCTTGACTTAATTCGGAATTGGATTTTCATTTACTAACTGTCCTGCAGAATATGGAGAAAAGCTCATTTGTTCCTGAGAAACTCTCCCAGAGTATGATGTTGGCACATGCATGCTGCATGCATGCACATTTAATTATTTAAAATAATTTCTAGACAGCTTACAAATTCTGAAGACGTTTCTAATAGTCTGGAACAGGATTCTAGACTAGATGGGCCATTGGCCTCACCCAGCAAACTCTTCTTTTCATGCAAGTCTAAAAAACAGAGGGGGCCAACTCCCAAGAGACTTACAGAATTAAAAACTGGCAGTGATCTACCCCCATTTTGGGGGGGGTTCAGGTCAAAGTTGTGTAGCTTTTTTATGGAGGAGCCCCTTTTTTAAGGGTTTGGGGGGAAATTGCTGGGGAAACAAACAGCCTCACTGAGTAAACTCTGTCTTCTGTTCTGCAGATCGTGCCGCAATGGAGGATGGGGCAAGGGGGCGGGGGCGGGTTTGATTTTACCAACGCTAAGGAAAGGGACCCAGCGATCGACCGCGATCTACCAAAACCCAGGAATCTATCAGTAGATCACAATCAACCTGTTGGACATCCCTGGTCTAAAACATACATTAAAACAATATATAGCCACAAATATCCACAATATCAAATTACTGAGAATTAATGATCTATAAACTAAGCAAGCATCCAAAACACACTACAGTTGATGCCTCCCAATTAACCAGGTGGGGAGAGCATTCCAAAAGTAGGTGCCACCACAGAGAAGGCCCATTTCCACTTTGCTACTAGATGACACTCTCAGGGTCACAGCATGACCAAAACACCCTTTCCTGAAGAGAGCCACTTGTTAATATAAACATCCACACTTTACACAAAACACACATGAAGGTTTTTGATCCAGATTTCAATTTCAATTTTGCAGGAAACGACTGGGAAATTGGCTCACATGGAGATGTTAATCACCAAATGGTCGCTTAGTTTGGCAACACAATTTGGCCACACAGCTGTCTATGAGAGTTTCACCAAAGGTTAAAGAGTTAACACTAACGAATATATATATGTGCGCAACTGCCTTTGTATTTTGCATAGATTCACAGTGATCATCAAGATTAAGGGGCAAAAGCAAGGACGTTTGTGCATATATTTGCAAAGCAGCCTGGTAAAATAATAACTACTCGGGCAAATTATGCTTGACCTGTGACACAGCTGAGCGTGACCAGCTGGACAAATTCATATTACAGATGCAGTGATTGTGAACAAACTTTGGCATGATCACCTGACAGATACAACTGGGCAGTAGACCAAGCACACAAAACAACACTCCATACCACTAATGCCCTACCCTTGACTTCTGGTTTTCATTTTTACCACTCCCTGGGAATAATTCATGTGGCTGGGTTGAGATTCAAAAAGCCTTCCTCAAAAGAGCAATCAGGAGCCAGGCCAATGGAAGTGTTGCATACAGTCCTCCCACCCCCACTGTTGTGATAAATCTTAAGCCTTGTGAGTCAATGCAAGAGAGAGAGATGTGTTCTGTATGGAGATGAAATTGCCAGCAAAACATTCTTGCTTAATCCAAATGTGTCATGTCTTGACATAATTAGACAATTTAATCTTGGTGTCAGATTGCAAAACTGGCACAAGAGCAATAGGGCATATCTTTAATTTTTAAACAAACTCTGTGGGGTTTCCTTGAAGCTCTGTAAACACCATAAATTGGCTCATCTATCAAGAGCCATGTTCCCAGTGTCTTACACAAGCCTCCTACCAGAACAGCTGTATAAATCTCTACCGATCCAACATTCCTATTCCTATTGAGGTCCCTGGAGAGAAACTGTTGTCGTCTTTGTTTTCTGTCAATTATTTGATAACTTTGCATGCTCACCGGAAGGGCATAGACATGACAACTGATAGCTGTAGACAAGGATGCTTCCAGGGAAGATGAAGAGACTATGACATGCGCTGGCAATGTGAAAAGAAGCTAATGCTCCACAGAGAAGCAGTGATGAATACTTCAGTCTCTGCCATCTCTTACCTCATAACCCATTAGGGAACAAAAAGGGTACAGCCATTGATTCTTGTTTCAGTTCAAGGTTTTTTTTTTGTTAGGTGTTGTTTCCTAAGCAGCAGCAACAGCAGCAGCAACAGCAGCAGCATGTCCTGTTTTGCCTCTTGAGGAGAAATGGGAAGTGCCACTGGTGAAGAAATCGACACTGGTTTCCAGTGAGATCACACCAATTTCCAGTGAGATCTCACTGATATTTCGTGAGATCATCGTACCCCACAATATCCCATGAGATTTTGGCAAGAACTTGCTGGAAATCAGCACCAATGCTGCACTGCTTCTCTGCTAGTGGATGCAACAGGGCAGGTAGGGCACTCACAGGAGTACCGTCTCAAGGGTTTTCACCGCCTGAGGTGGCAGCTTCACTCTACCTCATGGGTGAGCCGGGCCTGTTCCTACAGATCTTTCCACTCCAGCAAGGCTGGTGTTAAGGCAACTGTTGGGCACCTGCTGAAGGTCACAGTCCCACAGTGGGCACACCCCCAAAGGCCGCTGCCTCTGCTTGCTCTTGTTGTTGCTGCCTGTTCATCACCTGCTCACTTTCTGAAGAGGCACACAGTGACAAGGGTGAGAAGGTGGAGTAGCGCTCCTCACTTGAAAAAGGTTTTTAAGCAGACATCAAAAAGAAAATGTTTCAGTGGTCATGCTGCTGTGGCTGCTACTCTTCCCACTCAACCCCTTGCTTCACCATGACTAGATGTGGTCTCCCATCCAGAAATGGGAAAGAATGAGTGAAAATATAAAGGAATCAATAACTGACAGCACTAAGAAGAAATAAACGAAAGAGGCTCAATAAATGGTGAGGCATTACTATGGAGAATAGCATTGCTGCTGTTTGGAACTATTATTATTGTTTTAAAAAACCATTCCACAAGTGCTTCTGAAATTGGAATTGCCTCCATTTTAACTGAACATTTTCAGTCTTCTCCCCTTACATGTGTAGTTCTGTGGAAAGGCCTGGTGCAATTTAACTGCTTCTGAAATGATAACTCTGCTTATGAAACACTACCTCTTTGGTCTTCTCCTTTGCCATCTGTTTTCTTTCTTAGCTTGCTCCATGCCTGCCAGCTTTTGCGATTTTGTTAGGAGCCTTCAGCATGTAGGTTTCTTTCCCTTTCTCAGCTGAAATCCCCAGAGTCTCATATTTTCTCTGGAAGTGTGCCTTTTCAGCCCTTAAGTTTGAAAACACAAGTGGCAGCAGTCTATACCTCTGAACACCCAAAAGCAAATATAATGACCCTTATTCACAGAAAGTTAGTTCTGGTGGTCCCACTGAAGTTGGTGGGACTTAACTGTTTTTTTCCTCTGGATCGGGGACAAGGTACTGTAAAACACAATTTTTCTTACCCAACCCCCCTCAGATGTTTTAAAGATCATCACCACTATCATCAGATAATTGCTTTACCCACCCTTCAGTATGAAGGGCTGATCCACGCTTTACATTTTGAACTCATGTATGACCAACATCCAAGTTCAAGTGGCAAAAATAGCAACAACACCCTACAATGTGGTACTATGAATTGTGAATGGCACATGAGTATTTAAATGTCCGTTTACTAATGCACTCAACACTAATGGCTTTGGCCCAGAGCAAAGGACTGGGCTAAAATTCTGTGCTTCTTGCATGGAAAACACAGCCATTTAAATATGTGTGTGCCATTCACAAATGATGCAACTGGATGTGGTTTCTTTTGCCATTTGAACTTGGGCATTTTTGTACTTGAGTTCAAAACAGAAATGCTCCAGCAAGCTTCATCACTTCCAGATCACCTGTCTACTGACTATTTTTCAAGTTTCGTTTGCACAAAGTTTTCAGGAAGGATATGCAAAGTTGGCTACTTTTTGAGCACTTGTTCTGATTTTTTTCACATTACATTGAGCAATTGTTATCTCACACTTTCCACTGTTTTCCACTCACTTTCCTGATTGGGAAAAGCCTGAATTTTGGAGGAAGTTGGTTCGTTGTGCAAGACAACCAAATCCACTTCAACTGTGCAATCTGAATTCCTGGTTTGTGATTGAATACTATCTACAGAAAAGCAAAAGCCTGGACATGCCCTTAGTTGCAAACATTAACTCCAACAAAACTTAGGTGCCATTTACGAGTTGCAATAGTGCTGTGGTCACTGCTTTATCACAAGTTCATTCCATGGGTACCTGCTGTAAAATTTAAACACTGGCAACCAGATTTTGTGTTTATGTGCGTGCCAGTTCTGAGAGCCTTTCCCACCACAGTACTAAAGAGCTTTAGAAGTTATAGCAGATTTATGGGCTGATACTATGAAAACATAGCTCCCACAGCGAAAATTTGATGAGCAGAGCTAAAACCAAGGAGATTTAAGTGAAGTCTTCTGTTGATTTAAAGGCACCTAACTTATTCTGGATTAAATCCTGTGTAGGTGAAATATTATTCAACAGTCCATTTAAATATGGATTTTCAAACTTGAGAAACATGCCAAAGTTGATTTTGGACAAAATAAAGTTTACCTGTTTGTTGCCCAGTGGTCACAGGTATTACTTTGTATGGCGTTCTGCAAGAGACAAAAGGGAAGTTAAAGCATGCATTTTCAAATGATGCAAGCGTCATGAAACATGGGAAGAAGGGCTGCTTGTAGAACTGCTTATGCTCGAAATTTAATTAGGGAAAAGAACATACATTTCGCAAAGACCTTCCCGCTTGAGTGTCACAGGCTCTTGGCTGTGTTCAAGCAGTGTCGACAACACATGCAGCCACACAAACATGAATTGATCACTGCAGCACATTCCCTATTTGAGCACAAGGAATAGACTGGGAAGAAAATGGTGAATAAAACTCGCAGCATAAGCAACTGCAGTGTGGCAGGGGGCGGGAGGGGGGAAGTAACATGACCAGAGCATATCGTAAGAAGCCTGGGAAAATTATGAAGAGCTTTGGGAAAAGAAGAGCCTTGGGCTATGCATTAATGAGTACACACCTCCAAAAGTGTCTGTGTGCAGAATAATGTTTTGGTTTGCTTCTCTTAGTAGAAGGAGGATTAGGAAATGTGAGTCTCCAGAGGAAACTGAGTGGGATGGAAAAAAGCATTTTCACATTAACTGGTTGTTTTTTTTGCAGCATTTTGTTCCACAGATATATGCTCTAATAATCCAGTCTAATCTAACCACATATGCTGTAATCATGCATATAATTTTAAGGGGAAAAATAAATAAAGGATCCTGTATTAGTTTTAGGTCACTTATAGATAAATTGTTAACAACAAATGAGCATTTGTCCTGATTTGGTTGCACTTTGTGGGGAGGTGAGATGGTATTGGCACTTGGTTGAGCATTCATTTTGATTTGTTAGCAGTGAGGTTACACAGCGTGGTATCAAGCAATTTTTATCCCACATTTTCCAGTGTATTTCCAGTGTAATCACTTTCCTTACTGCATGTGACTGTTGCTATTTTGGGACGAGATTCGATCTGGGGAAAAACTCTTAGTAAATGTTTGCTGTCTTCCATTGCATTCTCTGTGCCTTACATACAAAAATAAAATAAAATACAACTGATAAGTAATAGCATTATTCTTCTGGACTTGTTTTGTTTATAGGAAAACATACATACCTTTCTGAGTTTGCTGGCATGGTAGGATCAATGGACACCATGCAGTCATCTACTGTGAAAAGTGAAATGGTTGTATTCCTGGAAGACAATGTTTAAAGCTATGTTTATTTAACCAGTCTCTTGTGTCACCTCGTCCACTTAATTGCAAGTTACTATCTTTGTTTTGACAAATCAAGCAAATGTTGCAACCTGGGAGAAAGAAAGAAAATGGCTAAGATTATTTAAGAGAAGAACAAAAACTAGTTTGGGAGTGCCCAAGTAAAGCTACGCCCTACAGGCCTCATCTACATAAACAAGAACCCTGACCATTCAAGAGTTCTTGATTGTGTGGAAGAGGCATATGCATGTACAGGCAGTCCCTCATTTAAGCACATTCAATATGTGCAACAAACCTGGAAGTGACCCAGAAATGTCATAAAGACATCACTGAAATGTCACTAAAAGGGGGCTGGGGCAGAATGGGCTTTTTTAATGGGTTTCAATCATACGCGATTTCACCAAAGTGTGCGGTGCCTCGGAATGCAACCCCTGCATAAACTGGGGGCTACCTGTACACCTAGATGCATATAGCCTGCCTTCTGCACTAGCAATGAATGCATGGCTGCTGGGAGTGTGGCTACTCCACAAGCGGCACATGGCTTGTGAATGTGCCCCTATTATCACTTCCTGCAGTTGTTGACTGTATCACGGTTCATCTGTATGCTTCTAGTGACATGGATGGAAATGAGAAGGTAGAATTAATATGTAGTGAGCAAATATATATATCCAATGAGATAGTCTGGTTCATTACATGGAGCATTCCTGCTGTAAAATTCTGAAACGGGCATGTGCTGTCTCTTTGATACTTGTCATAAACAGTAATACCTTTTGCATTGTTTTGTTAATCTGAGCTCTCTCTCTCTCTTATGATAAAGGAAGTGGTGAAAGAGGAAATGCAGGTGACTCATATCTTTTTTCACATTTCCCTGTAATGTGCAATGAGTAAGTTTGAAGCTTTTCCTTTCCTTGCTTCCTATAACAGGCAGAAGAGGTCTTCTCAGAGGGATAGGCAACTAAGGGTTAAAGTGGTCTCGGGTCACCCCAGCTGGCCTCGAAGAGAGCTCCAATCCTGACCCTCACTTATTATGAAACTTAGCTGCTTTCTCCTATGCACATTCCTATTGGTAATAAACAAGGACAAAGGTTTCTTCAGCTTCTTTCAGTTTCACTGCCTCTGCATTGGCTGTTCATGTGTAAGCCTGCTTCTAAGAGGCAAAACTTCATTTCTTATAAAAAATCTATACCACCAAGGTCAGACATTACTGCATTTGTTTTAGTATGGATAATTTCCCAGTCCCTGCTAGCACCTTTTCTAGCACATTCCAGAATGCTTCATCACGATGCATTTATTTACAAAATGCCAAAGGTATGTCTGACATTGCAGGTGAGCCCTGATCCCTGTCTGACATGTGAATACAAGAGAAGGAAGCAGAAAAATGAAAGGTGGCTCCTTGAGATTATTTGCTTCTCTATTTTCACACGGCATGAGTTTCCTTACATCAGACTCTCAGTGTTTTGCCACTTGGATCTCTACGGGGTTTAATGTTCTGGATAGAGAGATACTGTGATCTGGAACAGATTCCACTTGCCCTATATAGTGGCTTTCATGTAGGGAGGGTGTTGTGGGAAGCTAGTCAGATCTCTTTCACATTTAAAACAACAGATTGAGCATCTGTGCATTTGGGAATTGATGGCATTATGACTATTTTCTCTGGCACTTGCAGGGTCTCCAGAGAGGAGTGTATTTGAGCATATGCTGAGCATCTTTCTCTTGCTACATCCAGCCCATGCATATCTAGGCCAGGGGGACCTGTTTTCTGGGTCAAATATTGCTCACAATAGCCAAGCAGGTTAATCCTGGCATCTCTGAGTTGACGAACTGAAATAAAGCATTGAATCCATGTTTGTGAGAAAAATGAATTTCTTCCTGAAAGGCCTAGATGGCTAACTAAAACCTCTAAGGCAACATAGCACAGTTTGGTGATGTGCTTTGACCTACATTGATGGAAGCAGAGAGCAGGCACACACAGCAGCAACAGTGAGGAACGTTGACTTGATTGCACTGCAGACTTGCAAAGCTTTATACTAGGCTCTACTTATTAATGCAAGGGCAATTTATGAATGGTTAACATGGGTGACTATGAACAGCACATGTCTTAAGACAGGGCCGGCTGTACCATGAGGCAGAGCAAGACAGCTAATTCTGAGAGGTGGAAAGTGGCTAGAAAGGTGTGTCACGTTGTCTGCCCTGCAGCCCTAGTATGGCCAGTGCACCAATGAAGCGATCTGAGGTGACCTGCCTCAGGCGGCATGCTTCACAGGGGGTGGTAGATCCCAATCTGGCCTCGCCGGCAACTTGATTCAGCTGAAAGCCAATGCCAGGGGAAGCAACAGCAACGCCTCATGGAACAGTCCCTTTTCGCCATGTCTCGGACACTCGCCAAAAAGCAGACATTCCTGCAGAGTGGCTGCACTGCCTTTCCTCCTTCCTCAGCGGTGGTACATCTTACCTCAGGCACCAAAAGTTCTCTGGCCAGCCCTACCTTAAGAACATTAGAAGAGCACTGATAATGTAGTCACCTGCTTGATTCTGTAACAACATTATTAGTCATTTAGAAAACCGTACGTTACTTATTAACATTTAACATAATGTTTATCAATGAGTCTTTAAGATAAAGTATGACGCATTTCTAACTGGATGATCCAACCCTCAAAAGCTTCCATCAGTGCAAGTTCTGTTGAAATGAACAGTAGCAGATGGCGTGGAAGAGGCTGAATTGCTCACCCTCCAGCTTTTTCGCTGCTCCACACCAGGGTGGAAATAGGGAGGAATGGGATGGTTCTGTCAACCTTGTCACCTCCTTGTCATCCCCAGCTCTTGGTAACCAGCAGTAATTCAGCTGGGGAGTAAGCAGTGCAGCCCTACTGTGCCATCTGCTATTGCTTGTGCCACTCTAAATACAGGGATGTAAGCCACATAAGCCAGCATTGCTGTCCAAACAGAATGATGATTATCAAATAAGGGAGGCTTACAATTTGGACAAAAAAATTGGCTTCCAGGTGGAAAAATCAAAATTGGAAACAGAACTGTTAGATCCCAAAACTAAGATACTTTCAAGAATGTATAACTTGCTGTTGAAATGGAATACTCAGGATGAAACGGTTACATCTGCTATGATTAAATGGGCACAAGATGTTGGACATAACATTATGTTTGCTGACTGGGAACAGTTGTGGACCACAGGTATGAAATTTACGGCATGTAATGCCTTAAGAGAGAATATTATGAAAATGATATACAGGTGTTACATGACACCAGTCAAGCTTGCAAAAATCTATCATTTGCCCGATAATAAATGTTGGAAATGTAAAGAAAATGAAGGTACATTCTTTCACCTTTGGTGGACGTGCCCAAGGATTAAGGCTTTCTGGGAGATGATATATAATGAAATGAAAAAGGTATTTAAATATACCTTCCTGAAGAAACCAGAGGCCTTTCTCCTGGGCATGGTCAGCCAATTGGTGCCAAAGAAGGATAGAACTTTCTTTATGTATGCTACAACAGCAGCAAGAATACTCATCGCAAAGTATTGGAAGACACAAAATTTACCCACCCTGGAAGAATGGCAGATGAAAGTGATAGACTATATGGAACTGGCGGAAATGACTGGCAGAATCCGAGACCAGGGAGAAGAGTCGGTGGAAGAAGATTGGAAGAAATTTAAAGACTATTTGCAGAAACATTGTAAAATTAATGAATGTTAAAATGATGTTGGATTGAAATCAAGCAGCCTTAGCAACAAGGTTAATAAGAATATGTAAAAATGGATTGATAACGGATGAAAATATAAAGTTATAATATGTTGAGATATAGAATTAATATAAAAAGAAAGAGGGTAAGGATTTGCTGAATTAACCATGTGAACGGGAATACAAAAAAGGGAGGTGTGAGGAGGTCGGGGAAATAAGTAAACGAAATTTAAGATATGAAAAGATTGATTTGTTTTTAACTATTTTCTATTTATTTTTTTGTACTTTGTATCTTTTTTCTATGTATTTTTGTACTTTTTGTATTTTTCCTTTCTTTTTTTTCTTTTTTATTCTGTAACTTTCTTCTTTTTGTAAAACCTTAATAAAAATCTTTTTTTTAAAAAAAAAACAGAATGATGGTGGCACAGGCCAGATCACCAACCCTATGGGAGTTTTCCACATCTAAAGGAAGTCTATGGCAGACTCCTGTTGATGTCAGTAGTGATGGATGGCACTGTATTCCACTTCTGTGCACGTTGTTGAGAAGATGGAGAGATGTTTGAGAGCCAACAGAAGTAAGAGAACTATGTGATGGTGCTATGTCCTTGATATCCAAAATAATGTCCAGGCTTAGTTCTCATTTCAGAAGATGAAAATGATGTTCCTGCTCTCAGAGAGGGAATTTTTTTGCCTTGCCCCTTCTTTTGTGCTTGAGAGATAGATTTAAATTTATTTACTTATTTCACAACTTTTATATAACACTTGATTGTAATAAAATCTCAATGTTGGTTTCTCTCAAGGGGAGTAGGCAGACACATGAGCAGGAACAAGACGGGCCAGACAGGGCCAGCACAGCCATTAGGTGGGTTGCGGCCACTGCCTCAGATGGTGGAAGCCCACAAGGTGTCACCCATTTGCCCCACCTTCTCTGCCACCGGTGGTGAAGCGGCACTGAAAACATGTGAGATCTTGTGGAATGTGAGAGATCGTGCATGTTTTTAGTGAGATCTCATGAGAAATTAGCACCATCTCACCCAAAATCAGCGCTTATGCCACTGCCACTTCTCCACCAGTGGTGGAGCAGGCAGGGATGAATGAACTGGAGGAACCTGTAACAGCCGGGAGACGAGAGTTACGAGGCAGGAGAAGCTGCAGGATTGGATAGTGAAGAAGAAGAAGAAGAAGAAGAAGAAGAAGAAGAAGAAGAAGAAAGAGAGAGAGAGAGAGAGAGAGAGAGAGAGAGAGAGAGAGAGAGAGAGAGAGAGAGAGATCAGGCTGGCATAGAGTCAAGGACTTCCACATCTCCTCTTCCTGCCCCCACCTCTTCTGCTCCACTTTTTGTTGTTTTTAGATGCTTGAGTATTATTGATGATAACTTGTAGGCTTTTTTTGTTGGTTATTGAGGAGCAGAAAAGCAGCATATAAATGTGGCATTGTTCTAATTTTAAAGTTATTCCAAACCATGATACCAGAAGCTCAGATAGAATGCATATTACTGAACACGAAAGTTACAAACATGTCTAAGATCCAGAGTCAAGAGTTGCTTCCAGGATGTCAGTGTTTTGCGGGAGGGATTGAATCGCATTCTGGAAATGTAGATTTGTGCATAAACACGAATTAAAGCACTCTGGTGCAACAAAGCCACTTAACTCCCCACCCAACTTTTTGTCGTTACAAAAGTGAGAGGGAAATGTACTAAAAAGTGTGGGATAGACAACTGATTAGTAGGAAGACATATAACCTCCATAAAAGCAAATCAGAACAAACGCTCCATAAAGGTCAAACATTGCATAATCTCCATGTAAAGTTTGTGCAGGCAAACAGGGTGAATGCTCAGTTAACAGGTCATCTGGAGGAGCTCAAGGGAGCTATAAAAGGCAGGAAGGGCTCCTTTGAAAAGCATCCATAATAGCACCCAAGTGGTGGAGCTGTCACTCCCGTCAGGTGCATTTGACTCCTTACCTCCTTTCCTTTCAATCATGCAGTAAAGGTGCTTCTGTTTTGCTTTTGGTTATTTGAAGTTATTTGTATATTCATTTAACATTTTGTAAGAGGATGGTATACGGGACGCAGGTGGCGCTGTGGTCTAAACCACTGAGCCTAGGGCTTGCCTATCGGAAGGTTGGCGGTTTGAACCCCAGTGACGGTGTGAGCTCCCATTGCTCGGTCCCTTCTCCTGACAACCTAGCAGTTCGAAAGCACATCAAAGTGCAAGTAAATAAATAGGTACCGCTTCAGAGGGAAGGTAAACGGCGTTTCCGTGCCCTGCTCTGGTTTCACCAGAAGCGGCTTAGTCATGCTGGCCACATGACCCAGAAAAACTGTCTGCGGACAAATGTCAGCTCCCTCGGCCAGTAAAGCAAGATGAGCACTGCAACCCCAGTCGTTCGTGACTGGACTTAACTTTACCTTTAAGAGAATGGTATAAAAATGTTTTTATATAAATATAAATAAATGAATGTATTGGATTGCTGTATATTATATACTTGACTGTTTTATTCTGTTTTATCTTTCATGTTTGTGCTTGTAGACAATAGCAAGACACTTAAATTTAATGACAAATTTGATGTTTTTATCATATTTTCAGCATTTAGATGAGCTTCTCTTCCTGCTTTCTGACATCATGCTATTATCCCAATGGACATTTGCTCAGAGCTCTATCAGCACTTTGGTCTCCTTGGAGTTTTATGCAGGTATGTTGTTCTACTCAATTAGTTTTTATGTTGTGCTATTTGTAGTTGTTACTTAGATGCTTTTTGCTTGTGGGTACCATTTTTGAGACCAAAAGGAGACGAATACAGTGTTTTCAAATGAAAAAAACAAAGCAAATATATTTACATTATAGTTTCCATGCTGTAATTTCATTGTGAGATTCCTATTTTCTTCATTATTATTAAAAGGCAATAGCTAGCATGATAGCCAACCAATTCACAGTCATAGTAGTCCCCAGAATAGTCATACTCAGTTGGGGTCACTCTAAGCCCTTTGGAAAAGTAACACAAGTAGCATTCATAAAAAATAGAACTGCACTGGAAAAATATTTACCTTGGTAAACCAGTTGCAATACAGAAGAGTTCCATGATATCTCTTGAGTTACAGTATTTACTGAAGGCCACCTTCCAAAGGAAATAGAAGCAATTAAGAGAAAATGAAGAAAGAGAACTTCCAAAGGCAATCTTATTCTATACCCTGTAGATAAAGCATTGATTTACCTAACATTTTTTCATTTATTTGATTTTTCATAAGACTGAATATAATATGGTTCCTATTCTTTACTCTTGCAAGCCTTTTAAGTTCTTTTATATGGTTATGTCTGAGAGGAGAAGAAGTAAATATAGGGCAGTTTGATAATCCAAGCCAAACTTTAGAAATAACATTAATAGGAGAGTAAAGTTGTTTAAATTGTATCTGAGCCCCACCAACTTGAATTGCATAATTTGCATGTGCACACACACACATTCACAGGTTGGACACAGTAAACTGCTAGAGGACACAGAAACAATCTGTAATTTTTGCAAGTTGGTTTTATCTATGCAATAAATAAACAAAATCATTTTATTTCATATAGGCTCACAAAAAAGCACCAGTGACAGACATGGCAGTGTTTTTGTGATACAGATTAGCACCACCAGAGATATCAGGCCACTAACTCAGTCCTTTTGTTCCCAGAAGATTTGAAGCCTATGTGTAAGTGAAGCCATGCTGAAGAGGGAAATTGCATGAAAGAATGTGAAGGATCAGTCAATCCTGAGGCAGAAGTGTTTAGCCTGAGAGAAGGAGATGGATGGATCAGTCCAATGACCCTTCTATTCCAACATATTGTTCTCATGGTAGCCAACCAGATGCCTAGGAGAAGCCGACAAGCAAGACCTGAGTGGAACAGAGATCTCCCCTCATGTGATTCTCGGGAACTGGCAGTCAGAGGCTTGGTGGAGAAGATCATTGATATAAAACTAGTTAAGCTTCTGAGGTAAAAAAAGTTGAGGGTTGTATGTGCTGCCAAGAAACAGCAGTGATGCTATAGCTGCTATGAAAAGGGAAGTACCTATAGCCTTGAAGGGGGTTAAGCAGTGCTATTTTTCTAGAAAAAAAGTGCCAGAACTCACCATGAACACATCCCTGTTTGTCTTATAATGGCAATGGCATCTACCTGACAGGTGCCAGAACTCATCTGAGATGTGCCGGAACTGAATTCTGGTAAGTTCCCCCTGAAAAAAGCCCTGGGTTTAACATTATAATACTTCTGTACTGGATTGGGCCTCAAAAGTGTGTGGAGCGGGTGGGTGGTGAGGAAGGTGAGTCACTGACAAGTTCAGGAGAGAACATTATAATTAAAAATCGGTTTTTCTGAAGCTATCTACAGACATTTGCTCTGGAGCTTTTGTGACAGTCCAGTCCCCATTTTAGGCAGAATTTGCTATCCAGAGGTACTAAGCAGAGAAGGCTTAAAAATACAAAAACATTTTGCTTCCTTTCTCCTCATGCCTCTCAAAATGTCTTACCATTCTCTGTAATTTCTTCTCTCATTCTTCTTTCACCCTCAATTTGTAACTTATTCCCCCTTCCCCCTAAACAAACCATTCCTCCTCCCAGGTCCTTTTACATTCTTTTCCTTCTCCCATAATAGCTTTCGCCTCTTATCCCCTTTTCTATTCCAAGTTTAATTATTATCAATATCATATTATAATTTAATATTAAACTTTTATCTCATGTTCCAATTTCCTTCAACACCTCCTCTCACCCTTCCCCCTCAGAGGAGAAACACTGGATAAACTTGTTAAGAAGCTAAACGAGAACAATAGCAGTGACATCTTGTGCCTGCCTGAACACATTCCTTTCATTCCCATTAAAACATTTCTGATGTAAAAATAAATAAATAAATAAAAGCTCACACGGGCTTCATTTTTAAAAATCAATTTATTCAGGACAGCCCATCTCTCAGGGGCGCATCTTTCTCAACAGAAGGTGGTTTTTAAAAAGCAAAACCCCATTTTGAACAAATGGGCTGTTCTGGTTGTTACAGAGGCAGGTTTTTGATATTTCCTATCTAGCTACAGTCATAGAAATAAAGAAATGTTTTATTTTTCTTTAAATAACTCAAATACAAATCTTCCTGCAATCATAGCAGAAGGAAACATCCCAGCAGACAGTGGTCTGAGGGACTGACAGAGCAAATGAATAGACAGACCGAATGTTACCAATCTGCTAATGGCTGATGGATGCAATAAATTGGGATCTGATGTTATTGCTGTTGAACTTAGAATGAACTTCTGAAATGTGCTGGGCCACTGAGCCTTGAAATCAATTACCATTGAACAGAATTAATGCAATATAAGTGGGATATGGTAATATAATTGGGAACAAATGAAAGTCAGATAGTTATCCTGGTTAATTAAGACCAAAACTGGAGGACATAATAAACTTAGCATCTGTTTTTCTTTCCCCAAGCATTCAGAGGCGAGAGCTAAGCCAAATCAAGGCATGTAATAAATATATGTGATGCTACACTGCAGTTTAATGAAAGTTCATTTGCCTTATCCTACCCTGGGGTTTTGCAAATGGCCCAGGTAAGCAGCATGATTCATAAAGCAATTGATAAGCATCTCAGGATATGAACTGCAGAATTATTATTATTATTTTTAAATAATAGCAATCTGCTGTAAAGGGGCTGTTATATTCCCAAAAAGGAAGCACCCACCTGGAAAGGTTGCTGTGCTACTTTCAGTACATAGCTGACCCCAAAGAAAAATAAAGTCTTGCAACTTCTTTTCAAAATGAGCATCTACACTGCAGACTGGTCTAGGAAGTGTGAACCACAATCAGAGGTGGACTTGGGTAATTTTTCATAATATGGCGCCCTAAGCACATGAAGTTATCAAGTGACCATTGGGAGGGACACACAACTGGCCCCACCCCCTGCGTCATGCAGCTGGGCTCTCTCCAATCCCCTAGTGTCTGCAATTAAGTGCGGGATCTAATGAGCTGCCCCTACAAGCATAAGTGCTCCATACAAGCAGGGCCCATTAGCACAGTCATCCTTGTCAGATGTCTACAACTCAGTGCATTGGGGCAGGACTAATCCAGATGGACAACACTGGAAGCTGGGCAGGTGACACGGTTCTTCTCCCTGTTCAGTGTAGACCCACTTTATATGTATAGGTCCCAATGCACCATATTTTTCGCACTATAGGATGCACCCGACCATAGGACGCACCTTGTTTTAGAGGAGGAGAACAAAGGGAAAAAATTCTCCCCCTCTCTGCTCAGCGCCCCTTCAGCGAAGTGGCAGGAGAAACGGAGCCCCTTCCATTTCTCCTCCCGCTTCGCTGAAGGGGTACTGTGCAGCTCTCCCTCTCTGCTGAAGCCAGGAGAGTCTTGCTCTCCCGGCTTCAGCAAAAGGAACCCGAAGCCTTTGGAGCGCAGCGCGAGGTCCCGCTGTGCTCCAAAGGCTTCAGGTGGCTATCCCTGAAGCCTGGAGAGCGAGAGCAACGCGTAGCCTCCGAAGCGCGGAGGGAGCGCTCCCTCTGCGCTTCGGAGGCTTCACGTTGCTATCGCTGAAGCCAAGGAGCCTGCATTCGCTCCATAGGACGCGCACACATTTCCCCTTAATTTTTGGAGGGGGAAAAGTGCATCCTATAGAGTGAAAATTACGGTAGTTAAAAAGTTGCTCCTTGACCCTTTCAGAAGGGAATCTCAGAAATCCATCCCACTCTACAGCTTCCTCATGTTTCCTACTTAGAAACAGGATACACAGAACAGCTTTGTCATGCAAACAGAAGAGAGACTGGCATGTCCTTTTGCATTCTGGGTTCACACGCAAGTAAGAAACTCTTGCATCTCTGCATCTTACAGCTGCAGACATGAGGGGGCACTTGCATCTGCAGTCTGTGTGTGTTCTTGAAGAAATGCTGCCTACATTCCCCTTTTGCATTCGCCTTTCCCATGGCATTTTTGCAATCTGCCAATTACTCACATAAGGATTTTTTAAATTATCATTTATATACTCATTGCCTCTTTAAGCTTGCAAATAGGCTGGAAATTGGAAGGGAACGTGCTGCACATCTCCAGGCAACTTAAGAGCATTTTACTGGTTTGGAGAGACAATACATTTCAGTTTTTACTGGTTAAGATTATTCATGTGCCCAGCCTTGGAAACATTGCCTCCATTTTCACTGAGCTACATATGCCCTAAATTGTCGTTGCATTCCTTATGTGGTCTCTGATTGTTTAGGATCACTCTAGTCATAAAACTCTAATTAAATGTCACCAAACCCCAAACCTGTTTTGCAGATGGAAAACTGATATTTCCATTTCAAACACTCCAAAACAGTTAATGAAAACTTGTGCTGATTTTGACTGAGATAATACATAATTCTGATCAGAAGTCTAATTCTGAACTTCAACTGAGCCTAGGTCAGGATTTGGACCTGTAACTTCTGTCTGCCCATTTTTAATTTTTAGAAATAGGAACCACTTCTATATTGATAATATATTTTCTGTTTTTCTATCTTTTCTAGAAGAGGGTTTATCTAATTCAAGATATCCAGACTGGAAACTATTGAACAGTATGCCTCTAATAGGTGCTTGACAAGATGAGATGAGCATCATTATCATCACATCCTGCTTCCAAACATTTTTGAGGCATCTGCAGCTACTTGAAGTTGTGATGTTGAGCTACAACAAGTGTTGACCTGAACTACTTCAGCAATTCTATCACTAGCCAACATGCTACAGTGCAGATAAGTTGGCCCAAAACTGTGTTGAAAAATAATTATTTTGAACTAACATTTTGTCCTTTGCTCATCTCCCCCAGCTACCTCCAGCTGCATTCAATATTTACCATAGCCTTTTGAAATAGCCATGCTGCTATCACTTGTTATTCCTTGAAAACATCAAATACCTAAAGCATCACATTGTTTAATTCAGTTTTAATCACACCAAAAATATGCCTTTGAAGCAGGGCTGGCTCAATGCACCGGAGGCAAACCACAAAATGACACACACACACCGCCGCCCACCAGGGAAGAATCTACATCAGAAACAGAGGGAAGATCTACATCAGAAACAGAGGCAGAATGAAGATCAACATTGGCGGATCAAATCAGCCTTACTTGATGGCTGAACTGGGAATCAAAGACCATAGCAAGAGGAAAGGGGGCTTCTTTTAATCACGATAGGTGGGTGCAGAACCCCGGAGGCCAGCCCTCACCATCTCCTCCCTAGGGATGGGAGGAGACTAATGGCACCTCCTATTTGCTGAGAGGATGCTGTGGAGGTGGGATGGGGGGAGGCTGCTGAAGAGGCAGCAGATCTGGCCTCCTAGGAACGCATGGTGGCAGCAGGCAATACTTTCTTTGGAGGGGATCTGCAGCCCCTGGGGATTCTGCCACCTGAGGCAGTCACCTCACCTTGCCTCATTGGCAGGCCAGCCCTGCTTTGAAAGAATGCTGCTAGCCTTTTAGAGCCTATTTAAACTCAGTTTATATTTTTTATAGTCAAGTGGTATTTATGAAATAAATAAATTTAGGAATGTATTTATATACTGCTATATCATAAAAAAGTACACGGGTGGTGCTGTGGGTTAAACCACTGTGCCACTTGGGCTTGCCTATTGGAAGGCTGGCGGTTCAAATCCCTGCGACGGGATGAGCTCCCGTTGTTCAGTCCCAGCTCCTGCCAACCTAGCAGTTCAAAAGCACGAAGTGCAAGTAGATAAATAGGTACCACTCCGGTGGGAAGGTAAGCGGCATTTCTGTGCGCTGCTCTGGCTTCGCCAGAAGCAGCTTAGTCATGCTGGCCACATGACCCGGAAACACTGTTTGCGGAAGCAGACAAGCGCTGGCTCCCTTTGCCTTTAAAGCTAGATGAGCGCCGCAACCCCAGAGTCATTCGCGACTGGACTTAATAATAATAATAAATTTTATTTATATCCCGCCCTCCCCAGCCGAAGCCAGGCTCAGGGCGGCTAACAACAATAAAACAGTACAAAAGTACAACACAAACAACACTCTAAAATCATTCATTATAAAATTATAACTGTCAGGGCTACCTTTACCTTTACCTTTATATCATAAAAAATACCAAAGTGGTTTATAAGAAGAATAGGCATATACAATAAAAAAACACATCAGAATTTAAAAACAGAGGCCACTAACTAACTACCGTAACTGTTTCGGAAATATTTTTTCTTAATTGACGGCATAAGCATAATAGTTTTCAGCAGGCTCTTAAAGGTTAAAACAAAAGGCGCCTGCTGAATGGTACCATAGACCCTTTTGCTCTCCCTCTTTGGATAATCACTTAATGAATGCATGTCTGCATTTCTAATTCCACTCCTGGTATTTACATTCTCTTTTGACAAGTGGCTATTGAGGACTATTTAGCCCACTATTCTCCTGCCTTCCCACCAGTCTTGCTTACTTACTGGTATTTGTAATGTACCTATTTTGCCCTTCTAATGGCAGAAGGAAGGCAACTCCTCTGCTTATTTGCTTCTAGAGGTTACTATGTTGACCTGCTTTTTTTCTTTTTTAACATCTTATCATGCAGGCTTTCTTCTCTGCCATCTAACCCATACTCCCCTATTTTGGGGGCAGGGGGGAATATTTTTCTCACGCTTTGCACCCCACATTGATAGGAGGTAGATACAATTTGTCTGGTCAACTCTCAAAGATGGATCACTGAAGAGTCAGTCAATACACCCAGTTACATTCTCATCTTCCACTGTTGGTTCCCAAAAATCTACTTCTTAAATACCTATCCAGAGTTCCCAACACCCCCATTTATTGTTTTTTTAAATGAAGGCTAGCAGTGGGGCCAATAAGCAGGGCCTTCTGATGGAAAAGGGGAACACCCTACTCCTATTAGAATGTCACATTCCCTTTGTAAATACCATATGTAATTTAACAACACCATTTTAATTGGTCCGTGAGTAATGCCAACAGTGCCCTTCAGCTCTCTATATTGGACAAACAGGCCAAACCCTATGCCAAAGGATAAAGACATAAATCTGATATCAGGAATCACAAGACAAAGAAACCAGTAGGAGAACACTTCAATCTCTCAGGACATTCTATACAAGATCTCAAAGTAGCTGTCTTCTTACAAAAGAATGTCAGAAATAGACTGCAAAGAGAAGTTGCTGAATTGCAACTTATTACCAAACTTAAAACCATGGAGAGACCTGGTCTGAATAGAGACATTGGATTCTTATCTCATTATACATGATAAAGCTATTTTTTAGCCATCTCACCCCTCCTTTTCCCAGTAAGACTAATTGCAGTTGTTAACAGTCTACCACACATATCAGCCAATTACCCATTCCCACCACCCTTCTTAGTAATACCCCTCCCCACCCTCTCACTATATATAAGGGTCTGGTGACTTCTGTTTCAGTGTATCTGAAGAAGTGTGCATGCACACAAAAGCTCATACCAATAACTAACTTAGTTGGTCTCTAAGGTGCTACTGGAAGGAATTTTTTATTTTATTTTATTTTATTTTTTGTTTCCTCTAATTGGATCCATGCATTCATAGGGGTTTTATATATGGTATTACTCATCTGTAGCCCTCTCACATGCTCCAATGCTCATGTCTTTTGTAATGTATGAAGTGCTGTGATTTGCAGTTTGCAGTGAAAACCTTTCAAATATATGGGACAATGGCACAAGGAGGACTTTGCCTCCCTGTGGGGTCAAGTCGAAGGATAGCTTAGAATTCATTTAATGAGCTCCCACCAGCAACCACATTCTTTGGGAGATGAAAGTTCAAGTTATTTTAATTATATCTTTATGCAGGGAGAAAAATAATCTCCAGCATTACCTCTAACTGAACCCTGACTAAATGAGATAGAATCTGCCTCTCCTGACTTCCCAGATTCTGCCCCCCCCAAGCATCATACAGATAGAATTTCACCACTGATAAATGAAACGGATAACATCTAGACAGCAAGTTCTTGTATTAGAATTTCAGGCAGCTGTCTATCTTCCAAGTCCTTCAATAATATAAGTGCTCTTCAGAGAGTAATCTTGGGATAAAGCCAGATGCTTGTGTGTGTTTTCACTCCAAATTATTATTATTTTCTTTTGTGGGGTGGGGAGACAATTTAGAAAGTGTTGCATGAAGGGTTTTCAAAGTATATGACATTTTGTACCTGGTAGGAGGCATAGAATCAAGATTTTGGAATAAGCCGGCAATAAGTTGTTTTAATGCTCCAGGGTCGTTCTTTTTAATTGAATTCAGATACCTCTCTCTGCTCATGATAAGGAGCTGATAGTCACAGAGAAATCACTATAGATACAAAGACCAAACATTAGAGAGGGATTGACATTTCGCTTTTTGGAAGCCTTGTACATATTAGTCAAAAAGAATGATTAAGAAATTTATATGCATCAACATATATTATACATGCTTAGAATGAAGGATGATCCAAGGGCAAAGGACAAGCAGTACTTCTGCCCTCACATAGACCTGGCTATGGCTTGCAATGGCCAGATAAAATCAAGCTAACCATTCCAGATGCCCTTAGGGGACACTATCACGGTTCCCCTACAGTGGTACCTCGGGTTAAGTACTTAATTCGTTCTGGACTATTTCTGGGTTAGCGGAGTCTGTAACCTGAAGCGTATGTAACCCGAAGTACCACTGTATCATGTTTGTGGGATGCTTAAAATGTATTGATGAGGGCAACTAGGGCCAAATCACATGACCAGCATGCTAATAATTGGCTGCTTGTTTCTAGATCCAAAGATACTTGAGGCAAATGGGCCATCTGAATTGTTTCTCATGAACAGAACCTACAATTTTGCATCTTCTCATCCTGCTTTGGAAGGTTTAAATGAGCATGCAAAATTGCTTCATCTCTCTGTGTATGATCAGAATCTGCCAGATACAGGTACTAATTCAGAGAAAGGCGTGAAAGCATCTCCAGTCCCCAGTGGACATAGATATAGCATGTTGCCTCTGCAGCCCAGCGAAACAGGAAGAAGCACTGTTGGAAAGGGACCAAGGAGCCAGCAACCTTGGCCATACAAGCAGGCATCTGCCATCTGATCTACCTCACCAAATGCCCAGGGCCTCACAGTTCTTTTTTGAGATGCCAGAGGGACCTCAACAAACCACAGAGCACCAAAAAAGTTTTTGCTCCTTTTGACCAGGGCATAGACTGTTTAAGGACTCCTTCCTTACCAAGGAGGGCTGGAGCTTACCGTAATTCAGATACCATGGTCTGTACCAACATACAGGAAATCAGTTCAATTCTGGCACTTGTTGGAGCAAGTTGTCTACTTTGATCCACGGTTCAGCAAATTCTTTATCCTGATAACCTAGATACTCCTCTTAGCTGTCCTTCACCAGATTTCCTGCTACCACCCAGTTGTTGGTTTCTGCTACCTGCTGCTGTCTGCTTATCTTTGCAGTTCCAGCCTACCCTCAGCGGACTTCATTTGGATTCTGTAGGCCTCAAGCAGACAAGCCAAGACACAAACAGCTGAGACAACACATTAGAATGATCGTTGGTGAAACTGAAGCAGGAAAGAGAAAGTTGATACTGGTGGGATATAGTAATGCTGTCAAACACCCTTAGGATCTTTCCAAATTATTTCTTCCCTTCATCTGAGAAATGTGTTATTTGTGGAGAATCCAGACGATATCCCCTAACAGTGAGAAATTGCATTTCCCCTTCAGTCAAAACCATCCTGCCGAGTTGTTTGGGGGAAATGAAATCTCCCTGCTTACTGCAGATATTGTAATTAATAGGGTTTGTGATTATTAATCAAAAGACTTCTGCCCTCTCTTTTGGGCCAAAGGGCCCCCGAAGTGACTCACAAGACACCAGAAGAATAAAGGAAAACTTCATTTAAAAACACCCACAAACTGCAAAGCAGCAATCACACAACACTATAGCACCGCAGGAGTAGTGGTTGTGATTAAACCAAACCAAAAGTAAAAGCAAAAATGCTGTCGATGATATGCTAGCATGTCAACGAAGAATAGGCCAACTGGTCTTCCTGGAAAAAGTGAAAGGTCTGTCCCTGCATCTCCACCAACTGAAACTATGATGGTGATGGGTTGAGGAGAGGGGGGCTTCTTCTGATGACCACAGTGAGCAGGCAGAATCATGTGGGGGAGCGGGGAAGGAGGTGGTTTCCATTTCCTGGGTACCACAGCCACTTACAGCTTTCAAGGTAATTTCCAGCACTTATTGTCCTTGGAAATGGACTGGAAGCCCGTGAAAATCAGAGTGTCATGTTCTGTAGGATGGGCCCTGCTAAAACTCTAGGTGTATTTTGCATCAGCTGAAGTCTCCAACACCTTTTAAGAATGTGGATCACCATGGTTGTGCGAGTGTCCTGTGCTTGGAACCTGTGACATCATAACACCTTATTTGGTATAAACTGCTTGAGAAGTATGCATATGCACTGCATCACTGCCAGGGTTGCTAAAAGTCATTCTTCACCTATTCTCTGCAATTTTAAAAGGCAAGGCATTATTATTAGTATACCTGAAGGAGTGTCTCCACCTCCATCGTTCTGCTCGGACGCTGAGGTCCAGCGCCGAGGGCCTTCTGGCCATTCCCTCACTGCGAGAAGCAAAGCTACAGGGAACCAGGCAGAGGGCCTTTTCAGTAGTGGCGCCCGCCCTGTGGAATGCTCTCCCATCAGATGTCAAAGAGATAAACAACTACCTGACATTTAGAAGATATCTGAAGGCAGCCCTGTTCAGGGAAGTTTTTAATGTGTGACATTTTGATGTATTTTTAGTCTTTGTTGGAAGCCGCCCAGAGTGGCTGGGGAAACCCAGCCAGATGGGCGGGGTACAAATAATAAATTATTATTATTAAATTATTATTATTATTCACTTTTTGTTATTTTTCCACGATCCCTTGCCACTAGCACCCTTGCTATTCCCCCTACTCTAGACCCAGCAGCAAGGCTTTCTCCTGAGTGAGAGCAAAGCTGCCCCCAGCCCATTCTATTACATGGCAAGGGTTCTATAAAACTATAGAAAAGGGCTAGTCTGATGAACAAAGCTATCTCTGGAAAGCCCCCCTGCCCGAGTGGCATAGCTGTAGACCATGGGTAGGCAAACTAAGGCCCGGGGGCTGGATCCAACCCAATCGCCATCTAAATCTGGCCCGCGGACAGTCCGGGAATAAGAGTGTTTTTACATGAGTAGAACATGCCCTTTGATTTAAAATGCATCTCTGGGTTATTTGTGGGGCATAGGACTTTGTTCATCCCCCCCCCAATATAGTTTGGCCCCCCACAAGGTCTGAGGGTAGTGGACCGGCCCCCTGCTGAAAAAGTTTGCTGACCCCTGCTGTAGACTATATTAAGGCAGAATAGAAGAGAAGATGCTTATCCTAAAATTAGTCCTCATGGCTAATTAGATATTCAGAGGAAAGAGGAGAACAATCCATCTGCAATTCCCTCTTTCCATAATGACTTGGAGTATACAGCTAAAAAAATAAGACACTTTGGCTTTTTCAAATCATTGCTTCTTGTAAAGAATTTGGGGTCCCTCTGGCATCTCAGGTAAGGCAGACCATGGACTGTAATTTTGCCCCAGTTAGCTTGCAAATTCAGCTCCTTTGTTAACTTTGACACATTGCTAATGCCACCACAACTAAATCAATATTTGAAGTTATGATAGAAGTTTATTGTTGTGCATGTGCGTGTAAACACACGTGCACATACATGAATATGCATACAAGTCACCTTGAGAGTATTAAAGGACATGAAAAGCAGACCTTATTTTTGGAAAGGAACTCAGTATAATTTTAATGCACTTTCCTCTGCTCTAAACTACTTAAATCACTCAAATGCTTGGATCTGTGTATTTACATTGTGTATTTACATTGTGAACTGCTGGCACAAGAACTGGCGCTGGATTTCCAAACTCCTCTGTAACTTTGCATTCACATCTCTAGTAGAGCACACAGAAACTGTACGAGCAAGTGAGAATACACACAGGCACCCCAAATCTCTGCTATCCTGAAACCGGAAGGCTGCTCTCGGAGTTCTCCTGCCATTTACCATTGTCATTTGCAAAATGAAAGATTGTGAAGAAATGGACTCATTCATATTTCAAGGCTGCTTCACAAAAGAGAGGTGACAGATTTTCAGCTGAATGAGGATGCAATCAAAGCTCACAGCATAGAAAAGGAAAGCAGCAGCAGCAGCTGAGCAGTGATTCCAGTTTAATGCAAATGTGATCCTAGCGACAAAGAAACAATGAGTGAAAAGTACCTTCTGAATTCTTCCCCCGATATCCAAATACACATACTTG
The DNA here is from genome assembly GCF_027172205.1 of Podarcis raffonei. Lineage (NCBI taxonomy): Eukaryota > Metazoa > Chordata > Lepidosauria > Squamata > Lacertidae > Podarcis > Podarcis raffonei. The sequence goes on along the minus strand of NC_070605.1, from coordinate 57,449,235 downwards.
GGCCGGTATGTAGATGAGCTGGATCCCATCTTTTTGAAGACTTGCTACCGTCAAGACTTTTCCTGTAGTTCTGCTAGGTTAACTCTACGGCAGGAATCAGGTCCAACCAAGCCAAGCAGAGCCACTACTGCCGGATGCATTCGTGTCTTTGCTTTACTCCATTCCAGTGTCTCCACCTACAGCAGTCCCTCCTCTTAACATGCATGCATTTCCTTGTGCCTCTCTGCCACCTCCTTTCCGTTTTGTTCATTCCTGTGACTCCAGCAGCAGCCATGGACGGGAGAGAGCCAAGCCCCAGATCCCGTCTCCAAGTGCCCTCTTGATTCCCATAGCAACTCTCTTTGGCTGCAGAAGCCTCTGGGCAATCAGTGTGTGTGATGCTGTACTGCAAAGTAGGCTTTGATTAGCTGCTTTTGACACAGAAGACAAAGCACCACTTAGGATGGGGGAAAATTATCTTCATTTATCCCACAGTTAGCGTCAGTAATTTCCATGCTTAAATTTCAACATCCATCCTTTTAGCAAACCTGTCTAAACATTTTTTTTGAATGTATGACTAGCTCCCAGCTGCATTAGTTGTTGAAATCATAAGGACACAATGTAGCAGGAGCTGGCATTACACTTCCTCCAATTAAAACAGATTCTTGTATGCATACTTCTGTTAAAATAGTTCTGTGTCCTAAAAGAATTCTGCCTACTGGGAGGAAAGGGGGACCTGGGAATTAATGATACAGTGATATCTAAGTGTATTACACTGGGCAACAATTTTTTACTTTTTGAATGTTGTCTAGATTTCTACAACTGATTTAGGGTATTTTTGCACTGCTGAATCAGGAAATGGCATCCGTTTCTCTCCATCAGGTCAGGTTTACTGTAAACTGAATGGTGGGCATTGATAAAGGTAAGTACACGTAAATTGCATGTTGCTTCACCATTTTTCAAACTTCAGGGCTTGAACTTCCGTTTCTTGGAACTCCTGGAATGCTCAGCGACAGGCAGGTCTCTCTTCAGAGTCCAACAGTAGTCAGCCATCATGACTGCGTCCCAGCGACCCTGATACCTGGTCTCCATCTCTTTCATGTCCTGATGGAATCTCTCCCCCTGCTCGTCACTCATTGAACCCAGGTTCTCAGGAAACCGGTCCATATGTGAAAATAGGTAGTGCATCTTGACGCTCATGTTGCAGCCCAGGTTTCTGAAAGCAGTCAGCATGTTGTTGACAAGTTCTGCGTAGTTTCTGGCCTTATTGTTGCCAAGAAAGTTCTTCACTACCAGAACAAATGCCTTCCACGCTTCCAGTTCCACTTCGTTCATTGAGTTTCCAAACTCTGCATCTCTGATGAGCTGACGAATCTGAGGACCGTCAAAGATGCCAACTTTCAACTTCTCCATGGTGAATCCTGGAAAAGCCTGGCACAAGTAAGTGAAGCAGTCACCATCCTTGTCCAGAGCCTTGGTGAACTGCTTGATTAAGCTGAGCTTGATGTGCAGCAGTGGGAAGAGTATTCTGTCTCTGTCCACCAGAGGGTCGTTGATGACGTTCCTTTTTTTGCAAGGCACCAACTCCTCCCGCACAGAAGGCCGGTCCTTCTTCGCGTAATGCTGAGCACGGTCCCTACTGGCAAACTGGTTGTCATTGTGTAGCAGAACACATTTCAGTGATCGCTTGCTGCTGTCAATGAACAGTCTCCAATCTTTGGGTTCATACTGTGGCACTCCAAGCTTGAGCAGAAGCTGCGCAATATCTGCACAGTACACCAAGTCCTTCTCTTCCGAGAAAAAACGGAGGTACTCTTGATGCCTGTTGCAGAAGAAGCTGATGCGAGCACTGTCAGAGAGGAGGTTTTTTCCTTCAATCTGGATACCAACAGTTCCGCAGAGGCCTTTGACAAGCTGAGGTCGCGAACTAGATCATTCAACTCCTTTTGGGAAAATGGATGTGGAGCATCATCTTCAAGAACCACTTCTTCTTCTTCATGTCCTTCAACACTGGAGGCATCTTCGTCACTAATGTCAGGAAGTTCTCCAAAGATAGGCACTGGATTTTTATCACAATGAGCTCCAAGATGACGTGCTGATTGAAGATCAGGATACTTGAGGCTGCTCCAGTTCTTTCTGTTGATCCCAGTCACATCAACAGCGCACCAATTTATGGAAGATTTCGAGGTTTTATGACTTCAAACTGATCCCTTTTCGACATAATCACCCAGAACTATCGGACCTGAATACTTCTTGTCATTAAAATAATCATTTCCAATCAAAACAATTATTCAACATGGCATTTTACCCCCACCATCTTCTAAAATGCTCCACACAAGCGTACATGTGAACAAAAACGTAAAAAAACGACATGTGGCCATAGCTCAAAAACTTGACCTGATTGAGCAAAACCAATGTAATTTTTTGATTCAGCGCATCAGATTCATCCTAAATCAACTGAAAAAACGCAGACAACAAATTTTTTGTTGACCAGTGTTATCTTTAATTTCAAGGTTGGAACAAACAGGATAGAATACTCTGTCTCCCCTTCCATTCCAAATTAATTCCAAATGCCATCTGCTGAATGTCACTAATGATCTAGATTACAGTGACTGCAGGCTGCAAGATGCTCAGCTGTAGGGCAAACTGTAGGCTGGTTTTCTTGGCTTCTACATGAACAAAACAGCACACCCCAGTCAGGCAGGCTTGAAACAAGGGCTTGGGGAATCAGTACATTTACTAACTTGAAGATCTCAAAGTCTAGCTGATGATCCCTATATGCCATACATCTGGAATAGGGCTGCCGTACACCTGGAATTTCCCAGACATAGCCAGTATTCAGCCCTCATAAACAGCGTCCAGGAGGAAATCGCTGGAATGTTTAGGAAAATCTGGACATATGGCAGCCCCGTCAGTAGTGTAGATTTCGATGAATTTCATTAGAAATTGCTGAAAAACTTGATTTTTCTTTTTGAGATTTCACAAAAAATGCTCAACAGCTCAACAACTTTGGCAAAAAACCCAAAAAAAACCAGCCACTACCACTCAACAACTTATTTGTCCAGATGTTCACTTTTTGAAATATAGCAACCCTACTATATAGTTGACAAACCCTATATAGCAGCCGCCTCCAACTAGGCAGCCTCCAGATCTTTGTGGCTGTAACTCGTATGGTTCCTAACCAGTACAGCCATGCTGGCTGTGGCTGATAGGAGTTGTGCAAAACAACTGGAAAACAAGGTTGTAGGATGGCTCCTATTAAACATCTGTTTGATGTTTAAAATATTGATTTCTTAATTTTGGGTTCAAAACATAGGGTCTTATACATGGGGCTGTCTTATACACATAAAAATACAGTAACTGGAAGAGACAGCAGGCTGAAGAAATTAATCCTGAGCCTTCAGAGTAGGTAGCTACTGCACTGAGGGCCTGATCCTGTTAGCCATAAGGGTTGTTTGTCAGAACCATTCATTACTAACAACAACAAACAACCTTGTAACATTCTTCACCCTTGGATTTGTGAACACAAAGTAAATCTTGAGTAGGGAGTGACAACATCTGGAGAAAGATACCTTATGCAATGATTTATTTATTTTTTAAAATAAATTTTTATTGATTTACATCCAAAAAACCAAAAAAAATATTAGTTTCAAATCAAATTTTTCACAACTTATTCCTTTTCAGGACTTCCTTCAGCTTTTCCGCAAATCATCCATAGTTATTATTTAAATTACGCATTTCTTAAATTTATATTGACATTATTTATATCTTTCTTTCTATTCCCTTTAGACAATATTTCTTAATTTTTCACAGTGCTTCTTTAAATCCCTTTAGCGTTATCTGCCCCTCACTTATATGTTCCAGATATTCCACAAATTTCCCCCAGTCCTCGATGAACTTTTGGTCTCTTAAATATCTGATCTTCCCTGTCAATTTGTCCAGCTCCGCATAGTCTAACAGCTTCATTCTCCATTCTTCCACAGTCGGTATTTCCTGTTGTTTCCATTTCTGGGCCAGTAACAGTCTTGCTGCTGTTACTGCATATTGAAAAAATTTGCAGTCCCTTCTTTTTATCTCGTTTCCTAATATTCCTAACAGAAAGACTTCTGGTTTCTTTATAAAAGTATATTTTAAAATCTTCTTCAATTCATTATATATCTTTTCCCAGAAGTCTTTCACTTTCTTACATTCCCACCACATATGATAAAAAGTACCCTCTTTATCTTTACACTTCCAACACTTATTACATGTCTTATACATTTTTGCTAATTTTACGGGTGTCATATACCACCTGTAAAACATTTTCATAACATTTTCTTTTAACGTCATACATGCAGTAAACTTTAAACCTTCCTTCCATAGTTTTTCCCAGTCCTCAAATTGTATGTTATAACCCACATCTCTGGCCCAGTGAATCATTACCGACTTAACTTCTTCATCCTTTAAATTCCATTCTAACAACAACTTGTACATTTTGGATAAAATTTTACCGTCATTATCTATAATTTCAATCTGAAATTTAGAATCCTTGTCCGCATAGCCATGTTCCTTACTGTCTTTCCTAAACATTTCGTTTATTTGGAAATAATGCAACCAGTCATATACATATTCTTTAACCTGCTCATATGGTTTCATTTTCCATTTTCCTCCTTCTTTAAATAGCAGTTGGCTATATGTTGTCCACTTACTTCTCATATTAATTTTCTTTACACTCATGACTTCTAAAGGAGATAACCAGTGTGGCACTCTAGGTTCTAATAGGTTTTTATACCTATCCCATATTTCAATTAAAGGACCTCGGAAGATGTGGTTCTCAAAACCTTTATGGACTTTCTTTTTCTCGTACCATAAATACGCATGCCATCCAAATCTATTGTCAAACCCCTCTAAGTCGAGCAATTCCTTATTTTCTAGTTCAATCTTTCAACCAGCAAAGGCATGATGCCTCATAATACAATTTCAGATCCGGCAGGGCAAAGCCTCCTCTTTCTCTTATATCTGTTAACAACTTAAATTGAATTCTTGGCTTTTTGCCCTGCCAAATATATCTTGAAATCGCTCTTTGCCACTCTTTGAAAATTCTATTCCCCTTAATTATGGGGATAGTCTGAAATAAAAATAACATTTTTGGTAGCACATTCATCTTGATTGTAGATATCCTTCCCCAAAATGACAATTTCATTCTTCCCCACACCTCCAGGTCCTTTCTTATTTCATTCCATACTGGCTTGTAGTTGTTCTTGTATAAATCTATATTTTTGGGAGTTACCCATATTCCTAGGTATTTCACCTTTTTAACCGCCTCTATCTGTGTTTGCTGTTGCATTATGCAATGATTTAATGAGGACTATTTTCTCATCTCCCTGTCCCCTTAAATCATTATGTAAAGCATAGCTGATACTTCAGGGAGGCAAAAATTTAATGGCATTCAAAGGGCTGGATTTAGGTTTGATGAGGCCCTAAGCTACTGAAGGTAATGGGGCTCTTTATACGTCCAGCTGTCCTTTGTCAACAACAAATTGTCGCTGTTTTTTGTCGCTGTTGAATATATGCTATATGGTAATTTATGGACCTAATAGGTATCTAAAGCCATTTGCACATAACAAAATATATATTTTATCAAAGTAATTGATATAGAAATGTGCAAACCAGTGATATTTTAGGGAGCAGGCTGGCAGGTGGGGCCCATTACTTACAGCATAGGAGCCTACGACACAAAACACTGTTGCTGTATGTAGGTTTTATTTTATTTTATTTTTATTTTATATTTAGGAAATGTACATCCAGTTGTTGTTTTTCTTTAAAAAAAATTGGGGCCCCAAGAGAGCGGGGTCCTAAGCTATAGCTTGTTTCGCTTATACGTAAATCCGGCACTGGGCATTCATGATTCATAACCATTGGCAAAGTTGTTGTTTTCTTTATACTTATCTATTCTCTTCCTCCTGCCCTGTCCCAGGTTCAGAGTAGCACCACATTTAATCAGACTGCAGAATACACTCTATCCGATAGGTGCGAAGTGAAGAGGGAGCAGTTTTAAGATCAATGGCCAGCTGAGATGGCATTTTGGAGATCAAGGCTGAGTTGGAGGGAGGAGGTGCATGACTTCCGGAGTCAGAATTTATTTTTTAGCAAATAGCTTGGCTTACTTCTGAGCCAGTTCAATTCAGACCAGGGCAGCTCACCTATCTCTACCCCTCACCCACACATACCCCAGCCACAAACAACTTCAACCTACCAGATTCTTTTCCCCCGCAAACAAAAGTTTGTCTGTGGCCCTCATCTTGTTATTTCTTACTTGAGCACTTTTCTCCCTGTATTCTTTTCACTGAACAGCCACATGTCAGCTGGGACATTCATTAAAGTGCTGTTTCCACACTTCTTTTCTAGATTCGGATTTGCTGCATGTTTGCTCCTTAAAGCACAATGTCTCGGGAGTGTTTCAAGTCAAGTCAACTGGAGTCTTTGGCAGAAAACATGAAGTGGAAGGCTCGTTGTTATTTTTAAGCCAGTACTGGAGCTGCAGCTTCCAGGAATGAGCCAAACACGCAAAGTATCTGAAATACAAGCATCCATGCCTCTTTCAGAAAGATGAAGGGCTCAGCATCCTTTGAGCACATGATTCCAGGAAGCTCAGATGCGTCATTGCATACAGCCACCTTCTGGCTCAAGTGCACACTAAATTATAAAAAAATAAATCAAACCCATTTTCTCCCTGCTGAAATGGTGCCTTTGTCTGTCATCTAGCTTCCTCTGTCGCTTACAGTTCTCCATTCCCAATTTCCTTTTTTCCATTATACTTCATGCTCCTGTCTTTCTTTTTCTCAATCTCTCCTCAAGGTGCTGTCTTACTGCCACTTTGGCGTTTCCTTATTTAAACCCTAAAGAAGTGTTTGGCTTCATTTCCTTTGCTCTTGTAGTTTAAATTAAACTCTCTCAGACTATAGTCAAACAGCTTTTGTCTGAGACAAAAACAAGGTTACAACACACCTTTTCTTGCTCTTTCCATTTAAAAAAAGTCAAACTAAGTGTTTAGTTACAGAAATTTATGCACACCATCTTAGGGCACAGCAGCACTCAGGGTTCAGATGGTGTTGATGTTGGTTTTCAGTCTTGATGAAATGTAAATACATTCTAATTTGAAAGAACAAAGCTGCTTTTTATCAGCTCAAATTTATTTCTGTAGATAATTTCTTAAAACATAATCCCTAGCTGGTGAATAACATCATCTGGTGGCAATCATGACTTCCTAAATCTGACTTCTGCCCTTCAACTTTGCTGGTTGTGCTATTACTATTTTATTTGGGAATAATAAGCTAATAGTCTCTCATCTTGTATAGTATACCTTTACAGTATTTGCTCCTCATTCCCCCAATTGATTCTGGTGGGACTCTGGTTGCCCTTTATGGAGAATCCAGATAGTATTGTTGCCAAATTGTTACATCCTAATCTTTTTAAGTAGCTGCTTCACACAACACTGTAATTCAAACTATGGCTTAGCAACATCACACAAATGTGTGATGTTTTACTGCCGCACTAAGGTGGAATCTACACACATATTAAAAATGCTGTGAAAATGCTTTTTTAGAAAACGTTTTGAAAAATACATTGAATTTTGCATAGCTCACCATCGCCATCTAATGTCACATTTGTATGTTGCATTTTACAACAATTTTAAAACGTTTTATTTGCAGCTGTATAGGTGTACAAGATTTGGCTTAGGGTGCTTCCAAACTGAGAGTTGTGGTTAAGCTGCATATTTATTTTTTAAAAATGTAAATCTCTGCTGGGATTCTCTCACCAAACAGTACTTACCCCAAACCTGCATCTTGACATCCAGGAATTCTCCTTTTATACACCTATTTCCCTTTACAGCTAGCATGAAGAGTTTGGAAGTAAACCATTTTATGACTTACCGAACATGGAATCTATGTTCTATGGAAGTGGAATAGATTGGAAATAGCCTTTAAAAGGTGACATTTTGGGACTCACTGGAAGGGCACATTCTGAAGGTTTTATAGTCCATATTTCCATACTCTTCTTTGCTGCAAGTTTTGCACTGTTAAATCTCTGCTGGGGTTCTCTCACCAGGGGGTACTTGCCCCAAACTTGGGTCTTGGCTTCCAGGATTCCAACAGAGAGGTAGTGCTGGATGTTATAGGCAGTGTATAGGCAATGGGAAGAGACACAGTATATTAAGAGAATGGGGTGTGTGGAGGAACTGCCTGCACCACCCTAAATCCTGTGCTGCTGATGGCAGAGGTTTCCTTATTACTAATCTTTGCAAGCTTGTCTGGGAGCCCTTTATTATTTGGCTGAAGAGCCAAAGAGTACTTTAATTAAATGGCTACATGGTGCTCTTTCTGCAACACAAATCAGACATGTTTGAAGAGAAAGACATCCTGACCAGCTCTGGGAACACGGTCAGGATTTTGGCACACTAGCCTTGTGTTTCTGGGAAATCCCAGCTATAAAGATTGTCTGGACTCATTTTATAAAAGCAGTGGAAGACTTAACAGACAATTGGAACTTTCTACAGGCTGCTGGCAAGCAAAATTCTAAATTGAAGGGGGGCTGCTGGATTGCTCTGAGATGACAGCCAAGAAATGGAGAAACTCAAGTTCCTACATTAACCAAAGGTTGATTGACCCTGTCTGGCAGGAAATTTGGAAGTGATGGCGACACTTTGTGCCTCAAAAAGGGGAGAACAGTTTTCTTTTCAGAGAAAATTGTGCATTTTCTTCTGTGCTCCAGGAAAAACGAGGCAATTTCATATCAAAATGTAAGGTAACATTTCAGAATCACAGCTATTTTGTTCTAAGCAAGTTGCCAAGCGCAATGACAATAAGGTTCTGTCATTTCTTTTTAGAAAAAATAAAATTACTGGAAACTTAAAGGAAGAAATAAACCATTTCACAATAAAACAGACAGCAGCTGTCCAATGTTGATGCTTCATTGACCCACAGTATTAACCTGTGGAAAGTACTACAGTACTTTGGAAAACTATGGTGCTGTTAGCAGGTGAGCTCATTGCCCACAACTAGGAAAGTAAGTGTCAGTAGCTTAAACAATTTGAAGCGCTGGGGGTTGATTCACTTCTATGGGACTTGTCCCCACCCATGACTAGCAGAAGGAGAATAAAGTATGCCCTCTTTGCATAATTCATATTGTTCATTGATTTCAGTTCTTCTTGGTGCAGAATCAGGATTACTTATGAGCAGAGGAACATGTTGTATATATTACAACTTATTCAGCACCCTCCTGACATTTCTAGGTCAAACATCCATCCCTTTAATTGTCACCCAGTAATGTAGAGCAGGGGCAGGGAAGCGCACAGCCAAACAATGCCAGTATGCAAGGCATGTTGCACTTACAGAGACGAAAGGCAATGTGGTGCTTCCACTTTCGCCAAAGTACACACAGCCTTTCTGCAGATGAGATACTAATTTCTTCAGTGACTAGTCAAATGGAAGTGAACCAAAAGTTGTAGGGGACAAATAAGGCATAGTGGGATGAGCACCCGTTGTTCTCTTCCTGTACCCCTACACCCCTCAAGCTCATGTCCTTTCACCTACCCCAGTATACCCGAAGGAGCGTCTCCACCCCCATCGTTCAGCCCGGACACTGAGATCTGACACCGAGGGCCTTCTGGCAGTTCCCTCCCTACGAGAAGTGAGGTTACAGGAAACCAGGCACAGGGCCTTCTTGGTGGTGGCGCCTGCCCTGTGGAACGCCCTCCCATCAGATGTCAAGGAAATAAAGAACTATCTGACTTTTAGAAGACATCTGAAGACAGCCCTGTTTAGGGAAGTTTTTAATGTCTGATGTTTTATTATTATCATTAATTCTGTTGGGAGCCGCCCAGAGTGGCTGGGGAAACCCAGCCAGATGGACGGGGTATAAATAATAATAATAATAATAATAATAATAATAATAATAATAATAATTGCACAGCTCTAATGAAGACCCTCCCCCGCCTCGCCTAATTTCAGAGTTTGCAAAACACGGACACTGCAGGATACAAGGATATATGTGCCTCTATTTCATACATCTTAAAAAATGTAAATGATTACATCATCTGGGGTGAGGAAACTTCTATGGCCTAAGGTCCACATTCCTTTGCGAGGAACCTTCTGGGGGCCACATGCCAGTGAAGGGCAGGGGTAGAGGTGAAAGTATATAGAAGACTATTCCAGTCACACACCCAGCCATCCCTTCATCCAGGCGAGTGAGAAGCACTCTTTCCGTTCAACGACACATAGCAGCCAGATAGAAGTACCTGAGGAAGAAGCTTGGCCCGGGGAAAGTCGCAAGGACCAGGCAGAGAGACCTGAAGGGCCCCATTTGGCCCTGGGCCTGAACTTCCCCAGTCTAGCTGTAAAAGGTGTTCCCCGCTAACTTTTCAAAAGCTATTTTCAAAAGTGACTAAAGAACAGATGAGGATTCTAATACCACATTCAGAAAGAGGCTGCCAGCTTATTTGCCACTGTCCCAGATCCTTAAAAGGAGAATTGCCTGAATACAATTTATGCTCATAGGCTTTCTGTGAAAAAAACACCAAACCCATTTACCTTACAAGTACGCAGCTGGACTCTATCAACCAAAGCATAACCTATTAAGAATAGCATTTGCAGTATGCAGGCAGGCAGCATTGGAGTGGTAATGGAAATAAGCACCATGCAGTTCTGGGGTGAGATGTCACTTTCGTCTATTAAAACCATCATCCTCAAGGTCTTGAGTTGATCCTGGAGTTATTACCAATTGCCTGAAAAATGTAGTTTTTGCAGCTTCCAAGACTAAGAGCAGGAGGAATTGTTCAAGGTGCAGCAAACTGCCTGTGAAATATATCAGCAAATGGATCTGGGGAGTGAGGGGAGAAACATCAGTTTGGAAAGGAATTTCCGAATTCCTTTCTGAGATCTGAAGCATCATTCATCCATTTTAAGGGGAAATCACCACAAATATGAGCTGCATTTACCCCATCTCCCAAATGTTGTTAAGTGTTAAAAAGAATATACACGCAGATGCTACACTTCTCTCTGTTATTGGGATGATCTCATGTTAGACCACATGGAACTGCCAGTCATCTTCAGTTTGCCTTGACATCTGTATGTGAAAAGTATGGGACGGGGAGGACAACCAGCTCTTCACTCTTAATTTGATCATACACGACAAGCATTATTTCAAACCACTTTATTCTATGGAGGCATTTATCATGAGAAAGCTATCCAATGTGTATGCTATTAAGCTGTGCAGAAATTTGGCAGGTTGAATGGCTGGCTTGACATTTTATGCTTTTTATGCTACAAGTGATTGAAATAAGTGGGACTTCGTTGACTCTGCAGTCAAGGCCAATTAAAGGGTCTTCACACATTAGGACTAATACAAAAACAGGCTTAGTTTTAAGCATTTACAATTATCACAGTATGACTACTTATGAGTGAGAGAGGCAGCACTATTCAAAATTGAACCATCACAAAGAGAGATGAATATTCAAATGAGAGTTAGCTTATATGGAGAAATTCAAAGAGCAGGAATCAGAATGTTCCCTAGAGATATTAAAGAAGAATACCAGGGGCAAATTAGATAGATTTAAAAAAAGAAAAGAAAAGCAGTGATTGGTACCACAAAAACATATTTTCAGTTTGTCGGTTGTCACTTACCATCCACTGTTTCCCTTTGTGCTGGACAATAAGTTGGAAAGTAAAGCTTGAGAGGTAGGCAATGCAACCTCCTTCAAGGCAGCTGTATAAGGGCAAAAATCACATCGTTGGGCAAGAGTGGATGGACTGATGGCTTGAAATATGTTGATGCTGGATCCTTTATATTTTAAGTACCTGATGTTACGGAGTGCTTTAAATATGACATCTTTATAAAGCTCGAAGCAGATGATGATATCACACGGGGCTTCACCAATTCTGCTTCGGCCTCCAGGGACTCTATGTGTCCTCTCCACATCTGCTATTGACAGTGGGGTATTTATATTCAAGGTAAGTATCCAATCCACCATGAATTGGGCCATATCTCCCCTGCTTCCTGATTTTCTGGTAGGCCTCAGATTTGAAATTTTTTTTACATCTGTTTCTGTCTGATTGTTCCTCAAACTTCAGGGCAAGATCTCCCATAGCGTTGTGCAATAATTATATTTCAGACTGATTAGTGCTGGCAAGATTCGGTGCTTCATTTGCAGTTTGAGAATGCCTTTTAGTTGATTAGAAAGGCCATCAAATTTCTGTGCAAGTGATGCCAAAGCGGGGGTCCAGTCACACTTTAGGGCTTGGAGAATTCTTTGTATGTAGGCATCTGAGTCAGCCACCATAGCTGCTGCCGCTTTCAAAGTCGTTTTTCCCATTGGGCTTACTGGCACATTGTGCCAGGGTGCTGGCCTCTCAGGGGCGCCCCAGCGAGTGGGGGAGCTCTGCGGCTTTGCCGGCGGCCTCCCCTTTCCCTCCTGCACGCCTGCCAGCTGTGCCCCATCAACCAGAGCAAGCAGAGGCTTGGGAAAAGGTCAAGTCTGGGAAACGGGGTGGGGGTAGGGGCGCTGGAGGGATCTTTGCACCATGGCGCCGGATATGCTTAAGACAGCGCTGGCTGTTTTGTTGCCTTTTTGCAAGAGACTGTTGCCTTTAGGCATATCAGTGTCTGAGACCTCAGATATTGAGCCTTCAGTTTGCTCTTTTAAATCAAAATGTGCAAACCTACTTCTAGGTCCTTTAAATCCTCGAAGCGTTACCATTCCTGGTGTGTACAAGTTTTGCTAGTTCCAAAGCCTGTGGTTGACCCTCAATGCAATTTTCACCATGTTTTGTTCAGAGACATAAGATTATGCCGACATTTACGTAGCTTTGCTGATTGGGGGGCAGGGAGGAGAGGAAGGAGGGTTTCTTTTCTAATTCCTTCACTTTTCTGCCATTTTCCTACTCAAAATCATTCTCACCCTCCACCCCCACTGTGACACTGGGTAGAATATATAGGGTGCACCTATATTTTCCTTTGCGGGGAGAAAAAGCCATTCAGGAAGGGAAATTTAGAATAAACAGCGGGACAAGAAAGAATTGAGCAACCCCGTCACATATCATTTCTCCACTCAAGCTGGCAGCCTTTCATGGCTGCTACTCAGCAAAAGAAAAATAATAATTGGAAGACTGCTCTTGTAACTTCTATATAACATCTGATTTGGTCACAAATTTAGACAAAAAATTCTATAGAGTACATGCTTACTTATTTAATAAATTCAATGGGACTTATCAGAAGTGAGTAGACTGTGTAGTTTGTCAGGTATGGCAAGGTAACGAAGATGCACACAGCATGAAAACAAATATTTAAAGGTGACCTTTTAACTCCAGTAAATGTTCTTACTGCAAGCCCTGCATTTGGAAGGGATTGTTGTGGAAGCAAAGCTCCTGAGCAGAACCAATACCTGCGGGGGTTGCATTTAAAAGCTGCTTTATGGCTGTTCCTTTGCAGCTATGTATCTACTGCCCAAACACGGACATCTTATAATGTCAGATGTGAGGGAGGGCCTCCCCCAGGCCAAATTTGGCTTACAGGTCTGAGATTTCCCATGGCTATGCTTACTCAAGTTGTACGCATAACTACGAAAACCATGGCTATTTTAAAGTAGAAATTTGCCATATTGAGCAGGGAAATGATACAGAATGTAGGACTTTTGAGACATCCACTAATTCTGTCTGACTTAACTGATAATGGGATTTATATCTTCATGTAAGCCTCTGCCTTGTAGTTCAAGTATGGTGTACACTATATTAAGTAAGAAAACAATTCTTAGAAAACAGGTAAGTTTATGAACTTTAATAAAAACTAAACATAGTCCTGATGGTCCAAAAGGGGAAAAAACTGGATTTTGAACTTTAATAAATAATCAGTAGCAGTATACATATTGAAAAATACTAAAACCATTGAACAGCATGTAATATGATCCCTTTTTAAATAAAATAGTTCTATTATACATCTTTGCAGACCAGAGACAGACTTCGAATTCTCTGGAATTTAAAAGGATGAACGGGGGGAAAGTACTACAACAAACAGTTAACACTTGTGCTTTTATGGGATAAAATATACGTGTTTTTCTTTCTTCCTTTCTTAATTTATCTAAATTATTTTTAAATATGCAATTTGTATACAAATTGAGACTTTTACGCTGTAGAAAATATTGGGACTATTCCAATTGTCATAATGAAAATACTCAGTAGAATGTTTTGGTCCCAATTGTTGAGTGACTAAGGCCTCAAGCAACATTATTTTCTGTATATACAAAATGAAGAGGGAAATCCTGGCTTGTACAGTTAAGAGTGAGCACTCTGGAATGGTTGATCCAAAGCAATCTTAATTCTCCAAACCAATCATTGGCCACCAAATTTGACCGGCAATTTTAGAGGAGACCAAAGATGCTACACTGCTTGTGCTTCTTATTATAATACCCTCAACATTTATTTTTTTTAAAGCCTTTTAAGACAAGGCCTGCCATAACTGGATTGGCTAGTGACCCTTTTTTTAATCAGCATTACCCAGAAGTCTAGATGGTACTGCTTATTAAATAAATAATAATAGGAAAAGGTACTGTTCTCCAGTTACTGACTCCATGAGATTAGGTTCAGAAGCAGGGGACTGGACAATTGCAGAGTAACCACCATATATACCCGGCACTTCAGGTTCCAACCCATTAGATACAAATAACATCGTTTTGAAACTGTACAGTGTGAAAAGTTAGTTGATTATGCTGGATAATAAGACAACCTGCTTTCTTATAACAGAATAAATATCAGATATCCAGCAACAGCCATTTTTAGCAAGATCAGACATAACATGAAGGACACTTTGTTCAATCTTTTGCTAATTCTTCTTAGCACACTGCAAACAAGCATCTAAAGTTAGCTCCATTTCCTTTAGTCCTGTTTGCATTCTATTTTTTTTAATGAAACCAATCATGTAACATAAAACTTACTTAAGACAAAATTAGTATCAAGGCGCATTTTCTTTGGCTCAGTTAGTCCATAAAATAGTTAACAGCTCCTTTCTTTGAGGACACTCTCCTTCCTGAGATATTGGTACATGTGCAAAATAAAGAGGGAGGAGCGGAGATGAATTTTGAAACCTTCGTTCCATAATCGTGCAAATCTGTTCAGAAAATGCAGCTCAAATGAAAAAAAAAAATCAGCAACAAAAAATCCACAAAGACCAGGATCCAGAGAAATATGTGCAACTGGGATTCCCCACCCCTACTTCATTTTCAAGCACAGCAGCCTCCTTCTTGGCAGTGGGTCATAAATAGGCCCTCTGGAACACAGTCAAAGTCTTCATAAAAACAATCATTTTAATTTACTTGTTTCTGAAAATTCAGTGTTCTTTAAACCTACAAGAGAATGAAGGATATCAGCAGTCAATAAACAAGAGTTGATACATCTTGATATATAGTAATAACTACCTTCGAAGTGGGAAGCCCCACCACCACCTTAATTGCCTTTTAGCTTTCCAAGTGACATCTCACAATAGCTCAGGGTAAGGAACAGCTGTTTTAATTATATATAATTATCTATCATGGTCTTTAAGGTAAAGGTAAAGGGACCCTTGACCATTAGGTCCAGTCATGACCGACTCTGGGGTTGCGGCGCTCATCTCGCTTTATTGGCTGAGGGAGCCGGCGTACAGCTTCCGGGTCATGTGGCCAGCATGACTAAGCCGCTTCTGGTGAACCAGAGCAGCGCACGGAAATGCCGTTTACCTTCCTGCCAGAGCGGTACCTATTTATCTACTTGCACTTCGTGCTTTCGAACTGCTAGGTTGGCAGGAGCAGGGACCGAACAACGGGAGCTCACCCCGTCGCGGGGATTCGAACCGCCGACCTTCTGATCGGCAAGCCCTAGGCTCTGTGGTTTAACCCACAGTGCCACCTGCGTCCCATCATGGTCTTTATTTATATTTAATATATAGATTCATAAATGAAATTAATAAAATAAAATCAATAATCAATAAATAAAACAGCTAAGACATTTCTATGTCCATTCCTGGCCGCTAAAAGCTTAACTAACCAAAAAGTGGTGTACAATAGCTTTTGGAAAAGGTACTGTTATCACACTGGATTAGGGCTAGTGTAAGGGAAAGCTCTTCCCATTGTTCTTCAACACTGAGTGGCTACATATACTGCAAGTCATCTAGAGCCCAAGCTCCTTACTAGTATAATTGGCTATATTTAGCACCCTGAAATTGAATGAAACAGAAACTTTGTGCAGTAGAGTATTGGTTTTATAAACTCCTTACTGTCCAGACCTATCAAGAATCAGTATAGTGTGCCTCAGACCAGCTGCAGAATCAGACATGGACACAGTCCCGTTCCACTTTAATTTCACACGTTTGTAATTTTCCTGGTGGTAGGAAAGTATAAGGTGTATGCATAAAAAGAGAGTGACGTGCGCTGAAGGAGATGTTTGCTGCAGCAACTCCTGCTGGCAAAAAGCATTTTACAAAGTGGCAGAAGACCATGAGTATCTAGACCTTTTCTAGACCACAGCCTAGGAAGCAAAGAACTTGCAATTTAAAAAAGGGTGACAAATAACATGAAAACAAGTATCAGAGATATTTGGACTCATCTCATCTGCTCTTGCAACAACTAAAAGATTTTTTAAATAAATAAATAAAACATTTTCAAACAATTATTTGAGAAGCTGATAAATAGTACAGAAATCCAAACATAAAAAAAGAAAGAAAATTGCCACGTTGTTGTTGAATGGAAAGATATGTTAGCTAAATATAATGTAAACATAATGTATTGGCACACAGGAAGTTAAGCCAAAACTTACAGGGTACGATCCAGACTACATCGAAGTTCATTTCGTATAAGGCGGAGCAAGAACTGTATAGATAAAATAAAATAAAAACACTGTCAAGAGCAAAAATGGCGCCTGACATGAATTCTTCATGTAAATAAAGATGGTGTCTTAAAGTGAGGGACTGGACAGCATTCAGGCAAAAGTGAGGGCAGACTGGAGGAATGAATTCTCCTAGGACGCTGACAAAAGACCATGGCAGCTTATGTCATAATAATTTTTAAAGTCTTTAAGGTACCATAATACTCTTTTGTTGTTCTTGCTACAACAAACTAATGGGTTACATCTCTGTAGGCCAGGTACCCAAAGCAAAGAAATGAAATGAAAGGAGGTACTTGGGTTACCTGGTGTTTATGGACTAGTGGCAGATTCCCATCTTCTAGTGTAAAGGGGCCAGGATGCACAATGGACCTAATTTTTTCATATGGGGAACTTGGCAAACAAAAGGTCTTTGGAAGTCCCTAATTTAAACAACTGCCCCCTTTTAAGCACTGGACATACAAATTAATCCACTGGTTACCAAAAGCCCACTATAGCCCCTGTATAATGCATGACATATTAATCTGCTAGCCAAATATGCAGCATAATGAACCATGCACAGTACAGTGGTACCTTGGATTACAAACACCTCGGGTTACAAACACTTCTGGCTACAGACTCCGCTAACCTGAAAGTAGTACCTCGGGTTAAGAACTTTGCCCCAGGATGAGAACAGAAATCGAGTGGCCGGCAGCAGGAGGTCCCGTTAGCTAAAGTCGTACCTCAGGTTAAGAACGGTTTCAGGTTAAGAACAGACCTCTGGAACAAATTAAGTTCATAACCAGAAGTACCACTGTATTATGTCTGAGACCAAGTGTAAATGTAAGTTCAGAGATGCAAAAACTGTAGCCGCAAATTGCTGAAGAGCCCAGTAGAGGGAGCATAAGCCTATTGGGAAACGGATTGATGTGCTAACTGTGTTGTCCTTACACTATTCTGAAAGGGTATCACCATCATTTCCTTAAGTAACTAGGTTTATCTCTCTGATATAACGGAACTGTGAGGGAGAGACCCAGTGCTTTTTTGGGGGGGGGGCAGGGCGCAGTGGTATGCATACCCCTAAACATTTTGTGAAGCAAAGTTTGCCCTCATTGAGGGGCAGTATTTCAGTATGAGTAGGAAAATGAGAGTACCCCTAAACATTTATTTATTTTTAGAAAAAAAGCACTGGAGAGACCCCAGAGTAGAGTGGGTAAATGACTACTAGAGATAACAGATGTCAAAGAAATAGACAACTATCTGACTTTTAGAAGATATCTGAAGGCAGCCCTGTTTAAGGAAGCTTTTAATTGTATTTTAATATTTTGCTGGAAGCCGCCCAGAGTGGCTGGGGAAACCCAGCCAGATGGGCGGGCTATAAATTATTTATTTATTTATTATTACTACTATTATACACAAGAGCTTTGTGTGCATGTAATTTAAGAACACTTCTGCAGCAAAACACCCGCTGAGCTGACTGCAGCTGTCCCTGTCGCCATCTTTGTTACGCCAGAGAGGGTTTTGCTCAGAGCACTCTGGGAAACTGTACACAGTGCTGAAGCTGGAAAGGTCAAGCACTTGGTTCAGCAGCCTGCTATATGCCCATGAGAAACCGTTTTAAAAAGAGGAGCAGAAAGAAAAATGAATCCCTTCCTTATGCCACCTGCTTAGCAGAGCCTACAAAGGCGGCCCAGGAATTTGCAGCGCAATTCCCCTCTCCTTCCAGGAGGAATTGAGAAGGGAAAGGATTTATTTTTCTCTCAACAAACTTTTAAACTAAGTTTAATGATGGCAGGCACACTGAGGTCCTGCACTGTTGAATTTGGCTTAGCCACTCTTGACTAAACAGTGTGTCTGCTGCCACACAACGTTTAAAACAGTAGCAAAGGACCCCTCCCATTCCCTTTCCAACACCATCTGATAAGTTGTGGGGTGGGTGTGTTGAGAAAAAGTGGGGCAATCAGGGGAATGAGGTGAAAGCAGACCGCAGATGTGGAGGGACCAGGGTAACAGGCCTCTTCAGGGCAAATTGCCCTAGGCTCCTTGAAACCTAGCAATGCAATGGTCGCTGGTGGTTCATTCTCAGCACTAAATTCATTTGACCTGTATAAGTACACAAATCGCCTGCATCTTCTGCAATAATTCTCAAATTATAAACAATGTTCTCGAGAAAAACAGAAGGATTATTATGCAGAGCAAAATCAAAATGAGAAAGCGGTTTTTTTAAAAAGCGACAACAGCAACAACATCTTGCCACCCTCCAAAAAGGACTGTCGTCTCAGTAATATTTCAGAAGATGGAGCTACAAACAGAGATGAAAAGGTTCATCAACTCAGTGTGTGTGTGTGTTGGGGGGCGGGAATTATTGAAACCCTTATGTATAAATGAGGCTTGATTTTACAAATTGGATTCAATGTATTAACTCTTGAAGGAACCATTTTAGTCTCTCCAATTCCCTAATTCCCTACCGTTTCCTTAAATGAAATGTGAAGACACACAAAAAAACTACCAAAGCATACTTGCAGCTCCTATCCCTGCCTTTTAAAGGTTCTATCTTTGATAGTTTCTACTATAAGCAATATTACTATGGTAACCTAATGCTTTGGTGGGGAGGTGGTGGTTAAATATGAATAATTCTTTGTTGTTGTCGTTTAGTCGTGTCCGACTCCTTGTGACCCCATGGACCAGAGCATGCCAGGCACTCCTGTCTTCCACTGCCTCCCGCAGTTACAATTGCATATTTCAGCTACATATAAGATTTTATAAAACTTACTGAATTAATCCTCAAAGACAAAGTTTACCTTGCAAGAGGGTTTTCCAATTAGGAATAGTTGCAGAGAACTTAAATGATTCTCTCAAAGGAAATTATGATATATATATTTTTGGCCCTAACTACTGATTTCACACTTACAGCAGCAAAAATAAAATTATATATATATATATATATATATATATATATATATATATATATATATATATATATCCCTTAATGGTGTCTATGTAGGAGGCTTAGAGAAGTTCTAACAGTAATTGCTTCCATCGGCTTGAAATGTGAATAAAAAACCTACGTTGGCTGGACAACTCATTTATATTCAAGTGCCTCTTTCCCACTTTCACTTTTGCATTAACAGTAGCCAGACATTTATACATTTATAGCATGAGAGATGCTCAAAAACAATTCAAACCTCACAAGTGGAGACCAAAGCTCCCATTCTCTTCATGTATTTTTTAAAATGAGGTCCATCTCCCTCCCCATGGAGCTGAGAAAATTATAACAAGTTAACATCATCACATTTATTTTAGGAAACCCAATTATATTAAAATTAAGGACGAAATTTGATGATGTAGACTACAGCATAGTACCTTTGTGATAAAAAGCACTATAAAAGAGTGATACACTGTGTAAGTTGCACTCCTGCTTGGAAATATAAATCAAGCTATTTGGGAAAATGAGACATTAAAAGTATTAAACAGAACTCTACACAGCTAGATTCTGACTTAACATCAGGAAGAACTTTCTGATGCTGTGAGTTGTTCGACAGTGCAATGGACTCCCTCAGAAGGTGGTGACTCTCCTCCCTTGTAGATTTTTAAAGCAAAGGTTGGATGGCCACCTGCCATGGATGGTTTAGTTGAGATTCCTGCATTCCAACTCTACAATTCGACGATTCTATGAAATCAATGCAGTCAACGCATTAAACTGAACTCTGCATTTTAACAAAGGAGCCTACAGGACACAGAAATATGGTACTATTCCATACTTTGACTTACTAGCAAGGCACAAGAATCTGCTATCATCAGCATATAAAACACATTGTTCCAACCAGAAGGAGAGAGGAGACCAGCTAACAAAGGTCCCAGAGCAGCACCTAAAACACAGGACACATGGGTTAAAGCAATACAGTGCAAGAAGCAGCACATCTGACAGGCTGCATAATATTTTATACGTTCCTGAGATTTCAACATTGATAACATATTCGGAAGTGGCTTCTAGGTATGTCGCCACTGCTTCATGAAACCACAAATATTCCTCCTGAAATGGGAGAGGACAGAGGGCTCTTCCACACCTACTTTTGCTCTGCATTTCTAGACAGAGGTCTAGACTTTCCAGGTCTGACCACTTTTCTTTTTTGGCCCTCTGCTTTTCCTGCGAAAACCAGTTATTTACCGCTGAATCGAAGCAAATGGTCATCCGTGGAAAACCGGATTTGCCATTTGCTCTGATTAAATGGTAAAGATGGGTTTTTCTGGGGAAAGCGACAAAGCGGGGGGGACGGGACGCTCTGATGTGTTCCAGGAAAGTGCTTGGGTTTCCATTGAAAAATAACTGAGGGGTGATGGGCACAGATTTCCAGGTCTGCACCTACACTTAGAGTCATTCTACAACTAGACCCATCAACTGAACTTTTGTTCTTAAGACAGATATTTTGGGAGCGAAAGCTTACCTACTGAACCTGTTCCATCAATGATAGCTGTTACAGTGGAGAGTGCTTTTGCATTTCCCTTGAGACTTTTATGGGTACCCTTTAAAAACAAAATGTTCAAACCTTAATAATGTTAGCACAGATAGTAGCAATATTAACAATCATTTCTCATTTATACAGTTCTGCTTTTTTGAGCTCCTAGGACAAAGAGGTGGAATATAAATGAAATAGTCTTTGTTTCACAAAGCTGAATAGGTGGATCTGGGGGTGCTCAACCTATATCAATCAAAACTAGACATTACAACATTTTCTCTTAAATGCTTTTGCATTTGGGCCATTTCTGATGTTCCTCTATCTTGTAGCCCCACTACCACCACAGAGCAGCAAGCCAAAATTCTTACACACAGCTGTGTTGAGTAACTGTAGACTGGGGTACTTTTCCAATACTGGGAAACACTGGCTTGTGAGTGCTCCAGTTGGAGAACAGCCTTTACCAAAGGTGTCATGGGCTTTGAAGACACTCGAACTCAGGACGCAAGGTAGAAACGTGCTAAGAGGAAGGTACGCTTGGCAAATCCACACCGTGATCAACTCCCACCCGGAAACCAATGTCCCCACTGTGGAAGGACGTGTGGATCCAGAATTGGCCTCCACAGTCAACTATGGTAAAGGTAAAGGTAAAGGGACCCCTGACCATTAGGTCCAGTCGTGGCCAACTCGGGTTGTGGCGCTCATCTTGCTTTATTGGCTGAGGGAGCCGGCGTACAGCTTCCGGGTCATGTGGCCAGCATGACTAAGCCGCTTCTGGCGAACCAGAGCAGCGCACAGAAACGCCGTTTACCTTCCCACCGGAGCGGTACCTATTTATCTACTTGAACTTTGACGTGCTTTCGAACTGCTAGGTTGGCAGGAGCTGGGACCGAGCAACGGGAGCTCACCCAGATTCGAACCACCGAACTTCCGATCGGCAAGTCCTATGCTCTGTGGTTTAACCCACAGCACCACCCATGTCCCAGTCACCTATGGACTCATTGTTAAAACCGTGTTTATGGAAGACAATTTTACTTGGCTACGAGTGATCGGCAAAGAAAGAAGACTTTTCCAATATTTACATTAAAGGATAAATAAAACGTCTTTTCTGAACTCCTTAAAACCATATACTGGAACTTGCATTAGGTCAAGACAGGAGCCTTTCCTAGCTTCCTTCTTCTCAAATTGTTTCCTATTGGATTATACAGATACTGGATACACCACCATAAACCCAGTTGTAGATTAGTGAGGATCTTCTTCGAGGGGCCATTCAACCCACACACTTGAAGGCTAATGGAGAGAGGAAGCCATGCTGGCCTATGGATTCTGTCCTTCTCTAGAACATTGTGCCTCTTCCTTTCATGTGTCCCTGTTCTTACTAAAATGAAAATGACTAATATATTATGAGAACTAACCTGAACATTTAAGGCAGATACATACTCACCAAGTCAGCTGAGACAGCTGTTGTGATCAACGCATAAGGGCCATTTACAAGAGCGCCACTGATGAGCAGCATAACTTGAAATGAGATTAAACACAACAGATTTTCAGAATTTGTGCTCGCTCTAACAATACATGGAGGGTGAAAGATCTATTAATCAATGCACATTTATTTCAAACAGACGAGTTATGAAATTATAAACAGTGGAAGCTCTGTTTTCCAAAATACCTTATAAGGTAAAAAAAAATGGTCACGCAGTAATAAATAGCCAGTAGATTGTTCTTGGTGTATATTTGAAATGAAAGCATGGGAGAAGTTACGTAACAGAGGGGACTGGCATTCTTATCCTCATTTGACTTATTGGTAAAACTGAACTGACAAGCAGACATTTAACTTAACACAGCCTTGGAAATAAAGGATGAGAAGGCAAGAATAACAGAAAGAACTGGGGGCAAATAAGAGCAGAGTGTTGTGTTGTAGTCTGCATAAGACACACTGCTGCCATATCTGCCCTGCCTTGCCTTCTGCCACATTTATTTGCCGATTGCGAGGCAAATGATGGCAATCAGTCCTTGTACCTGTCTCTCCCACAGTGAGAACAAGCGCAGAACTCAATAATTTGCTGCTGCTGCTTACCTTAGTAGAACCAGTAGGCCTCCAAAGGCAAAAGAGAGGCACACAGTGAAATCCTATGCAAGTCTACCTGAGGTTAAGCCCCATTAGGTTCAGTGGGACCAGCTCACATGTACGTAAGTTGGCAGAGGATTGCAAGCAAAGGATGCTATCTGCAAGCCACTTGCTGCTGAGCTGTACTTCTGAGTCTGTCAGTCCTGAGCCTCAATGGCTAATTCCTATTCGCTACTAGTGACTACGCAACTCACAAACAGCAACACTGCAATGATATACTTACATATTAGACCCCTCCAAAGCAGTAATTACTATTTAGGGATACTAAGTAAAACTATCACTAAAAATTATCTGTACTACTTATTTCCAGTTCCAGACTGTCAGTCCCAAGTAAGGAAGTAGGAAATATATTTAAATGCAGTGGGGAAGAAAGAAATGGAAGTATATTTTGTCCGTTCGCCCCCCAGACATTCACACGATTACAATTGGTTTGCTAGAGCCCCTCTGTGTATGTGTTTTGAGACTACAGTAAGGAATTCATACACCGAAGACAACATGCGCTGATTCCACTATCTCCCATTAGCTTTTGCAAAAGGTAAGCTATTAGCAGAGAAGCAATTTAGGCTCCAGATCACTGATGTTGCTGTGACTGACATGCGAGATCGTGCTTCATGAGCTACACTGCTCTCACGAGCAGATGATTCTCGACTGGGGGGAAAACAACAACAACAAAACAGAACTGGTCTATAAATACCATTAGGAGTGACCATCTTAGACCTATGTTCAGTACTTATATTTTATAATATATTATGAAATACATTCCCAGATATATTTTTAATCATCCGAAATAGGTTAAAAAAATAACGCTAGAAAACAGAGAACTCACCTATGGTGGCCTCAAAGCCCATTTTACTGATTGCTGAAAATAAGTATAGCTAAAGTAGATATAAAATGACAGTTAGCTCAACTCATCATGAAACTTTAACTTTTCAATAAGAAGATCAGTTGTCTTTGCTGGGTATCAATAAATCTGCATTATTTTGCATTTTGGGACCTACTGGCATAGACAACAGGCCTGACAAAGCAACTATAGATCTCTGCTAATGTAGGAAGCAAGGTGAGTTCTAGGATTTTATAATAATTTTTACATTATTTAAGGCTAATCGTTCAAGGGGAAGAGAATCTTATGTTTCAGTGGGGAACAAAGTCACTTAAACAGTTTCAACAGCAGAACATTAAAAATCCACCCCTTCATCGCTAAACCAGCACCAGCTAGAAGACACGTCTAATTTTATCCCTGTAGTTGAGACAGCAGGCCGTACCGTGGGTGCTGCAATCAAAAGCATCATGCCACAAGTTGTAGCTCTTTTCTTCAGTCGGTCTGATATTATGCCTGCCAAAATTCCACCTGTGGAAAAAGATTAGGGCAACTGAATCTCTAAGTGAGAACATGTTTGCAACTACATTAGACACTACCCATAAAGGGCATCCTTTTGTTTTCTTAAAGAAGTGCCCTGCATATATTATTCATCAACAAAGCCAGTAGTACTATTGCCAATAATTTCTACAATGTAATTGATCAAAGTGGAATAAATAAGAAGGGCTCATCTAGCTCGGCATCCTGGTCTCACAGTGGTCAACCAGATACCCGTGGGAAACCCAAAAGCACAAATGCACAAAATGTCCATCTTCCCCCCTTCTTCTTCGTCTTCTTCTTCTTCTTTGTCTTGTCTTCTTCTTCTTCTTCTTTTAGAACACACTCCTGTGGCCCCTCAGAAAGTGTCCCAGGGACCTTAGGAAGTTTCAGGTCTCCTCCTCAGGGGATGAAGAAATATGTTTGAATCCGCAGGGGGAGATCCAACCTCGTAAGGCGCCTCCCAGCCACTGCAGAAAGCTTGACAGGCCTTGCTTTATCAAGAGGTATCAGTTTCTTCACTGAAGGAAACAGGATGCTAGACAAATCTTTGCAGGGCTCATGTATTCATATTTTTTTTAATTCTGTACTCTTTCATTGAGTAACCTTTTTGTTCTGAAGATTCCAGCTACCACTTTTATGCGGAATGCTCCCAAATCAATTTTCCCCATAGTCTCTTCGGTTTCAATCTCTACATGCCCACCATCATTTCCCACTGGAGCTCAGCACAGACATCCATGCAATAGTGACATCCAGACTAAGCTACCATAATGCACTCTACATGAGGCTGCCTTTTAAAGATGCTTCAGAAATTGATTGAAGCCCGGCACTCGAGTCTGAACTGAAAGTACTCCTGTTGATCTTTAAAGTCCCTATCAGGCAGGGTTCATCCTTAGACACTTTCAAGTGCATTTAAAACTCACCTTTTTTCATGGCTTGTTGCAATAGGTTGTGGTTTGGCTGGAGATTTGATAATCTTGTCTAATTCTGGAAGTTGCTTTATTTAGTACTATGTTATATTTTGCTGGAGTATTGTTGGTTTTGATAAACAATGGGTTCAGGTGATCAATATATTCTAAGCAGTGTTAATTGTATTTTTTTTTTGTCCATATGTTGATATAGTCTGTAAATTGCCTTGGGAAGAATGTTATTTTTGAAGGGCGGTAGATAAATTTGTTAAATTAAAACATTTCTTGCCAGTGTCTGAAATGGAGCACAGCAAAGATAATACTCTTGTTGATTCCTGACTGTTAATTTAAATAAGAAGGCAAGGCTCTCTTGGTGGTCTCTGCTCGGAATGAGGAGCACAAGGGCCAGTGAATAGGTTTTTTGATTGCTCTCCCCACTGAGATGTAATTTACTTTGACAGGGTACTTGTTTTGCACACTTCTTTCATAAGGCTTTAGAGGTAGAAATCTGTGATGGGTGAAGTCAGTTTTGAGTATGATGCTATTGCTATATGAGTTATGTAGGTATTTAGATGTGATTTGGTTAAAATATTGTATTAGATTTTGTTGTGCTCCACCTGCTACAAAAACCATCATCTGCTTAATATTTTCACTCTCTCAGCTCAGCAGCTCAGTTTGTCTGACCAGTTCCCACCACCTGCTTTTCTCCATAGCTCTTGCCTCTGTGTTTAAGAATATCAAGTCAATTCAGAAATATATAGATTCTGTGTGTGCAGTTTTAAAGTATCAAACACTAAGTTGCAAACTTACCAAAGATTCCTCCAACATCAAACAGTGTGGATAGATCGCCTGCTCGTTTAGCATCAATATGTTCTGTCGGTGAAGGAAATAAAAAAATACAGCAGGAATTGCTTAGATTTTTTTCAGGAGCCGCAAAACTGGCCAACTGCCCCCTATATGTGGGGGTCTTGTGTTCATGATGGAAGAAAGGCAAGATATAAGTTTAACAAGCTGGCAGGCGGCACTAAGAATTAAAGTTACATATTATAATGCGTACAAAATAGGTATCTGTTCCAAGTTACTCAGGGCAAACCCAGATGTGGTGTGGCAGATCCATGACTAGTGTTTTGTTTTGATAACTAGCAGCCCTATGGGGCAACTTTCAAGGCTGCAAAAATGGTGATCTGGAAATGGGTGCTTTACTCTTTCCCAGAGTAACTCACCAACTTCCAAAGCTGCTATTAGCAATTGCATGGTTGGAAGGGGGAGGATCTTGCTTGATTTTGCAAGGCATCTTTACTATACTCTGCAGAAGCAGCATTTTGCAAAGTTTAGTAATGATGCCTTGTGAAATCAAGCAGGACCACCCTCCCATTACATCAGCTGATAGGAGGACGCAATCATCATTAGCATTGATTTTGGGTACACAAGAGGTCTCTTTGGGTGAGTGAGAGACCCAATTACTTGTATTAACCTCCAATTATCACTGGGGGGTGGCTCCATTGGGAGGAAGCGCAGGATATAAATTATAATAAGAATAATATCCACCTTGATAATACTCTCCTCCCTTTTGTCAGCCATTACTTCCCATTGTGCTCTGGCTTCTGTCACGGTGTGCCACTGCGCCAGAAGTGGTTTAGTCATGCTGGCCACATGACCTGGAAAGCTGTCTTAGGATTAATGCTAGCTCACTTGGCCTGAAAAGCCAGATGAGCACAGCAACCCCATAGTCACCTTTGACTGGACTTTACCATCCAGGGGTCCTTTACCTTTTTTATTTACCTTACTTCGGAATACGTTTATCTTTATGTGGATCACATACACATGATTCTTTAAACACAGATACTTACCTACATTTGTGATGTACAATGGAAGCCAGAAAAGAAAAGTGTAGCTGACCAGTTTGGCAAATAACAGGCAGAGAGAGAATTCTACAACTCCCTACACAGAATGGAAGATAAAATAATTTTTAATTATTATTTTTTAAGCATACCAGTAGCATCAGCACTGAAATGGGGAGAGATGAGCAGGGGCAATTGATGCAGCTATTACCATATTGGCCTGGATATAAGCCATTCCGACAGTGAAAAGTGTCCTGGGCAAACAGCACCAGGAGCGCGTAGCCCCCATTCTCTCCCCCAAGGCTGGGAAGGGAGAGAGTGAGGAAAGGGAAAGGCCGCCGGCAACGCAGCATGGCTCCCCCCCCCCCCAGTATGCAGCCAGGAACAGCGAGGAATGGAGCAGCTTATATTCGGGTATTTCCCCCCCTTTTTTCTCCCCCCCCAATTTAAAAGGTGCAACTTATATTCAGGTGTGGCTTATATTCAGGCGAATTCTGTACAGTATTCATCATTGAGTTTCTTAGTCATTTTATACAAATTCTGTGGGGAGAGCATTCCACAGATGTGGAGCCACAGCTGGAAAAGCCGATTCTTGTGTAGCTGCCCTCCACATTTCCATTAGATGAGACACACATGAGCCCTTGCTGAAGACTGCGAGGCCCAGGCTGGTTCATGGTTCAGATATTGCACACAACCAGTGAGGGAAAAAGGTACCTCCTATTGATGCATTATGCTTTGTTTCCATGGCATGGCTACTGTCACTGGAGAAGCTGACATAGTAGAAGTTGTTACTATTACTTTCATCTTCTGAAAAATCTAAGGGCCAAGCCTCAGTCCAGATTTGAAGATGGCAACGTATACTCACAGGTATTCGCAAAGCTCCAGAAAAACTTATAGCAGACTTCCTGTTTTCAGTTTCCTCACAGCCTCCATTGTTATGATTCAGTGACTTGTTGCATTTCTCATTGTCAGGGAGCAGGCAGTGCTTCTCTGGATCCTACAAAAGACCCCATCAAGTTCAATGAAGGCAATAAACCAAGCCACTCATATATTAATGTACTGTTAATGTACTGAAATAATTTTGCATTTTAATAGGTTAATTGGAACCATAAACTACTTTTGAAACACCAATGGCTGAAGCAATTTAAACTTACTTATGGAATCATGTTACCTGCCGCAAGACCAGTTCTCATATGACATACCATTCAACTTGACAAAAATGCCATTATGTATGGATTTCTTCAAGCTTATGCCACATGGCCTTATTAGCTAGTACTTTCTTAGGGGAGGTCTTTCCCCATTCCAAGAGATGTTTTCTTAAAGGAGGAAACACACTAACTGGACATTAGGATATACCAGCTTCATATGGAAGTAGGTTGTTAGATTATGGGTTTTTGGTGAAGTAGTATCTAGGCAACATCTCATGTATTTGAAAGTATAGGGCAGCCTTTCTCAACCTGTGGGTCCCATCACCCCTAGCTAGCAAGGCCAGAGCTCAGGGATGATGGGAATGGTAGTCCAACAACATCTGGGGACCCACAGGTTGAGAACTGCTGGTGTAGGGTGATTAATAGGAAGACATGTAAGCACACCGTGAGCAAATCAGAATGAATGAAGGATGGATGCTCATTTTCATATAACCACCCACAAACAAATCAGAAAAAAATAAATCCCAATAAAGACTGGATGCAATCTGAGCACCCAATAAGCTTTGTGCCTGCAAATCAGGATGAATGCTGAACAAACAGGCCATTTGGAGGAGCCCTGAGTCTGTAGGAAGGAGTGGAAGACCTTGGCCAAGGATAGTTGCTACTGCTCACGTTATTATGAACTTCCTTGTCCAGGCTTTTGTGCATAGAATCTGTGTACCCTGTTCTCTGTGTGCAGAGAGCTAAATCATTATCCACATTTGGGTGGTGCTGTTAGTTTTAGAATCAATAAGATATTGCATAAGCCACTGGGCAATAAATTTTGCAAAAAGAACGATACTGCTAAACATACCTATTGCACTGCTAACTTCAAGCAAATAAATACATATTAATATGCCCTCCAACATCTCGCAGGCTAAGACAGGGCCACTCTTGCATACACAAAACTCATACTAATGAGAACTAATAGATCATTAGTTCTCATACTAATGATCTATTATTACTCCTTGCTGAAAGCTGCTGTCTACATGCTACTCAGCACACCCACATTTCTCTGCAATGCTTTCTAAACCTCATGTATTCGTAGTGTCCTCTGTTAAAACTTGAGAATGCATTGCTTAAGCTCACAATGAATTTGGTTCTAATTAAATAAAATAGCTGAAACTGAAACACATTCACTGAAATTAACTGTCAGGATATGCAGTTGCACAGGGCTGGAAGGGAAGCTTATGCACATGTGCATATATACTAACATTCTTTTAAAAATACATCTTCCAAACTTCCCAAAGGCAGAAGGGACAAAATAGAAACACTGATTTACCAAGGGCAGATAACAGAAGGTCACATCTGTCTCTCATAAACAGGGACAGTTGGAAAATATGTGATTAAGCAAATGTTGCTTCATGCAATCATCCCCCCCTCAAAGCATTAAGGTACTGTAATTTGCTTAAATATGAATTCATGCAAGCTTTGAAAAATCTAATTATGAAAGTATTTTTGATTTACCCAAGATAAGCTTGTTTTCTTAGCGCTTAATTCTGGTTTCTGAATGGTGTATCTATCTGGCCCATTCATGTAACTTTTTGAATTCTGAAAGATATTTTTATAAGCGATATTAAGAACAATCCTACTACAATCCCACTTGAAAGAAAACCTTATTAAAGTCAATGAGGCATCTAAATAAACATTAGATTTAGGCTTCAATCTTTTTTCTCTTTTAACTGCAATGACAACTGGAAAGCTTGGTAATACATAAACTCAGATACTTTCCCTTATACTGCACATGAGGCTAACATATTTAGCCCATTCATCCTGGCCCGTGTTTTTGTGTGTGTGTGTGTTTCATGAACACTTCCTTATTTTCCACCCCAGATTTTTTTGGGGGGAGGGGTTCACATAGGTTTATTACGGGAAAGTAGTGCTTTCAAGCCTTTGAGGTGTACAGAAGTCTTTCAAGCTGAAGGTTCAAGAAAAAGGGCTTTTCTCCTTTATGTACACCTACCATACCTAACACATTCTGGTTGAAAACTAGTATTGTGAAACTGGAAATGGAGAAAATGCAATTAATGAGGTCCCTAAAAGTCATTACTTACACTGGATGATGAACTTGTACAGTTTGCATCCCTAGGATCTGAAATAACACAACAGAAACACAGAAATTCATGGATATCTTCCAGGCGCTCATGGAAATGTTTATGGTTTGTTTTATAAAATGCTGCTAACACACAATATCTAAAAATGCATGATTATCATGAAAGCAGGCTTCTGACTGGATGCAAATTTTAGTAACTGCATTGTGTCAACTCCAAGTTACCCATAATCTTGGTTTGCAACCAAACCTGGAGGTGAGGATATAAGACTGCAGAATCACATACACATTCTTCTGCTCCATTCATCCACTTACCCGGCATGCACACTCAACCTCTTTTTTAAATGCAGCACAAGCTAGAGGATTTTTGTGTGTGTGTGGTGTATGAACAATATTGATCAATTACATTTATCGCAACCCAGAACTTGCTCAGTTTTGCATAAATTCATTTCAGAACAGGTACTTACGTTCAATAAGAAACAGGAAGCAGACAATCCCCATTAAAGCTATTATAACGCCAGGCACCACAAAGGACAAACCCCAGGAGGTAGACACCCAATAGCCAGCTATTAGGGACCCTAAAATATTCCCCACTGAAGTGTGCGAGTTCCATAATCCCATGATCAATCCTCTCCTATAATAAACAAAGGAAAATGGTCTCTTTTAGAACTTTTCATCAACATTAATTTTACCCAGGTGAGACATTAGTGCATTTAAGTTTTCAGTACTTGAAATACTTCGAGTTGGGGGGTGTCTGGGTAGATTTTGTGTTGGGTTCTGATGTGCTTTCCTATGTATGCAGGACTGGCCAAAGAATTTAGCCTGCCCAAGGTGAAGGACAAGATGGAAGCTCCTCATTCCCCATTCAGATGTTGTTGACCAGCATGGCAACTGAATTTTACTTTAGCACTGTTGTTGGGATAGCGTCCTCCACCACACCAGAGAGTAGCAGGCTAGGATAGAGGGTGCAGGGTAGGCTAGGTGGCACAACACAGCTGTGACCTCCAACATCTTGCCATCATTCATTCACCGCCCTGCCTGGCACCCGCTTGCTACCTGCTCAAACAAAAAACTGCAGTGCAGCAGAAGTAGCACCTGCATGAATCATGTGAGCAGAGCAGTGCCTGCTAGCATTTGTGGCCTATGCTGTCTGCCTCTCTGCCTGCTTGCTTAGAGAAGAGCATTTCCAAGCAGCGCTCCCCATGACATATTGGAAGAAGGCAAGTAGATGAGACCAGCCCAGGCCAGCAACAAGCAAGCAGCCAGAGAAACATCTGGGAGAAGTTGCTTCACTTTGTCTAGTCTCGGGGCTTGCTCTGGGCTACTCATCCCTGCAGTCCTGAAATGCAGGTTTCTTCAACTTGAAGTGCTCCCATTCAAATCCAAAGCAACAGACAGGAACAGGCACATGACCAGTATGTATGGCTGGCAAAACCTGTGAGTAGTCTTGAAGAATGGCATCCTTAATCTCCAAGACATTTCCTATATTCTCAGCTAAGTGCTTCAGTATCAAGTAGGTTGTGCCTCTAACATGCCTTTATGCCTATGTGTCAACAAAGACCCCATATACACTTCTCATGCTATCACTTTTCCCTCAGGAACTTCAAATCGCTTAATATGTCACTGTCTTTGATTACACCAACAAGAAATGTTAAACGGCACAACTTCACTGTAAAACATAGCTTTTAAAATCTGTGAGTTACTGAGTTATGAGGGAGACTATTTCACTTAGTTTGCAATGTGTCCAACCCCACCCAAGACAAACAGATTATAAAAGATTTACCTTCCTTTCCCAAACCAGTTGCCAATGCAGGTAACCACACTGGGCCAGCCAGTAGTTTGCACCAATCCATTAGCCATCTGAAATTTGAAAACTGTGCAATAGTTATCTTGAAACAACTGTTTTACCAGATAATGCAGTATGTCCAAGAAGCCAACATTAAAAATAATATTCAAAGTTGTGTTAAACATATCAGTCAAAGACCACAAAGCTTGCACAGCCTAGTCAATCCTCATTGTTATATATTCTTTGTTTCCTAGACAGCAATGTCAACTCTCCCCCCCCCCACTTGCCAGTCCCACTGATCGCAAGTGAATAATGACCATCCATTTATTCCCAAATGCTCTAGAGCATGGGCAGGCAAACTAAGGCCTGGGGGCCGGATCTGGCCCAATTGGCTTCTAAATCCAGTCCGCGGACAGTCTGGGAATCAGTGTGTTTTTACATGAGTAGAATGTGTCCTTTTATTTAAAATGCATCTCTGGGTTATTTGTGGGGCATAGGAATTTGTTCATTTTTTCCCCTTCAAAATATAGCCTGGCTCCCACACAAGGTCTGCAGAACAGTGGACCGGCCCCCTGCTGAAAAATTTTGCTGACTCCTGCTCTAGAGCACTGTTCCCCAACCTGTTGTTCTCCAGATGTTTTGGAAGGCAACTTCCATCAGCTCTAGCCAGCATAGACAATGGTGAGTTGCTGGGAGTTGCAGTTTAACACACCTAGAGGGTGCCAGATTGGGAAAGGCTCCTCTAGAGCAGCTTCCACAGCTTGTGTGCCAGCATGAAAGAGAAGTCATAGACTTCCTAACAGTTCAACACTTAGTGATTTCCCTTGCCAACACATTTTTGTTAAGTTGTGGGTGAGCATATCAGATGACACAACAATTCTTCAAACAGCTCTTGTTTATTCACAGGCCAGAACTGAACTGAACTGAAGGGTTCAGCCAGCCTGCTTATATAGAGCTCCACTACAACGCAGCAGTAACTACTGAACATCACTTTCAATCCCTTATTTGCATATGTGAACCTGAGTGAAAATTATCTACAGTATCCCCCTGCTGGCCCAGGGTGAGAACTTCAGTACATAACAATTTTAAAGTTCCTGATTGTGCATTGGCAGCTGCATTTCTACTAGGCCCACACCTGATGTCTCAACTAACATCACATGTGAGGCAGGTGGGCATGGATTAGGGAAGACAACTTCACAGGCCAAATCTGAACCCCTAGTAGGTCAAGACTGGCCTGCAGGCCAAAGGTTCCTCAACCCAATCCTTTGGAACAGGAGGTGCTATGGAAAGGTTGTCATAGGAAACTAAGTGGATTTTGAGGCAGTTCCAGAAAGGCAGTTATTTTTTTCTTTTTTGTCATGTCTGAAAATTCCAGGTGAGAAAAGAAACACAGGTGTGCCTACCTGAGCCACAATGTAGAACCACAGGCTGTGTATATTATAGAAGTAACCAAATCCAAACATGGCAGTGAAGAGTCCGCTGGCAAACATCCCTCCAGTGAGATAATACCGGATAGGCAAACGTTCACCTATTATGCCACTTTGAATTCAGGCAAAATAAAAAGGGATTGATTTCTGAAGCATGCTGAGCATATATAAGCCTTAAAATTCGAAGATATTACATGGGCATTTGCTAAGTAAGCTATGGTTAAAATACAGAAAATGCAAAGTTTACCAATAACATTGTAGTAGCACTATAAGAAAAAGAACAATTTGAGAAACTTTACAAAGTTGCGTTATCGTAAGTTGTTTGTATTCAGTTTTCATATTTCAAGCCAAACCTTTTGGTTTGTATTCAGTAACAAGAATCAAAGTCATGAGCTGATAGTGCTCATCTGAAATCACGATCGATTCTTCTCAGCCACAGTAAGGACAGGATTTGAATTTGTTCCTTTTTAAGCAGCTTTGGTGAGCTACTGTAGTAGGGAATATTCTGTACTCTAGAATCTACATTCCTAAAGCCTAGGGCACACAGTCTCCTAAATTTTAGTCTTTTCAATAATTCCTTCCTCCGCTCCTCAAAAGCTTGTAAGCAACTGAGCACAGTAGAAGATCAGAGATTAAGCAATCATATATTTACAACTTGAAAGCATGAAAAAGGATTTTTAAAAGAGTAAAAGAATTTTACCTCAGATACATCCCAACTGCATAAGCACATAGGAATGAATAATCCAGGGCTCCCAACAACTGTTTGTAGTTGCTCTTATCTAGGAACACGTTTGTTAAAGTTCATGAGATGGAATTTTTAAGGCACAAATAGCCATTAAAAAGTCTGAACAATACATATTCAGTCTCTTTGCAACTTCAAAGAGGGATTCTAGCAGGTTAAAACAATAGTTTGCTCCCTAAGCAAATTCTGCTTAATCAAATTATATACCTGCACAGTTTGTACCATTCATGAATAAATTGATCAGCTTGATATAACGGGCATTAATTATAGGCTCCAGAATTATACCAGGCCTTTAAAAAGTGGAACATCTTGCACAGCACAAGATTTATTTTCACAGGTGAAGTTTCAAACATGCCTGAGTCTCCCACTAGCACTGTATAACAAAGTCTGGGCATTCTCTTCCCCCTATTGCCAGCCACCCTGCCACACAAACCAGTTCCTATGTGCAGGAGTGCGCAGAACTGTGAGGAATTGCAGAACAAAACAATACAATTTCCCCTTTAGATTATATTCCAGTTTATGGTGTGGGGGGGATAGACTACTTACCAAATGGCTCCCAACCACAGCGTGACTCATTAGCAATTTTTTTAACAGGCTGAATCTGGATGGCATATTCTTTGTAGGCGTTATGCTCAATAACTTGTGGAGTATTACAGTGCTTATGTAGTTCTCCCTAAATTAAAGTAATACAATTAATCTAACAGAACACCTCATTGCATAGAACCAAATAAACTATTTTTACTTTACCAATATTTCAAATCAGGGCCAGCCCACCCACGAGGCAAGTTGAGGCTGATGCCTCAGACGGCAGATCTGGGCCCAAGGAACATACTGCTTACTGCCGCCGCCACCTCCTCTGTGCTTCCATGTGTTCTCCCTGCTGTGCCCATGGGGTGCAGAGGTGCAGGTGAGGGCACAGGCAGAGCAGCTGCACAGGCCCAGAACTGTGAGGGGCTGTATTGGAGTGTTTTGCCTCCAGCAGTAAAACATCCTGGGCTGGCCCTGTTCAAAATAGGTTTTGCTGTTTAGAAACATTTACCAGTCAAAAGGCTTTCTTTCCACCTTACAAAAGGTTTGAATAATAACCTCAATGAAATCCAGCTTTGCAAGCTTTTTTTTTAAAAAAAGAAAATTTAGTTATGTCAAGAGACTGCAAATTTCCATGAGGCCTCATCCTTCTTATGGATAAGCAATAAGAGACAAAATTTGACAGAGTGACTCAATCACTTGCATGCCTCGAGTCAGTTTTCCATACAGTAAAGAGTGGGACTAGTAACAGAAATCAAATATAGGCAGAAAGTTGTCAACATAAGCAGATTTTAAATAGAACAACAGAACCATGCTAAGCTCCAGTCAGGAGCAGTGAGGCAGTGTGGCTTGGCCTCTGTATCCAAAGGTGGAGAGGGAAGCTATTTCATTCTTTTTCCTGTAACAGTTCCAGTCTAGCTGGAATGGTTTTGTTTTGGATCCAGAAGATCCATGGCAGCCCTGCTCCACTGCCTTGAAGAAATGTGATACAGGTATATTTCAAAGGTTGAAATTATGTATTATTTTAATAGTCTAGGCTATTGTGATGGGATGGTGAGCTGCTTGTGCGTAAAATCCTAGTCCCTCAGAGTTTGGCTAAGTCCACAAACCTCTGTCTCTGACGGAGCTTCTTAAGCATGGCTCCATCAGTCGCTCGTTGAATCGGACAGTGGGCGTTTACGGAACTTCTTCCAGCATAAAAGCTCCTTAACGGAAACGCGTCTTCTGGACTCTCGGCGTGACAGTTTCCGGCGAGGAGTGGGTGTCCCTACAGGAGGTCCTGAAACCTCCCCACTGTTCTCGCTTGAAGTGTCTCTGAGCCCTCCCTCCGACTCACTTTCCCTTGGAACTCCACTTCTCCCCCTGCTGGTACCCTCCTCAGCTGAATGGTCTCTCTCACCCTCCGTGAGCCCCTTCACCTCCTGCGTCTCAGATGGCAGTTCCCTGACAGCTATATATAATTAGATATTGCTGTCCAGGAACACTATAACTGCCATGTTGGAGGTTTGGTTGTATGAGTGTTCCTGTAGAGCATTATCTGATTGCTTAACAAGTCTGCAGAAATGATATATTAGAGCAGGGGTTGTCAACACAGTGCACTCCAGATGTAGCTGAACTACAACTCTCACAGTATTTTTTCACTGGTGACACTGGCTGGGGCTGATGGGAATTAGGAGTCAAACAGCATCTGGAGGGCACGGTATACTTATTCTTGATCCATTCATTTTGTTCCTAGTTAACATGCACAGTTCTGGATGGACGAGGACCGACTGCAGAAACATGCTTGTGTGGTAGTGGTTAGAATATTAGACTAGAATCAGGGAAAATCAGGTTCAGATCCCCACTCTGACAGGAAGCTCATTGGCTGACCTTGAGCCAATAGCACTCTCTCAGTGCAAGCTACCAGGGGTAGGGGGTGGTAAGGATAAAATGATGAAGGGGCTTGAAAAAACTATGTATACCATCCTGAGCTCCTTGGCAAAAGTGAGAGTGTAAACAGCAAAATAATAAAACAGAGAGATTGTGAATTAGCTAGGACAGAGAAAGCGAAAGATGGGTAAAGATGAGACACAAATTGGATCCCAATAGAATTGGTTGCCATGGATTGAAATGTTGAGCCTTAGCAACATGATTATGGTCTGGGTAGGAATTTGATTGCCTGCTTTGAACATGAGGAGACAGTCTGGCAAAATCTGAAGATTGAGTACATACTTATTTTCAATTTCACAGCACTATAAATGACACTTTTGATTTGCCTTTGTACACATAGCTTTTGTATATTTTCACAGATCATGGGCATCTTGACAATGAGACACCTACTTATAGTACACACAGTACAGAAGCCCTTGTACCTACGGGACCGCCTCTCCTGGTATGCCCCACAGAGAAACTTACGGTCTTCAAATAAAAACATCTTGAAGGTCCCAGGCCACAGAGAAGTTAGGCTGGCCTCAACTAGAGCCAGGGCTTTTTCGGCTGTGGCTCCGACCTGGTGGAACACTCTGTCACAAGAGACTAGGGCCCCGCGGGACTTGACATCTTTCCGCAGGGCCTGCAAGACAGAGCTGTTCCGCCAGGCCTTTGGCCAGGGCACAGCCTGACTCCCTCCCTCGGCAATCTTCGCGGAGCTCTGGCCCAATGGTGGCCAGTGGCTTGAATTTAATTAATTTTATAATGAATGATTTTAGAGTGTTGTTTGTGTTGTACTTTTGTATTGTTTTATTGTTGTTAGCCGCCCTGAGCCCGGCTTCGGCTGGGGAGGGCGGGATATAAATAAAATTTATTATTATTATTATTATTATTATTATTATTATTATTATTATTATTATAGAACTGGATGTTCCATATGGGCTCTCAATCACTATGAACATTTTAATGTCTTTTTATTACTGTACAGCATGTCACATTTTATTGCTGTAATGTAACGCATATGGTAACAACACTTTTATGTAGCTTTAAAATGTACTTCCTTGTGTGATGTCAGATATGTTAGAAAGACATTTCCTTGTTACTTACCTTAACTATACTGATTGGTTTCCTTGATAAGTGGAAACTAGCATACAGCATAAAAGTCAGGACAAATGTGAGAGCCCTGTACCTGTGAACAGAACAAACATTTATAATTCCATGATTTGCAGCTATACACTTGCAATCCTTTTAGGCTGTTCCATTGTTATATCCAGTTTCTCTTATTTATTTCCAATATTTACACTGACGTAGAAGCTAAATCAAACAAGAGTGAAAGGTTAACTACAATAGGTTAAGCAATTTCCGTTTTCATTGCACAATGCTCTAACCATGCCAAAAAACAAACAAACAAAAAAAGTACTGAGATGAACAGTTGTGGTGCCTTTTTATCTTTTCCAGAAAATGTTAATTATTATTAATGAGGTTGGGGTGATGGGGTGGGATGACTGGGGCTGGGGTGGTAGGGTGATCTTTCAAAGCTACTACACGGACACATCTCCCACTCCCAGCAGTTAATTCCTGGCAAATGTCAGACACAACTGAGATCAAGCCCAGAGGTTGTGCCAAGAGGCAGCCACCAACGCTGCTGTGGCTGGTTGAGTCAGAGCAGCTCCCAGGAATCGGTGGCAATTGCTGCATAGCAGTTCTGGGAGGCGTGATAGCCAGATGATAAGCACGGCTGCCAGCTCTTCAATCTGCTTCTGTAGCTTTCACCTTTCACAGAAGCTTGATGACCAGAACGTAAGTGTTGTCACCTGCCAAACTCCATGCTGTGGAAAGCTTCACCTGGCTTTTTTTTGCACATCATGGTATTGTTAAAGGTGTAAGAGAAGGCCAATTTCTTTCTGGTCAGATGACAACCCTAACCCTAAGTATACCTGGGTTCAAGGAGCAAGAGGGGGGCTTGTCAAAGTGGAAACGTGTCCCATAGTTATACTGCAATATTAGTTAGAAATAAGTGTGTGTGTGTGTGTGTGTGAATATCTCTCTCTCTCTCTCTCTCTCTTTATATATATATACACACCCACACCCGCATAAACACACCCACACACCAAATTGGAACTTCACAATTCAGTTTAAAGGAGGACCTTTCTCTTCCCAAACACAATACAAAGCACAGGTATCCTTTTCAATTTTTCAAGCATAATGGTACAGAGGTACCTCGGAAGTCGAACGGAATCCATTCCGGAAGTCTGTTCGACTTCCAAAACATTTGGAAACCAAGGCGCGGCTTCCGACTGGCTGCAGGAAGCTCTTGCAGCCAATTCGAAGCCGCGTCGGACATTCGGGTTCCAAAGAACATTTGCAAACTGGAACATTCACTTCCGGGTTTGAGGCATTCGGGAACCAAAACATTCGAGTTGCAAGGTGTACATCAACCAAGGTACGACTGTAGTGATGATTATAATGTAAAGTCTATACAGAAATACACCTTTAAGCAAAATGCATCACTGTTCATTCTTATTAGAACTTAATATTTGAATTGAGATTTATTTAAGAGGAAGTCAAAGCCTGACCAGGCCAAAGCAATAGACTATAACTTACCACTGGTCTCTTGTAAATAAAGTGAACAAGCGAATCCCAGGTGGAAGTTCAGCCATTTACTTGAGTATCAATTTCAGATATTAATTATTCAGGTGCTTCAGGTATTGGTTCCAGGTTTTCAACAGAACCAACTGTCACATTGATTAATGTCCTTTACATTTCTCCTTTGGTGTCACTGACCATCACTATGAGTGGCTGATTCTTCTTCCTGGTACATATTTTTATAAGAAAAGTGTTACTATGAATAACCACACCCTAGGCGAACCCCAACATCTCTCACCACCAAAGGAACACAAGCGAACAGCAAAGAACCTGCACAAACGCTGACACCAAACCCTACATATAGTAAGTAAAATAGAAACATCTCCACCTGACCCCATCTCCCCCGCACCTCTTTCCCCCTTTTCTTCCTAATGTCTCAGCAAATGAAACTGTTTTGTAAAAATGTTACATGGGGAAACAAATACAAGAGAGAGACACTGCAAACAGTTTTGTAAATCAAGAAAATCTTTAATAAAAAAAGAAACAGACCAGAAAAGAAAAGTGTTACTGATCATGCTACAACAATATTTCTCAGCTATGGTAGTTATGAGAAGAGAACAAAAAAAAAAAGCAAATTTGAAAGCAATAATTTTAATGCAAAGCATTTTTTACTATTTTCATGCTAATATAAGAAATAAAGAAAACAGAGGGAAATAAAAACATGATTTGAAATAGATGACCGTCAGAAACAAAGATCACCCCAGTATTAAAATCTATACAGGGTGTATGTTCCTGAAGCTGGACCTTTAGATCAAACTGCACCACCCTATAAAGCACTGAGAAGGGTTGCAAACCAAGCAACGGAGTTTCTGCAGGATTAGAGTTTAGAAACAATTTTTAATTTTTATTCTGTTGTTGCTGAGGTCTCCAAAACCGTCTTCCAGGAGGAAGAAATACCAAGGTAAAACTAAGTTGTTCAGTAGCACCTGGTATTCCTTCAAATATCTGTTTACATGTAGTAGCGCTTGAAGATTAAGACCATGCTAGGCTGCACTTTACAGATCTAGTTGCCTTAGAGGCAAAATGCCATAAACTCTGCTATATGGAATTCTTTACAAGAGACAGAAGGGCAAACAAAGCAAAAGTCAAGTGAAGAACAGTTTCTCTCTCACAATAGCCTGTAAGTAAATTCTAAGCAAGTTGATAGTCTACACTGCAGGGCATGTATGTAAACAGCCTCACTGCTTCTGCCTTCAGGTTAGCACCTCTTACCAAACTGAATCCAGGAGTTTGGATTTGCAAACACCAAGATCAACTAAACACATCTGAAAAAGTGCCTTTTGTTTTCATCTCAGCTCTTCAGGAGGATCAAGCTGGTGAAGTGATTGTATCATATCTGAAGAATAGTACTGCAGATGCATGCAAATAAATGTGCAAGACATGGGGAAATAGTGCCATCGATGATTGGACCTGTTAAGCTCAGTTGTGTAACCAAGATTCTTTAGAAAAATATCTTGAATATTCTACATGTATGGTCATCTGTCATAAGACACAACTATGCAAACTTGTTTAGGAACAAATCCATTGCCCTCAAGCTTCTTCTGGGCTATGACTCCTGGCAAGGGAGTGTTCTCTGGGTGATTTCCCCATGAATACAACTTCCACCTGCAGTACACCAATAGGTGGAAGTGAAATCTTTTGGCCCTGCTTGAAATACT
This sequence comes from Podarcis raffonei, assembly GCF_027172205.1. Lineage (NCBI taxonomy): Eukaryota > Metazoa > Chordata > Lepidosauria > Squamata > Lacertidae > Podarcis > Podarcis raffonei. The sequence continues at coordinate 57,407,780 of NC_070605.1, read as the reverse complement.
TTTGCACCTAAAATGGCACCTCCCATGACAAAAGACTAACATTAAATGACAGTTTGGTGCTCTTTAATGGAACCCCAAAGGGCTCAGTGATACAGCAACTGTCCCTGGTTCCATCCCACATCTCCAAGTAGGTCTGGGAAAGTCCCCTGCCTGGAATCCTGAAAAGCCACTGCTAGTCCATGTCGATACATACTGACCTAGATGGACTAATGATCTGACTCACTACAAGACAATTTCCTGTGTTCACTTCACTAAAGTGGCTTGCTTATTTATTTAAAAGACTATACTGTACATAGAACACTTTGACCATATTGGGACACTTAACCTAATAATATAGAGGGGAAACCACAAATATATACAACAGTAATAAAAGCAGTCATAACACCAGATTTTAAAGGATTGAGAGGGGCGGGGAAGGTTGGGGTTGGGGTTTTGTTGTTTGCCAAGAAGGCAAGTGAAGTTCCTGGGGAGGGGTTCTACAGAAGCTTACACCCACCCACCCTTCCTTTTAATCAAACTTAATGGGCAAAATGAGCTAAAGAGCATCACCATGGGATTCTATGCCTGTGTCTACTCAAAAGCAAGTCCCACGAAACTACATGGGATTTATTCCAACATTGCAGGGGGTTGGAGTCCAGCCGTTGGACTAGATCACTATCGGGGTTCCTTCCAACCCTACAATTCTGCGATTCTCTTCCTAGGTTATAAGGGGGGACAGGCTTGCAGCCGGAGAGGCTAATGGCATTAAGTTATCTGGAGTCTGTGCCCTAAAAGAGTGCGCGCGCGTGTGCGACAGTGACGACACAAAGCAAGCGAGCCCAAACGCGCTCGCGCGCCCCAGCCTCCTCCTCGTCGCCCCCGCATTGATGTCCATCAAAGGGGAACTCCGTTTCCAGGCGTCTCCAGCAGTGGCAGGTGCAGCGCTGACAGAGCTGCCTCCCCCTCAGGGCTCAGGCAGAAAGGAGCTGCCTCCTAGCCGAACGCGCCCCCGCCCCAAAGCTCCCGCCTTCCCCCTGCCCGCATTGTTCCCTCTCGGAGGGTCCCACCTGAAGGGACGACGACGACGACCGTCTCCTCACCTCTACAGCTCCCTGGCGCTCGGAGGCGGAGGCACCGTTTCCTGGCAGCCTCGGCAGCCACTTCCTGGTCGAGGCGCCGCTCCCGGGCGCGGTCTCGCTTCATTCAAGCCGAGCCAGTTCTGGTGCGCTGCTGCTACAAATAGTGACAGGAGAACCTGCTCTGCTCGCCGCCAGGGCCGCCTCCCTCTCGCTCTGACGGCAGCAGCTGAGAAAGAAAGGCGCTCCCAGGCAGGGCCCGAGGCGGCAGGGCTCAAAACTGCCGCCAGAGAGAGAATCCGGCTTCCTGATCATAACACCGTATATGCCTCTTCGTCTTCGCCACACCACCAGGGAACTGGTCTTGCGAGGGAAGCTCATAGCCATGCCATTTTCTTTTAAAGAGATTGCTGGCTGCGTCGACTTGGCAGCTGCCCGGCAGGCAGAAACCCAACAGGGGCAGCTTTCCAAACCACGCCAGTTAAAATGTCTGCCACGAAGCTTATGTCTGCAAAACAGACGGCAACCTTAGTTATGCATATTATGCCCACTCACTTCAAAACTTCCCTATCAGCTTGCAAATGCAGGACATCTCTGAGGTGCCTACGGCAGTGACAACTGAAAAGATCGTTTTCCTGAACACATACAATCTTTTTCTCTTGCTGCTAACAAAGTCAACCCAAATATATATGAGATTGCATCAGTGACTTTTAAATCTTCTAAGCCGAGTATGCGCAAGGACTGAAGCTCAGTGTTCCTGTAAGTTTCTTTTTAGCTCATAAGCTAAAAATACTAGCTTACTGCTGCTGTTGTTATTGATACAGTGCTCCCAGAATACATACTGTTTTTACAGTGTAAGTATAAACAGGACAGAGAACAAGAACCCAACTGTACGCATGTTTACTCAGAAATAAGTCCTGTTTAGTTAAATGGGCATTACTTCCTAGTATGCATAAGAATGCAGCCTAAAGCTGTAATCATGCACAAATTACCTTGGAGTTGTACTAAGAAGTATAGAGGGGCTTCTGTGTAGATATGTATCAGATTGAATCCTAGAACATAAATAGTATTTATGGTCCATGAATAAACAAGCAAGCAAACTGGCTTCAAGTTACAAGAAAGGAGATTCCAATTTCCAACTAAACATTGGGAAGAACTTTCTAACAGTCAGAGCTGTTCAGCAGTGAAATGGACTCCTTCAGGAGGTTCTGGACTCTTGTTCCTTGCAGGTTTTTAAGCAGAGGCTGGATGGCCATCTGTCATAGATGCTTTAGTTGAGATTCCTGCATTCCAGGGGGTTGGATTAGATGACCCCCATGGACACTCCAATTTGGATTCGATGAAACTGAAGACTAAAATCCTATGCACACTTAATGGGGTGTAAGTATCACTAAATGCAGTGGGATTCACTAACAGCAAATATAAGAAGGTTTGTGCCTGAGGCTACGTGCACACATTTTATTCTTGAAACACATTTTTGTTTTTTCTACATAGTTCACACAAACAATATAGTTCTCTTGCACATCTTTTTGCTCCTGAAAAGTGCTTTTTGATTCAGCACTAAAGAGCAGATTTTCTGGGGGGAAGCAGCAGGGCAACGGCAAAACCACTTGGACCAGTGCCTAGAAAGCACAGTACAAGCAGAAAACCACTCTCGCCTATACTTTCTAGGCACAGGACAAACTGAAGTATGGACAAGCCATTAATGCATTCCACATTCACTATGAAGTGCTGACTTGGTGGTGTGATCATTCCAGAAATCAGCTCACGTTGAACAGTATACTGTGTGATGAAGCAGGGGCCAGAGGCATACCCATAAAGGAGAGGTGCTTCATGCATATATTAAACTATACATATGTTAAACTATGTTCCTGTGGTTCTGATTAGATTATGTTGGCTAGTGATTACACATTGTTCATTTTAAGTTTTGTCTAATATACACTTTATCCAAGATACATTAAGGAGCCCTTATATATCCAACAGCACAATTCCGTTGTTTTAGAATAGGACTTACTCTCAGCTGAGTGTGGGTTGGGGCCATAGCTGTCAACTTTTCCCTTTTCTTGCGAGGAATAAGGGAATTTCCCTTAAAAAAAGGGAAAAGTTGACAGCCATGGTTGGGGCTGGTAGTGCACCAAAACAACTGCAGGGGAACCAGAGTGAGTGAGGAAGGTTGTTATACAGGACTGCAGCAAAAAACCCCCACTGTATTCCCCTTCTCCCTTTCAGAGCTAAAATATGTATTTCTGAAATAATTAAGTCTTCCATGTAGTTGCATGTGCTGGCGGTACTAAAGTGTTCTGCAATTTCCTGTAACTGCTCTCATGACTCTGCTAAATTTATATTTTCCCAAGTTGCTGCTTCTAAAAGCATAAGAAACCTGTTCTAACGTCTTTTCCAATGTTGCTTTTAAATGGTTAGCTGCACATCAGAGTCACGTTTGTTTTACTTTTGACTTAACTGTTTAGGGTTGTTTTGAATACATAAGTACAAATACATCAAAGGTAAAACTGGAGTATTTTTAGAACTGGCTCTACATGAAATCAAATTAATTAACATCAACATATGAAGTACCACTTTTGGATTTCAACAAGACAGCTCTCACTTTAAAACTGAAATTTTAAAAGCTGCATATACCACTTGCTTGACCAGGATGACACATTCTAATGTCAATGCTAGTATCCACTCAAAGAGAAGGGCGTGTGCTGACCTGTTTCCCCAAACAGACCATTATTATGCACCATGAAGTGACTGGAATGCCATGGCCTACATCCCGAACAGCAAAACTATGCTAAATTGTATTGCTACCTCTTGTGAAAGAAGCAGCATCCCCTGATAAATCCTTTCCAAAGGCAGTAGCATCAACACACATCCCACATCTTCTGGAAGCGTGGGTGGCACTCCAGACGCCTTGGACTATAACTCTGTCCAGCCCGGCTCGCACGGGCAGACGTCGTCCCTCCTGCGCAGCGCCGGGGCTTCCCTGGCCAATCGGGAGAGAGTGCGAGGCACGGTTGCTATTAGCGACCGCGCGCTCGGAGCCCCGCCTTCTAGGAGGCCGGGTGAGAGGGGGCGGGGTCCAACGGGCGAAGCCGTTTCCATGGTGACAAGCCCGGACTGAATCATGTCGGATCTCGGCTCGGAAGAGATCGAAGAGGAGGCTGAGAATGATTTGGGGGTCAGTGTGCGGGGAGGGGGGGGGGAGGAAGATGTAGGAAGGGATACGTGTGCAGGTTAATCGTTTGGGTCAGAAAAAAAGCCCAAACGCACTTACTAGGAAGTAAGCCCCATTGAGCACAGTGGGACTTGCTTCTGAGTAAACATGCCCAGGTAAGACCATTTTCTGAATGAACTCCCCACTCTCTTGAGTGGAGAAATTGTGAAGTAAAGAAAGAGGGGTTTTTTTGCAGAGAGTTTCATGCACGTTTGCATTATGGTAGAAACAATTTGGGAAAGGTAAAACACCAGTTTCCATGAAGCAAAAAGTGGAACTTTTTATCATTATTATTACTGGGAGTTTGATTCAGAATCTCATCCGCAATATGGAGACATACTCTGGTGCCTCACCCCATGTTTTCAGAAATTATTGTCTTTTAGTCCTTTACTTTGTCCAGCCATTGCGAAAGCCTCAGCATCCAAATTGTGTGGATGCAAAGGAGCCTTAGGCAAACGCTTGATTTACATGATTTATTTAAAATAGAGGAAATGACAAGGTGAATTACGGAATTTGAGATTTTACAAAGCATTCCAGAGAGAAAGCTGTTGACTTTTAAGCTCTTGCCTAAGGTGCTTACTTGGCAGAAATAAATATAGAAATAATTTAAAAACAATAATTGTATGGCTAGAAGAAATACTATGCATAGAATGCTGCACCGACAGAAGAGTCTATACAACAACGTCTTAAAATTATTCATATTAAAACAAAAGAGAAAACTATTTTCAGGGTATCTATTAAGGACACATGCCATTTCGCCTGCAGTTGAACTTAATAGGACTTACTTCTGAGTACACATGCATAGATAGGATTGCACAGACCGACAAAGAAAGAGATATTTGCAGTATATAATATTTTGTATTCACCTTGTTTTTTATGAGGAGAAGCCATAGCTAAGTGCATGCAGCAGGTCCTGGATTTAGGCCCCCAGCACCTCTAGTTTGAAACTAGAGAGCTGCTGCTATTCAGTTTCCAGATGAGTGGATGTGTTTGTCTGTTGTAATAAAAACAAGAAAGAGTCTTGTGCTAGCTTAAAAACAAACAAATTTATTATAGCATAATATTAGTCATTGTTGAGGTAATACTGGATTAATGGTCTGACTTTGTAAAAGGCAGCTTGCTTTGTTGGATGACCAGATGCAAAAGAGGACAGAGGTCCTTTCTCTTTAATAATTGTGTAGAAGGGAATGCTGCAGGCATAGTTTACATGAGAAGCTACAGTTAAAATTACTGCAAAACCTGCATATACCTGCTGAAATCCTCTCTTCTCCTACACAACTACTAAGTGTGAAGGAGCTCTTTCCTCTTGCTTTCAGCTACCCTATTCCTCTCTTTATACACAAAAGATATAAGTAGACTTAAGTCATGCTGACTCCTCTGTTTTAGCCGAATGACAACTATCTGATCTCATTCAAGTAGGAATATGAAGGAGAACGCAATGAAGCCGGTGAACGGCATGGGCAGGGAAAGGCCAGATTACCCAATGGTGATACCTATGAAGGACAATATGCAAATGGTAGAAGAAGTGGACAGGTATGACTTATTTTGAAAAGCATTTGCCCATTCTCTATACTAATATCTTAGCCTATAACCCAAACACACTTTGCTGTGGGGTGGGGCTAGACTGGGAAGAGAGACTCCCGCCTATGAAGTCACACCAGTATCACTCTGATATGGTGGAGCTCTCCACTCAAGTCACCAAATGGGTGGAGTGACACCTCAAAACAGAATATTCCAGGGGCAGGAATTGGACTCAGCCAGTCCAGGGACCTCTAGTTTCTCAAGGTGGCCCTACTACCAACATTTGACAGGATCAAGACCAATTCAGGCCTAACTGCTATGCCAGCTCCAGACTGTTACAGCAGTTTGTTTGCTCCCCTGCCTTTTTGTGAGTGTCAGGGCTGCAGATGCCCCTGTGATTCTGTCATTGCCCAGCTGGAGTTTGGATTGTCTTGAAACTCATTTTATACTTCTTATGTAGTGGCATCATCCACACACAAGAAGGAAATGTTAGCATATTTGCAGAAATATTTCTTTAAAAGTAGGGGGAAAAGTTCTAAGTAGAGCAGGGACCCCAAACCATCCAATGGGGACTGAGCATGCTCAGTAGACATGTAATGCAGACTGATGGGGGAACGAGGGCAGTTGCAGTTTCTGCTTGTTTAGTGTATATTGGCCATTTTCATAATATATATGCTTTAGTAAAACAACCAGAGCATGAACAAGAAGTTTCTATAATGTATATGTTTCAGGGATTGTACAGATTCAAGAATGGCGCACGCTACATAGGAGAATATTTTGAGAATAAAAAACATGGCAAAGGAATCTTTTATTATCCAGATGGATCCCGATATGATGGTAAATTGTATTTTCTCTGTTCGGATTTAAATGTGAGGATTTTGATGACTAGTGAAGTGTACCCATTCGTGATCAGGTCCTGCTTGTGAGCTTCCCATATGCATCTAGCTGGCTATTGTGAGAATGCTGAATTAGATAGGCCTTTGGCCTGATCCAGCAGGGCTCTTCCTATGTACTTAAGATAACATGAAAGATATAGTGGGTGAATAGAGAATTGCCACAGTGGGTCCACTCAATATGTGAGTTGGCTGGGGCACAATGGTGGGTGTGAAAGCACAGCGACACAACGTATGGTCTTGCGTGAGTGCCAAATGCAGATTAGCAGAACCAGGATGTTGCCTCGCTGTGCCAACAATAACTGCTATGATTAGATGCTGGCTCAAGTGCAATCGGCGAAGCTGCTATGTGAAACAAAGAATGAGTAGAGTGAGTGACTGGGGATGCTGAATCAGCTTCGCAGAACCCTAAAAGCTTTCTATCATTATGGAGCAAGTAAACAATAAGGAGGAGAGTAAACACAATGTGTGGTGGTTAGGCTCCCCTTTATAGAAAAGATAGGAGATCTACATTGTGAACATGGAAATTGTGGTGAGAAGAGTGAGAACTTACTGTTTTGATGCAACTTTGCACACATAATATTGAAATAATCTCTCCTAATGAACATATATGTAGCTTCTTTATAACACCAGACTATTGTGTGTCTAGCTAGTAGAATGTATATTGGTCACACTCTTATCCAGGACATTTGTATTTATGTAATCAGTTACTCCAGTTATACTGCCTTATCACAGTACAGGATTATTTTCGTTCAGTTTGCTTTAGATTTCTCAATTGTATTCAGTAATATTTGTGTTTTTAAGAAAATCATTATATAAATACTGAACACTTTCCACCATGATAACAAATGTATTATTTGTAATCAAGCCAAATATTAAGTACTCTGGTTTATAACGAAATGGATACAAAATAGTGCATATGTTTCTATTGTATTCATTGCAGGAGAATGGGTGGAGGACCAAAGACATGGAAATGGCATTTACTACTATGTAAATGGAGACACATACGATGGAGAGTGGTTCAATCACTACAGGTTGTTCGACTGAAACTTTAGGTTTCTTTTACATTTTTGAGTGAATGATAAATTCTGGTGGGATCTGAAACAAATGTGTAGTGTATCCTCACCTCTTAGGAGTCCTGTTGTTCAGGGATTCTAGCCAGCTTCGAACAGGAGCCTTGTAGTGTTGTCTAGGCTTTTCAGGGAGACAAAAGGGTACTTCTGTCCCTGCCTCCACTTCACATCCCAAGATATTCTTCTGCTGTGCTACATAATGCTAGAGCACTGAGGTTTGGGGCTGACTGACAGTCCTGAACCTAGGCATTTTATTGCTGTATGTCAGGTGTGCTTTCTGGGGAATGTGAAAGTGAAAACGTACCCTTTCCCCTCTTCTTCCTCCCACAATGTCCCCAAACAGTACAGTGAGGAGAGTTTTTTAGTCTTTTGGCAGTCATCCTTGGCAGTGAGGTTTAAATTTGGTGTTGAATCCAAGAATTGGTTCCATACAAAATACTGGAAGAATTGGGGATTTTAGTGTAGCTGTGATTTGGCAGCTTCCTGCTCCAAGTTCCTGTCTTACAGGTGAATACACAAGTTCTCTCTCCAGACAATGAGATTAGTTGCTCTAGTGTTTTCTTCTCTTTCTTTTTATTCTGTCAAATTTATTCTGCTCCAAATTTCTTGTTAGGTCATTTTGGTTCCTCTGCCCCCTTTCTTTCAATTTGTACATTTCACTACAGTGGTACCTCAGGTTAAGAACTTAATTCGTTCTGGAGGTCCGTTCTTAACCTGAAACTGTTCTTAACCTGAGGTACCACTTTAGCTAATGGGGCCTCCCGTTGCTGCCACGCGATTTCTGTTCTCATCCTGAAGCAGAGTTCTTAACCTGAAGTACTATTTCTGGGTTAGTGGAGTCTGTAACCTTAAGAGTCTGTAACCTGAAGCACCTGTAACCCGAGGTACCACTGTATTCCAAATCCAATGGGGCTTATTTCCAGGTAACTGGATATAGGACTGCAATTTTAATTTTTAGTTTGTTGTTGCCCCTGTGGCAGTTTATTTTCTGGGGTAAAATCCCCCCCAAACCTCAATCAACAACTTCAATCCTTAAAAAAGGTCAACAACCTTGGTCGGCCCTCACACATGTTCAGTTCATCAAATCCGGCCCTCTTTGAAAAAAGTTTGGGCACCCCTGGAATCAGTACAGCCTGTGACAATCGGAGGAAGATAACTTTTGTGTCCATAATCAAGATGTGAGGTTTCCGCCTGTTTAATGTGAAACTGTTCTTTGTCTCTCCATAGGCATGGGCAAGGTACATATCTGTATGCATTAACTGGCTCTAAATATGTTGGCACCTGGGCAAATGGACAACAAGAAGGAGCTGCTGAACTTATTCACCTAAACCATAGATACCAGGGGAAGTTTGTGAATAAAAATGTATGTATGCTATTGTATTGTATTGATCTGTTGAGATTTTTGATGTTATCTTTCATTATCTTTCAAAAACATTTATTTATTTGAACATTGAACGTATTGAACATATTTATTTATTTTTAATTGTTTAATTTTATTTAAATGAAAAGATTTATATGCTGCTTAATTGACAAAAACCTCTAAAAGTTTTGTGTAGAATAATATAAATTAATCATTAAAATACCAAACGAAATCAGTTGTTAAAACCAATAGAAGTATAATATAAATATAAACAAATGGGGTAGGCAGTGTGCGGGCTGAAATCGGTTTTAACAATGAAATATGGCAACCCTTTGATATAGAGTGATGCGGCATTAAGTTACAACAGCAGCAAACTGTCGGTATGGAAATGGGTTTTCCGATGAGGCCCCTGGGGTCACCCAGCCTGACACCTGCAATGCCAGAACCATCACTATGGAAACGGGTTGTGCGATGGGGACCCAGGGGTCACCTAGCCTTGCAGGACTCCTGGAGCCTGATCAAACAACACCTTTCCATAACAATGGTAATGGTCTCACTGGGGTCAGGCTGTCATCACACTCCCGTTTCCATAGCGAAGGTTCTGGACTTGCAGGGGTATGACTGAGTGATCCCTGGTACCCCATCGCACAACCCGTTTCCAGAGCGATGCTCCCGTTTCCATAGCAATGATTCTGGCCTTGCAGAGGTCGGGCTGGGTAACCCCTGGGATGATGACGCACAACCCGTTTCCTGAGTGGTGATCCTGAGCTCACAAGGTTCAGACTGTTTGAACCCTGGGTCTGCAACGTACAACCTATTTCCATAGCGACAGTCCCATTTCCATAGCAACGGTTCATGCCTGACAGGCTGACCCTCAGGACTCCGTCAGAAAACCCGTTCCTTGAGTGATGGTCCCCAGCTCTCAAGGGTCAGGGTCGGAGACCCTTGGGTCCCCAACCTAAAACCCGTTTCCATAGCAACGGTTCTGTTTCCATAGTCACAGTTCCTGCCTCGCAGAGGTCAGGCTGGGTAACCCCAGGGCCTGGGCGTGCAGCCCGAGCGAAGGTCCTGAGCTCGAAGAGGTCAGGCTGGGTGACCTGTGCGGCTGCAATGTAAAACCCGTTTCCATAGGGACGAACCCATTTCCATAGCGATGGCCCTGTTTCCATAGCGATGGCCCCTGCCTCACAGGGATCAGGCTGGTTGATCCTCGGGACTTCGTCACAAAACCCGTTCCCTGAGTGATGGTCCCCAGCTCACAAGGGTCTGGCTCGGAGACCCTTGGGTCCCCGACCCATTTCCATAGCGACAGTCCTGTTTCCAAAGCGACGGTCCCTGCCTCACAGGGGTCAAGCTGGGTGATCCTTGTGACTCCGTCACAAAACCAGTTCCCCGAGTGATGGTCCCCAGCTTGCAGGGGTCAGGTTCAGAGACCCTTGGGTCCTCAACCTAGAACCCGTTTCCATAGCAACAAACCTGTTTCCATAGCGACTGTCCCGTTTCCATAGCGATGGTCCCTGAGTCAAAGGGGTCAGGCTGGGTGACGCTCGGGACTCCGTCACAAAACCCGTTCACCAAGTGATGGTCCCTAGCTCGCAAGGGTCAGGTTCGGAGACACTTGGGTCCCCAACACGTTTCCATAGTGACAGTCATGTTTCCATAGCAATGGTTCCTGCCACACAGGGGTCAGGCTGGGTGACCCTCAGGACTTCGTCAGAAAACCTGTTCCCCGAATGATGGTCCCCAGCTCGCAAGGATCAGGCTCGGAGACCCTTGGGTCCCCAATCTAAAACCTGTTTCTATAGCAACGGTCATGTTTCCATAGGGACGGTCCCTGCCTCGCAGCAGTCAGGCTGGGTAGACCCAGGGGCCCGGTAGTATAACCTGTTCCCTGAGTGATTGTCCTGAGCTTGCAAGGGTCTGGCTCGGAGACCCTTGGGCCCTCAACCTAGAACCCATTTCCATAGCGACGAACCTGTTTCCATAGCGACAGTCCCGTTTCCATACTGATGATCCCTGCTTCACAGGGGTCAGGCTGGGTGACACTCGGAACTCCGTCACAGAGCCCGTTCCCCGAGAGATGGTCCCCAGCTCGCAAGGGTCAGGTTCAGAGACCCTTGGGTCCTCAACCTAGAACCCGTTTCCATAGCGACAAACCTGTTTCCATAGCGACTGTCCCGTTTCCATAGCGATGGTCCCTGAGTCACAGGGGTCAGGCTGGGTGATGCTCGGGACTCCGTCACAGAACCTGTTCCCCGAGTGATGGTCCCCAGCTCGCAAGGGTCAAGTTTGGAGACCCTTGGGTCCCTGACCCGTTTCCATAGCGACAGTCCTGTTTCCATAGCGATGGTCCCTGTCTCACAGGGGTCAAGCTGGGTGATCCTTGTGACTCCGTCACAAAACCCGTTCCCCGAGTGATGGTCCTGAGCTAACAAGTGTCAGGCTCGGAGGCTCTTGGGTCCCCAACCCTTCCATAGTGACAGTCATGTTTCCATAGCAATGGTTCCTGCCACACGGGGGTCAGGCTGGGTGACGCTCGGGACTCCGTCACAAAACCCGTTCCCCAAGTGATGGTCCCCAGCTTGCAAGGGTCTGGCTCGGAGACCCTTGGGTCCCCGACCCGTTTCCATAGCGATAGTCCCAATTCCATAGCGATGGTCGCTGCCTCACTGGCATCAGGCTGGATGACGCTTGGGACTCCGTCACAGAGCCCGTTCCCTGAGTGATGGTCCCCAGCTTTCAGGGGCCAGGTAGAGAGACCCTTGGGTCCCTGACCTAAAACCCGTTTCCATAGCAACGGTCCCGTTTCCATAGCGACGGTTCCTGCCTCACAGCAGTCAGGCTGGGTAGACTCAGGGGCCTGGTCATATAACCCGTTCCCTGATTGTCCTGAGCTTGCAGGGGTCTGGCTCGGAGACCCTTGGGTCCTCAACCTAGAACCCGTTTCCATAGCGACGAACCCATTTCCATAGCGACAGTCCCGTTTCCATAGCGATGGTCCCTGCATCAGAGTGACGGTCAGGCTGAGTGACGCTCGGGACTCCGTCACAGAACCTGTTCCCCAAGTGATGGTCCCCAGCTCGCAAGGGTCAGGCTCGGAGACCCTTGGGTCCCCAATCTAAAATTCGTTTCCATAGCGATGGCTCCTGCCTCACAGGAGTGAGGCTGGGTAACCCCAGGGGCCCGGTCGCACAACCCATTTCCTGAACGAAGGTCCTGAGCTCGCAGAGCTGGGTGATCTATGCGGCTGCCCGTTAAAGCCCGTTTCCCTAGCGACAGTCCCGTTTCCATAGCGATGGTCACTGCCTCACGGGTCAGGCTGGGTGACCCTCTGGACTTCGTCAGAAAACCTGTTCCCCGAGTGATGGTCCCAAGCTTGCAAAGGTCAGGCTTGGAGACCCTTGGGTCCCCAACCTAAAACCTGTTTCTATAGCAACGGTCCCGTTTCCATAGCGATGGTTCCTGCCTCGCAGCAGTCAGGCTGGGTAGACCCAGGGGCCCGGTAGTATAACCTGTTCCCTGAGTGATTGTCCTGAGCTTGCAAGGGTCTGGCTCGGAGACCCTTGGGTCCTCAACCTAGAACCCATTTCCATAGCGACGAACCTGTTTCCATAGTGACAGTCCCGTTTCCATACTGATGGTCCCTGCTTCACAGGGGTCAGGCTGGGTGACACTCGGGACTCCGTCACAGAGCCCGTTCCCCGAGTGATGGTCCCCAGCTCGCAAGGGTCAGGTTCAGAGACCCTTGGGTCCTCAACCTAGAACCCGTTTCCATAGCGACAAACCTGTTTCCATAGCGACTGTCCCGTTTCCATAGCGATGGTCCCTGAGTCACAGGGGTCAGGCTGGGTGACGCTCGGGACTCCGTCACAGAACCTGTTCCCCGAGTGATGGTCCCCAGCTCACAAGGGTCAAGCTTGGAGACCCTTGGGTCCCCGACCCGTTTCCATAGCGACAGTCCTGTTTCCATAGCGATGGTCCCTGCCTCACAGGGGTCAAGCTGGGTGATCCTTGTGACTCCGTCACAAAACCCGTTCCCCAAGTGATGGTCCTGAGCTGGCAAGTGTCAGGCTCGGAGGCTCTTGGGTCCCCAACCCGTTTCCATAGTGACAGACATGTTTCCATAGCAATGGTTCCTGCCACACGGGGGTCAGGCTGGGTGACCCTCGGGACTCCATCAGAAAACCCGTTCCCTGAGGGATGGTCCCAAGCTCGCAAGGGTCTGGCTTGGTGACCCTTGGGTGCCCGACCCGTTTCCATAGCGACAGTCCAGTTTCCATAGCAATGGTCCCTGCCTCACAGGGGTCAGGCTGGGTGACGCTCGGGACTCCGTCACAAAACCCGTTCCCCAAGTGATGGTCCCCAGCTCGCAAGGGTCTGGCTCGGAGACCCTTGGGTCCCTGACCCGTTTCCATAGCGATAGTCCCGTTTCCATAGCGATGGTTGCTGCCTCACTGGCATCAGGCTGGATGATGCTCGGGACTCCGTCACAGAGCCCGTTCCCCGAGTGATGGTCCCCAGCTTTCAGGGGTCAGGTAGAGAGACCCTTGGGTCCCTGACCTAAAACCCGTTTCCATAGCAACGGTCCCGTTTCCATAGCGACGGTTCCTGCCTCACAGCAGTCAGGCTGGGTAGACTCAGGGGCCTGGTCATATAACCCGTTCCCTGATTGTCCTGAGCTTGCAAGGGTCTGGCTCGGAGACCCTTGGGTCCTCAACCTAGAACCCGTTTCCATAGCGACGAACCCATTTCCATAGCGACAGTCCCGTTTCCATAGCGATGGTCCCTGCATCAGAGTGACGGTCAGGCTGAGTGACGCTCGGGACTCCGTCACAGAACCTGTTCCCCAAGTGATGGTCCCCAGCTCGCAAGGGTCAGGCTCGGAGACCCTTGGGTCCCCAATCTAAAACTCGTTTCCATAGCAACGGTCATGTTTCCATAGCGATGGCTCCTGCCTCACAGGAGTGAGGCTGGGTAACCCCAGGGGCCCGGTCGCACAACCCATTTCCTGAATGAAGGTCCTGAGCTCGCAGAGCTGGGTGATCTATGCGGCTGCAACTTAAAGCCCGTTTCCCTAGCGACAGTCCCGTTTCCATAGCGACGGTCACTGCCTCACGGGTCAGGCTGGGTGACCCTCTGGACTTCGTCAGAAAACCTGTTCCCCGAGTGATGGTCCCAAGCTTGCAAAGGTCAGGCTTGGAGACCCTTGGGTCCCCAACCTAAAACCTGTTTCTATAGCAACGGTCCCGTTTCCATAGCGACGGTCCCTGTCTCGCTGCAGTCAGGCTGGGTAGACCCAGGGGCCCGGTAGTATAAGCCGTTCCCTGAGTGATTGTCCTGAGCTTGCAAGGGTCTGGATCGGAGACCCTTGGGTCCCCAAGCTAAAACCCATTTCCATAGCAACAAACCTGTTTCCATAGCGACTGTCCCGTTTCCATAGCGATGGTCCCTGTCACAGGGGTCAGGCTGGGTGACGCTCGGGACTCCGTCACAGAACCTGTTCCCCGAGTGATGGTCCCCAGCTCGCAAGGGTCAAGCTTGGAGACCCTTGGGTCCCCGACCCATTTCCATAGCGACAGTCCTGTTTCCATAGCGATGGTCCCTGCCTCACAGGGGTCAAGCTGGGTGATCCTTGTGACTCCGTCACAAAACCCGTTCCCCGAGTGATGGTCCTGAGCTGGCAAGTGTCAGGCTTGGAGGCTCTTGGGTCCCCAACCCGTTTCCATAGTGACAGACATGTTTCCATAGCAATGGTTCCTGCCACACGGGGGTCAGGCTGGGTGACCCTCGGGACTCCATCAGAAAACCCGTTCCCTGAGGGATGGTCCCAAGCTCGCAAGGGTCTGGCTTGGTGACCCTTGGGTGCCCGACCCGTTTCCATAGCGACAGTCCAGTTTCCATAGCAATGGTTCCTGCCTCACAGGGGTCAGGCTGGGTGACGCTTGGGACTCCGTCATAAAACCCGTTCCCCAAGTGATGGTCCCCAGCTCGCAAGGGTCTGGCTCAGAGACCCTTGGGTCCCCGACCCGTTTCCATAGCGATAGTCCCGTTTCCATAGCGATGTTCGCTGCCTCACTGGCATCAGGCTGGATGACGCTCGGGACTCCGTCACAGAGCCCGTTCCCCGAGTGATGGTCCCCAGCTTTCAGGGGTCAGGTAGAGAGACCCTTGGGTCCCTGACCTAAAACCCGTTTCCATAGCAACGGTCCCATTTCCACAGCGACGGTTCATGCCTCACAGCAGTCAGGCTGGGTAGACTCAGGGGCCTGGTCATATAACCCGTTCCCTGATTGTCCTGAGCTTGCAGGGGTCTGGCTCGGAGACCCTTGGGTCCTCAACCTAGAACCCGTTTCCATAGCGATGAACCTGTTTCCATAGTGACTACAGTTTCCATAGCGACAGTTCCTGCCTTACAGTATTCAGCCTGTGTGACCCTTGGGAGTCCATCACAAAACCCGTCCCCTGAGTTATGCTTCCGAGCTTGCAAAAGTCTGGCTTGGAGACCCTCGGGTCCCTGAAGCATTTCTATAGCAACAGTCCCATTTCCATAGGACCGGTTCCTACCTCACAGGTGTCAGGCTGGGTGACCCTCGGGAGTCCGTCACAAAAAACCGTTCCCTGGTCCCGAGCTCACAAGGGTCAGGCTCGTAGACGGTTCCTGCCTCGCACGGGTAAAGTTGAATAACTCGTTTCCTGAGCAAAGCCCAGGAACCCGGTCGCGTTTCCCGAGCGAAGGTCCTGAGCTCGCAGTGGTCAGGTTGCATCACCGGCTGCAACGTAAAAGCCGTTTCCATAGCTACTGTCCCGTTTCCATAGCGACGGTCCCTGCCTCACAGGGGTCAGGCTGGGTGACCGTCGGGACTCTTACAAAGCCTGTTCCCCGAGTGATGGTCCCGAGCTCGCAAAGGTCAGGCTCAGAGACTCTTGGGTCCCCAACCTAAAACCCGTTTCCATAGCAACGGTCCAGTTTCCATAGCAATGGTTCCTACCTCTTAGGGGCCCGGTCGGACAACCCGTTTCCTGAGCGAAGTTCCTAAGCTCGCAGTATTCAGGCTGGGTGACCCTCGGGAGTCCATCACAAAACCTGTTCCCTGAGTGATGGTCCCGAGCTCGCAAGAGTCTGGCTCGGAGACCCTTGGGTCCCCAAACCGTTTTCATAGCAACCATCCCCTGAGTTCCCTGAGTGATGGTCCCGAGCTCGCAGAGGTCAAGCTCGGAGACTCTTGGGTCCCCAACCTAAAACCCGGTTCCATAGCGATGAACCATAGCGACGGTTCCTGCCTCGCAGGAGTGAAGCTGAGTAACCCCAGGGGCCCGGTCAGACAAACCGTTTCCTGAGCGAAGTTCTTGTGCTCACATTGCTCAGGCTGGGTGACCTGTGCGGCCGCAACTTAAAGCCTTTTTCCATAGCCACAGTTGTGTTTCCATAGCGACGCCCCCTGCCTCACGGGGATCAGGCTGGATTATCCACAGGACACAAAACCCGTTTCCTGAGTGATGGTCCTGGGGTCACAAGGGTCTGGCTCGGAGTTATAACCCGTTTCCATAGCGATGAACCTATTTCCATAGCGACGGTCCCTGCCCCTGCCTCACCGGGATCAGGCTGGGTGACCCTTGGGAGTCCATCACAAAAACAGTTCCCTGGTCCCAAGCTTGGAAGGTTCTGGCTCGGAGACCCTTGGGTCCCCAACCTAAACTCCGTTTCCATAGCAACAGTCCTGTTTCCATAGCGACGGTTCCTGCCTCGCAGGGGTCAGGCTGGGTAACCCCAGGGGCCCGGATGCACAACTCTTTTCCCGAGCGAAGGTTCTGAGGTCGCAGAGGTCAGGCTGGGTGACCTGTGCTGCCGCAACTTAAACCCGTTTCCATAGCGACGAACCCGTTTCCATAGTGACAGTCCCGTTTCCATAGCAACGGTTCCTGCCTCGTCAGGCTGGGTGACCCTCGGGACTCCGTCAAAAAACCCGTTCCCTGAGTGATGGTCCCTAGCTCACAAGGCTCAGGCTCGGAGACCCTTGGGTCCCCAACCTAAAACCCGTTTCCATAGTGATGGTCCTGTTTCCATAGCGACGGTTCCTGCCTTGCAGCGGTCAGGCTGGGTAAGCCCAGGGGCCCGATCGCGCAACCCATTTCCTGAGCGAAGGTTCTGAACTGAGGTCAGGCTGGGTGACCTGTGCGGCAGCAACTTAAACCGCGTTTGCATAGTGACGGACCCATTTCCATAGCAATGGCCCTTGCCTCTCAGGGATCAGGCTGGGTGACCCTCGAAACCCGTTTCCCGAGGCATGGTCCCGAGCTCGAATGGGTCTGGCTCAGAGACCCTTGGGTCCACAAGCTAAAACCCGTTTCCATAGCGATGAACCCGTTTCCATAGCTACTGTCCTGTTTCCATAGCGATGGTCCCTGCCTCACAGGGATCAGGCTGGATGATCCTCGTGACTCCATCACAAAACCCGTTCCCTGAGTGATGGTCCCGAACTCGCAACGGTCAGGCTCAGAGACCCTTAGGTCCCCGACCTAAAACCTGTTTTCACAGCAACAGTCCTGTTTCCATAGTGACGGTTCCTGCCTTGCAGGGGTGAGGCTGCATAACCCCAGGGGCCGGGTCGGACAACCCATTTCCTGAGCGAAGTTCCTGAGATCCCAGATCTCATGCTGGGTGACCTGTGTGGCTACAACTTAAAGCCATAGCGACAAATCCATTTCCATATCGACAGTCCAGTTTCCATAGCAACGGTTCCTGCCTCGCATGGTTCAGGCTGGGTGACCCTCGGGAGTCCATCACAAAACCTGTTTCCCCAGTGATGGTCCTGAGCTCGCAAGTGTCTGGCTCAGAGACCCTTGGATCCCCGAACCGTTTCCACAGCAACAGTCCCGTTTCCATAGCAACGGTTCCTACCTCACAGGGGTCACAAAACCCGTTCCCTGATCAGGCTGAGTGACCCTTTGGTCCCCAATATACAACTTGTTTACATAGCAATGGTCCTGTGTCCATAGCAACGGTCTCTGCCTCTCAGTGATCAGTAGCCTCAGTGATCTGCCTCTCAGTAACCCTGGGTGACCTGTGCATCTGCAACGCACAACCCGTTTCCATAGCGACAGTCTCGTTTTCATAGTGACAGTTCCTTGCTTGTAGGGGTCAGGCTGGGTGAACCCAGGGGTCCGGTGGCACAACCTGTTTACCAAGTGAAGATCCTGAGGTCAGGTTGGGTGATCTGTGCGGCCGCAATGTTCAACCCATTTCCATAGTGATGGTCTCATTTCCATAGTAACAGTTCCTGCCTTGCAGGGGTTAGGCTGGTTGACACTTGGGACCCCTTCATACAACTCGTTTCCCGAGTGATGGTCCTGAGCTCTCACGCGTTTCCATAGCAACAGTCCTGTTTCCATAGTACGGTCCTGCCACGTAGGGGTCAGACTGGGTCACTTGGTATCCCGTCACACATCCCGTTTCCCGCGTGGTAGTCCTGAGCTCGAAGGGGTCTGGCTGGGTGACCTGTCGGGCCCTAATATATAACTCATTTCCTTAGTGAAAGTATTGTTTCCATAGTGATCGTTCCTCCCTCACAGGGGTCATGCTGGGTGACTCCTGTGGCACCGTCTCACAACCTGTTTCCCGAGCGGAGGTCGTGAGCTTGCATGTGTCAGACTGGGTGACCCTTTGGTCCCCAACCTAGCACCCGTTTCCATAGCAACGGCCCTGTTTCCATAGTGACAGTTTCTTTTTCATAGGGGTCAGGCTGGGTGACCCTTGGGACTCCATCACACAACCCGTTTCCTGAGCGAAGGTCCTGAGCTCGCAGAGGTCAGGCTGGGTCACGCTTGGGTCCCCAACCTATAACCCATTTCCATAGCGAGGGTGCCATTTCCATCACAACAGTTCCTGTTTTGTAGGGGTCAGGCTGGGTAACCCCTGGTCCACTGTCGCATAACCCACTTCCCGAGTGAAGGTCCTGAGATCGCAGAGGTCAGGCTGGGTAACCCCCGGCTCCCCAACTTACAACCTGTTTCCATAGCGATTTTCCCGTTTCCATAGTGATGGCTTCGGCATCGCAGGGGTCAGGCTTGATGACCCCTATGGCTCTGTCACACAATATGTTTCCTGAGCAATGGTCCTGAGCTTGCAGGGTTCGGTTTGGGTGACCCTTGGTTCCCCAATGTACAACCCATTTCTATAGCTACGGTCCCATTTCCATAGTGACCCCTCCTGCATCGAAGGGGTCAGGGTGCATGAACCCTGTGGTACAACCCATTTCCTCAGTGACAGTTCTGGCCTTCTAGGGATCAGGCTGGGTGACCCCTTAAGGCCCTTTGGACTACCCGTTTCCATAGCCTCGCATTATCCATTTCCAGAACAATGGTCCTGGCCTTGCAGGGGTCATGCTGGCTGGGTGACCCCGGGGCCCCATCACAGAACTGGTTTCCTGAGTGATTTTTACGGCTTCACAGGGGTCAGTCTGGGTTATCTCTGGGGCCCCATTGCACAACCTGTTTCCAATGGGGCCCCAGGGGTCACCCAGCCCAACCCCTGTGAGGCCGGAATCGTCACTATGGAAACGGGGGTTCGATGGGGCCCCAGGGTTGACCCAGCCTGATCCCTCTGAGGCAGATAAGACACCAGGAACTTCTGGAGGTGCTGAAAAGCAGAGGCCCAATATCTAGATGGTAGCCAGATGTTCAACTAAAACTATACATCTGCACAATCCTTGAAATTGAAGCAGTACTATGATAACTCCCTGCCTTATTCCCACCAGACACTGTACCAGTACCCAATAATTAGGCTGGAAGGTATTTTTTTTTAATCCCCCAAACCCATACATAATAGTCTTGATATCCAGGATCTCCAGTGTTCACCCAGAAGCAAAGCCTCAGGTAAGCAAGTTTGTTTCATTTACTTTTGTCTGGAGGTGATTCCATCTGTCCACATGCAGCTCCTGAAGAGGCTTGGATTGCTCTGAGAATGTGTGCTTTTATTTTGGTAAATGGTATATACATTTTTGAACAGCTACAGCAAGAACAACTAAGTGCCTATGGAACCTTATGGTCCATCACACTGATAATGGCATAAGCATTAAGGAATGGAGTTATATACATGAGTCTGGTAAAAATAACACAGGTTCAGATGGAAATGAAATGCAAATAATGTTTCTGATAATTATGCTAAATAAGAACAGCCACTTTTAGATCAATAGTCTTGGGAGGCTGTGATGTTCTGTCACTGGTTTCTGAATATTGGGTGTTTGGTTTCTGATGTAAATTTCTGTCCCTTTTTAACATGAAGAGTGATCTGTTTTTCTTATGTTAGACGGCAGAAAGACATCACTGATAGATGCCATTGTGGCGTTTGCCTCCTAGGATGGGTCAAGGAAAGGGTTAAAAGGGGTGTGATGTGATTGGCCAGTGGGAATGCAAGGGGGGAGCAAAAGATAGAGTGGGAGGTTTTGAAAGTCAGATGAGGTTTGGGAGTTGGGAGTTGAGGCTTGGGTGTTGGAGAAGGAAAAGGGAAGCTTAGGTGTGGGTTGGCAGAGTTGTATTGTGAGAGGGTGAGAGGAATTGTTAGGTTGAGTCAGATAGATAGTTGGGAATAATTCAGTTTAGAGTTGTTAGGAACTAAGATTAGGAAACTGACAAGAGAAAAATAAACCGAAACCATACGCTTGTTCCTGCATTTAAAAATAAACTTGATTATTTGTTTATGTTAACAAATGTCTGGACTCCGTGTGTCCCCGTGAGAAGCAGGGTGGTGGCAGCGAAGAAAGCAGTCGCAGTGGTGGCACAGGGTCAATAGACCGTGAAATGTCCGGGGGCCCTGTGTGATCGCCACAGCCATGTATGCTAAAGAATACAGTTTAGGATTTGATATTGTCAAAATAATACTAATTTTTGTTTGTTTTTTCCTACAGCCATTGGGTGCTGGGAAGTATATATTTGATATTGGATGTGAACAACATGGCGAATACATCCACGAGGTAAACACTACAAATGGTAACAACTGGAGAACCCATTCATTATATGTCTTAGAACTAATGAGTGACTGAACAATAGCCTGGTTGAGAAATAGGACCTTTGCTGTACGTCTAAGTGCAAGAGTAACAATTCTACTTGCTTGCAATGCTTAATTCATATAGACTTGCATTCACCAGATGAGGATAGATTCTCTATTCTTTCAGCCAGTTGCTGTTAGCAATCCCAGGGGTGCTTCCAATTGGTGTTTGTTGAGTATTCGTTCAGATTTGTTCACATCTATTTTCTTACCATACTTTCTGCAGTAAGATAAACAGCCACTAGATGGTGGTAGCATATAACGGCTGCACAAATCAGGATGCACAAACAAATCAGAATAAACGTCCATGGATTCCACACAGTACCTGCTTGCTGTCCTCCCAACTCCTTTTGCTATGTTCACATAAACACTGGGGTTATCATAAGAAATATCTATTGATACACTTAGTAAGACTTTGGCACCTGTACTTTCCAGCATGACTGAACTTTTGTTCAGTGAGTGTTGTTAATGCTCAGCTTCCTGGATGTGGACCAGCTTCTTGATATACGTGTATTCCTGTTATTGACACCTGACATGAATGACTCTCATAAGCTTGCTGTTTAGCTTTCAATGAATAGAGTATTATTCTTTTGAAAAAAATGATTAAATACTGCCTTTAAAATCTGTAACTCAAATCTGAATATTAATATTTTTCATTAAGTAGTGAACTGTGAATTATTAGTATTCAAATCTGCAAAAGTTGTTGAATTCAAGATCAGATATTAATGTTCTTGCCCTTTATTTCTATCCTGCAAAATAGGCAATGGCCTTCTGTACAGGGCTATGGGGAGGAAATGGCCTTTGGCAAAGCATATTACAAACTATGGCTCAAGTTTTCCTAAACTGAAACATTCATTTTAAAAATGGATTCTACCCTTTTGTGAATCTTGTGCTGCAAGCCTCGCTTATTCAATGAATGCACGTTTCATTATTTTCAACAAACTTGTGTTTTGTTTCTTCTTCTGCAAATGGAAGCTTTTGACTTTGTATAGTGGATTTCATAGTTCACTTTGATTCCTTTTCCACAACTTGCTTAGCTCATGCAAACCAAAAGCAAGAGAAGAGGCAGCAAAGAACTGCCTTCTGTGCAGAACCATGAGAAGCAACCAATCATTGAAGCCTTTATCTTCAAGCAGCCTAGTACAACAGAGGTGCCCTCTGGCTTTGAAATGGAGTGTTACTGCATGGTTTGCTTGCATGTGACATAAGTTAGAAAGGCATTTGATGGTATGGTGGGCAGAAATTGATCCTTTAGAGCATTGGTTGATATTATATATCTCTAATTTGCATTTTAATATATATTTTTAATACAACTACTTATTCTTTCAATCTCTTGCAGACTTTTATTATTACAAATATACTGCTATGTCTTATTATTAATGTTCATTTTATTTCTATACCTCCTTACAGTTTCAAGTAAAAATATCAAAGCTGTTTACAACCTACATCAAAACATCAAATAAAACATAACTGAAGAAAGTCTAATATAAAGTATGCATTCAAAGCAATATAATTAACATGGCTAAAATATTATCCTAAAGATTTCAAACACTGTAAAGGAGGTAAATACTGAATGCACATTTAACACAGTAAAGTTAGCAAACAAAAAATTGTCTTAAACATTTCAAAAGAAAGCATTACTAAATGAAATCAAATGTAAAATGCACATCTGAAACAGTATAATTAACAAGAGAATAAAACATTATCAAAAGCGTAGAACATTGCTGCTGCTGCTGCTGCTGCTGCTGCTGCTGCTCTTAGGCTCAATGACTAAGTGACAGCTAAGATAGTCTTACAAATCGTACAAATGAAGATGTTGATAAATCTTAAGGGCTGCTTTGGGTGTAATGGCAAGTCATAGCTTACTTCTGTATGCACATGCATAAGCCTCAAACAACTTCTCCTTACCACAAGGTAGTCTTCAAAACTAATCACAATTTGCTGTTACATCCAATAGCAGTGGATGGTGTGGCAGAGCTGCCCTGCGAGCACCAGAATTGCAGCAAATTACCTGGCTGGTGGAGGGGGTGGGGGCAAGGTTGGGGCTATGCAAACACACCGATGGAAGTGCTGGATTGGCTCCACCAGTGTGTCCCTGCAGGCCTGCCACACCCCAGCACTGTCCAGGTAAGCTGCAGCTACACCAATGTTGTAAGGGCAGCTCTTTTCCACTGCACCAACTTCTAAAAGGATCTAAACCATAGTTTCAGGTGTATTTGGGAACAATACTACTCAGTCTTTACCTGAATAAGACAAGTTTTCACCATCATACATAGGAAAATAGCTAACATCTAACAAGTAAACCTATGCTGGTCAACCCGGCCAGATGGGTGGGGTATAAATACAGTCGTACCTTGGATCTCGAACGCCTTGTGACTCGAACATTCTGGCTCCTGAACGCCGCAAACCCAGAAGTGAGTGTTCCGGTTTGCGAATGTTCTTTGGAAGCCAAACATCAGGGGCGGCTTCTGCGGCTTCTGCTTGAGTGCAGGAAGCTCCTGCAGCCAATCAGAAGCCACGCCTTGGTTGTTGAACGTTTTTGGAAGTCGAGCGGACTTCCGGAACGGATTCCATTCGAGAACCAAGGTATGACTGTAATAAAATTATTATTAGTACTAGTAGTACTGTGGGCATCAGACAAGTGTCTCTGGGGAGTGTATCCTGCGACCAGGGTGCCTGTGCCACAAAGCTCTGATTTCTAGTCATTGCAGCAAGATGGCAGCAATTAGAGAAGGGCCTCTCAGAACAGCTGTTTAAAAGATGGCATGTGTTGTAGCAAATGTCTATAACAGAGGCTGGATCAGGATTCCTTCTGGATCACTTTGATGGGGCATTGGAGCAACCAAAGCTGTTAACAAAGACTGTGGTGTTGATGTGGGCCTGTGTATCTGTGTATTGTTGCAGGTTGAAATAAGTGTATGTGTGTGTGTGTGTGTGTGTGTGTGTGTGTTTATAATGAAACAGAAATATGTTATGAGTTACAGGACTGGTCATTTCCTTTTTCATTCAAATCTGTATCCTGGATATTCATCTGAACTTCAGGAAAAACCAGAGGAAGAAGAGGAAGAAGAAGTTATGGCTCCATCTATTCCAAAATGGAAAGCATCAAAAATTACTGCCCTAACACTCTGGGCACCTGAAGAACCACCTCCCCCTCCTCCAGCAGTAGAGGTTGCAATAGTTGAAGAACCAACACCTCCAGGTTTGTATTTTGCTGCAGATTCAACCCTTTATTCACTGAAGTGGTCCATCTACTACATTCATTTCAATGGGTCTCACATTTTGCAACATTAGCACATTTTGCAACATTAGTGAGATGTAATGTTTTATGATACTGCACTATGCAGGAGTTTCTAAATAAAATTAGGTCCAGGAGTATGGAGGATATATCCCACCACTCAGTTTGGAATGCGTTGCGTGATAATATCTGTGCATGGAGAAATTCAGAGATTGTTTGACCCGCATAGGTGATTGGAACTTTCTTAGATATATGGGACGTCAATGTGATCTCCTGTGTGGCATGGCAACAGAGGTTTACAAAACATGCACACAGATTGAGGGTATATTCAAATATGGGGTGGGGGAGATCCATAATAAAGCCCTGTTAACTCTATAGCCAAGGCAGAATGATGTTTTCGCTCAAGAGCCATATTCTCTTATAGCTATATGCTGGCGATAGGTGGACCCAAAGGAAAGTGGGATTCCTCACACGCTCTCTTTCGTGCCCACACATGCCCACACACATCTGTTAGCATACATTCATGTACATACACAAAATTCATATATGTCACACACATACATATTCATGCATATACACATTCACTTGCTGGTAAATAAACATTTTTAAAAAGCCTCCCATTGTGACAATGACTGGTTTTCTCAAGCTTTATTGCCATGCAGGAAGCATGTATTTGAGGAAGGGGGACGGTTGCCACATGAGGAGAGGGTTCCTTGCTGTGACTGCCCCACCCCCTTAAAATCTCCCTCCCTCTCCCCCACAGTGCGACTATGGCACTTGGGGGGGAAAACTATCCCATGGGAAGGTTGGTTAAATTCCAAAGGCCTGGGTAAACAGAAGGGTTTTTATCTTGTCCCTAAATGAGGCTGATGTGGAGAAAAACCAAAAATAATTTAGAAAAGCTTTATATGGAAAGGAAGCTGATGATGACCATCGTAGGACCAGAATGTTGCCTCACTAACTTGTAACCTAAATGAAGCTAATAAGCAGGGCAGCAATGCTTTTGTTCTTCTAACATTTTATTTTTTCTTTCTGTTTTCCACGTCAGCTGATGACACTGCAACTGAAGTTCCTTCTGAAACTACTGAGCAACCTGCAGAGGCAACAGAGCCCACCGAAGAGACATCTCCTCCTAAAGAGGCTGAGGAGGAAGATGAGACAGCTAAAGAAGAGCAAGGTGAGGGCTAGTGCAGGGGTCAGGAAACTTTTTCAGCAGGGTCCACTTTCCACTTTTTCACCACTGTCCCACAGACCTGGGGGGGAGGGCTGGACTTTATTTTTTTGGGGGGAGAACAAATAACTATGCCCCACAAATAACCCAGAGATGCATTTTAAATAAAAGCACACATTCTACTCATGTAAAAACATGCTGATTCCCAGACCGTCCACGGGCTGGATTTAGAAGGTGATTGGGCTGGATCCTGCCCCCAGGCCTTAGTTTGCCTACCCATGGGATAGACAGAAGGTGCAGTGAGTGATTAAGCTGCTCCCTTGCTTAGACGGGATATTGGCATCCTATTTTTTCCTTGTACCTAGAGGTGTACCGCCCTTGTACATAGAGATTCCATTTTGTTATCATGCGCAATAAAGTTGACAAAAAATGTTCTTTGTGGAAACAGACACATGGATATCAACGTAAAGACATAGCTACATCTAACCCAGCAAGGCTTTGCAAGGGTTACCTGCTTGCAAAGTCACACAATCTAGTCCACAGTGCTCCACTGCAGTACAGTGCTGCAAAAAAAAATAATGCTATAAAGCCCAGCTGGCTCCCTCTGTCCAAGGCTACAGGAAGGTGGTAGAGGGAGGCTCCCATCCTTTTCTGTCCCATTGGCATCAATGGGAGGAAAAGTCACTACATCAGCTCCTGTTCAACCACAAAGCTGCACTTAGGATGGGGCATAAGACGCCTTGGCCAGCTTTATGATTCTGGTCTGGTGGTTTTTTAATTCTGTTTCTATAGTGTGAGTTACAAGCCTGATATTTCAGAAATAAATAATCATCCCTGTTGTACTTCTTTCCCTCCATTTCTTTTTTTGCCACAGCTGCAGTCATAGCAGAAGAAAAAGAGGAGGAACTTGAGGCCCAGGACTAAAGGAAAGAAGTGACAAATGTTGCATACAAAGAAATGAAGCTCAATCCAGTCAAGGTTAAGTCCTGTTAGTTTTAATTGAGGTATACTCACATGCTCAACTCTCCCATTGAAACCAGTGGGACTTAAAAGTAGTTGATTTTGATGGGATTGTGCCCATACTCCTTTGGCAGTGCACTTATTATCTGAACTGCTTCTTTCATATTTCAAGGGGCAGCAATAGTCTCACTGCTGTGTCAAGGGGCAAAAGTCTGCCCTTCCTTCAGCACTCACTTGTGCTCCTCCTCTTCTATCCTGTCTCCCTGCCATCAAATAGGTGGTGGTGGTGCAGAAATGTTCTTTTTAAATTGAAATGTCTTTGAATAAAATATAAGTTTGGTTGTTCTTGAATCTATGGTTTCTGGGGTGTGGTTTTTTAAAATTATTATTAAATACAGAATATAGCCGAACCAAGTTAGACTGTGGGCATTTTGCTTTTGCTTTTCTGTAATGGAAAAGAAAACCTGCATTGACTAGATTGTACTTTTGACTTAAAACTGTTCTCTTCCACGTTTGATCCTATGTTAGCAACAGTGATGTTTTCATACACATAAGTGGTGTAAATGTTAAGCTACAATTTAGCGCTATACAAATGATGCTGAGTGACCCTGGCACTCAGACACCTCCTTCTCCCTGGTGCATTTCTTCCTCCCTGTGGAGGAAATAAGAAGCTTTAAGGCTGCAGTGAGGAAGAAGTGCAGGTGGCTAGATTGGGGGGACCAAGGGAGCAGAAGACATCTGTGGCGTTCGTACGGAGCCCCCGGTCGTCTCACGGACTATTGACCTGTACACCACTAATCTGCTGTCACCAACCAGGTCCTCCCTGGTAAAACACTTAGTCTCAGTCAGTTTCTTAAGTTAACAAAGAAGAGTGTAGTTTATTGCAAATACAAATAAACTTTAACCGCATTCAAAACGTTGTTACTCTTTACCTTCTTAGTCTTATTTTATCCTGTCTCTAACTCTTCTACCTCCCCTCACACAAGAACCAACTGCACTAACTGTCTCTCTGTTTCCACCTGTCTGCCAACTGCTTTTCCAACTGCCTTTCCCAACCAACCAACCAACCAACCAACCAACCAACCAACCAACCCACCCCACTAACTCACACCCAAACATTGGGCTAAGCCCCTTTTATAAACAGGTAGGCTCCGCCTCTGGCTTTTCTATTGGTCTACCTATTAACTCTTTCTCTCCTCCTGTACAGACATTTTCAAACGAACTGGCAAATGCCACAACATTTCATCTGGTCCCTCCTCAAACCTGGCAGCACCTTGGGCATGCCCAGACACTTGGATGCCAACCACTAAATCAATAAAGCTTGGATCCCCCCTGTTCCTCCACTAAAAACACATACAGTTTTCCTTTGGAACTGCCCTGTTAGCTGTAATAGGGTACTCAGAAATAAATGATGACTGACTCATGTACTACATTTTTATCAGGGAAAAAAATAAAAATAACAAAAAATACACATGATAAATACAAATATATGTTTTAAAAACATGTTGATACAAAACATGCTACGCTGAGCTGCCAATAGATTTCTGCAGATTGGCTGCAATGAGCCAGGTGTATTCCAAATGAGGTTTTCAAACAGTTATGTCAAGTGCCTTCATTTTTGTTTTGGTCCACTAGATGTCATCCTAGATTGGCTATACAAGCACTCTCAAATTGCAGATTTAAGAACAAATATTCAGACCTCTGTCAGCACCTGGTGTCATCATTCCAAAGTCAACAAAGTTACCCACAAGCTTTTATGGTGCCTCAGGACTATAGATCATACTGCTTGTCCTCAGCATTTTAATCTGGTTCCAAACTACAAGAAAGAAGATTCCACCTAAACATTAGGACGAACTTCCTGACAGTAAGAGCTGTTCGACAGTGGAATTTGCTGCCAAGGAGTGTGGTGGAGTCTCCTTCTTTGGAGGTCTTTAAGCAGAGGCTTGACAACCATATGTCAGGAGTGCTCTGATGGTGTTTCCTGCTTGGCAGGGGGTTGGACTCGATGGCCCTTGTGGTCTCTTCCAACTCTATGATTCTATGATTCTATGATTCTAATCTACTTTTATGCAATGGCTCATGGCTCCAAATCCCGATTTCATTCAGGCCAAGTGTGGCAGCCACTTCCGGCAGCTGAGTTTGAATGTAGTGAAAGGGCAGGCAATTGTTAGTTATTTAATTCATTATTATATCTTTATACTCCCAGGGAGAGACACTTGTGGGATTTTCTGCCTTGGGTGTGTGCCATTTTCTGTTCTATCTCTGGCAGCCAAATGAGGCCATAGCCAGCCCTGAGGCCATAGTCTGCTTCTCAGAAATGATGTATAAAGCACATGTGAGATACTCGCTTGTAGGGTTTTCCAGAAGAACATGATTATAAAACCCCAAAGAAGATGCATGCTTTGTTGAGAGAAAGCGCAGGGCCCTTACAGAGGAGGCACTGTGTAGATATTTTGGCAGTTCTCTCTGACCTGACCAGGGTTGAAAAAACCAGCAGCAGAGCAGAAACCTCTTTACTGATATTCTAAGGCACTTCCAGACAGTCACAATTTTGTGAGTGGGATTCAAGAGCATATCAGCAAACTCATGTTATGCAACAAAAGTAAACTTGGAACTCTTGAGCAGCAAACCTGCTTTAAAAAATTGGACTTTTTGCAGAAAGGAAATTAATAGGGGAATGGACTGAAAAGTGTGGGATTGTTTGATGCAGGATTGTATAACCTTCCTACAAACAAATCAGAATGAATCCCAGTAAACAGGTCATCTGGGAGCAGCCCTAGGCAGATTAAAAAAAGAGAAAGAAACAGAGATAGACAGCTTTCCCCCAGATGGTGACATGAGAAAGGTGTTGTTGAAGACTAAAATGGGGAACCTCCCATCAGCCCCAGCCAGCCTGGCCAGTGGTTTGGGATGATGGGCATTGTAGTCTAGCAACATTTGAAGGCTTACAGGTTTTCCACCCTAGTCTAAGGACTTGAGAGAGGCTCAGTTGCCCATAATGTGTACACACATTCCACTATTGCCTTCAGTAAATTGGTTTTGGAGGGTTTTTTAGTGTTTCGAAAACCTGCACAAGCTTATTTTACCATTTGCAAGTACTGCTTACTGCCAGCTGGGGGAGAATGGAGGTTGCAGATCAGCATTGGGCAGGATCCTTAGTCTAAGTGGATAGGGGATAGCCTGCCTCCAAAGGATCTGGTTATCCCCTTAAAGGGATCCAGGAAGAGGTGCTTTTGTCTGGATACCCAAGACAGGGGGCTGATGGGCCATAGCACCCCCAAAATGGTGACCTTGGAGGGGTTGCCTTGATTTAATGCACATCATAGGGCAATCCTTAACCTTGGTTAACACAACCAAATAATGAACTGGGCTGGTTGACTCAGGATACATACCCAATGCTTATGCCAAAACCTGCAGACATCTGTAATCAATAAATCTGTGGCCTATTTAAATCCCAGTTGGTTGTTTTGTGGTTATTGCAACTTTATTATGCCTTGACCCCACTGCCCATGACTCCATTGTGTCTGGACCTGCAACAGTGGATAAAATAGGTGTGTGGATCAAGGGCACTTAAGTCTTTTAAAAGCAAACAATCATATGCCAGACCCAATCCACACTATACTCCAAAGTGACTGTTAGCCAGGAGCTGTCCTGAACACCTCCCATCTGCTGTTGTGATAGAGCAAGAAAGGGAGAGGAAGACTAGGGGAAGATGGAATTTTGTCAGCAGAAGACATGCTGTCTATAGCATGTGTTTGTGTGCAGACTGCTTCATCTTAGAATTTAAGTGAGGACAGAATCTAAAGTAGTCGTCATGATTTTATCACACAAATGCCAACTCAGGAAATCACTGGCAGATATGGAACTGAAATGTGAACTTGATATTATCAGTGATGTACAGTTTTTGCAACAGCAACAGCAATACTTTTATTCTTGCTTCATAAAAAGAACTGTAAGGCACTTAACAGTTCCCGTATCTAATTACTGCTGCAGTTATTTGATGGAAGCAAGTGTGGGAATCAGACGAAATTCCACGCCTCTTTATTACAGTAGAAATGCAGTTAAAAGTGAAATGTGTAGATTTTATTTCTCGGTTGAAGAAAGACGGAAACAAAACCAAAAAACCATAAACGCATTTCACATAAAATGTAAAAGCCAGTTCCCAAGTTCCATTCCATTATTTTGCTGTGACCAAGAAACAGCCTGCAGAGCAAGGTTTTGAAATAACAGCGAGATTCTGTTGAATCAGAAAAATACAAATCCACAATTAGAGTGAGTGAACATTGCTTAATGATCCGGAAGGTTGTGCTTCCAACTGAATGGAGCATTTGCTCCATGGGTTAACATCTTGACTGGTGGCTTCATCATTTGCCATTTCTTCTCTAGCTCTTCACAGAAACACATGCCCAGTGAAGGAATCTAGTAAAGCAGAAAAGATTTTAAGATGGGGTTTTTTTAGGGCAAGAAAGGAAGTTACCCCATATAAGCCAACACCACCACGAGGTAACGGAATAGTTTTCATTATCCAAGAGTGTTAGGGGCAAGTCACTTGAGACGTTTAAAAGCAACAAATAATGGCTCACAAGGGCTTGAAGGAGTGAAGGTTATTTAAGCATCATAAAGTGGCTCAGAGGATCTGATAATTATGCTGTGGGTCCCTCTTTCTTCACTAACAGCACTAAGGATATTGTCAGCCAAATTCTAGTAATTTTCAAGGGTAAGGGGGAAAGCATAGTTCACTTGACTGCAAATTAAAAGGATTAGGTATCAAGCGAGGGTAATGACTGACTTCTGCCTGAAATCCTGTTGTTCTGTTACCCACATGTGTACACTCAACTGCTTCAATCGACGGAACTGGCACCACTACAGGTGCCACATAATACCCATTCCACATTTGTAAGAACTTTATTGTTTAGTGTTGCACCACCTGCCCTTTGGAACCCCCTGCCTATTGACATCAAACAGACACCTTCACTGAACTCTTTTCGGTGCCTGCTAAAAACATTCTTCTTTAGACAAGCCCACACAGATGCTTAGAAAGCTGAGGTAATTTTAATCTGTTTTAATACTTGTATGTTTTAAGGTACAGTTATTAATCCCCCCCATTTTATTGTTTTATCTTTTTGTAAACCCCTTTGAGATTTTGTTTTGTTTTCACAATCAAGTGGGGTCTAAATTTAAATAAATAAATAAATAAATAAATAAATAAATAAATAAATAAATATAAAATATTGCTAGGCGGACAACCAGTCTGATTTGGCACAAGGCAGCTTCTTCTGT
This sequence comes from Podarcis raffonei, assembly GCF_027172205.1. NCBI lineage: Eukaryota > Metazoa > Chordata > Lepidosauria > Squamata > Lacertidae > Podarcis > Podarcis raffonei. The sequence goes on along the minus strand of NC_070605.1, from coordinate 57,375,972 downwards.
TTCTAAGAGCGAACATTTTGCGAACATTGTGAATGCAGAGCAGAAAGGCAGGAAACTGCTTTGTACAGAATCAGACCACTGGTTCTTCTAACCCAGTACTTTCACTGGCAATGATTCTCCAGGATCTTGGGGGGTGCGGTAGGTTTCCCAGCCCTTCCTTGAGATGCCAGGGATTGAATCCTGGACTACCTGCATTGCAAAGGATGTTGTGGTTCGAGGACCCGAACCCCGCGCAGTGGAATGAAACACAAGGACACGTGATATAAGGTTAATGGGCAAGAAAAGGCCACAACTTTATTGATTACAGCAAGTGAAAAGGTATTGGCTTAGGCATTGGATTACGTCAGCTGACTCCACCCACTCGGAGAGGGGTGAGTCTAAAAAACAAAGGGGGTTTATTCACCAGTAGGTGGAGCCTGTTGATGCTAATCCAACTATAAACTCTCCCCTGATGCCACCGAGGGTCGTGCCATGGCCTCCCGCCAAGCAGGCATCGGACAGAATACACGACCGCCGGATTCCTTTAACGGAATACCCAAAAATTGAAGGCGCAGGCAATGGCCACACCTAGCCCTTCGACACCACAACACATTATTCCAATGCCTAACCTACCCACCAATACCACGAAAGTTGTGACGATTGCTACAAGGTAGGCCAAAAAGCCTAATGCCAAATGGAAAAATTCCTACCGGGCCCCCTGGACAACCAGGGCGACCAACCTAAGGTCCATAGCAAGGCCAAAAGAAAACTGGAAACCCTGCTCTAAGGGAGTGGAGGGTGGGTGACTCGCGACGGGACGACAAAAAGTGAGGGCTGGAGGCTGGCGCCGCAGCAATTTAGGCTGCTGTACACGCCCCCTTGAAGGCACCTGGTTGGGTGCCTGGCCAAGGGCGTGGGCGCCAGCCAGGTGAGTGGGAGGCAGGGGGCAAACGCCCCCTGCTTGAGGCGGAGTCCGGCTCCCGGCCACAACCACTCCCCTCTCTTGCAGGGAGGAGAGTCTTTCTCTGCCATGAGCTATGGTCTTTATGGCAAGAAAAGTCTTAATCTCTGATGATTATGCACATACATAATAGGGGCAAACAAGCCTGAACAACCAAGTTATTTAAAGCCAATGTGGTTGGAATGTTGGGAAATGACCTGGGAGACCGGGCTTCAGATCCCCACTTGGCCTTGAAGCTCACGGGGTGAGCTTGGACAAGTCCCTGCCTCTCAACTTAACCGCTTCACAGGGTTGTTGCAGCGATTAAACGAGGGGAGGGAAAACCACAAATGCCACCTTGAGCTCCTTGGATAAAAAGGTGGGATATAAATGCAATAGATAAGAGAGAGCCTTACCTTTCGAATGAACTGGGGAAAATCACCGCTCTTTCTGGCAGGAAGACCCAGTAATGGTCGAGTGAGGGAATCTAGAGATGAGCCATGGCCAACAACCAGGATGGTGCCTATTGTCAGAAAGGGATCTCCTTAGAATAGTTTATTAAAGTAGTGCAAGGGTGGGGAACTTCAGTGCTGCAGGAGGACAAATGCAGCCTTCCACATTTCCCTATCTAGCCCTTTGGACTCTCCCCAAGCCACCCATCTCACTTGCACTACTTTGCACCTCCTTGAGTGCTTTTGCTAGGCTGGAATGTGCCCTTGCGTTCAAGCAATGGCCCTTGCTTGCCTGGATGAAGGCTAAAGAGGGGTGTATGAGGAGTGTGTGTAGAAACTAGCCTACAGTGGAAAGGTAAAATTTACATTCATTGCTCTGCTCATTTTTGCCTCTGGCCCCTCCCATCATTGCCATGTGGCTCCTGGAAGGTTGCTGAGAAAGGAATGCGGCCTTTAGACTGAGATGATGATGATGATGATGATGATGATGATAATAATAATAATAATTTATTATTTATACCCCGCTCATCTGGTAGGGTTTTCCCACCCCTGAAGGAGTACTAGTGGTGCTTGGGAACCTTCAGGCCTGCATATGTTCTAGCCCACCTATATTTTGGCTGCCACAAAGGCATTTTTTAAATAGCAAACTTGTGCTTGTGATTCTGTCCTTGAAGATTCAAAGCAATGAAATCAAGAGTTACCATAGAGTTACCTTCGGTTGCACAGGAGCCGACAATGTGTTTTATACTTGCAGAGCATCTGTTCACATAGTCCTCATAGCTTTCGGATGCCATCAGAGAAGAAAGAGGAAAATGACACCTGTTAACGAAATCCACTTGGTTAACATTCGTTGGCTCAAAGGAAATGTTAGGCTTGGAACATTTGAATGCCATTCCAGGCTCCATCACTTAACCTGCTTGATGGTTTTAGGAAATTGTTCATTTATAGCATGAGTGGGGAACCGTATTTCACCAGTGGGCCAGATCCTTATCTTCCCCAATCCTGTATGGGACAACTTTGACAGGTAGGCAGAACCACTCACCTGATGTCATCATGATGTCAGGTGAATGATACCTGCCCAAAGTCAAAGGAGGTTGCTGTAGCTACTAAGCTGACTGGCAGTAACAGCAACCTCCTTTAAGCGGCACTTTCATCACCTTTGAAAGAGACTTGATGTAGCTGATCAGCAGTTATAAAGGGAAGCCCCTTTATAATCAAGGGGTAGAATCTATAGAACATGTCCTTCTGTTTTGTAATTGATTTGATGGAAGATCAGTGGCGTAGTGTGGGGGGTGCAGGGGGGGCCGGCCACACCGGGCGCAACATCTGGGGGGGGGGCGCGCTCGCACTCGCAGCTCTCTGCCCCTACCTGTCTCACTCGGGTTAGGGGGCACAACTTACTTGCCTTGCCCCGGGTGCTGACAACCCACGCTACGCCACTGTGGAAGATAAAACCCCCAAAGGTATTGCTGTTAGTGCCTAAATTTCTATCAGTAGTGGTGAGAACAAGAGGAAAACCCAGCATCTGAAACAGCATCTTCAGGGACTAGCTTGAAATTATTGTAGCTTTATATAATAGTTTTTATGTTACCCTTTTGAATCTGTTTTTCTCTGAGATTCCTGTGTTTTGGTCTGTTGGTGGTAATAAATGGGTTGATTTGATAAGGGGAACAAACAACAAAGAAAAGTATTTTTCCAGCAAGCCTTCCTTGCTGGACCTTGCAACCTTATGGGATTTGATGAGCAAAACATGCTGCCCTGAGGTCACTGAAGTATAGAAGTTGTTTGGATTTGTACCCCCTGCCCCCAAAAAAACCCTCTATAAGATTTATTTATTTTATTATTTTGTTTTATTAATTAATTTTCTATCCTTCCAAGGTGCCCAGAGTTGGAAAATCACATTGTTGTAAAACTACTTTTGATAAAAGGGGAGGGGGGATGATTTTGCTAACAACTCCCTTTAAGCTGAGGCTGTTGTTCTGTGCTGAGTCATACAACAAACAGATAAGAGTTGTTTTCCCACCCCCTCCCAGAGCACACATATGGTCAGCCCAAGTCCTTTTTTTTAATCAGCTGAACAATTTTCACAGTTGAATCATTCACCGCAGCCTTTTGCCAAAAGGACTCCAAGAGGAAGCTACGAGGCTACAATCGATCCTGTGCTCGTTATTGTTTCCTGTTCTGTTTGAGGTTTTGCAAACTGCACTGAACCACAGAACTCCATTGCCACAGAGGGTTAAGAAAGAGAAGACTAAGCACGGTTGATGAAAGTGCAAGAATAACTACTTTTTACAAAGTGTGCAAACTTTTTGTACCTATAATATATGGTATTATTGTTCAGAAATGTGATTAAATGTAGAATCCAAGCTGCTTTGCTTCTAAAGTATCTCCACCAACACCCATCATTGCACTAGCAGCGACTGCTCTTGATTCTTCCCAAACACTTGCTTGTTATGTATTTCTTTTTAAAATATGTTACCTTTACTTTGATATATTCTGCAGCTAGCCTAGATTAAAGGTATTTTGGGGGGGGGGTCTGATCTGGATCCCCGAGCCATTTTTTCTTGCCTCTCTGAAGACCTTACCAATTTTAGCAGCAGTGGCAAAATGAAAATAATAGAAAGTACACATAGTGCTAGGATAAGTGAGGCCCAGTGCTTGGATGGGGATGAAAATCACCCCCTCCTTGATCTTCAGTTTGATCATTCAGTGAATGGAAGGGGGAATGAAGCAGCTGGGAGGTGGGGGACACAGTGTGCCTGTGTCTACGTGTCTGCCTCAGAGTACATACATGAGAGAGTATTGGCTGCGTAAGAGATAACATGGCCCTTGGGCAAATAAAGCTTAGTCATAGATAATATGACAACATTATACACGATAACGGAAGTACTATCAACCTCACTGATTTAAGAGATCTCAGTTTTCTCCTGCCCCTCTCCCCCCAAACCCTAGTTGCAATGGAGACAAAACTACACTTCCCTTCTGCTGTCTAGCTCATTAAAAGAGGCATTGGTTTATTGCACTGGAAGAGCTTATTTCTACGCTCTTGTCTGCATACTGTAACAGAGCATAGAGTTGGCCTTAGGTGCCCAAGCCCAAGAAGACTCTGTCTCCTTGATTCAATGACCTCCCCTTACACCATACCACTTGCTTATTCCAGCCACTGGTGCTGCCTCTTCAGCAGCAGCTTATAGATTTTCTTACAGTTAAGGGATATATTGTAGACATTTTGCTAAATAATAAATAAGTTAATAATAATAATAATAATAATAATAATTTATTATTTATACCCCGCCCATCTGGCTGGGCCTCCCCAGCCACTCTGGGCGGCTTCCATAAAAACCAAAAATACAGTAAAATATCACACGTTAAAAACTTCCCTGAACAGGGCTGCCTTAAGATGTCTTCTGAATGTCAGGTAGTTGTTTATCTCTGTGACATCTGCTGGAAGGGCATTCCACAGGGCGGGCGCCACTACCGAGAAGGCCCTCTGCCTGGTTCCCTGTAGCTTTGCTTCTCGCAATGAGGGAACCGCCAGAAGGCCCTCGGCGCTAGACCTCAGCGTCCGGGCAGAATGATGGGGGTGGAGACGCTCCTTCAGGTATACTGGACCGAGGCCGTTTAGGGCTTTAAAGGTCAGCACCAACACTTTGAATTGTGCTCAGAAACGTACTGGGAGCCAATGTAGGTCTTTCAAGACCGGTGTTATATGGTCTCGGCGGCTGCCCCCAGTCACCAGTCTAGCTGCTGCATTCTGGATTAGTTGTAGTTTCCGAGTCACCTTCAAAGGTAGCCCCACGTAGAGCGCATTGCAGTAATCCAAGCGGGAGATAACCAGAGCATGCACCACTCTGGCGAGACAGTCCACAGGCAGATAGGGTCTCAGCCTACGTACCAGATGGAGCTGGTAAACAGCTGCCCTGGACACAGATTTGACCTGTGCCTCCATGGACAGCTGTGAGTCCAAAATGACTCCCAGGCTGCGCACCTGGTCCTTCAGGGGCACAGTTACCCCATTCAGGACCAGGGAATCCTCCACACCTGCCCGCCTCCTGTCCCCCAAAAACAGTACTTCTGTCTTGTCAGGATTCAACCTCAATCTGTTAGCCGCCATCCATCCTCCAACCGCCTCCAGACACTCACACAGGACCTTCACCGCCCTCACTGGTTCTGATTTAAAAGAGAGGTAGAGCTGGGTATCATCCGCATACTGATGAACACCCAGCCCAAACCTCCTGATGATCTCTCCCAGCGGCTGCATGTAAATGTTGAAAAGCATGGGGGAGAGGACAGAACCCTGAGGCACCCCACAAGTGAGAGCCCAGGGGTCTGAACACTCATCCCCCACCACCACTTTCTGAACACGGCCCAGGAGGAAGGAGCGGAACCACTGTATGACAGTGCCCCCAGCTCCCAGCCCCTCAAGACGGTCCAGAAGGATGTTATGGTCGATGGTATCAAACGCCGCTGAGAGATCCAGCAGAACTAGGAAACAGCTCTCACCTTTGTCTCTAGCCCGCCGGAGATCATCAACCAGTGCGACCAAGGCAGTTTCAGTCCCATGATGAGGCCTGAATCCCGACTGGAAGGGATCCAAATGGTCCGCTTCTTCCAGGCGTGCCTGGAGTTGTTCGGCAACCGCTCGCTCAATCACCTTGCCCAAGAATGGAAGATTTGAGACTGGGCGATAGTTGGCCATCGTGGCCGCATCTAAAGATGGTTTTTTAAGAAGCGGTTTAATAACCGCCTCTTTCAGCGGGTCTGGGAAGGCTCCCTCACGGAGGGAAGCATTCACCACCCCACGAAGCCCATCGCCCAGTCCTTCCCGGCTAGCTTTTATAAGCCAGGATGGGCAAGGATCCAGGAGACAGGTGGTTGGTCTCACTCGTCCAAGCAGCCTGTCCACATCCTCGGAGGTAACAGATTGGAATTGATCCCACTCAACTTGACTAGACAGAACTCTAGCACTCTCCTGCCCCGGCCCTGCTCCCACGGTGGAGTCTACTTCTTCCCGAATCTGAGCGATTTTATCTGCAAAAAACTTTGCAAAATCATTGCAGGAGAACATGTTGCCCATACTGGACCCCGATGTTGCAGGTGGTTCCGCTAAATTGTGAACCACCTGAAAAAGTCTCCTGCTGCTGTTTTCTGCAGATGCAATAGAGGCGGTGAAGAAATTCTTCTTCGCCGTCGCTATCGCCACTTGGTAGGCTCGACGTTGAGCTCTAACCTGTGTCCGGTCAGATTCGGAATGAGTTATCCGCCACCGGCGCTCTAGCCGTCTCAACGATTGTTTCATTGCCCTCAGATCCGTGGAAAACCACGGGGCTGTCCGGGCTCCATGCAATCGGAGAGGGCGCTTCGGAGCCAAACAGTCAATAGCCCTGGTTAACTCCGCATTCCAGCGGGCCACCAGGGAATCAGCTGAAAGGCCATCAACATGGGATAAAGCATCCCCTACCACTCTCTGGAAACCATTTGGATCCATTAAGTGGCGGGGGCGGACCATCCGAATTGGTCCCACCTCCCTGCAGAGGGGATGGGTCGCAGAGAAGTCCAGTTGCACCAGGAAGTGATCTGACCATGGCACTTCTTTCGTTTCGCTTTTACTTAGTGTCAGATCACCAACATCCATAGAGGTAAACACCAGGTCCAAGGCATGTCCGCGGCTATGGGTTGGGCCAGACTTATTCAGGGACAGCCCCATGGAGGCCATGCTTTCCACGAAGTCCCGAGCGGCCCCTTGTAAGGTCGTGTCGGCATGGATGTTAAAATCCCCTAGGACGACCAAGCTAGGTGTCTCCAGGAGAACATCCGCCACGACCTGAAGCAGCTCGGGCAGGGAATCCTTGGTGCAGCGGGGAGGTCGGTACACCAAAAGGAATCCTGTACTACCCCTATTGCCCAACTTCCAGAACATGCACTCGGAAAACTGGGTCTTCCCAATAGGACGCCTGGTGCAAACTAATGACTTCCTAAAAATCACTGCAACCCCCCCTCCCCGCCCACATGACCTGGGTTGCTGTGCGTAAGAGAAACCTGGTGGACAAGCAGCGGCAAGGACAGGCCCATCTGCTTCATCCAACCAAGTCTCTGTTACACATGCCAGGTCAAGTCCTCCATCCATGATCAAGTCATGGATGGCAGTGGTCTTATGAATCATAGACCTGGCATTGCACAGCAGCACCTTCAGGTCATGTGGGTATCCCTTGCTGATTCTAGTATCCATCCGGTCAGGACCAGACCCGGAGGCAGGAATAGTCCTCAGACAACGACTAAACCTGCCCCCTCTGTAATGACGTGGTCTAGTCTTAGCGTAACTCCTCCTCCTACCCGTGATCACTGAGATCGGTTGCCCCAGTGCATCCCCCCCTGTGGAACATGCCCCAGCCATTTTGTGGGCTGGGGCCCACTCCCCGGCAGCCCTGACCCCTCCCCCTAAGAACAAAATAACACCTTAAACAAACAAACAAAACCAATAAAACAATACAAACAAAAAAATAATAATGTAAAAATTACAAAAACATCAAAATAAAAATAAAAAAATTCCCCAAGCCCAACCAAACATCCATCCCACCCCCACCCGCCACATACAAAAAATCCAACATTTTAAAACCACTCTAAAAACACTCTGTGCCCCCCTGGCAGTAACAACTGTCCTGGTGAGGCCTGTCAGGCCCCGCCCTGGGCCAGGTGGTAAGTGGCAGGAAGGAGCAGGGCCCTCAGGCACTCACACAGGGGAGTCCTCCTGGGCAGCAGGCAGCAAGCACCACGCAGTCCTTATGAGGCCCCAGGCCCCGCCCCAGGCCAGATGGTAAGTGGCAAGAGCAGGGCCCTCAGGCACTCACACAGGGGAGTCCTCCTGGGCAGCAGGCAGCAAGCACCACGCAGTCCTTATGAGGCCCCAGGCCCCGCCCCAGGCCAGATGGTAAGTGGCAAGAGCAGGGCCCTCAGGCACTCACACAGGGGAGTCCTCCTGGGCAGCAGGCAGCAAGCACCACGCAGTCCTTATGAGGCCCCAGGCCCCGCCCCAGGCCAGATGGTAAGTGGCAAGAGCAGGGCCCTCAGGCACTCACACAGGGGAGTCCTCCTGGGCAGCAGGCAGCAAGCACCACGCAGTCCTTATGAGGCCCCAGGCCCCGCCCCAGGCCAGATGGTAAGTGGCAAGAGCAGGGCCCTCAGGCACTCACACAGGGGAGTCCTCCTGGGCAGCAGGCAGCAAGCACCACGCAGTCCTTATGAGGCCCCAGGCCCCGCCCCAGGCCAGATGGTAAGTGGCAAGAGCAGGGCCCTCAGGCACTCACACAGGGGAGTCCTCCTGGGCAGCAGGCAGCAAGCACCACGCAGTCCTTATGAGGCCCCAGGCCCCGCCCCAGGCCAGATGGTAAGTGGCAAGAGCAGGGCCCTCAGGCACTCACACAGGGGAGTCCTCCTGGGCAGCAGGCAGCAAGCACCACGCAGTCCTTATGAGGCCCCAGGCCCCGCCCCAGGCCAGATGGTAAGTGGCAAGAGCAGGGCCCTCAGGCACTCACACAGGGGAGTCCTCCTGGGCAGCAGGCAGCAAGCACCACGCAGTCCTTATGAGGCCCCAGGCCCCGCCCCAGGCCAGATGGTAAGTGGCAAGAGCAGGGCCCTCAGGCACTCACACAGGGGAGTCCTCCTGGGCAGCAGGCAGCAAGCACCACGCAGTCCTTATGAGGCCCCAGGCCCCGCCCCAGGCCAGATGGTAAGTGGCAAGAGCAGGGCCCTCAGGCACTCACACAGGGGAGTCCTCCTGGGCAGCAGGCAGCAAGCCGCACGCAGTCCTTATGAAGCCCCAGGCCCCGCCCCAGGCCAGATGGTAAGTGGCAAGAGCAGGGCCCTCAGGCACTCACTCAGGGGAGTCTTCCTGGGCAGCAGGCAGCAAGCACCACGCAGTCCTTATGAGGCCCCAGGCCCCGCCCCAGGCCAGATGGTAAGTGGCAAGAGCAGGGCCCTCAGGCACTCACTCAGGGGAGTCTTCCTGGGCAGCAGGCAGCAAGCACCACGCTTGATAAGGGCATCATTTAGACACATAGGACTTAAGAATTTAAGAACAGCCCTGCTGGATCAGACCAATGATCTAATTCATCTAAAATTCTGTTTCAAACAGTCACCATCTAGATGCATTCGGAAAGTACATAAGCAAGGCATAAAGGCAACTTTAATGTTTATCAGCCAACAATTGGCTTTCCGTTGGGCAGAAGCAAGGAATGGGTTTTCTTCTCTTGCTCCAGTCCTAAGGCCAACAACACAAATGTGGGCCCTCAGCTTCTAGCACTAGCACAGCCTTGCTCTAGCAAGGAACACAAGCAAAGGAATTATTCCACGCTTGCAGAGATAAGTGAAGCATCCATTTCCAGGTCTGCCTTTCACAGGATGTTGTAGTAGCCACGAAACCACAATGACAACAGGAGCAAATAGAATTGGGCTGAATTTCTTAGAAGTTGGCTTGTGGTACTCCCATCTAATTCCCGACTGTAGTATTAAATGATTAATACTACATCTGACAATGAATAGAGACTATCCTACCTGAGGAAGAACACACTTGCTACATTCTGTTAATTCTGATGACCATAACGTTTAGGCATCATTCTGGAAACATGCTCATGGTTTGTCTCACTCCAGACGAACCGTGAGCTCTAACCAAGGTTTGTTCTTGGTTTCCCACTTGTGGTTTGGCTGGTGGAGGTTCAGGCAGAACGCTAAGCCAAACCATGGCTTGGCCATGTGCAGCCTGGCAGCAGTGAAACCTGTACATTTACCCATTCACACTAAGCCATGGTTTGGCTTGGTATTATATGCTAACTGGGTTTCTGTAACTGTAGTACTTACTTGTATGTGGTATCTATACTGTAATTGGCCTCTGTCAATTCTCTCTGTGTCATAAAAGAGGGAACAACTGTGCTTATCTCCCATTTAGTCCATTCAAAGAGTCCAGGTTCTATACAAATCTTGGCTTTTTGTTCTAGTTGAAGCCCTGCAATAATGAAAGCCGATATTATAACAAAGAAAATCATATAGAACCTGTTTAAGACCAAATCTTGCATTCAATGAACATTTCAAAAAGTCTTATGCAAAGTCTTATGTGGTGTGATCTGGAATAAGTAATGTCCCAGAGATTAATTATTTTGTCTGTCTGTTTCTCCCTCTGAGAAAAACAGCTCTGTTCTCCCTCTGCAGCAGTAAAAATGCCACAGTAAAAAATTAAGGCTGCATGCACATCCAAAGAATCCTGAAAAATGTAGTTTCCCCCAGTACATAATTCCCAGCACCCTTAACAAACAACAGTTCCCAGCATTTGTTGGGGGAAATATTTATTTTATTTATTTCATAAAATTTATATTCCACCTGATTGTGGAAAAAAAATCTCATAATGTGCTTTATATGTATGGTAAGGTTACCAGATTTTTTTTCAAAGAATCCAGGGGCAGTTTTTTTTTTAAAAAAGAGAAAAAAAGTTATTTTAAAAAAGTTATTTTTAAAAAAATTAAGAAGTAATATCTTCTCTTCTGTGGTCTCCTCTGTTGCGCAGGCTTAATCTGGGCACCATGGAGTAGGCTCGGGTTGGGCCTGGGTTCGGCCACGTGTCCTTGCCCTCCCGGTGCTCTTCTACCTCTCCTCAGCGACAGCAAGGTTGGGGCTCCTTTCTTTTTTCTCCTTCCTCTTTCTTCCTCTTCCTTCTCCTTCTCCTCTCCTCCTTCTCCCTGAGTCGGCTCCAGGGTTTTCCTGGCTCTGGAGCACCGCTGGGCAGTCAGCTGGGTGGCCGAGCGCTCTCGTTCCCGGCTCAATTTGGGTCACGGAGGGGGGTCAGTAGTTCTCCTAGTTGACGCGCTGTGCATCCCAGGTTCCCCCTCGGCAGCGGCAGTGGCAGCGGCAGTCTCAGCACCCCAGAGCTAGCCTGGTAGCGCAGTTGGCTCTGGCTGGCTTCAGGAGCTGCCCACTGCCATGGTGCCCGCCATTTTCCCTCACCAGAAGTCCCCATATGATGTGTCTTGTGCCATTGAACCAATCATGCAACATTCACTCCCTACTAATAAATCTACAATACTTAAAATATAAATCCGGGGACATTAAATGAAATCTGGGGACATTCCGGGGACGGATTTTGTCTGGGGACAGATATTTGTAAATCCGGGGACTGTCCCCGGGAAACAGGGATGCCTGATAACCATAATGTATGGTGTGCATATAGCCTAACAGAACAACCAAATCAACTGCCTGAACTGGCTTTCTCACTTTGCCTAGTAGTAGAACTGGCCCCGAGAAAATGCTTCTCCTTAAAAATAATTGAGATGCCAGCACACCACTCCAGCCTTGATTGGTTCCATACATCCCTTCTGTCAGAAAGGGTCACTTACCTTCTAATACATATTGAGAAGTTTGGATACAGCGTAGCGCTGGGGAAGAGTAGACACAGCTAACTATCACTTCCTTCTCAAGCAGGGCTTCTCCTGGGAATGAAGAAGCACAAAAAAAATTCTTCACAAAAAGAAAATATGGGTGCAAAGCATGTTCATATGGATTGTGGGCTTTCATTCCCATATGTATTGTTTTGTGTTCTAATATACAATTGAAATGGATGGACTCACAAGGGATACTTTCTGAATTAAGAAGCAATGAAGAAGAACTGCTAGAGTCTTTGTGGAAATTGGGTTGAAATATATGATTCTCGTTAAACAATTCTGTAAAAGGTGCCATTGTATTGCCTGAAATATATTCACACCTATAGATATGGGTATGGAATATGGATATTCCATATTTCTGTTCAACACTGAGCTACTGTTTGTCTTTCTACTAGTGTTGCCCCACATTACTGTTGGCTGTTTGCAGTATGGTAACGCTGCAGAGAGCTTGCTGGGGAGACCATGCATTAAAAAGAAAGGACTCAAAAATAACTTAAACTAGGTTTTAATAAGAAAAACAAAAACTCCTTTTACACTAAGTACATTAACAACCAAACCAGACCCAACCACCAACCCATCCCCCAGGGTAATGGGAGAGCTAGGTGCTGCTCCTTATATACTACACCCAAATGCTCACACACCTTAATCAATGCAACTCAGCAGCACCTGCTACGTTTCACAGCTGTAAAGCTGGGCCTCGTTATCTTACTCTGGCCCTTGCTCTGGCCCCTTAAAGACATACACATCGGGTGCAACAATGATGAACCTTTACATTTAAATAAACCATTCAACATTTCCCCTGCGGTTCATCATTGTGGAACAAAAACATAAAGCATACTTTGTACATGTCTTTCATGTGTAACCTTTGGAAGTGCTTTAGTAAAAATGTCCGCAATATGATTGTCACCTGGAACATATTCAAATACAATCATTTCGTCAGCAATTAGTTTCTTTACAAACTGTAAACGTAACCTTAAGACTCTAGTGCGCTGCGTATTGGTCTCTGAACACAGGATAGCAAGTCCGCTCTGGGAATCAAGGTAAACTTTTACTGGTAATGTTACTTGCATCTGTAGGTCTGCAAATACTTGCAGATACCATTCTACATCACGAGTGGCCTGAACGCATGCACATAATTCACTCTCTGTTGTGGAGAGACAAATAATGGTTTGTGTCTGGGACTTCCATTCAAATGGACAACCGTTATAACAAAACACCATACCAGACACACCCCTGCAATTATTTTGTTCCACTGCATGAGATGCATCGCAGAAAATTTCAAAACCTTTGTCAATACATGTTGTAAACTGCAACCTATAATGTTTGGTGTGTTTAAGGTAATTTCTGAACATCATTGTAGCTTTTTGGCTCAAAAACTGCCTTATTGGCATACACAGTATTAAAATGTTCATCTGCAAAACGTTGTGGCTTCTGTCTCTTTCTATCTGAACGTCTCAGTCCGGAAGGAGAGTCAGACTCCTCAGACTTAATGGGACTAAGTGAACCACTAGTTTCAGGTTGTAAATCATTGTCAGATTGAAGAGATGCCTGTAGGCTAAGCTCACGGTCAGAAAACTCAAGAGAATCTAACCTCCCCTTGGGTGCCTGTGACTTTAAATCATCAAACAAATCAGATTCAACAGACTTTTTGTCTTTTTCCATTAATTCAGAAGCACCATTTCCTGCTGCTGCTGCTGCTTCCTCTTCTTCCTCAGTATTATCTATACCATCAGTATCTTGGAAGACAGCAACTCCATTCCAATTTACAGTTTGTATCATGCTTCTGGTAATATGAAATTTGCCAGTTGCTGGTATGTAAATTCTGTACGCCCCCTGCTGGTAGCCCATTAATTTTCCCTGGACACTACGTTCACCCAATTTCTGCTTAGCGGGATAATGCATAATTACATCTGAACCCCAAATGCGTAGGTATTTCAGATTAGGGCGTTTTTTAAACAGCTTCTCATAGGGGGTGACATCTAAACCAGAATGATAACTGCGATTTCTAACATAACAAAACGCATTAAGCGCTTCAGCCCAAAAGTCTTTGGGCAGATTAGCATCGTGCAGATATGTTTTAACCCCTGCCTGTAGGTCACGCTGCACAACTTCAACAAGCCCATTTTGCCATGGACTTCGGGGGCAAGATAACTCATGAGTAGTCCCCTGCGCTTCCAGGAATTTCTCAAAATCCTCAGAAACAAATTCCCCGCCCCGGTCAGAAAACAGGTTCTTAATTGATTTGTTAAAGTGCGTTTTTACCCAGTTGCAAAAAACTTTGTACTTCTCAAATGCTTGGGACTTCTCAGCTATTGCATAAGTCCAACAATATCTACTATACTGGTCTATCAGAGTAAGCCAGTACTTAGAACCTCCTAATGATGGTGGGAGTGGCCCAACTAAATCACAATGTACACGCTCAAATGGCTCAGTTACTTTCCTATCTGAGCACCTACCCTTGCGTGCAACCTTAATCTTATTCTTGCAACAGGATAGACATTGCATAAAGAATTTACATGGTTTTAAGTTGAGGCCATTAACAATATTCTTTGTCTTAATTACATCAGCAAAATTCAGGTGTCCCAGAATTCTGTGTGCCTCATGGACACACCCGGAATGAGGCCTTACATTCCTCAACCCCTGGCTTGACTGTGCTGCTCTGCAATTTATAGGCGATTGGGAGTAGGTGTGAAAATACAGTCTATATAAACCATCAGATTCCCGGGCATATAATAGACGTTTGTTCCCATCAAAAAACTCACACATTGACTTTAAGAAATGCACAGTTATGCCTTGACGAGCAAAGCACCTTACTGACAATAAATTGTCCACTGACGGGCAGTAAATGCAGTTCGCTATTGTAATGTTTAAAGAGTCAAGTTTAACAGTACCCCTGCCAAGCGACTGCAAGACTTGTGAATTGGCTAAATGTACATTACCAATTTCCTCTTCGAAAGAAATAAACAAGCTTCGATCGTTGCAAATATGCTGAGATGCTCCTGAGTCCACAACAAAAGACTTCCATTTGGCACGTTTAAGTCTTTTACGATCTGTTGTCCTAGCATGGAAAACTCGCGGCTCGTTTCTGTCTCTACTATACGATGTCGGCTGCTGGGCTGACAACCGTGACTGACGAACAGAAACAGGCTTGGGAGTACTTTGCTTTCTTTTGGATCTGCAGTCCTTTGCAAAATGTCCTTGCTTATTGCAGAACCAACAACGCTTGGCAGCTTTAAATACAGTTGTATCACCACAAGTTTGCATATGGCGTTCCTCATTACTTCTGGAAATAGGAGTGCTTATGGCACAAGCCTCCCTTCTGTCCAACTCGCCCATTAATCTCGCCGTCACCCCTTCCACAGTTAATTGTGCTGGTGGAACGGCAGTTATCTGGCTAGCTATACCATCGAAGTCCTCATTAAGGGAACAAAGAATGATAAAAACATACTGAATATCAGGTATGTCCATGTCCCTTCGAATTAATTCGCCGCGTATTGCCTCCAGACGTCTCAAGTGTGCTGCCAAATCACCACCAGGCTGCAACTTCGTCTGGTACAACTGCTTGAAAAACGTCAATGCAGATGCTGACTCTTTTCTAACATGCACTGCTGCAAGACTGTCCCACATTTCTTTGGCAGTTTTCTTATTTCTTATATAGACTACTTGCTGGTCGCTGACTGCCAAATTAATTATCGCCCTGGCTTTTGCATCTCCTTTCGACCAAGCATTAGTCACAGGGTCAGGAGGGTCATCAGTTACATAGGTCCATACTTCTCTAGAGGTCAAAAGCGCCTCCACCCGAAAAGACCATAAACTATAATTCTCATCTGTTAGCTGTGGGAAGACCAGAGCCTTCTCAGCTTCAGGAACCCGGTCAACCATTCTGGAACTCTTCCAGACCCACAGAACTACGCTAACAGGAGAAGGAGTTTCCAAACCTTTCTCAGAGTCCAAAAATATGCAGTCATCCACTCAGCAGCTGGGCCCATAACCAAAGATGTTGGCTGTTTGCAGTATGGTAACGCTGCAGAGAGCTTGCTGGGGAGACCATGCATTAAAAAGAAAGGACTCAAAAATAACTTAAACTAGGTTTTAATAAGAAAAACAAAAACTCCTTTTACACTAAGTACATTAACAACCAAACCAGACCCAACCACCAACCCATCCCCCAGGGTAATGGGAGAGCTAGGTGCTGCTCCTTATATACTACACCCAAATGCTCACACACCTTAATCAATGCAACTCAGCAGCACCTGCTACGTTTCACAGCTGTAAAGCTGGGCCTCGTTATCTTACTCTGGCCCTTGCTCTGGCCCCTTAAAGACATACACATCGGGTGCAACAATGATGAACCTTTACATTTAAATAAACCATTCAACATTTACAGCCCTTGTGAGCTGCTATGTTGTTGCTCTTCCAAAATTAAGCTGAAAGTAAAATTAAATGGAAGTTACATGACCCACACAAGCACTTCATAGAGTGTTATATTATCCAGTAATTCATTGCTGCCCTTACCATTATTACATAGAATGAGGTGGTCATTCTCAGCATTAAAAGCTGGTCAGCAGCCCCAGGCCATTCATCCCGAGCCCCCCAGCCATTTCCCTCAGTTGGACGAGAAAGCTGTGTGTACCACGCCAGGTGCTGTGCTTGCCTAAGCTAGCTTGAAGCCTTCAGTTACAGTGGAGAACACTTTCCCATCACCAGTGCTGAACTTAGGTTTGGAATTGCGGTGGGCATCTTGTCCTTTGCCTCAATATATTTTTGGCCAGCCCTGAGCAACGCCCTTCTCCGTGAGCAAGATCTTCCACCTGTTCGGCAAAGCCACCCAGATACATCTGGCAGTGTCACCAAGAAGTAGTTGCTTGTTTAAGTTTTGACCAAAGTTTGGTTCATGCACGCTTCTGGCTAAACGAGATGCTACTTTCTGGTGAGAAACTTTGCTGTTATTAATGAGGATGAGATCATGGATTGAGGACACCTGTGTTATCCAGTATGAACTGGACTTAAACACTGTTATGATGGACAAGCTCATTGTGGCTGGATACCTTCATGGTGAGATAGCACGTCCACCTTACACTTCTGGAAAGCTACTGCCAGCATGGTCTCTGAATGACTATGGAAAATCTGAACCACCAAGCCCTTCTTTCTGTTGTCCTAACTTCTGTTTAGCTTACCTATTAGTCTAGACTGGAAAATACCACAACATGATAAAGGAGGATCATATTCAAAGTTCTTGATGCTATCTTTTCGATTTGGTAGAATGGTGGGGTAATTGAGGTCAGCTCGATGATATTTTCCTGGAACAAATTCAGAATGCTTTTACAACTAATGCCAGAACATCCACAGCAAATCTAATTTTATTTCTCTTAGGCTTGCTTTTAATCCATTATGGCCTAGGTTTCCTTAGAATGCCACTACTACTACAATCTCAATTCCCCACCCATCCAATAGAGTCAAAGAATTGTGGAGTTGGATGAGACCTCAAGCGTCATCTAGGTTAACCCCCTGCAATGCACAAATCTCAACTAAAGCATCCATGACAGGTGGCCACTCTACCTATGCTTAAAAACATCCAATGAAGGAGAGTCCACAACCTTCTGAGGGAGTCCATTCCATTGTTGAAAAGCCCTCACTGTCGGAAAATGTTCCTGATGTTTAGTCGGAATCTCCTTTCTTGTAACTTGAATCCATTGGTTCAAGTCCTACCCTCCAGAGCAGGAGAAAACAAGCTTGCTCCATCTTCCATGTGACAGCACTTTAGATATGTGAAGATGGCTATCTGATATCGCCTCAGGCTAAAATACCCAGCTCCTTCAACTGTTCCTCATAAGGCTTGATTTCCAGACCCTATCTTAGCCTACGTTTACTGATTTTAGAGTCTGATGCATAAGTTGCACAGCCCCTGAAAATGCTGCTTTATTAATTCATGATTAACCCATTTCAGACTCAAGGCAACTTGGGAACTCACAGAGAGATCATTTCCATTCTCAGCAGGGTTTCTAAGGAGCAGATGGACTAA
The DNA here is from genome assembly GCF_027172205.1 of Podarcis raffonei. Lineage (NCBI taxonomy): Eukaryota > Metazoa > Chordata > Lepidosauria > Squamata > Lacertidae > Podarcis > Podarcis raffonei. Next base: position 57,358,155 of record NC_070605.1, on the reverse strand, counting down.
TCATTTTTGTTTGTTCATTACTGTTAATATGATACATTGCTTTAGGTCAAATCTGCTGTATCAGATCCCCAACCTTCTACTTACCATCTGCATCAAAACACTGCTGGAGCCAAGACTTCCCAAACACTTGATCTACCCTTTCTCCATGGCGAATAATCAAGAGGCCTCTTGGGATTGTACTTTTCCCAGGGAGCTGGAAGAAATTGCATTACAACTCTGCTCATTAAAATTACAGAAACTTTTAGATAAGCAGAAGTTTAAATGAGCAGAAGTAATATTCGCACCATGCTGCGCTGGCATGGCCTCTACAAAATGGCACCTCTATAAGTTTTAAGTGCATCAACCAGTGACACTGACACTCTTGTCACTAGGACAAATGGTGCAAGTTCAGATCGTGGTAAGAATCTAGGAATTTCCATGTTAAATCAAAACAAAGTCTGGCCTATATAGTGTAGCAGGATTGGGGAATCTGTGGGCCTCTAGTTGCTGGGGAATACAACTCTCATCGTTCCCGGCCATTGGCCATGCTGGTTTGGGTTGATGGTAGTTGGAGTCCAACAACATCTGGGGGGAACCACATTTTGTCCCCAGCAGAATTTAACCAGCTGCTTCTAAGAGGCTCACAAATAGGGTGAGATGCATGCTGCCTCTGAACATGATGTTCACATTTAGCTATCACGGCTAGTGGTTGTAACATAGCTAGATATGCTGGATAGTTGAGATTCTCACAATGCCGATTCTTCTCCATTCTGAATTTAGGGTTGCTTTTATGAAAAATCCATCAAAAGACGACATAGTCTAGGAGTACAAAACAGTCTATTAAAGCAACATGCTTTCGCACGCCGACTACAATAACTGTTTGCCGTGTGGAGATCTGAATATAATGCATAAGAGAGCCCTGAGGCAGGGATAGGAAGCCTGCGACGCTCCAGATGTTGAACTACAGCTCCCATCACCCCTGACCATCAGCCATGCTATCTGGGGTGATGGGAATTGAGGTCCAACAGCACCCATAGGGCCACAGGTTCCCTATCTCTTCCCCAAGGTTTTGAAAACTGGTTCACTTTTGAAAACAGAAATCCTTCTTCCTAGGCAGGTTTCTTAATGTTACACTTCATGTGATGGTGAAACCCCAAAACTGTATAAAATGTTACTTGCGCAAACCTATTTTGTACAGCAGCTTTTCTTACACTAGCATTTATGCACACTCCATAGGATGAAGACATTCAAAAGCCAGTTACCTGAAGAGGAAGTGTTTTGCCTCCATTTCTTGGCAAAGGATTTGGGTTTTTCAGTTTATTGCAAGACTCATTTTTATTCTTAGAATGCAGAGTGAACATATATTCTCTGTAAAAGAAAGTTGGATGCCAATGACTGAGAGGGGTAATAAAATGGTGGAGAAATCCAGGCTCATGCTTCTTTTTGAAACCAAACATAAAGTCCACACTATGTGACATTAAGGCCACCTCCAGGCTGACCAAACCCACTGATCTCTGCAAAGAAGGTGGAGCCCACAATGGTTCTCTAAATGACAATATGGCAGATTGTAGAAATAGATAATCTATGAATATAGCCAATGTATATTGTGCCCCCAATTTTCTTACATGGTAAAGAGGGCAGCCTCTTAAAGTGCCACTTTCCTTGTGATTTATAGAGATGTATGGTGGTTGTGTGACATCTGTTTATTTACAAATATTCAAGCTGAGTGTGGGAGAAAAACAAGCAGTTAGAAGGACCTTGTTAGAAAGGCTGTGTTAGTGTCTAGGTCTGAGAAAGATAATGCTAGCCTCTAGAGTGCTTAGTAAGACAAGGCTAGTCTTCCAAACATCTTGAAAGAATGCTAGCTTCTAAGGCACCTTGAAAGATGATACTTGATAATTTCTAGAGCACTTAGAATGACAATGTATGACATAGGATATGAAATAAACCCTACCCAATGGTCTAAACTGTGGTCTAAACCACCATTTAAATCCATCTCAGCCAAATGAAGAGAACTACTCAGTCTGAAACTTATCTATATATGGTACCTAACACTATGGAAGCTGGCATACTACCTTATTGTCTATTATACAGTGATCAGTCTGCACAGGGTGGATTTAATAACTAAAAGTGAAGGGTAATACAACTCAACTCTTATACAAGTGGAGAATGATATGGAATAGTTTGCACATAAAAAAATCTGAAGCCATAAAAAAACTGAAGCTCAGTAATACTAACCTGTGTTTGACCCAGGTATCTGACTCGTTGGCTTTTTCTGTGTAATTTTCAGGAACAAATCCCCGGCACCCAGTTCTGTGGGAGATGCCAATCACCCAGCCTTCACAAACTTCTGTTTGCTTTGCCCGGTCAACATAAACCAGATCCCCAACATTCAGCATCAGTTCATCAATGTTCTGAGGCTTATACTGGAACAGGGCCCTCAAAAGCTAAGAGAATTTGATTATTATTTTTTAAAGAGGAGAACAATATTGTGAGAGACGTTTTGTCAGATCCAGGAAAAGCAGAGACATTGCTGACATCTGCTTCAACTTTATTTGAGACATTGAATCAGTTTATATTTGTAACAGGAGAAACCTTAGGGCTCAATGAAAGAGAAGCTCACATGCTTTACTGTTCATGGTATAACTGCGATTATCTGATTATGTTAGTATGATGTGTCATGAAAAACAGCTGCTTATCACAAAATAGGTTAAAAGCCTTTTTCAGCTGAGCAACTCACCAAGAAGGGTGAAACCACTGCACTAGCTGGTGGGTCACTGTTGTTTCCCGGACCGGAGAGGGCTGAGGTAGTTGGTGCAGTGCAAATGCCCTGATAGAACCAATCCAGTTCCTCTGTCAGGGCATTTGCACTGTACTGACCTCTCTGACACCTGACCCCTTTCCCTCCTGGTAAGCTACAATGATCCATTTGCCAGGAGGCTAACATAGAGGTTCTACCCCACACAGCAACCTGCTTCTGCCTTTCATATATTCTTCTCTGTATATTCACTCAATGCACACTAAAAATAGATCTTTTTTGGTATAAGGCTAAAGTGCAGCTTTAATTCAGAAAAACGGGTGGGAGTAAAAAAAAACCAGGGATGGGTGAATATGTCATTTTTTATTTATCTCAGTTTCTCACTTTTCTAATATTAAGTTCAATTCCCCACATTTCAATATCAATTAGTATTTTTTAAAAAAAGTACTCATGAAAATTCACCAGCAATTTAGTGCAATATTCTCCTAGAATACACAGCTTTGCACACATTTGCTTAATAAATCAGTTTTAAAAGCAATTTCCCCTAATACAATGTTGTTGTTTTTTGCATGTTACCTTCACTAATATACACATTTATACACCCACATGTGCATTTTGTACACTTTACTTGGCTGGAGAACTGTACTGCAAAATTCAGAGAAGTGCAACTTCGTGTTGTGGTTCACACATTGTGTGCAAATTCCCTTAAATGTGAACTGAACTGAAATTTTCACCTACCCCTAGTGCCACATCTATCAGTGGTCTGAGAAACCCTGGCATAAACACTGTTAGCAAAACCAGGGAAATTTCGGAATCCTAGGCCTCTCTTTTGTGCAAGGGATCTGGGGCTCTCCAAGAAAATTCTGGCATGCAAAATGACTTTTCAGAGTAGAATGCCACATAGCCAGACTAAAAGAAAGGATATCTTTCTGTTTTGTAAATGAAAATAAAGTGATGCATTGCCAAAAGCTTATCAAGAAGGTGAGCACTCTATATCTAACCAACTAAACACCCACAGAAAGTTTTTTCCAATTTCAAAGAGTAAGGTATCTAGTATGGGTGTTAATTTATTCAGAGAGTCTTCTCACATTTCTGAGTTGAACCACACTTTTAACTCGGGGACTCTTTAAGCTTCCAGGTTGCTTCAGCTATCCAAAAGTGCACATGAAAATCAAAACTAGGGAAATGTCCAGAGCTTGAGAGGGGAGGAGATGGGTTGGAGAGGTGACAGATAGTTCATTTTGAAGGACAGGTCTAGCTTTTAAACACAGTGAATTATTTCCCCCAGACATTCAAATCACAGCAATGTGGAAGAGGGAATTAAACACTGTTTGTGTTTCATGTGGATTTATGCAAGTAAATAGAGATATCTCCCTCCAAATCCTAGGGTTTGTGTCAGAAGCCCATCCCCCACCAACAAGCCTTATTTATTTATTTATTTACTTACTTAATTTATATACCACCCTTCGTCCAAGGACCACAGGGCAGCTTATAGTATAAAAACTCAAAATACTTAACGTAATAATAAACAAAACATTTCCTTCCTCTTGGAATAACAGAGTCCTTCCTGAGGGATTGCACTTTACCCAGCCTAGTCTTTCCTGGGGATCCATGCCCCTTTCTCATCTCTACATCCTATTATTCCTTTAGTACCTACCCTGAAAGAGTAAAGCCTGCACTTGCAGGAGGACAACTGCAGCTATTAATCTGAAATTCAGCAAGTGTCATCTCCTCAGATGGGGCAACATTGCTGGCAAATTCCATCCACTACTAACAGAAAATAAAAAAGTTATACACTTTTCTATTGTTAAAAAATTTAAACTTTAGAGGTGCTTTGAATCAAACCCCTGAACGTATCTGCCTACAATTAACGCACTCAAAAAGGGTTGCTGTGCCTGCAAATTTCACCCACTTCTGTGATTGGGGGATGGGGAGTAGAGCAGTGGCGTAGCGTGGGTTGTCACCACCCGGGGCAAGGCAAGTAATTTGCACCCCCTAACCCGTGGATTTGCGCCCCCTAACCTGTGGATTTGTGCCCCCTAACCCTAACCCCCAGATGTTGCGCCCGGTGCGGCCGGCCCCCCTGCACCCCCCACGCTACGCCACTGGAGTAGAGCCATTTTCAGATACCCCATAATATTGAATTGGGGGTCATAGTAGGACTTTGTTTTTAACAGATCTAATTTGATTCCAAATAATGAATTGAACTGGAAAGACACAGAGAGGATCCAAAACAGATCAAGCTACTTTCCAAAACTACAGATACAGATATAAGGAAAACCTTGTGGTCAGTGCACATCCTCAGTATCTTGTAGTGTACACACCTGGTAATGTACAAAGCGCATATCTCTGGAATACAGAACTGCTGTCCACTGGCAGCTTTGCTTAGAATTGACCGATTTCGCCAGTTGTTCCAAAGTCTTTTGATGGTGAGGGTAAAATTTGTTGGCCAATGTAAGATGGAGCTGCTTTGTTGAAGGTTTTACACAGCAATCTACAACAACAACAACAACAACAACTGTCAAATAGTATTGAAGGATGAAATTAGTTTTCATTCTATTATTTCCAGAGTTGTATTCTATAATTTTTTTTTACTATGCTGAAAAAAGTCATTTTGAAAAATGCTTTATAGCTCCAATTTATGGTGCAATCCTATGGGTGTCTACCTACTGAATACAATGGGATTTACTTCCAGGTAAGTGGGTAGGATTGCAGCCCTAGTACACACAAGCAGTCACACACGTGCAGGCTCCAGTGCACTCACAAAGCTACACACAAGAAGGGGGTTCCTGATGCTGCTTGATGTCAGAAAAAAGACGACCTATACAATATGCAAACTCATGCAGAACTTTTCGTGAAACTGAAATGGAGAGGGCAGCTTCTCTGCTTATGTGTGCCAACACGAAACAGGGAAAATCTCAACAGTGACAACGAGTTTGTCAAAGTAGTTACCTGCTAAGACGATAGCCTCTGAAGCAAAAGCTGCAGCAAATGACTTGAGGACATTTGCAGGGCCGTCGCTAACGAAGAAGCCAATGTAAGTGCTGGAGGAGTGTAGTGATAAGGAAATGATTGCCGGGAAGTAACCAGAAAACCTGTCGCCTGCTCTTTTCAAGGCTTCGTACAAGCCATCAACTTTTTGGTCTTCACACTGAAATAAAACCCACCAGTTACAGGCTTTCAATGGACCCCCTTGCCACAGGCACCATTTACAAGTGAGATCTGCAACAAAACTCTGCAGTGAAGTGTTTCAGCCAGCCATTTCCTCTTCCAAAATACTCCATTATGGTCACCCACCCACCTGCTTTCCCACACGCTCTCAAAATGTTCAGTTGACCTTTCAGGGTCACTGAGTATGCTAATTCCATATTAGCCAGTTTTAGCTCCCTCCCTTTAGAGTCCCCCACCCAAAGGGTTTTTTCTTCTTCTTTTTTTTGGCACTTCTGTAAATTTTGGAGCTTCCCCAGGTTGTCTGATACCTTCCTCTTGTAAATCGGTGGTATTTTTTGGCTAAGCAAGCAACAACACTCATTCCTGAACACTGGAAATAAATGGAATGGCACACTTAAGATGATAACAAGGCACACAACCAAGTAAAAATGAATGGAATAAAAAATGGCAAGCACTGCAAATAGGTACTGGGGCTGACCCTTGGCTTAAATCGAGAGACTTCAGTCATTGTCATCACAATAAATACTTTGTTCACTCACCGTAAAGAATTCAGAAAGTGTGATGTGTGGGAAAACTTCATGGGCTTTGTTTTTCCCACATTGGTTTTTGCTTTCTTTCCAAAATTCCATCAGTGTGTCATTCAAAGCACCCGTTGGGCACAAATAGAGGGCATATTCCTGAGGGATTGGGTCTTCCAGTGAGGGATCATTGCAGTGAGAATGCAACCTACAATGTAGAGATGAAGTTATAAACTTATGACGGTCTTCTGCAAGAGCTGGTTCACACTTTATGTACATAGGCTGCATGGTGGTACAAAGTGATCTCACCAGAAATTGGCACAGATGCCTCCACCACGTCTCTGGCAGTAATTGCAGGGGTACTGCCTTGGGGGCTTCTGCTGCCTGAGGCAGCTGCTTCACCTCTCCTCGTGTATGTGCCGGACCTGATGCAGGGCATTTTTAACATACAGGTCGCACTCACACTATAGCTCCCCACCCCCAAATCCTGGAAACCATAATTTTTTAATATTGCTGAGAACTGTAGCTCTATGAGCAGTAAACTACATCTCCAACTCCTTGAAAGATCCCATCAACGGTGTCTCCGAAAAATTTTACACATCACCTGGGAAGACAGGCGAACTAATGCCAGTGTACTGGAAGAAGCGAAGATCACCAGTATCAAAGCAATGATACTTCAACATCAACTTCGTAGGACTGGTCATGTTGTGTGGATGCCTGATTATTGTCTTTCAAAGCAACTACTCTATTCCGAACTTTAAAATGGTAAGCGTAATGCTGGTGGTCAACAAAAGAGGTTCAAAGACTCTCTCAAGGCAAATATTTAAAAATGTAGTATAAACACCAACAACTGGGAAACAGTGGCCTGCGAGTGCTCCAGTTAGAGAACAGCCTTTACCAAAGGTGTCATGGGTTTTGAAGATGTTCGAACTCAGGACGAAAGGGAGAAATGCGCTAAGAGGAAGGCACGCTTGACAAACCCTCACCATGATCAACTCATGCCTGGAAACCTATGTCCCTACTGTGGAAGGGCGTGTGGATCCAGAATTAGCCTCACAGTCACTTATGGACTCACTTTTAAAACCATGTTTACGGAAGACAATCTTACTCGGCTACGAGCGATCGCCAAAGAAGAAAGAAAGGATGTGATCTTAAAGTGGTGGGGAAACTCCCCACCAGTTTCTTTTTTCAGCAGAGGTGGTGAAGAATAGTTGGGCTCAGGGGGTGGTAAACATTTCATTGCAGGATGGAGTGGTGTCCGCCATCCTAAAAGAGGTTCTACTGCTGGCTGGAACTGATTGAGGTTGGTGGGGCAGAGCACCATTTGCCCTAACAGACCAGTCACCCATAGTCATTCACTGCCTGGTTGCAGAGGACTGGTGGGAGGCAGCAGCTGGGGAATCCCCAAGGGAAGAAGGCTCAGGGCCAGGGGATTAAGGTCCACAAATGACAACATTTTGGAGGTCCCAGGTCTCAAGGTGGTTAGATTGGTCTCAGCTAGGGCCAGGGCCTTTTCAGTACTGGCCCCGACTTGGTGGAATGCTCTGTCTCAAGAGACTAGGGCCCTGCGGGACTTGACATCTTTTCACAGGGCCTCCAAGACAGAGCTGTTCCACCTGGCCTTTGGTTTGGACTCAGTCTGACCCTTATGTTTCCCTCCCCTTATGGTTTTGATCTATGGGCTACTTTTAAAATGAGGCTGAATTTTAAATTGCATTTTAACCTGTATTTTAAATTGGTTTTTTCCCCTATTATGTTTTTACTGTAATTTTACTGGTGTTAGCTGCCCTGAGCCCGGCTCTGGCCTGGGAGGGCAGGGTATGAATAAAATTTACTACTACTACTATTATTATTATTATTATTATTATTATTATTATTATTAGCAAATCTAACATGCTGCCATACTGAATTTTCTCATTCCATTGCTGAAATATATATTTGAGTTTGCTGCGATTTTGTAGCATCATTTCCTACAATGTCAGATACAGTGTTAGGGGGAAACACCCCCCCTCCCGCAAAAGATGGAACAATACCTTCTAATTCATGTCATTGAGAAGTACAACTTTTGCACACTCACCACTTTGCGGCATCTTCTGCTGACTTTTGCCCAGTAGCTGCCAAAGCTTTTAGCCTGAGGAAAGTACAATGAACCCACTATGTGAAAACAAAGCCACAATCACACTTGAACAGTATGCTGCACTTCTGGTATTTGGCTGTGGGAAAGTTTTCTGAACATAATGACTTACTACATCGGCTAAATTTAGTTTCTGAAACCAAGAATATGGCTGCCTATCTTGTGTTTTAACAAGTTGTTAGATTTTCCACTTTCCAAACACCAGGACTTTCACCTGAATAAAGAAATAGTAGTTGATTGGGCATAATGGGTTTTGATTCATTAACTGATCAGTTTTGCTATCCCAACCCTGCCAGACACAAAGAACCATGAGATTCAGCAAACCCCCAAACAGACATGATGAGCAAAAATGGGATAACAGCAGCAGAAAGGTGTGCTTTTGTAGGCCTCCAGATTTTGTAGGACTCTGACTCCCATCTGCCCCAGCCAGTATGGCCAATGGTCAAGCAAAATTGAGTTGTAGTCCAACAACATCTTGGGAGCCACATATTCCCCATCCCTAGTCCACAGAGAAGCTTACAATGGATAAATATGGCTTTTGCTGAGACAGAGAAGTTGTGTGCATGTGGCCTTGGCAGCTGAACTGACAGGAGGTTGGAACGCGCTCATGAATTGATAATAGAGATGGATGAGAAATACAATTTATTTCATGTTTTAATAAGAGATTATCTACTAATTTGCACTTTTCGAACCAATACAGAATCTGAAACACAGTATCTCTCAAAATTCATAATTCCCAGAATTTTACGATTAAGTTCTCCAGCTATGTAATATGTACTAAAATGCATACAATAGGGAGGAATGTGCAAAAACCAACCAACCAACCCACATACATTAGTGAAAAATAACAAAAATGCTTTCTGTTGCTTGCAAACATGTATATATTTATCAAAACTATATACAAACGTGTTTATTAGAAAACCACTGTAAAATGCTAAAGAATATTCATTAGGGTTTTTTGGCAAATAATAATAATAATAATTGCAGATTGCAGCAGAAATGTGGAGAACTAAATATAAGATTGGAAAAATGAGAAACTTAGAAAATCAAAATTAACAAGTTCATTCGCCCCTAGTCGATAATACTTTCATTCTCTCAAATCTGTCAATGACTCAACTATCATTATGAAGAAAGAAGCACCCATTGTTTTGGTTAAAAGAGGCATACATGACAGTGCCTCTTCTCAGGTACACTCTCCATCTCCGGTGCTGTTGTGGTTTACTTTGGTAAGCAATGGTGTTAAAAATAGTTCAAGTTTAAAAATCTATTTCCTGTTTAACTGGGGAAACTTTTAAATCTATGTGAAGATTTTTGAATCCACTAAATGTTGCAGCCTTATATGCTTAAACGTTACACCCACTCTTCTGGGTCTCATCCTCTTCCCTCTCTTCATGGTTTTGTTCCTGTGACTTTAGAAGCAGCCTGACGTGAAGACATTAAACTGGTGAAGCTTTCTCCATCACTTTACCTCCCTGAAATATTTAACCTGATTAATTTCTGCGTGCCAGATGACCATTACAGACACCATACCAGGATCACTGAAAAGTGGCAAGCCTGCAAAATGTTTCCATGTTGAATGTTGTGTATGCAAAACACTGCTCGTGTGTGATCACACAGCTCCATTCATACGAGAAATAAGCACAGCAACACAAGTACTAGAGGCACAAAGTTTCAAAAGAGATCAGAAGAAAATCCTGAGTGTGTAACTTCAGAACGTGTGTAACTTCTTTTCCTGTTCCTTTTTCTCATGTCTTTCAAATCACAAGCCATTGTTTTAAACTGTAAGCCATCTTGAGTGCTTTGGCAGGAAGACAGCATATAAATATAGGCAGTACACTAGGAAAGAATAAAAGCAAGCAAATGGGGCATTCAATCTGAGCTACTCTGACACACAGATCTCATTTGGGAACCAGAATTTGGAAACATATTGCACGGCTATCATAAAAAAAAAGTGAATTGCATGGTATACTCCCCTAAACATTTCTATCCTCTCTCAAGTGAGCAACATGGACTTACAATGGTACTTCGGGTTACAAACTTAATTTGCTCTGGAGGCCCGTTCTTAACCCGAAATGGTCCTTAACCTGAGGCGCGCTTTCGCTAATGGGGCCTCCTGCTGCCACTGCGCCACCGACGCGCGATTTCTGTTCTCCTCCTGGGGCAAAGTTTGTAACCCGAGGTACTACATCTGGGTTAGCAGAGTTTGTAACCTGAAGCATTGGTAACCCGAAGTGTTTGTCACCCGAGGTACCACTGTATGTGCATCACATGCCCACCATAGTCCTTAGCGAGGTGCTCTATGCTTTCTGCTGTTCCATCCATCTCAGCGTTCCAATGTCACGGCAAAAATGGTTACTGCTCCAGCTTGTGAGGAAGTTATCTCCAGCTAGGCCTCCCTCCAAATGCCACCACGAGATGTGACTAAGCACCATGAGTTAGATTAGGGAGCTCATTGCAAGGCACTAGGGAAGGCCTATCTTTTTAAAACATTGTGTCGAGAGCTTAGCTGCAGGTGCCACATAAATTATAAATGTTTGAGTTATTACTATGAGCATTATTATTACGCACCCTGAGAGCTGAGATTCCCCACAGGAGTCATTTATTTCATAGTGCATTTATTATTATTATTATTATTATTATTAGTAGTAGTAGTAGTAGTAGTAGTAGTAGTTGTAGTATACAGCCCTATACCCACAGGTCTCAGGGCAGTTCACAACATAAAATCACAATATAAAAACAAAAACAAAAACACCCCCAACTATTCTGGGGTTTCAGGCTCCCTTACAGCTCTTGCCGTGGCAAATCTGAAACAATATGCAGCGGCAACGTACTGGTCAATACAATACATCATGACTTTATGGTAAAACTATGTCAAATAATCTCCTTCAACAGGTTTGGCCAAAGAAAATCTAAGCATACCCATAAGTCTCTTGTGATACCCAACCCAAGAGCCGAGCTTGCTGCAATACAGAAGGGGATGTTCCGTGATGTTGATGGCTCCACACAGCCTTTTAGCTTACAGATTAAACTTTGCAAACAGATCAGAGAGGGCTTTATGGCAATGTAACTCCAGAGGTACTCACGCTGTGTGAACAGGGAACTCAGCGGCCAAAAGAGGCTCCAGTAAGGATTGGGTTGTTCTGTTTTTGTACTTGTTCAAGATCTTGGCGTAGAGCGGTGTCTCGGCCTCTGCCATCTCTTCTCTTTCTCTTTGGGGAATGCATGTAAGACAAACACAGAGAGAAAAAGTGGGGAGGCAGAGTCTGTGAAGATAAAAATCAAAACCTCAAAACCTCCTCCGATCTTTTTGACACAAGCTGATATCCTGTTTTTGCAGCATGTTGTGGCTCTTACAATTACTACTGTAAGTAGGCTGGAAGGGAAAAACTGAATACAACACACAGGACAGGTCCCATGTGAGCTGCAAATGTCTGTATACTGCAGTGCTATATGTAATTCTGTGACATATATAAACTAACTATATCAACATTTCTTGGGTCATAATTTATTTTTACTCCAAAGGAATACTGAGTCAACATTAATGGTATTCTAGTGCTGGATGTTTGTTTGGAGGCCTAATGAGATATTAATTGCTTGTTTTATTTAAATGGGTGGTATTCCAATACTTTTTTATTTAGAATAGACCTATTGAAATTAATTACTAAGTTATATGGGTCTACTATGAGTTAAATTTAGTTGAATACCTACCCAAATTTGTACCCCACTTTTCTCAAAGGTGGAAACAAAGCAGTCTTAGCAACAACCAAATTACCGGTAAACAATAAAAACACAAAGCAATTAACCAAAGATAAGCAAAGTGATTCTCCAAGCCATAGAGCAAGAAAACAAATAAAGAAAAACAAATAATAAGAGATTTATTAGGCCCAAAGCCTTCTATGCTAAGCCAGATGCATATAGGTTGTCCTTTGGGACAGGATGGGGAGGCACATTCTACAGAGCTTGTGCCACAAAAGAGAACCAAAAGATGCCTACCCAAATAATTTCATTTAGGAGGGTCAAATGGAGCACAGTCTCAGATATGTAGTGGACCATGCAAGAGGTCACATATGGGGGGAAATGGTTCTTAAGGCACTTAGAGTCACAAGATTTAGGGGTTGAAAGGTACAAATCAGGCCAATTTCTTGAACTGAACTAGGAAATAGACGGGCAGTCAGCATAGACCATACAAAATCAGAATAATATGCTCTGTACTGCACACCTAGTGCCAGCTAACAACATGACAGCAGCATTTTGCACCAGTTAAAGTTTCCAAAGCCTTTTCAAGAGCAGCTGTGTGTTACCATAACTCAGCTATTGAGGTTATTAAGGCAGGGATGGCCACAACCATCTCTAATGTCTCTAGGAAAGTATACAGTTGGAGTACCAGCCCCACATGGTGAATAGCACTCAATTTTTCCCCCATCATCCAATTATCTAGAAGTATCATCAAAGTACTGAAGTAGCATGGAGCATCAAGTCTTCAAGTAGCAGAAAACTGTTTTCACTTGTCATGCCATATCTCGGAAATATCTGTTGGTTCAATGCGTATGACAGATTAAATAACTGCCACTGCTATCTTTCCAGTATTCCTGGAAGCACATCTCTTCTCTGTTACCGAAATGTTATTTTATTTAGGGATCATCTTATAAGATGTGCTTTGCTCCACCACAAGCAGGATCCTTTGAATTAATGAAGACAACCTGTCCCAGCCAAATAACCAGTTTCTTCTGTTTTGCCTGAAAAGAAAAGGCAAGCATACATGGTCAGAGATTATTGCCTTATGTTTGCAAATACTTCCACGTTACTGAATACAGTTAATTAAAACGATTGCTGCCTTTTTACCTCCCTGGTCCTTGGAACGATGCCATTCTAGGCTACCTGATACCTTTGGACAGGTTGAATTACACTGACGCCAGTAATAATGTCATCTGCTACAATGAATCAGCTAGCGATTCCGGATGAAAGTATCTGCAGAGAGGATGGCAGGCTTTCTAGCTGGCTAAGCTTTATAATGAAAGGAGAAAGCAGTTGGGCTTGCAACAATGGTAAGTGGATCTCTAGCGGAGGGCAAACATTTCTCTCCTCTTTCTCTATCACATCCCATACTTTGAAGAGCTGTTTCTTTTAGAATAGTTGGTTCTCAAGAACGAGGCAGGAGGGAAACTGTAATGGGAATTGTAGGGGTGTAAGAACTCATCTATCTCAAGTGCTCATGCACAGGAGCTGTTCCTAGTGACTATACCCTGTTGGTGCAATCGTTAAACTACATCCTGCGCTCCATGGGTGAGGAGCCGGTAGCCACCCATCAGCCCAGGTCATCATAGCTACTGGTCAGCGATGATGCGAGTTATAGTTAGGGATGGGCAAATATGCCAATTTTGACTTCTCTCAATTCTCCCTTTCCCCCAATCATTCTGCCAGGTGTCAGAGGATTCAACCCCATCCCCCCCCACAGCTGGTTGCCACCCACTGGAGTGAAACCCCACCCACTCCATCGCTCCCATTTCCTCATGAGTCATCACTACTGGTGCTGAAAAGGGCCTTTTGCCTTAGAAGTCTTTGCTCTCCTACTTTCAAGGCCCACCGTATTCGGGGGGGGGGGTCTGGAATGCTTTCTAAAGACACTGAGTCCAAAAGCTGTTTCTCTTCTTCTTCTTCTTCTTCTTCTTCTTCTTCTTCTTCTTCTTCTTCTCCTCCTCCTCCTCCTCCTCCTCCTCCTCCTCCTCCCCCCTCCTCCTCTCCCATTATTTACCAGCTTTCCCCTTCATCTGCCTCTGAGCTGTGACCTCCCTCAAACCCCTGTTGTAATTCTGAACTGTCTCCTTCTTCTCTGGAAGGGTCAGGCTGGGGAGGTCTCTACCACTCCTCCTCTGCTCAGTCCCTGACATCTAACAGTTCTCCACATTGCCACAGCAGTTTGTGAATTTATTTATTTTTAAAAGTCCTAGTGGAAATTCATAAGGATTTTAGGACAATTCATCCTGGAAACTCTTCTCTACAGTTCCAAAAATAGGGGAGGTGATTATAGATAGTAACTGGTAGGGGAAGGGCATTTGAGAGATGCCAAAAGGCACAGGCCACAATGCAACATCCTCTCCTAATGTTACAACAGGAGTATATGAATATACTTAGATGGAGGAGCATATTGGCGTTGTGGTGTCAGGCTCTCCCACCCTCCAGCTTACATCCCACCATCAGACTGCTTGTAGAGAGTTTTCTGGGTGCATGGCCAGTGTATGCATGAGGCTTCCTGCACATGCTTGAATGAATGGGCACAGCCCAGGGAAGACTCTGCTACCATAGAGCCTCTCTCCTCCCATTTGCATTCATTTAGCCCAGGGGTAGCCAATGCAGTGCCCTCGAGATGACTCTAGCTCTCGAGATGACTCATTAGGTCCAGCTAGCATGGCCACTGATCAGGGATGATGGAAACAGCAGTCCATGTACTTCTGGAATGCACCATATTGGCTAAACTTGATATAGGCCACATAGGCTGATGTTAGGCCTGTGTAGAGTCACAAAGCACATCTGATTCTGTGTTGGATCACTGTGACTGTTCTCTGTTATCATGACACATTGTCCAGAGCTGTACATGAGGCTAAGTTCTACCTGTTGAACATTTGGTTTGAGTTAAGGCCAGGAAAATCTAAATTAGTAGTGTATTGATATATGCCGCAGGAATTCTCTACGAGCAAGAGCTGACAGCAAGAGCTGACAGTTTGCTCATGAATCTTTCTGGGGTGGGCTTTCCAGTTTGATGCATGCTGTGCTTTCTATGTATGCATCTCATTGGGAATCATTCCAAAGCCTTCCTATGGAAGAGAAAAAACAATCACCACCAATTTAGACCATAAATAGTTGTTACAACGAACACTTCACTGTTCCTTCCACTATAATGTCTACCAGGAATGCCAGGCTGAAAGGTTCTTTTGTTGAATTTAAAAGGCTCTGTGAGTCAGATGAGAGGATTCTGTGTGAATTCCTAATTTAAATGGGTTGTTTACAGCTGCATTAAGGCACGAGGAAAGATCTTTGGCTTTTAATGGAGTAATTTGTGTGACTCTTTTTGGGAGTCAAATTAATGACAGTGTAGCAATAGCGAAAGACAGAGTTGAGCAACACTTTAAGTCCTTGAAGTTCATCGACCAATGTTTTCTAGCCAAGGGCCAAACTTGACTGATGTTCTGAACTCTAAAATCAAGACAGCTGGGATTTGGAAAGATTCTGTAAGATGTTGGCAATGCATTGCATTGTATCTAATAGCATGCACCGCTTTTCATAATCAGTATTTTTATCCCCCATATTACAGATTGTGGGTGGGGGCTAAGGCTGAGTGAGTGTGGCTCACCAAGCATCACCCAGTGAGTTCATTCATGGCAGAGGCGAGATTCTGACCTTGATGATTCATAGTTTAGGGCAAAACTAGACATTAGCTAGATATGTGGCGTGAAGCTATGTATCAAGTTTTTTCTTACTAAATTACAGGCACCAGGAAAGTAGATTGTGTGGAGGCTTATCTCTTACCCCTTCCCAGTGCAATTGGAAATTTCCTTACTGGTCACATGCAATAAAAGCAAAATGGGTTTTCAATTGACCCTCAGTAACTATATTTTCCTTGCATCAAGAAGAAAAAACTTTGAAAGTCTTCTTTTGGTAATTGACTTGACCTGAATTTGCATTGTCTAACAGTGTGTGTGTTTGTGCGCTCTCTCTCTCTCTCTCTCTCTCTCTTACTGTTGGTTAAGGTTGAAGAAATAGATTCCAGTCCTGGATCTGTTGAAATTGTCTCCGTTGTAGAAGATGAACTGCCAGGATCTGAGCTCTGCTTTTTCTACAAAAGATTGTTCTGCCTGCAACAAGCAAAAATAGATCCCGGTGAAAATGAAAATGGTAAGAATGCAAGAAGTTCTGGGATGGGAATTAGGGGCCCTTTCTTCCCAAACCTCATTTTAACCCCTCAGATTTAGGGAAATCTTAAATGACTTATACCAGAGATGGGGAACTGGGGACCCCTCAGATATTATTGAGTTCCAGCTTCCATCAGCCCTGGCTAACATGATTAATGGTGGGAGTTGGAATCCAAGGAAACATGCCCAGATCCATATTTATTCTGGAAGGTACGACAGCGGTACGAAAATCTGCCCCCATGTTGCCCTTTTCCGGGTCCAAAAGGACCTGTGTGTCAGCAATCACAAATCAATTGGACACACCTAAAATGGTTGCTGCCTGTATATATTATGCAGGGCATCAGAATATCAAATAGCACATCAAAGAATGAATGCAGCTGATGCTATTTTTATTAAATATAATTAGTGCAAAACTTATTGTTGTATGTCCTGTTCAGAGGTTGTTGTTTCTTGCTTTTTTATTACTCCAGGAGAGATCTCAACACCTCCGTGCCATGGCTTAATTCCACTCGGGCAGCTTCCCCTTATCCTCGCCTTATTACTCACTGTAATCATAGCAGTTGCCATTGGCCTGGGAGGTGAGTACCAAATAACTTATTTATTAGGTTCTCAACTAACCATTCAAGAGTCTGCATTTTTTATGAGTCTCCTACTGAGAATAGGATGCTGCCAAAGGTTGCCTATTGATTTTAAACACACACACACACACACACACACACACACACACACAAACACTTTAACTCCTCAGCATGAGATCTATAAAACAGAGCTGATATTTAATAAAGTCATTGCTATAATCAACAGAATGCACGCTGCCAGAAGATATCAGTTAGGACCAGCTCACATGATTACTTCCAGTGTACAGTGGGACCTCTGGTTACATACGCTTCAGGTTACAGACTCCGCTAACCCAGAAATAGTGCTTCAGGTTAAGAACTTTGCTTCAGGATGAGAACAGAAATTTTGCTCTGGCGGCGCAGCAGCAGGAGGAGGCTCCATTAGCTAAAGTGGTGCTTCAGGTTAAGAACAGTTTCAGATTAAGAACGGACCTCCTGAACTGTGGCGCATGTGGAACTCTGGGATGCAGCATTCATGTGGTAAAGGTAAAGGACCCCTGGGCAGTTATGTCCAGTCAAAGGCAACTATGGGGTTGCAGCGTTCATCTCGCTTTCAGGTTGAGGGAGCCAGCATTTGTCCACAGACAGCTTTCCAGCTCATGTGGCCAGAGGACTAAACTGCTTCTGGCGCAATGAAACACTGTGATAGAAGCCAGAGCACATGGAAACGCCATTTACCTTCCTGCCGCAGCGGTACCGATTTATCTACTGGCGTGCTTTCGAACTGCTAGGTTGGCAGGAGCTGGGACAGAGGAACGGGAGCTCACTCAGTCACGGGGATTTGAACCACTGACCTTCCAATTGGCAAGCCCAAGAGGCTCATGTGGTGCATGGAGCTCTGTAGACCAGGCATCAATTCCTTTCTGTTTGCATCATTGGGACAACTGAATGAATGTGGTGGCAATTTGAGCCTGGACACTTTTAACATTTCAGACCAGAATCCTCTTGGTCTTGGAAATCAGGTGGTCCAGCACAGCCAATCATGTGCCATTATCTGCTATTCAACCAAGTCTGAGAAATATGGGCTGGTATTCAGAGCAGAGCCATAGAAATGAATGAGCATGGCTAAGTTTCATCTCAGGCCGCAAATGATGGAGGTGTCTCCACCATTACTCCTGAGCCCCCCCCCCAATACATCCCTCACAGCTTGCCCTGGGCCTTCTAAACTAAACTGTCACTCTCAAGTGCAGTGATCAGGTGAGGAAACTGTTCGATCACCAACGTTGATGTAAATTTCAGCTGCCAGTCAGGCTGGCTTCTGTATTTGGGGCAGTATGACAATGCTATCTTGTCTTAGGTAGGGTTGCCATACATCTGGATACGGCATTCAGAAAGAGTGCCCAGGCAGAAATCACTGAAATGTCCAAGGGAACCCGGGCATATGGCAACCCATGTCAGAAGTCAAAATATTGGTGAATTTTCTTTAAAATAGATCAAAAACCTCACTTTTTAAAGATTTAGCCAAAAAAGGCCAACAACTCTGAGCAAAACTAACAACTTTTGTGTCCGGAATTTCATTTTTTGAAATATGGCAACCCTATCCTAGGTCTGTAATTCACAAATTCCCTTTCAAACCTTCTTTCAGCATGTTTATCTAAAGGAATATATCTTAACCGCTTTGAGGCTTTACTACAATTAAGTGGTATATAAATTAATAATCATCATAATCATAATATTGCTGCCAAGCCAAGGATATGCCGTATTAACTTGATATGATTTCCTTTCATCCTGTCAGTTTACTTCAACTGCATTGGGGGATTTCGGTGCAGGTCGTCCTTCAGATGTATTGACCAAACAGCAAGATGTGATGGAGTCTTCAACTGTAGAGACGGAGAGGATGAATATAGATGTGGTAACTTTGATTTGATTCTGGATTACACATGCTACTTCCCCTCAAAACTTAGTTTTGAATTTTTTTGTTAAAAACTAAATCCAAGCTCTGTTTGAAACATTCCATTCAATATTTCCAAACAAAACATGGTTGACCATTGTTTGCTGCATTCTTTTTGCACGAACAGAAGTTACTATTGTTACCTTTCAATATGGCAGGACACTGAGGGCAATTTCTAGGTCAAGAGAGCTCATGATCACATGTAGAGAAGGTGCATATCAGCAACAGAAATTATGCGGAATGGCAGAATGGCTGTGCCACAAATAAATGTGTTATTCCTTGGGTAGGGATGGATGAATCTGACAATTTTAGTTTCTCTTACTTTTCTCATTTTTCCCCAGTCTTAAATCCAATTCTCCACACTTCCACAGCAATTTGCAGATTTAAAAAAATAATCATTGAAATTTGTCAGCATTTCAGTGCACATTTCTCCTGATACATTTTTGTATATAATTTCCCCTAATATAATGTATTTTTGCATGTTATTTTCACTAATGCATTTTTATATGCAGTTTTCTATAATATATGCAGTTGTAGACACATCATTTGGAGAACTGCATTGCAAAATTGGGAGAGGTGCAAATTTACAAGAATGGCTGTGTTTTGGTTCACGTATTGGTTCAAGAAGTGCAACTTACGTATTTTCTCATTAAAAATTACAGGGAGGGGTGAACTTGATGAACTTTCGGGTCATTTCCAACTTTAAAAGTCTGTGATTGTATGATATGATTCTATGAAAAAGTAAAGAAAACTGAATTTATCTCCCATCTCTATCCAGATTATTGAGCACACAAAGATTTGCTCGCACAAAGATTACGCAGAAGTCATATGATGACTGTGCTTTATTGAACATTCATGCTGAATTGCTTGAGGGGAAGTTATACTACAATAAGCATCCATCCTGATTTCCTTGCGGTTAAATCGTTTCCTTTCAACCAGTCATTTATCCCAAACTTTTTAGTGTGGCTCCCTATCAGTTTCCCAGCCACAAAAGTCCTTTGTGCTTTTTTTAAAAAAATCATATTTGTTTTGACAGTGAACTTAAATCCATTTTAATGACACAGACTTATACCCCAGTATGTGATTGAATCCCATTGACAAATTCTGGAGGCAACCTTTAAGGCACCACAATATGGTACATTGTTTTTTTTTTGGCTGCAAGAGGCTGACATGGCTACATCTCTAGAAGAATGTTTCCCAAACTTACCATAATTGCATAAGCTTTTGAGAGTTTAGTCTTACAACCGTGTCTCTTCTCAGGTGAAGATACTTTGAGAGTAGTTTTAATAATATTATTTTTTGTAAACTAGAGCAAATTCTGCTGATTACCCTTCAAAAACTCTTGGCCTGCTCCTGAGGGCACATGTACCACATTTTGGAAAGCACTGCTCTAGAAGATTGCCAAGTGCAGAGTATGAGCAGAGCAGGTGTGCCAATTTGAATAAATATTGGGAGAGCCAGGTAAGGCCTGTCCCACATAATCGATCACAGGATGTGGCGTGCACATACCATTTGAATGGCAATGGCCATCAAAAAAAATTTTTTTGGGGGGGTGAAGGGACCTTGACTCCTAGGATTTTGCTTCTACCCCCTCCCAGAGTAAGGAGGGGTAGAAGATCTCAACCTGCATGAGTTTTCAAGATAGCATTTTTAAATTTTACATTCATAACCCATTTTGTTATAAAGCCCTGTTCCGGGAAGTTTTTAATGACTGATGTTTTAATGTATTTTTAATCTCCTGTTGGAAGCCACCCAGAGTGGCTGGGGAAACCCAGCCAGATGGGCGGAGTATAAGTAATAAATAATAATAATAATAATAATAATAATAATACCTTTATTGCATGAAATAGGAACAAATGCACAAAAACCAATGCCAAAATTCATTGGATCTCGAGAGATACAGTACATTAGTACACTGATTCAGTCGCAGCAGTTGCTTATTAGCTATTTACGGCCTTTCTTTCTGTATCTCACAGTCAGACTGAGTGGCAAGAAGGCTGTGTTGCAAGTGTTTGCTTACGGAGCCTGGAGGACTGTGTGTTCAGAAAACTGGCAAGAAACCTATGGAAGAGTTACATGTAAATACTTAGGTATCTCAAGGTACTGTATAGGAAATGACCATGGAAATGAAGGGTTCGTATGTCAAACTGTTGCTTGCTTTAAAAGAGAAGTCCCTCTCATTACATCCGGCTTTCTGAAATACAACCCACATACTAAAAATCAAGGTGGTTTCTGCAGCAAAGTGCTGGTTATTTTTTATTTCTGCAGAAAGTGCATATTTACTACAAAACACTATTAATCAGTAAAGCCCCTGAAAATATAACTTTGTGTTATGTGATTAGCATACAAATGTTGTAAACAAACAAATAGCATTAACAGAACTTCGCCAAGAAACTGACAGTTTTTTTGTTGCTGTTTCTGTGTCACTTGCTTTTGACACAGGATGGCACAGGAGACTTATTGCTACTCTATGTTTCATTTACAAATGTAAAGGTAGAGTCAAAGGGGAGGCAAGTAGCAAACAGCCCTAAAATCAGCAGGCCTGCTACCCTATGTCAGTTCCACATTTCCTACACAAGGGGCCTTCAGCCAACTTTGAGCAGAGATGGGCAACCTGCCGTTCTCCAGATATTGTTGGACTCTAGTTAGCATGGTGAATGGTCAGAGATGATGGGTGCTATAGTCCAATAATATCTGGACGTTGTTCACTCCTGGTTGACTGCTATCTCATTCAGATACATAGATTCTCAATTATCTCCAAAACATTAGCTCCCTCTTGAGGAAATGCCAAACTATAATTCTGGGCTATACTCAAGCAATATGAGCAAGAAGGTTGGCCTCAGGATGGCATGTTCTGACGACAGTCAGAGGCTGGATGGGATACCACCAGGGAACCACGTGTATGTTGCTTTGGGTTCCATGATGAGAGAAAGGCAGGATATAAATGGGAATGGATAAGGAAAACAACAGCAGGATGATCCATCAGAAGCCACAGTGGGATTTTAGTGTGTGTTCATTGATTATCCATTAGTTTAATACAGGGTTTCCTTAAAACTATTTGCAATATTTCCATAAAAACTTTATAGCAAGCCACCTAACATTTGCAAGCCAGGTAGGCTAGCCATGTGATAGAAGAAGTAAATGTTCAGAATGCTGCTGAATTTTCAAGGCAATTCCTGTTATTTACAGCTTTGTGAGTTCAAGGGCCTACCCAGTGACCGCTATTGAAGAAGCGTTTCAGAGGCATTTTGTTGCTGCAGATCATTGGTTGTCAGCCGATCAGCTGACATCTCCACAGAACACCACATCCTTGCGGTATGTCTCAGATGCTAAATTACAGAAAGATATGTACATATTTTTTAAATATAAACTCTTCCGACCCAGTCCTGCTGGTAGGGCTGAACTGCAGTACACACCATCTTATACCCTTAGGCCCATGGCATGGCCTTTTCAGTGGTGATTCCCCAGTGGTGAAATGCCCTCCCTTTTGAGGTGCACCTGTCTCTGTAATTATTCAGGAAGTATTGGAAAACATTCGTGATATTCCAGGCATTTGGTGGCTGAAGAATACTGTTCCAATCTTACCACCTCGCCAATAGGAAGGGAAATAGGCCCCTTTTTCTTTCTTTTGTTTGGGGGAGGGAAGGAAAAGGGGGTCTGTTCGTTTCCTCCCCACCCCCACTTACCAGGCAGGCACACTGACTTGGGAAAGTGATGGGGGGGGGGGACTGACATCATGTCTAGGTGTCACGCAGCAGCCCGGCTTCCATGGCCAGGGGCTTCTTGGCTTCCTGCCACCCCCATAGACCAGGGGCTGCTTTCCCACTACAGCAGGAGAAGGGGGAGCTCCCATGTTGTCGGCTTGTGTGACAGCGCTGTGTCTGAGCATTGTGTATGATGTTGTGATGTCACATGTGATGCCCAAACGAACACTGAGGGGCCTCAGTTCTCCACTAACAAATATTGGGGGGACGGGTTCAGCCCCTAGGAGTTGGCACCCTTGTTCCCAGGTGGCAGGAAGTAAATTGACGGGTCCTTTTCTTTCTTTCTCTCCCTCCCCAAAGCAAAAGAAAGAAATGGGGACCCATTTTACCTCTTCCCACCACCATCTGGCGTGTGTATGTGTGTGTGTAAGAGTGAACAACCAGTGCAGCATGGGGGAGGGTGGGAAGGGAAAGAAAAGTGCACAGGACCCCTGGAGCCCCCCCTCAAAACCATTGCCTCATAGCAATACAAAGGAAGGGTGCTTTATTTATTTATTTAATTCTGTTTACAAGTCGCTTCTTATAAAATAAATGAAAGCAATTTCATATCTTTAAATATCAACAAAAATGATACTATGTCATATACGTAAACAATTAGAACAGTTTAAATAAAAATGAAAAGGCAACAGAAGCTGGAAGAATACTTTTGAGAAGGGGCTCCTTTTTTCTTTCTTTTAGACTTAACACATTGAACCTCAATTTAATTTGATGGATGAAGTGGAAAGAGAGGTAGCAAGCATTCAGGTCTATCACTTTGTCTTCTTTTCATTTCAGAGAAGAGTGTGCCTCCGGCTATGTGATCATCCTAAAATGTTTGGGTAAGTGCTTTGAAAAACAGCAGAATGTAACATCAGTTTCACAACAAGAATTGTGGGAGAATGTGCAAGCTAAAAGTTCGTTTGTGCAAGTTGAAATATGCAAGTTGAGAGCATGGTAGCTGCTCCAATTCATTTCCAGGGGTCAAATCATGTACAGGAGACCTTCCAGTGGGTGAAATTTGACAGCAATTCACAGAAATATCTCCTTTCTGTAAATAAAATTTTAGCAAGTAGGAGAGAAAAATTATACAAGGGAGAACTGGCAGATGAGTTAGAGAAAAAGAGAGAGTGATTTGGGAACACCCCCAAAGTAAGACAATATATTTCTCATGAATATTCTTATGTGTCTCTCTGAGTTAAGCATGACTTAGATTCAAGAACTGGGTCTTTAAAATATATGTGCAGAGACATAATTAGGCGTTAGCGAGAACAGACTCTGCTAGGGGCTCAGGCCTGGGTTTGTTTGTTTTTTATCACAAAAGAATCACCTATTGGACTATAGAGTGTATGAAGTATTTGTGTGTAATGATGCACCAATACTGTCACGGTGAGATCAAACACAGCAGAAGCTTCCCATCCTTCTCACACTGCAGCACAAAGGTGTGTGAATTTTTTGCCCTTCCTCCTCACCTCACCCTCACTCCAGACACTTCAAGTACTTGTGTAAAATATAGTACTTTCTAATGTGGCTGTTGTGCTAAAGGGCCTTTCCCCCAGGAGGGACACCAATACAGCTCCTTGCGCAAGGGACCCTGTGTACACCTCTGTATGTACAGCTCGTCCAGATAAGGATTCCTCACAAGTGATCCCAGTGACGCTACTTTCCCTTTTCTACAGCGTGTGGTGCTCGGTCCAGGTATGCCCCCCGTATAGTGGGAGGAAATGCGTCGATGCCCCAGCAATGGCCATGGCAAGCCAGCCTTCAGTTTCAAGGATATCATTTGTGTGGTGGATCTATCATCACCCCTTGGTGGATTGTAACAGCAGCCCACTGTGTTTATGAGTAAGTGCCTTGTCTCATTCACCATGTTTTTGCACCACAGACACCTATTGCGGTGGTTGTTCCCGACCAATTGTTGATCCCTATCCTAGCTGGGCCACAGTTGTGAAGTAAGTGTCCTGCCCACATAGTGGCCAGGTTTTAAAATGACGCACCAGTGCCAGGGAGTGAAGCCGTAGTAATGTTTCTCACATGTGGCAGCTAGACTGGTGACTGGGAGTGGCCACTGAGACCATATAACACTGGTCCTGAAAGACCTACATTGGCTCCCAGTACGTTTCAAAGCACAATTCAAAGTGTTGGTGCTGACCTTTAAAGCCCTAAACGGCCTCGGTCCTGTATACCTGAAGGAGCGTCTCCACCCCCATCGTTCAGCCCGGACACTGAGATCCAGCGCCAAGGGCCTTCTGGCGGTTCCCTCACTGTGAGATATGAGGTTACGGGGAACCAGGCAGAGGGCCTTCTTGGTGATGGTGCCTGCCCTGCGGAACGCCCTGCAGTCAGATGTCAAGGAAATAAACAACTATCTGGCTTTTAGAAGACATCTGAAGGCAGCTCTGTTTCGGGAAGTTTTTAATGTTTGATGTTTTATTGTGCTTTTAATGTTCTGTTGGGAGCTGCCCAGAGTGGCTGGGGAAACCCAAACAGATGGGTGGGGTATAAATAATTTATTATTATTATTATTATTATTATTATTATTATTATTAGTCACTACTGAGATGTGTAAAGGGCACAATACTATGCTAGGAAAAAGAAGGGCAATTTCTTGACACAGGAAGGTCATGAAAAATCAGTTTTAGCTTCTGCAATAAGAGATGCGGTTAAATATGAACAGGTACAGATGTTAGGGCCTGGGGAGAAATTAATTTCAGTTCACATTTTCATGAGGTTTTTTACAGCAAGGTTCACAAATTGCTGCAGAAATGTGGAGAACTGAATTCAAGATTGGAAAAATGAGAAACTGAGAGAACTGAAATGGTCAGATCCTTCCATCCTAGTAATGGTACACACTGAGGAACACCTTTAAAAAAGACTAAAATAAAATAAAAAGCACTATCAATGAAGGAGCAGGGTGTTGTGATAGAATAGCCAAGAACAGGAGCATTGCTGGATTGCAACAACAAATTCCTCAGGAAGCAGACTGTAGAGGATTACAGATGCAGCATTGACCAAATTAATGTCACTAGGTGGATTGGATGCATCATTAGAAGGAAAAAAATGAAATCAGCAGGGTACTACTACTACTACTACTACTATTTTATACCCTGCCTTTTTCCCTGACATGGACTCAAGGCATCTTACAGATAAAAATAAGAATAAATGTTTTACTGGCAAGCTGGGCATTAGAAACTGGTTTATTAAATATTTGATACTAATAAGCATTGGTTCCAGATCAGAAATTAATCATGGCTGAGCACTGATGAGTATAAAAAATCCTAACAAGCTGCTATAATTATACACGATTTCTAGAAATATGAATCTTCTGTCATTGCTGGAAATGACTTCTTGTGCCAGAATGGCACTGAGGCCAAAAATGTGTCACACAGGTTTGGCAAATGATTTTAAATGTTGGAAGCTACTAACCCTTTCTCTTTCTAATGTCTTTGTTTCAGTTTGTACTTCCCAAGAGCTTGGAGTGTGTATGCGGGCTTTGTAATACTGGAAGAAGGCCCTGCTAATCCATATTTAGTGGACAAAATTATATACCATAAAAATTATAAACCCAAAACAATGAAGAATGATATAGCATTGATTAGGCTGGCCAAACCACTTGCACTAAATGGTAATTTTGAATCTGTTGCTATTTCTTTCTCTTTCCGCTCTTGTTCCGCATTTAAACTTAGAATTGATTACTACTGTCACTAAAAATATAATATTAATCTGTGGTAATCTGAATCAAGAACCAGCAGTCCCACAATGATGCCTAATGGAGATAACAATAATTTCTGATTTTAATTTTTATGTGTCTTTTATTATGTTTGTATAGTTGTAAACTGCATCATTTTTTTAAAAAATTGCTGTGTACATTTTTTTAAATGAATAAGTAAATGATCCGGCAATATGAGCCATCCCACATAGCAACCTGATTTACTTGTTTTCTTGGCATGTCAGCAACACTCTAAAATACACACCCAGGTTTCTTGGAGCGTGAATCCTCTTGCTCTCAGAATAACAAAGACTTCAGGATCTGTGCTGATCCTGAAGTCATCCTTCCATTCGTATGAAGGAATGTGGAACCCTTGCAAATTAAAAAAAGCACTCTCCATGTGGATAGTGAGGACTGTAAGCATAAAGAATGCATCTGGTTACCTCAATGAAGAGTGACCAGTTGGAGGCCCATGGACCACAGCAGTTTTATCATACCCACAGGGGTGTCCTCAAAAGGTTGTCCATAATTTTGTTTATAAGGGAAATAAATTGTGTGAACAATGTCATGTCTAGTTTGGTCCTAAGTACCAACAGAGTTAAGAGAGAGGCCCTGTAAGAACAACCCAGCTGGACCAGACTAAAGGTCCATCAAGGCTAATATTCTGCTACCCACAACAGCCTCCGGGAAGCCCATAAATACAGCATGAAGGCCATAACCCTCTTCTGCTGGTGTTTCCCCAAAACTGGTATTCAGAGATATGTTGCGGCTTAACTTTCCACATGCAAAGTATGTGCTCTGCATTGAGCTACAGCTCTTTCCCCCAAATTTGTATTTGCAATCGCTGGTAGTTCATCCATGTACTTGGAGTCCTTGTCATGAGGATGGGCTGAACCTCCCAAAGAATACTGGAATGGAGAGTGCTTATTTTGACCCATGGGTTTGTTTCCACAAATAGAAAAACCCACAGTATATTTATTTAAAATGCTGAGGAACATATTCCTTGATCTAGCATAAGCTAATGTACCACAAACAGACCCATTATTTATACGATGAGGTAGAGTGAATAACCCAAAATAGGGGGGGGGGGGAGCAAGCAAGCTTGAATGCACACATTTCCAGTATTGTGTTTTTATTTGAGGTGCATTTTCATGGAAATGGAGAACTACAGTGCTAGTCTATATCCTCTATCACCCCTCAAGTCTATACAGTAGCAAATTAACTGGATACATGAAACTTCCTCTCTCCCATTCCTTGTTGCCTCTTTAGAGTTGCTTGTTGGCCACAGTGAATCTTCTGAACTGTCATCAGTTCAGGCTTTGGCTGAATGTCAAAGGCTTGACCTCCATAAGTGCAATACAATACAGATGATGGGAGTCAAGGCACATTATGCAATTCTACTGCTGAAGGCATGTCAGGCTGAGTACACACTATATCTTTAAAGCACATACAAAGCATATTTCCCCCCTCAATGAATTCTGGGTACTATAATTCATTAAGGATTGCTGGGAATTGTTACCCTGTGTGGGCTAAACTACAAGTTCCAAAATCCTTTGCGAAAGAGAATGTGCTTTAGATGTGCTTTAAAGGTGTAGTGTGTATTCAGACTTTGTCTGGACCTGACACTACTTATATTGGTGGCATAGCTGTCAACTTTTCCCTTTTGTTGTGAGGAATCCTATTCGGAATAAGGGAATTTCCCTTTTAAAAAGGGAAATGTTGATAGCTATGATTGGAGGCCACTTGGAGACCATATTGAAGTTGCTCTGAAATCTCTGAAGGAAAATTGAGATATATAAACAAGCTCACATGACTATCAAAAATATGTATTATGAAACTGCTAGTTTGGAGAGCAGGTATTTCTTTTTACACAGGTAATATAGAGCCAATTTGTCTTCCTAATTATGGAGAACATTTTCCAGAGGGGAAAATGTGTTGGATATCAGGATGGGGAGCTGCAGAAGAAGGAGGCGAGTATTTTAGCATTTGAATCTAACAATGTATTTTTTGATAACTGAAAATTTGCTATGTGTGAACAATGAATTCAAGAGATACACTTAATAAATACTTTCCCATAAGCAGAAAAATTCCAGTCTGACCAAAATATGGAAATGGAGGTACTACCAGATGTGAAGTAAGGTGTCATGTACAGAGACTTCTCTTCTTCACATCTATCAGCTAGGGGTGAGAAGGAGCCCCAGGTCTCCATGAGACACAGTGGTTGATATCCAATAATAGTCAGAATAATGGGTCTACTCTGAATTGGACTAAAGTTGGATATTATCCAATAATATTGGCTTGATTGCTTTCAGTGAAACTTAAGCCCAGCTAAGATCTCCACAAATTCTTAAAGAATTTCTGGGTAGATTTGGGAATTCCTTCTTAATATTAAAAAAAATGTATAGGATTGAACAAATGTTTCAACTACAGTGGAATCTTGGTTTTCGAACGGAATCCGTTCTTGAAGACCTTTCGACTTCCGAAATGTTCAAAAACCAAAAACTCAAGATGGAAGCCTCAATACAATAGGGAAACTCAAAATGGAAGCCTCGTGGCATGTTTGGCTTCTGAAAAGCATTTGAAAACCGAAGCAGTTACTTCTGAGCTTTTGGTGTTTGAAAGCTGAAACATTCAACTTCCGAGACGCTAGAAAACCGAGGTTCCACTGTATTTCTAAAGAAAACTAAATGCAGCATTGGTTGGCTGGGATTAATAAAATATATGACATTATAGGAAAGTTTTTTGTTTGTTTGTTTTAAATGAATTTAAAAAGTAAGAGCTAATCACTTTTTAAGATGCCATATCTTCACTATCCCTGAAATGGAGAATTTAACTTCTGTCTTGGAACAGGTGATACGTCAGAGATTCTGAATTATGCTGGTGTCCCTTTGATTTCTAACAAAGTGTGCAACCACAGAGAGGTCTATGGGGGAATCGTGGCTTCATCAATGCTCTGCGCAGGTTATTTACAAGGAGGCATAGACACATGTCAGGTAGGGGCATTTCTTAAAGGTGACTGTCTTAACTGAGCAATCTGGTGGTGGTGAAGATACTACCAATATCCCAAGATGTAAAGGGCCTTAGAGGCAAAAGCAGCACTTTAAATCGGGCCCAGGAGCAGTCTGGGAGCCAATGAAGATAATGAAGTACTGGCACAATATGCTTATAATGCCCAATCCCAGTTATTAGAAAAACTGGAATGAGGAAGGGAGTAGCTTGCTTGTGGGTATCATACAATGAAGGGCAGGTTAAACATCTTTTCATCCATTCAATAAAATATAATCCATTTGAGGGAGTCAATGAGAAGGAGAGATGGGCATTCATTTGTACTTGCTGAGTGATTTAAATAAAATCCTAAACTTAAATCCAGGTACACTGGACTGCTGAATGACAACCCTCAAAGCAAGTCAAGACATTTGCAGCCTTTCTCCGTGGTTCCATTAATTGGTTTTTAAATGACTACTGTAACTTCTGCTAGCTTAAATGTTATTAGCAGCTCTCCCTCCTGTTTCTTTTTGAGATCCAGACAAAAGCTTGTTTTCCTGTCTCTTTCAGGGAGACAGTGGGGGACCATTGGTATGTGAAGATCGGAATACTTGGAAGCTGGTAGGAACAACCAGCTTTGGGGTGGGCTGTGCGGAAGAAAATAAACCAGGGGTCTACAGTCGCATCACCTCATTTCTGGATTGGATACATGAACAAATGGAGGTTTACTTTCCAATAGTTTCTTCTCCCCAGCCTTACCTTGATAGTGGGGTCAAGGGGCTTACCTTATCAATGGTTTCCTTAATTGCAACTTCTTCCCCCTGTTCCATACAAGTGAATGGAGCAAGGGGAGGCGATTTGCACTCCTTTCATGCATTGTATTATGTTGGACAGAGGAGCAATTGTTAAAATTCAGTGTTTATTAAGGGAGGGTGGGATCCTGGACCCTCAGTCCTAAACTGGGGGTGGGGTGGGGGCAGGGCGGGGGAGGGCAAGGGCAGGGGCAGGGTGGGGGCATGGTGGTTAAGTATGGGAAATATACAAAGATTTGGGCCAGCCCAGGAGACTTGAGCACCAACCCTGATAGGAGTGATAGCTTGGTCACACCCTAAGTTTCTTCTGTTTGCCCATAGATAAGATAGAAAACTGGGTAAGAGTTGCAGGGCTGCGTTTAAGCAATTCCTGCTGGGTTTTGCATAGTAACCCTTTCTGAAGCAGGAACACAGATTGCACAGAGAACAGCAGGTATTACTTAATGCTCTTTTAACTGTGACATTTCACATGGTAAGGGAGTGCAGAGTAGTATATTTTGAAGTGCTTGGAGGCTATGAAGCAGCCTGGTATTGCAGTGAAGGAAGCAGAAGAATAGTCTGTCCAATTAAAAAGCAGCATTCCTTTATGGTAAAATAAAATAAAATAAAATAAAACCATATCAGAATCACATGTCTAGGCCATTATTAGCATTTGTCAGTCACCATCTGTGAATGAGAATACAAGTTCAATTAGTAAGAACTATTTGCCCATTTCCAGCTCCCATCCTATCCTAAATACTGATAGCATCCTATCCTGAATATGGTAGCAAAAACTGCCATAACATAGTGAATATATGGCTAAAAGGGCACAGAATAGGCGTCAATTATTATATGCCTAATTTTTCTGCTGTGATTTTGTGTGGATTTTGAAGTAAATTTCATAGCTAAATGCTTTTTTTCCTTCCTGAGAAGCAATACTATTGATGTCTCAAATGGTGCCTGCTCATTTGTATTTGTAGAGAGAAGAATGGAAGAGAGGAGGTTAGATCATTACCACATAAACTCTTCAAAATGTTTGTTTGGGACAGAGAGGACAATCAACTTTCATCCTGCACAGTTTTTGCACTTCCTAACAGAAGAACTGCTACAACTATCTTTTGTACTCATCCCTTTAAAACGCACTATGTCACAATGAAGAATATTCATGTATTTTGATGCTGTCACCCGGTTTTCAGGTGTAAGCATGCCTGCATGCCAAGAATCCTTCTCTCCTAACCCACCTATTCCTGGTGAACTGAGATGGAAAAGGAAGATTCCAGATCATTAGGCCAGCGAAGTGAAAAGTATGGACAGGTTTACTGGGTTTGCTGCCTGCCTGAAAAAGAAGATACAACCAGGGCAGGAGGGAGGTGCCCATCTCTCACTTGATGGTAGAAATAGTGTACGATATTGGTTGGGTGCATTGGCACTAAAATACTGATGGATTTTCTTTTGACTTTTTAAAATAATAATAATAATAATAAAAATCACAAACTGATGTGGAAATGTGAAGAACTGAATTTAAGAAAGAAAGAAGAAGAGAAACATAGAAAAAACAAAACTGGCTGTTTTACCCATCCTTTTTTGAGCAGCTAAAGAGTTCTGATTTTTGGCACATAAGCAACAGCTGAATGCAACTAGAGTGGGGCAGTGTTTGCCACCAACAAGAACACAAACAGAATCACATTGTCAGCTAGTGCTTGCTCCTTAAATTTTGTTGCATTTCCTGTCTCAAAAATTACAACTGCACTGCTATTTCCCTCCTACATATGTTTAAGAACCCCAGGCTCAAGTCTTTCCTTTCCATATACTGCTCAGCAGATTGGTTCACTGTAAAACTAGGTGGGCAGAAAGGAACAAGGAAGTTGATTTACTTTGAAAAGCCCTTCCTGCTTTTCTTTGAATCCAGCCTAAGAAATTCTGTGAATCAATGCTCTTGATCTTTAACACAGTTATTCTGAGATTTCTAAATTACATATGGTGCCTTGTCGATGCAAAGGCACATTGTAAATAAGCAGATGTGTAATCATCTGATGGTGCTTGATTTATAGCCTTAGAGGGCAAAACACTAGACTTAAGGCATGTTGTAAATAAATGAATAAATGCAAACATATCAGTCTGATGGTGCTTGATTTATAATCTTGGAGGGCAATTTTAAAAAACAACAATTACAGGAGCTCTGTCATTTGTTTCTGGGCATTCCATTATGAAGGAACATCTTCCTTTTAACTGGGCATTTTGTGCAACCCAAAAATTATCGAACAAGTAGTGATCTAGGTTCACAGAGTATACCCAGGAGAGGAGCCACATTACACAGTTACCACAGAAAGTCTTTAGGCAATGAAGTAAGCAAGTAAGCAAGCAAGCTCAATACATACATGCATGCATGCATACATACATACATACATACATGCATACATACATACATACCCATCCTGAAGCATCAAGGCAGGCTGCGATATGTTTAAGGCTGGAATATGAAAATTCATTCTAAAAATACAGCTTACAGATGGCACATTTTTTAATAGTGGGAGAATTGCACATTTATGGGAGAATCCTTACAGAAGCAGCACATGAGAGAAATGAGTGTGGCATGCCCCAGAATGTATGCACTATTCCTTAACTTATATATAGTTAGATTGTAAAGCAAATCTACACTGGTTGGTTGTAAATGTGTTATAAAAATGTGACACCAGAGGGCGCTGTAGAGCAGGGAGCTTTTGACAATGGAAAACTGCATTGAGAGTTATACAACATTGTTGTTGTTTAGTCGTTTAGTCATGTCCGACTCTTCGTGACCCCATGGACCAGAGCACGCCAGGCACTCCTGTTTGGTCAAACACATGCTGGTAGCTTTGAGAACAATATCCAGCCATCTCGTCCTCTGTCGTCCCCTTCTCCTTGTGCCCTCAATCTTTCCCAACATCAGGGTCTTTTCCAGGGAGTCTTCTCTTCTCATGAGGTGGCCAAAGTATTGGAGTCTCAGCTTCAGGATCTGTCCTTCCAGTGAGCACTCAGGGCTGATTTCCTTAAGAAGGATGGGTTTGATCTTCTTGCAGTCCATGGGACTCTCAAGAGTCTCCTCCAGCACCATAATTCAAAAGCATCAATTCTTCGGTGATCAGCCTTCTTTATGGTCCAGCTCTCACTTCCATACACTTCCACACATAACATTAGTTAATAACATTTTTACGATCAATGTTGATCCAGCCCCAGTGTATCGTCTCAGCATTTATAACAAATTATAAATAAACTAGCATATTTCTCTTTGTTAAGTGGTGTGCGAAATGGTGGAGTGATTTCCACACCTATATCCCAAGTGAATAATACTGGTGTCCTTCTTTATGACTATACCCAGATAACTTGTTTGTTGCAGGGAGACTAGACAGCATTGTCACTGAGATACAATTTTCAATGTGGTTTAAGAATCCCTCTTCCCAGTTCTGTGGGAATTGTAGTTCTGTGAAGGAAATACAATTCTTGGCACCCTTAATGAACTACACTTCCCATCATTCTTTGGAAAAGCCATGGCTATTCAAAGTCATATGATGTTGCTTTAAATATATAATGCAGATTGGGCCACTGTGTCTCAGTCTAACTTACCATACAAGGAGAGAACCATGTTACCTTGAGCTTCTTGGAGGAAATATACAAGCAGATTAACAGCTTCAGAGGTACCAGCCAAAACCACCATGTAAAGCACATACATTGCCACATGATTGCATTCTAGCCACAGGACGGTTAAATCCAGACAAAGGTGACTATGGGGTTGCGGCATTCCTCTCACTTTCAGGCCAAGGGAGCCAGCGTTTGTCCACAGACAGCTTTCCAAGTCATGCAGCCAGCATGACTAAACCGTTTCTGGCGCAATGGAACACTGACAGCGGCCACAGGAAGCATTTAGAAAGGGAAGAAACCACTTAAGCTAGGCATAAATTTCACAAGCAGTAACACATTAAAGGCTTCTGGTACAAGCCGTTGGGCCTGTTAACTATTTCACACCCTAGAAAATCTCATGCAACAGTGGATGCAGAAAAGTAGATGAAAACATAGCATACAAATGCATGCAAATTATTGCCTTTACTCCTGGGACAAGTGAAGGAGAGTGTTTCTCATTGTTAGTGAGTTGCCGTACAGTTCTTGAAAACTGCTGTTTAAAATAAAAGCAGGGCAAACCAATGGGAAACACATGAACAATAGTACTGGAAGGGGGAACCAGCAGCCATCCAAATATTGTTGAACTCCTGCTCTCCCCAGCCCGAGACAGCATGGCTATTAGTGAGCAATGGTGGGAGTTGCAGTCCATCAGGAAAAGAAAAGAAAGAAATTGGGAGGCTCCCTCTCTGTTTGACTGTGTTTCCCATTGATTAGTTGTACTTTGATCTGAGAAAGAAATTGCAAGAACTGTACAGTAATTCATAAAACATAAGAAATGCAATTGTTCACTCTTTGTCCCAGAAGTAAATGAGAGTCTTGAACACTTTAACAATCCACAGGGAACTAAAACTGATCTTATACATTAAATATTGTACAACTGTGATGAAGTTGCAGTGCACATCTCCATAAATGTTTTAAATAAGACTTTATAATGCTGGTGTGATCCTGCTCCCCACCCCCTCCATCCCACATTCAGGTACAGTTCTGGTACAAATAGCTTCTTTTCCTAAATTAGGACAGTCTGTTCTGCTGGTAAATCTTTGCAGTGTTTTCTCCCCTAAGAAACAATGAGCAAACAGCACCTAACTACTTGTCTCTCTATTCTAGAATTAAATCTAAGAGATTTATTTCACTGTATGCAAGTCAAATATGCTGTTTAACTTTAGGGAAGGTTATAGGCAGCAGCTGTAGCCAGACCCACTGTGAGTACACAGCTTTGACCTTGGATTGAAAAAATGCAACCAGAATTTGAGTTTAAGAATTGGCAATATTACACATTGCAGTCCTGTGATGAGCATCTCTTGACTTTATGGGGGGAAGGGGAGAAGCAACCCTGCAGAGTGTATGTAATTCTTCCTTAATGTAATCTAGTAGTTACATTATGTTAGTATTTTTAGACTGCTTTTCTGTTCCAAAGGCTTCAAAATGGCTTAAAAATTAAAAACAAATGGCTAAAAATGACAAATGCAAGTATCAGCATGACCACCTCTGACCAGATAAATACAATAGAGAACCAAGGAATATATATCTCTATCTATATATATATATAGTCAATGCCAAAGACCTGGTGAAATATTACTATCAGAACTACTTCTCTCTGCTGTAACATGTCTCCACATGTTGCCTAAAGCCTTTAGGGTCGGAATTCCTTTGACTAAGTGTGTACCCTGTTTTAATTTCACTGGAAGTGGGTGGGGGGTTTTTTGCGATATGTGATTTTTATTGCCATGTATGGTTTTATTTACACATATATACTGACTAAAGGGGCAGCTTAATTTTAATAGATGCCCCAAATTCACTGCTCTGCATCCAATTTCTAGGGCAGCCACCAGAACTACCACATTTCTTATGGAGAGCATCTTAGTCATCATCCCCACAGGTAGGGAAAAGGTGGGAGGAAAAAAGACGCACACTGCGTCCAGATAGAGTCTGGCTACTTCCTTAGCTATGCAGAGACCTGCCATTCAGGGCCATCTATCTTAATCCTGCCAACCAAAGGGAATCTGTCAGGTGACACTTGTCTGAATTACTTGACCCACTCTAGCAGCCTCTTTTCATACCACTCATGTTCACAGAGCTAGGGGGAAATCAAAATGGCAAAAGCAATCCATTTGGCAGACATGGGTTTGTATAATACTGGGGATCTCTTTTCAACTGCATGTGTTCTACCTACCCTGGCTCATCAATGAATGGTGTATAAACAGGGTGTATGTCTGATCCCAATAAACAGGGTGTATGTCTAATCCCAAAGCTCACTCCCATGACACACTGGATTTAAAGAGTAAATGCTGGAGCCTTGGGTGGAACCTGCCTATGTGTAAACAGCCTTTAGCAAAGTTTAATATCTGAACCAGTTTTCTTTTCTTTTAGAACTGCTATCAGGGAAAACTAGTCACAGTGAATGCTGGTAAATGTGTTAATGGTCTAATTTTAATCAAAAAGAGATATCAGGAACAGGATTCCAAAAAGCACCACCTTAGGCAAATATTCTATGAAACCAAGCCAACAAACACAGCCAATATATAAAACAAAACTCTCTCTGGTGTGGTTCTCATTTACAGATTCTCCACCTTCCTTTCCTTGAGGCTGATCACAGACGCTGCAATGGGAAACAAAATGATCTGGGTTCTGGCCATTTTGACCATTGTAGGGCTCAGCAATGCCTTGCTGCGTAAGTGCATGCATTTTCAGTATTTCTTTTATCATTTATATTATATGAAAAATCAAGTGGCATACAATGAAGCTACACTAGCGGTGCAAGCCTCTGCAGTTCTGCTTGTAGCACTGCAGCCAAAATATCAGTTTTAAAAGGCGGGTGAACTTTCTCTAATATTTTGCTAGATCTGGCCATCTTGATGGGGCAGTATTGGAGAGCGATCTAGGAATGCATTTCTGTGCAATTCTAATAAAGAAGGCTTCATTCCTGTTTATGTTCTGAGCCCCCAAACCCTGTATTTTGAAACCAAGAAAACCTGAAGTAGGAGTGTTTAATAATGTGTGAATATTATGAAGTTGGTTTTATTTTATTATAGGAATATAAAAAATAGCTCACCCACATTTACTCTCTGGTTATTTCTAAAGGGGGCAAGAGGTGGGAGGAGATTTGTCATAGACGGCATTTAGGATGTTGGTAAGTTTGCTCAGACAGGCGGAAATCAGGGACATGCAAAAGAACTGGAATTGGTGCCAATACATTCCATGTGGCAGTGGATGGATGCTGTGTCTTCTAACCATAGACAGCTTCTGGCTTCTAAATGTCCATATATTCTAAAGCTCCTTTAACAAATATACAGCCCACACTAACCAAATTAGCTCATTAAAAATAGAATTAAAAAGAATGAAAGCTGGGAATTTGTGGCAGCTACTGAATCTTTTGTTATATGGCATATTATGGCATTTTTTTCCAAGTATACAAACAAATATACCCATGTCCAATGTTGGATATGTAATATCTCAAATAAAATCATGTGGTAAGCTGAATATGTGTCTGAAAATAATAATTTTGGTTTATCTATATATCGGGCTTTCAAACTGATTTTGATCTTATTATTGCACACATAATAATCTAGCAACAAGGTTCTGATCATTAAACCTATGTTGCTGCCATAACAGGCCATTGTGTTATTCTCATGAATGAAGAGAATTTTTCGTCTTTTCTAGAGCAATGATAGGGCAGGTGCTTCTTTAAGAAGTTGTGCTTTCATTCTTCATTCTGAAGTGGGGGCTGTGTTTGTGTGGCAAACAGGGAACTCTCCCTTCTTCTGGTTTAATATGCTGGCTGTTTGCCATAATAAACATTGACTGACATTAAAGCAATGAATGATGAAAATACCAGGGTTACTTTTGCACTAAAATTATCAGTGTTATTGTGACTAGAATTGTACTTAGTGTGATGATTACAAGAAGATCAAATAGATGTATTTAAAAAGCAAAGGAGTACATGAATTTATGAGGGTGCTTGGTGCCTATATAAAGAGCATTCATGATCATCTCCCTCACAGAAAACAACTTGTTGATATCAAACTTTGCTTTAAACAGCTTCCGGACAATGCAATGTTCCAGCAAGATCAAGAGAAAATTGTGGCTACCCAGGCATTGGCGAAATTGAATGCAGTGCAAGGCAATGTTGCTTTGATTCAAACGTGATTGATGCCCCCTGGTGCTTCAAACCCATTTCAATAGAAGGTTAGTATCCACAACTCTATTTCTTTTTTGGATTCCAGTGTCAAATACATTTAATGTGTGTGATTTTTGGCACATAAAAGTACAATATGAATGTCTTGTTATAAGAACTTAAATTATTCTAAAAGTTTTCATTAACCTAACCTTGGCACAAGGCAGGACTGAATCCCAAAATCAGTTTAAAGTTGTGCTAGTCTGCTTCTGACATTACAAGTATTGGTGTTGTGCAGGGAAGAGGTTAAAAAAGATGAATGGACTGCTGTTTTGGGTGGCAGCTAAGTGACCTGTTCTCATCACTAAAATTCTATTTATTTTATGTTGATCATTTGGGAAATGTTTGGAACATGCATCAATATGTTTAAATGAGAATTTTTTTAAAATGCTTGAGGCGAGAAATGCTCTGATGAAGTGCATTGTGTGGCTGATGTTATTCTTTCACTTTCTCCATCCAGAGTGTGTGTTATAAGGAAGGGATTCAGTGATAGTGGGACCCACTTCTCTACACGAAGAAGCTGTGCACAAGGCACTTCATCATCACGGACCTGTTTCTTGACAATGTTGGCAACTGAGATCCTGCAGAATTCTGAGACTAATTGAACCACTTAAACCATGCTATAGATTACTTCTTCTGATTCTCCCCCCCTACTGTTCAGCACTTTGCTCCTTTCTGAAGCAATAAATCAAAGCAAAAGTGTGTTGTGTCCTTAATTTCTGCTTTCCTTCTCTTTCTTTCAAATTCAGACATTTAGTAGGATGCACCCACCCTCATCTCTATACATGCTTGCCAAGTACTTCCCTATATTGAAGAAACAAGCCTTTCCAATGCACAATTGTGGAGAATTTAGATCAAATGTGCTAGAAGAGCTGTTTTTCTAGGGTAGGGAAATCATCTCCCGCTGTGGCCCTTGCTCTGTTCTGCCAGAGGATAGTCTGTTTGATAGCACTGGCTCAGAAAACTGGCTACTAAGTGTTTACCAAAATAATCAGGTGCACAGCATTAACAACTTTGGGTGCGAGTCTGGAGGGCAGAATGCCATCATAATATACCACATGGGGAAACAGAGAAAATACCAGAGCTTTCTCAGAAAAAACCCCCAAAATGGTAAATTGCTCTTTAAACGTTTAGGCTATCCCAGAGATGTGTGAAGCGATGTTGTTAAGGACACAAGACAGCGATTGACTCATCTTTCAAAAAGAACTGCAGTCAAAATCGGGCAGCGGGCCAGAGAAAAAGAAATGCACACCAATTACTTTTATGTTTTCCCTGAGTTTATGATCATTCCATGTGACAATGGCTGGAGTGAGAGATTTATTCCAGGGAGTCTTGGCTGTATAAGGGATGAACTGTATCTCTGTTGTGCATTCATCCCCATCTTTGCACATTTTATTGAGCTCAGCCACCATTTATAGCACAGATGGGCAATTTGTGGCTTTTCCAATGTTGCTGGACTCTAATTCCCAACAATCAGGGATAACATGAGTTGTAGACCATCAATATATGAAGGACCACAGATTTCTCATCTCTGGTTTGTAGGCTATACTAGTGTAAGGGAGCATTGTTTTGTTGCATCTGGTCTGGTATCTCCATACAAAATCATCACCTACAGAAAAATGCATCCTAATCTTGTGATGGATGTGTAGAGTGGCTTGTGCTGCCATACCATAATAGAGAGGAGACTGCCCACTGGGGAGCGGGCTGGCTGGCGAGGCCCCCTACATTTAGAGGCTCTAGGCTTCAGCCTACTTAGCCTATACATAAATCTGGCACTGAAAACAATTAAGTTTCCTGTAGCACTGCATGAAGTATCTTCTGGGAAGAAGTGCCTTGCCTTATGTTCTCTGCCCAAATGCTTATCTACCTGGCAACAACTTTGTGCTGCCCTTCAGCATTGCATCTGATGATGGTGACTGTTTATTGCCTCCCAAACAGAGCGCTTCCTCCTGGGCGGACTCCGGATGCAAGTACAGCTCCAGAGGTCATGACATATCTGGGTACTGATTGTTCCTCTGGATCGGATTCCTCATAGGATCTGGTCGGAGGACAGTAAACTAGCTGAACAGCAGATAAACATTTGGGAAGCTTGGCTTTCTGCCCAGAGCATGAACTATCACATATAAAAAAGCCCTTTGTCCTTTGTCCTTTTAAAAAATGAAGCTTGTAGGCTCAGTTCAGACATGGTGTGACATCACGGCTATTAGACGCTGATCTGCAAACTAAAAGCCATTATTCAAAGAATAATCCTTGGGACTGAAGAAGACAGGAAATTTTCTGTTATCTAACATCTAGGTCTAGCAGCACCAGAATCAAGCCACTTATGTCTAGCTTCTCACCATTTCAAGTAAGCCAAAATTTCTACGTATTTCTTTTACTTACTCTGTACATTACTTTATGTAAATGTCAGGGAACTGCCATCGGCTCAGGGGGGAGAGGGGAAAAGCCGGATGGATTACAGAGAGCCCCCAAAGATCGTGGGAAGCAGCTCCTCCTCAGCGGAGGAGAGTAACCATGCCTCCAGTGGAGAGGAGCTTCAGGGCTCGGAGGAGGCGAGGCGGTGCCAGGACACCTTGCCTGGGCAAAGCGAGGAGGAGAGAGGTCCTCCGTTACCCACGCCCTCCTTGCGCAGTAAGCTTTCATGCCAAGAGGGGAGGCGCAGACTGGGTGAAATATACTCAGAGTCGCAAAGTGATTTCATGCTCTTTATTCAGCTCATAGTGGTGAGGAGGAATGAATGAATGAATGTCCCCTCAAAGTATCTGCTTTATATACATTATTTACACAACGGGCTGCACATGATTGGCTATTTCCAGAATTCTACTGTAAGCCAATCAAGTTGTGGATTCACTTCTATCTGGAGCATGATTGGGTGGTTCCTGCCAACCAATCATACTGCTGCATTGTTCTAGGACCAATCAGACTGCTGCATTCTGAATCCTATTGTTCTAGGACCAATCAGACTGCTGACTTTTGGATCCTATTGTTCTAGGACCAATCAGACTGCTGCAGTTTGGATCCTATTCAACTCAGTACATAACACTGGGTGTCAAGAAACTGCTTTACTGGGAAAGGTTTAAGGACCGCCCACTCACGAATTCTGCCAGTGAATGAGCCAGCCATGGGAGAGTGGTGCTCTGGACAGATAAAGTTAATTTTGGCATCAAAAGCAAGGCTTCACAGCCGAGCAGGGAGGCATTTGCCTGCTTGCTCTTAAGCAACTCCTTGGAACCCTAACAGTAAATCATTGCCATATGGTTTCAAATGATGCTTAAAATGTATGCCTCAAAAAACTTTTTATACTATTTTGGAAATAATATCTTTAGGTTAATATTTTTTTGACTCTCAAGAGCAAGATCTGGAGTGTTATCATTGTTCATAGTCCCATTCTACAGATCTGTGCACTTAGATGTGAGGCATGTACACATATATTCACCAAAGAGATGACAACACTACAGCAAACTCATCCTCCAAGTGGTGATCCTTAGGTAGCTAATATGACATTATTCCACGCACAAGGGGGAGGCATCAGCAGAAATACAAAAAAGTAAGAAAGTAAAAAAGTTTTGGACTGATATGGACTCAACATGTTCAGTGGCCACAGAATGCTAAGTGTCTGTTGGCAGGGACATAGAAGATGGGGGGATGGAATGGAAATGCCATGACTGGCTTCTTGGAGCACTTTATACAGCAACTTTTTTTTCTTTTCAGTTTCCACATGTGATTCTATGATTCAAAGGGATGTCACAGTGACCCGATCCAGCAAGGATTACTCAGAATACTCTGGATCAGGACATTTTTCTTTTACCCTGTTGGCTGTGTTTATCAAAACACTGTGCTGTATTGTTGTAGTCAATACTGTTCTAATTTCTGGCAGAAACATTTGTGGCAAGTGTTAAACAATTATTGACTACAACTATATAACTCAGCAGTCTTATAATTTTATATAGTTTACTTAAAGCATGGGGAACTTATCCCCTAAAACAGATAATTTAGAAGATTGTTGTCCTAGTCAGTGCCGGATTTACGTATAGACTAAACAAGCTATAGCTTCAGGCCCCACTCTCTTGGGGGCCCCCCCAAAAAATAAAGAAAAAACCCCTGGATGTACATTTCCAAAATATAAGCTAAAAAACAAATAAAATAAAACCTACATACAGCAACAGTGTTGTGTGTTGTGTAGGCTCCTGTGATGTAAGTAATGGGCCCCGCCTGCTAGCCTGCTCCCTAAAATATCACTGGTTTGCTCATTTCTATATCAATTGCTTTTATAAAATACATATTTTGTTATGTGCAAATGGCTTTAGATAGCTATTAGGTCCATAAATTACCATATAGCATGTATTCAACACAAAAAACAGAGACAATTTGTTGTTGACAAAGGGCAGCTGGACATATAAAGGGCCC
The DNA here is from genome assembly GCF_027172205.1 of Podarcis raffonei. Classification (NCBI taxonomy): domain Eukaryota; kingdom Metazoa; phylum Chordata; class Lepidosauria; order Squamata; family Lacertidae; genus Podarcis; species Podarcis raffonei. The sequence continues at coordinate 57,315,717 of NC_070605.1, read as the reverse complement.
CATTACCTTCAGTAGCTTAGGGCCTCATCAAACCTAAATCCGGCCCTGGTCCTAGAGTAACAGAAAAGAGAAGAAAAAAGGATTAGCATTAGCATTTAGACTAAGTGCACCATAGTATGAGGCCTGGCCAGCAATGGATGCTGTGTGGCTTGTAATCTTTTTGTACAACCTGGACTGGAATTGTGCTAAGCCCTGGTGAAGTGGAACACACAGAGCACGGACTTGATTCCTTTTATGTCACAGTGGGAGGAATTCAATGTAGCACGGAGCAGATCAGTCCAACAACACAATCATTTGCCTTCTCCTGCCTGCTGTTCCAAGGTTTCTCTTGACCCCCCAGAGCCAATTCGTGATGTGTGGAGGACGCCCATGGAGTGGAGAGAGGAGGAAAACCTTAAGGCACTAGCAGAAGTCCCTATGCAAGCTTCCATTGGTGTGACTCATTGATCGAATCCTGCCCGATCCTTCCTATCTTTTGGTGCTGGGGTTACTTGCTTCTTGTTTTTCTTGCCACTTTGGTAAAGGAGAAGCAATGATTCCATGTATCATGTGGCTGACTGGTAATGAAGGGATGTAATCAAATGCCAGTTCTTCTCTGAGTAAACCCATTAAAATTAATGGACCTAAGTTAGTCATGCTCACTAATTTCAACAGGTCTATTCAGAGTAGGATTAGCACTGAATACAACCCAAAGAGTTTTTATTTCAGGCCGTTGTTAGTGTTGAATCATCACATTAAATGCAAACAGAGATTCCTCATTGGCTAGACAGGTGCACTCTGTGTATGCCATACCATTTATTTCTGAGGCTCATAATTCTAAATCACATCTGCCCCTGCTCTGTTTAAGCTCTGTAGGCTGTGTCATGCTTTGATTGGGTAGAATATGACCTAATCCACACTTTTCAGGAAACCGATCCTGTTTTGTTCTTTAAATAAAAATAAAAGATAAATTAAATTGCAATTCTTCCTGCATTTTGTCACAGTGAGGACTTCATATCATCAGAGTCTCCCACTGCACTTTACAAGCCTGTCGTTGGTTTGAGTACCACATTCCCAAATGTAGAGACAATTAATATTTTTAAACCTCATCCATATCAAGTATGACTGGTGAAAGATTGTTCAACACCCTTAAAAGAGTCCATTACTAACGTTTGACTATAACTCAAGATCACTGAATGAGCTCAACCATTTTAGCATTACAAAGGTCTGCATTACAAAATGTAGGTTATGACAGATTAATTGACAATTATTATGCATTTAGCTCCATCATAACTTTGGACATAGTCTTGTTTATTTAGGTGAACAAACAGGATCCTCCCAAAAGGACTGAGCACAGGACCCTGTGGACCGTAAATCTGCCACTGAACAGCATTTTTTCACCGATAAATGAACCAGCTTAAGTATTTGTATTATTTTAATTTAGGGATATAAATGTAATGTAAACATATGTTATTTCAGATCAGTTTTCTTGGAAAGTATTAAAGTGAACAAGCTGGATATAGCAATGGAATGCAAGCAATGGTTATTGTTGATTGCTGCCCTGTGCTTAGGATCTGTCTGTTCCCAAAATAGAAGACATCCACCATGTAAGTATATATTGCATATAATATTTGTTTCTTAATAAACAAAAGAAGCCGAGTTAGTGACGAACAGCAAAGTGATGAAACAACAGGCAAATGCAGTCATCTATAAATTGTTACTTAAATAATTCCCATAGAAGAAATTATTATTTTCTTTCTCTCTATGTGAGGTCAACTGAGGATAACCTTGAGTGCCACTGTTGTAGTCCATAAATTGCTTTAGGCATTCTTATTATAGCTTCATAAACCCATGCTACAGTGCCATGTCCTATAGACACCCACCCAACCACTGTCGCCATTACTGTTGACAAAGAGAACAGAAGACAATCCACACTTGCTGATCAAACATTGGTTTGTATAAAATGATAATGTTGGCACCAAAGACAAGGAGACTGTACCAGCCCCTGTGAGGCAGGTATCTGATGGATGTGCAGCAGACTTCTTGCTTGTTGTAATGTTAAGCTCCTGTTACTTATAGGCTGCATTTGCTTATCCCAAACTGTCAGGGGCTCAGGAGCAGAAGCACAGGGGAGAGAGGAAATGGAGAGCAAAGGGGAGGGATCCGAGGGGAGCGTAGGGGAGTATGACAGTGACCCGAGAGATTCCATGAGCTTCTCCAGCGAATCAGAAGATTCCCAGAAGGGGGCACCGATGGTGAGGGCAAGGGGGGTCCCAGGGGGGACGCACCAGAAGCAGGGGACCAGCGGGGACTCCCAAGGCAGCAGCGGGGGATCAGGACCAGCTCCCCCACCAGAGTGCAGTGGGGGGGAAGAGTCACATGAGTCAGGACCAGCCTCTCCTCCAGCGGGGAGAGAAGATGAGTCAGGGCTGACCACGCCCCAATCGGAAAGTGGGGAAACGGAGGGGAGGTCAGTTCCAGCTAGCCTCCCCGAAGGAGGGAGTAGTGACAGCAGTGTAACGGTCAGAAGGAAAGTGGGAGGCTCGGCGTGCGCGCGGGACGGCAGGAAGGCGCGCGGGACGGCAGGAAACCCGGATTGGGAGCCAGGTCCTAAAGCCCGACGGAGGGAGGGGGAAGAGTCAGGGGACTCAGCGTCAGAGGAGTCTAGGAAGGGAGAGACCCCGACGGGCAGGCGGAACCAGAGGAGAAAAGAACAAAGGAGGAGGTGGAGCAAGGCTAGAATCTTAAACTGGTGTCGGGGGGAGGAGATTCAGATGGAGCTTCGGCGGTCTAAGGTTAGAGATGTAGCGTTGCACGCTGCAGCTGTGGAAGTGAAACTGAACTTCAATAAAGACTTTTATACTAAACAACGAAGCAGCGTTGGTCTTCTGTGAGCTGGGACCTCGGGCAGCGCTGACACAAACTCTCACATTAAAGCTCAACCAGTTACAGCCAGATGGACTCTTCACAATAGGAGATAGGAGCCTTGTGAATTGGTTGAGATATTTTGAATCCATGAAGAAATGCAAAGTCTTAAGGGACCACATGATTTATTTTCTACAAACCCAGCTCACAACATGACACACCAACTGTCCACCCCACATTTGGTTACTTTACAATGGAATGGTAAATATGGTTGCTCCAAATGTAGCAATTCCTTCCAAACAGATGCATGCCAATGTCTGATGGATGTCAAGGCTAGAAAGAGGTGTGATTCCACTTCTGCAGGCATCACTGCAGAGCAATGCACAGAAAAGGGCTGCTGCTTTGATGCAACTGTGCCTGATGTCCCATGGTGCTTCAAACCTTCTGGAGAAAGAGGTAAATGATACACAAAAGGTTTGGGCGAGGAATGGGAAGTAGCTAGGGACAGGGTAGAAATTAGATTCGTTTCACATGACCTAATCCACACTTTCTGCAACAATATGAGAACCAAAACACAGCTGTCCAAATTTTGCAAACAATTCCACCAGTTGTTCACTCTGGATTCATGAATTTAGTGAAGGGCAGGCAAGAAATGGAATAGCTAAAATAGCTAAAGATGTGCTCATCATGCTTCCTGGGGGAGGGATTTCAGAGCCTGGTTGCCACCACAGAGCAGCTGGTCTCCTGTGCCATTTTACAGCACACTTCAAATAAAGAATGTACTTGGAGCAGGGCTTTGCATCTCAACACATGGGACAGGCTGCAGTGCAAAGAGGCAGTCCTTCGGCTGTTTGAGCTCTGTGCCAGGGGGGTGGGTCTAAGCTCCAGGACCTTGATTTAGGTCCTTGGATTTTGGTTTTGATGAGCTTCATTTAAGCCAACAAGGAGTTATTTCTCAACCTAGGCCAAAAGCAACATTACAAGCTGCCTAAAACATGGCATATGGTTTCTAATAGCTTCACTCCAATATGCAAAGAGAATGATTGAACCACAAGCAAGAGTGGACTGTGGCTATCAAGGGATCACGCGCAAGAGGTGCAAAAGGATTGGATGCTGTTTTGACCGAAAGGCTTCCGACACATCAGTGTGCTTCTATCCCCCAGTGAATGAGGGTAATGACTTTGTGTTAATGTTCTCCGAATTCAAGAGGGGAAATATAAGCCCATTCACAATCATGTTCCTTTAAGTTCTTATGTAACCTGATGTCACGTAAACAATCAATAGCTTTGTTACAAAATATTATTATTATTATTATTATTATTATTATTATTATTATTATTATTATTATTATACCCTGCCCATCTGGCTGGCTTTCCCCAGTCACTCTGGGTGGCTTACAGCACATGTAAAACATAGTAAAATATCAAACATAAAAAAAACCTTCCTGATACAGGGCTGTCTTCAGATGTCTTCTAAAAGTTATGTAGTTCTTTATTTCCTTGACATCTGAAGGGAGGGCGTTCCACAGGGAGGGCACCACTACTAAAAAGGCCTTCTGCCTGGTTCCCTGTAATTTCACTTCTCACAGTGAGGGAACCACCAGAAGACCCTTGACGGAGGACCTCAGTGTCTGGGCTGAATAATGGGGATGGAGAGGCTCCTTCAGGTATACTGGGCCGAGGCCGTTTTCGGTTTTAAAGATCAGCACCAACATTTTGAATTGTGCTTGGAAACGTACTGGAAGCCAGTGAAGATACTTTAGGACCAGTGTTATATGATCCTGGTGGCCACTTGCAGTCATCAGTCTAGCTGTCGCATTCTGGTTTAGTTGTAGTTTCCAAGTCACCTTCAAAGGTAGCCACATGTATCCAAACGAGAGATAACCAGGGCATGCACCTATTGAGGACTGGCTAATGGAAAAGGAGAGTTCCTGTTCCACAGCCTGTTTCTTCCCCAAGAGAGCACAAGGCAGGCAACAGTAAGCCTCAGTGGCTGAGGATAGCTCAGTCAGTAGAGCATGAGACTCTTAATCTCAAGGTCATGAGTTCAAGCCCCACATTGGGGAAAGGATTTCTGCATTGCAAGGGATTGGACTCAATAACCTTTGTGGTCTCTTCCAACTCTACAATTATATGATCTCTGTTCAGAACACTGGTAGATAGAAGTGATTTCTGCCTCCAGATTCCTCCAAATGCCTCCAAATTCCAGTCCAATGTAGAAGAGAACTCCTATCCACATGATAGTGAGAAAATAGGATTGGGCACAAACATTTGACCAGTTGTTAATTGTTTCTGCCTAAGTCATGGTCCATAACAATTCTTTTAATGGTTCGTGTATTCTATGATTAAAATAACCAAACAGATAAATACATGAAAGGCACATCTATAGAAGTAACAGAAGGCTGGCAGTAACATGATTCATTCTTCTGAACAGTTTCCCAGCATTGTGTAATGGACATGAGCGCAAGGGAAGACTGTGGATACCCAGGCATCACTGCCGAGGAATGCCAGGGAAGAGGATGCTGTTTCAATTCATATGTTGTTAGTACACGGTGGTGTTTTTACCCAACATCCGTAACAGGTAAGGAGCAGCAACTTGCTTGTGACAACAGATGTGTCTGAAAGAGAGAGGGATGAAGTATGCCTACAGAGAGAGCAGTGTAGGGACAGCATCTTGATCCATGTCCATAGAGTTTCTGTCCTGGAATGAGAATACCAAAATATTGGAAGGACTATAATATTGCATTTACTTGTTGTTGAGATATCACATTTTTATTGCAAAATCCATATTTTCCAGAAATAAAAGTAATGGAATTATGAGGATTTTGCCCTCTGTATTTTTGAATATTCTGATTGTATTTGGCAAGTCAGTGTTAGCACAGGCATTGTCTGGTTGCTACTGGAACTGTTTCCAAGGACACTGGGCTGCAACTACAGTCTTGTGCCATTTTAAATTTTTTTTAGTTGCACATTTTTCTCCCCACCACTTCAGTTCTGTGTGTATAGGATATGACAGCATATCTCCAGCCCCAGTGTCAGCTGACTCCAGCTTCAATTATTTTATTTGTTAAAAAAAAAAAATCTTTTTGGACAAGCACTGTGAAGAGATGTGCTGGTCAGGTGCCATCTTCATTCACCTTAATGCCTCTGGGCCCCACCCCATCACAGAAACAGCGGGGTGAGTCCCAGAGGCATTGGGAATGATGAAGATGGCAGCAGCTGCCACTCTCTCATCTAGTACTTGTCTTAACAATTCTGGTCTGAGGAGGAGCCAGAAAGGTAGAGCTGCCCTGCTTTCAGCATCATGGCCCACCGCTATTGCCAACCACCCACACCCACTGTCATCAGCTTCCTGGTAAGCTTGGGAGTGTATCAGAGTGATGCTAAGAAGGGCTAACTGAAGGGCATCCGGCCATAGCTCTGCCCCGCCCCCAATCCTAGTGCTGGCCCTTGATAGCACATCTTATAAAAACAACAAGTTATGATTGTAGAAGTAAATTGAAGTAAACAAAAGATCCAATTGGTTTGCAGAGTATTTTGTATCAAAAGCCTTTCCCATTTATTTTTCATTTGAATGTATCTTCTTCATCTATCTTATGTTCTTCAGAACATACCAGGATCTTATGCATTCTAGAACTCAGACATATCCAATAATACTGGGAGGAAATAGGCAGAAGAACAAATTTACATTGCAGGGTGCAGAAGCTTTCCTGGCTATTAAAGTAGATCAGCATCTACTTTAATAGTTAGGAAAGCTTCTCCCATCCATGTATAGAGGGATCCTTCCTTCCTTCCTTCCTTCCTTCCTTCCTTCCTTCCTTCCCTTTGGAGTCTTCAGGCTTTCACAGTATAAAGTAAATTCCCCCCTGCAGTGTAAAGCTGCATGGTCCAGAACCTCATCAGCTTTTGTGAGAATACTATAATATAATATAGACAGAAATTGATACACATTCATAGAGGAATTATGGGGCAGCTTCACAATCCAATTAACTTTTTTTAAAAAACAACAACAACAACAAACAACACAAAAATAAAAAACTCTGAGTCAAAAGTTCTTCTTTCTCATTCTTTTTCATTTTAAGGACCTCCCAAGATGTGTGGAATGGCACCAAACAAAAGGGTGGGTTGTGGATTCCCTGGCATCTCTGCTGATGAATGCTTGAAGAAAGGATGCTGCTTTGAACATTACCAGTATGCCCAAAATGTTCCCTGGTGCTTTGAACCTTTGGCGAGGCAAGGGAATTTTTCACTATGAAGAACTGGAAGTTGTTTGGGGTGGCTGAAGAGGATGCTCTGCAGAATAAGGGACCACAGGATTTCCCTTGCACTACATTTTTGTCTCACCTTTTCCATTCCCATATGTATAAATAGCAAGAAGGAGTCCTCATATGCTATGCTAAAATATATTAAACTATCAAAATATCCAGTGTTCATCTTTGTTGGGTTGTCTGACACTAGTTCTAATTTCTCCAGTAGGAAGAATGTGAGCATATGTACTAGAAATAATAATAAATAACAGATCGGTGGAAGGCTCAAGAGACTAAGATTAGCCCAGCACCAGCCAGTTCATGCAACTAAATTAATACATTTGGAATGAGGATCAAATAGACATATATGGAGTTTGTTGTGCAATCGCTTCCCCAGACACCCTGTTTCCACAACTGCTGAAAAATAGATGAAACCATGGAATTGTCAAGAATATAAGCTGGGGGTGGTGGTAGAGCGGTGGAAGGATACAAATATGCAGATATCTGCGGGCTGAGTCCTCAACAACCTATGGTGGGCTGCAAAGGTTAGGCATCATCCTCCAGCAATCTCTCATGGGGTTATATGACCAGGAGCCAATTTTTAGTCAGATAGCAGATCCAACACCCATCTCCCAGTGTTGCTAATAGCCAAGGATAAGGTGGTTCAGAGGCACAAAAGTATTCTTAGAGAAAGTGGGATTCTAACTCTCAGAAAACTGACATTCTGTCTAGCACTAGCATTGGATTAATATATCAATCCACACATGTAGCAGTGAGCTGTACACATGCGACTGAGCATGTAAATTCCTACACGCTCATCTTCCGAACACATGTTTGGTGCTGGGTGTGGTGGTGGTTGGAATGGCAACTTGAATTTACCCTCATTAGATATGCAAATAGCAACAGAACCCTCTGACATTTGGCGGGTTGGAATGTAGCCTACAAAGGTAGGAGACATTCACATCTGTTACTCCACCCATTGTTCTCTCGGACCCTGCCTGCCACTGGAAGCTGCTCGTTTGAGAGTTGAGAGTGTGGTGTAGTGGTTAAGAGTGGTGGACTCGTAATCTGGTGAACTGAGTTCGCGTCTCCTCTCCTTCACATGCAGCTGCTGGGTGACCTTGGGCTAGTCACACTTCTCTGAAGTCTCTCAGCCCCACTCACCTCACAGAGTGTTTGTTGTGGGGGAGGAAGGGAAAGGAGAATATTAGCCACTTTGAGACTCCTTCGGGTAGTAATAAAGAGGGATATCAAATCCAAACTACTACTACTACTACTACTACTACTACTACTCTTCTTCTTCTTCTTCTTCTTCTTCTTCTTCTTCTTCTTCTTCTTCTTCTTCTTCTTCTTCTTCTTCTTCTTCTTCTCCATGAGGACTGAAAAAGATTCCTTGCCATCTGAAATAGCTTCAGAAGTTCCACCAATGAAGACATTTCTACATCCAACTCTCAGTGATCCTCGGTAACATCTGAAGGAGAAGTTGTCCAGGGGAAATGTCATGGGCTGTAGATAGATGAAGCTAATTCTTGCACAACTTCACCTGTGCAAGTTCCCCTTCAACTGTTTCAAGAAGTGCTGCATTCTGTCAGCTGAAAGGCACATCTAGCTAACAACACTTCTTTTCCAATGTCCAAAGCCACTCAGATAGCAAGATATTGGTCATAGATATCATTACTACATTGAAAGGAAGCCTGAAAGTTAGGGGACAGAGCACCTTCTACATATGCCCCCATAAAAAAAGAAAGGAGAGGGAACCATAAAGGGAAAGAGATGGCACACTGAGCTTTCTCGTTATGCCTGAAAACCAGCTCTAAGGAGGACACCCTCCCCAAACTCTTGTTTTCTAACTGAAACAGTGTTGGAAAAAAAGGTAATGGAGCTGTTGTAACAAAGATAATCACTTTTGTAAGGAGTTACCAACTCTATGTTGCTGCTGTTTCAAACAACGTATCAAAGCCCATATCAGATTAAACTGTTTGTTGGAGGTACCAGACTTGTATTTACATACACAGTTACAAAATCCAGTGACCTCCGTTGTGCAGTCCTCACATGCTAAGGGGTGTGTAGGCATACAAAGTGCCAACTCAAAGATAAGAGGAATAGTTAACAATTGACTACAGCAGTGACCTCCACTGATAGCGTATCAGAGCTATGACACGAATCCCAGATATTTTCTGCCCTGTTGCCAGTCGAGGAGCAAAGATCTTCATTTTTTCCATTGAAATATATTTTATACTGCAGTGTTACTCAAACTGTGGGCTGCAGTCCCAGAAGTCACATGGGGGTTTCCAGTCTGACTGGGGGGCATTGGTGGTACAGCCTACCCCCCAACTGCAGTCATATAGCTTTTTGGATGGCCTGAGCCTGGCAACTCCCAATGTATGCAGAACATGGGAGCAGAGGTTGGTTAGAGAGTGAGGCAATAGCCAGGGTCAGAGGGGGAGAAAGGAAATGGAAAGAGATGAAATACAGTCGTACCTTGGTTTTCGAACAGCTTAGTTCTCAAACATTTGGCTCCCAAACACTGCAAACCCGGAAGGGAGTGTTCCGGTTTGTGAATGTTCTTTTGGAACCCGAATGTCCGACGCGGGTTCCATAGCTTCCGATTGGCTGCAGGAGCTTCCTGCAGCCAATCGGAAGCTGTGCCTTGGGTTCCAAACGTTTTGGAAGTTGAACGGATTTCTGGAACGGATTCTGTTCGACTCCCGAGGTATGACTGTAGATGGCAGGCAGACAGACAGACAGACAGACAGACAGACAGACAGACAGACAGACAGACAGAGTGGTTGTGCCAGTATGAGAGAAGGAAGATAAAGAATGGGAAGGAGAAAGGACAGACAGACTGGGAGAAGGGACAAGGGAAGTGCCTAGGACTTCTGCTGTGCCCTTTAGTCCCTTTGATTCATCCCCCACAACCACAACCTTCCTTCCTTCTTTCTGTTTCTACCTTTAATGTGTAGGAGACAGAGTGCATTTGGGCATCTGTAAAAAAAACCCCCACAATTGGTATAAAAAGAATTCTTGTGCAGTTCTGCGCACGATCACATCCAGACTGCAGTTTTTTTTGCAGCACATAAGCAAAGCATACATGTGCATCAGTAAGAATGTAAATAAATTGAAGGAATAGATAGCCGCAGCAAACTGTTTGTGTTCCAGATCTAGAACCAATTTCAGAAATTCTCTAATTAAACTGGAATTCAGGAGCAATGGAACTACACAGCAGAGTGAACATCCAGGAGCAAACAAAGAAGCGAATGAAGAGAAATGTTTAGCAAGTTGGCACTTTACCCTATTGCCTTAAAATGAATCAACAAAATATAGAACTTGAGTAAAGAAAGAAAAAAGTTTGACGAGGGTCGAAATTCTGAAACTTAAAATCATATTTTGATTTTTTTCATAATGTTAAACATTATTCTAGCATCTTTATTATTTTTAAAACATAATACTATGAAAACCTGGATAATTTCATGGGTGAATGTAAGTAGTCCCGAAGAATTGCCTTGATCACAAAAACTTCATATGAATTTTGATTTAGGGCTGAATATTGCTATTTGTACTGGTCTAAATCTGATGCAGGGACGCGGGTGGCGCTGTGGGTAAAAGCCTCAGCGCCTAGGGCTTGCCGATCGAAAGGTTGGCGGTTCGAATCCCCGCGGCGGGGTGCGCTCCCGCTGCTCGGTCCCAGCGCCTGCCAACCTAGCAGCTCGAAAGCACCTCTGGGTGCAAGTAGATAAATAGGGACCGCTTACCAGCGGGAAGGTAAATGGCGTTCCGTGTGCTGCACTGGCTCGCCAGATGCAGCTTGTCACGCTGGCCACGTGACCCGGAAGTGTCTGCGGACAGCGCTGGCCCCTGGCCTCTTGAGTGAGATGGGCGCACAACCCCAGAGTCTGTCAAGACTGGCCCGTACGGGCAGGGGTACCTTTACCTTTACCTTTAAATCTGATGCAGAAATACAAACTATGGCTAAAAAGCAACACTTCCTTTTATGCATGCCTATTTAGCTTTCTAAAATAGTTGCCCATGTGAAGCTGCTCAGATGTTTGGAATGCTGACTAATGTCTCCTCTGAGGTAATCAACAGTCCCTGACCAATATCGTTTATCTACTTTCATTTGATTCTTACCACCCAGGTAGCACCACCTCATATGTTGCCAAACGCACACACACACACGTATGCAAAACCCCTTAGATACATTTTCTAATCAAATGAAGAGAGATACTTGAGGTGGAGCATGGCTGAAAACTTGTTATCAGACTGTTGAACACAAACATTAATTGCGGTATAAAATAAGACCCATAGGGACTGTGAGGTACTTTCCTTGATTTTAAAGCTTGCTTACCAAGAGCTGGAAGCTACGATGGAGCAGAAGGGGGTCTGGATACTTTCACTCATTTTAATTTTAGGACTTGGTGCATTGGCCGATGACAAGAAAGCTCCACGTAAGTACCTTAAGAGCTGCTTAGATTATCCTTCCTTATAGTGCATTAATGGAATGAAGGCATATGTTGCTTATTCAACTTGCCAATATTCGGAATTGGATGAACTTGCCCCTGCTGTTGAGAAACTTTAAGGCCAACTTCTTACCAACATTAAGAGAAGCACAACGAAGTCCCTTAATCAATTAGATATATTTTATAAGAGTGCACATCAAACTGGGTAACAGCTATAAAATATGGAAGGTTTCTCCCCCTGTCCCATAAGGAAGTAAAGGGTTACATTCCGCTGTGTGGGCAACAGAAAAATTTCAATTCATTTCAGTGATATCAGCGATGACCTTTACAGTTGAAGCTAAGCCAAGTCACTCAGAAAGTGGAACCAGCCACGTCCGAGAGCTCAAATTGCAGGAGGGAAAGGTTGCAGACCATTAACAAAATCCACAAGCCTTAGCTCCCCTAAGGGTAACAAAATAATGCCCACTTACAACAGCATTCCAAAAACAGGGGTTAAGGGCAGTGGTGTTCTTAGGGGTGACCCAGGGGGAACTAGGCCCTGAGCTGTTTGCACTGTTTTAGATCTCCTGCGCCTTCTCTTTTCTAAAAAAAAAAACTTTTAAAAAAACTTTACTTACAGGGCTGCTGGGAATGCAGCAAAAGCATATCACCAATGAGACCTGAGTCATCTACCACCATCATTTTCTCATAGATCTAAAATCTAAAATCTCTACATATACATTAGGATATGTACATAATGCAAATGTGCATCATGAACCTGCATTCAGAATCTTTTAAATACCTAGCAATTTGCCTCCTTAGAGGGGTATTGCCAAAAATACAAGAGCTGTCCCATACAGGTGCTGCTTATGATTTGGTACCTAAGAGAGAGGGATAAAATATAACCCCAAATCCCACAGGAATTACCTGCAGGGAAATTACCTGTCACACACAAATTCACAAAGGTGCCCTTTTAAAATGTGTTGGGGAGAGGGTGATTATTGGGTTGTTTTTGTTTTTATTATGTATTTTGCTGTTTCAGATGGTGATTTTATGTTGTGAACCAACCTGAGACTTGTGTGTATACGGCAATGTACAAATGTAATAAATAAAAATAATAATAAAATAATAAAGTGTTCTAAGATTACTGGAAACATGTGTTGTATGATTTCAACAGGCTAAACCCCTGGCATCACTATTATGAGAGGAGATCTAAACAAATGATTTGCATTCTTATTAGATAGAAAATTCATGAACCCTCTCAGCCACGGAGCCTGAACCTGCAGGAACTGAAAATTGGGGCGGAAGGGTGGGGAGAGCCTTGTCCTCACAAAGGCCAGCTCAGCTCCAGAGACTTTCCTGCTCAACCCAGCACTCACAGGGCTGGGGTTTGCATGCATATCTGTGCCCCTCCCCTCTTTTAGCCATTGGGTGTTCAACTGAGGGCTACATTTAGGCAAATATCTGAACAGAAGGAAGTTCCCATTGAAAGGTCAATGAGACCTGCCAGAGACTACCATGTTCTCATGAGGAAAGAGCTAACCATGATTTCTGTTCTCAACAGCGGAATGCCGATGTCACGTTGATCCCAAAGCAAGAGTTAACTGTGGACCTCCTGGAATCACTCCCCAGCAATGCCGGGATGCTGGGTGCTGCTTCAGTTCTGAAGTTGCAGGAGTGCCCTGGTGCTTTGCTCCAAGCCCCCCAAAATGTAATGTATTTTTCTGAAGTATACCTGGCTTTTCTGAGATACTAAAAATGATACACAGGTCAGAGGGATGGAATTCTGCTATCAGGCATTCAGTTAGTCTTGTCTTATAGGCAAACATAGAAACTGTCCAAGGAAATATGAAAAACCACTGTTTCTTAGTCACTGGAACCCTGCCTGATGTTAGACTTCATGCCAGAGCCTGAGAGAAGTAGTAGATAGATAGATAGATAGATAGATAGATAGATAGATAGATAGATAGATGATAGATAGGTAGATAGATGATAGATAGGTAGGTAGCTAGATAGCAAGAACACCATTTTTGCTTATGATGAACCTTTAGGTATGAAGGATTAATAAAATACCTAAGCTGTGTACAGTACACCAGATAGCCTATTCCCACAGCTGCTTAAGGATAATGTGGTTATATAAGTACAAGCAGATGATGGGCTGCTCCCAATCAAGTCATACTAAGAGAAGACCTTTTTGGAATCAATGGTTTTACTCTGAGTATGATTTAATCAGATACAATCCAATGCTATTCAATTTGTCCACAGGGATTATATTTCTTTCCTCAGCCTTTGTTATGCTTTGCTAGAAATGTGAGTTGATTAGTGGATTACTATCTAAGCTCATCCTAGTTTGTGCACGAATTGGTTCAGGCATGTAAGATGAAACTAATGACAGCCCACATAGAGGAAATAATCACAAAATACAGGTAGGTAGCCATGTTGGTCTGACACAGTTGAAAAATATATATAATAAATTGTCTAGCAGCACCTTAGAGACCAACTAAGTTTGTTCTTGGTATAAGCTTTCATGTGCATGCACACTTCTGCATGCACACAAAAGCTTATACCAAGAACAAACTTAGTTGGTCTCTAAGGTGCTACTGGACATTTAAATTTATATATATATAAATTTAAATTTATATATATATAATCACAAAATAGTTCATGTATCTTGAGCTCAAATAAAACAGAAAAGCAAGGGCAAAAGCAGCATCAGCTAGACAAAGACTACGAGCAACACTGTGACCTTGATCCACTAATCTTCAGGTAACTATTCAAAACAGATAAAAAGGTATGTCCTTCAGAGGTGAAAGTCAGGAAGAATTGTGGATACCCAGGAATCTCTGCTGCTGCATGTGAAGAGAGAGGATGCTGTTTTGAGTCCCGTCCCCCCGCAGTTCCATGGTGTTTCTTCCATGTTGAGGTAGCAGAAGGTAATGTAACAAACATATTTTCCCCCTTTGCACAAATGGAACAAAATTTTGTCCTGAGGCACGTGCTACTACTTGTATTTAGTTGCACATTATATCTTCAAGAGACTATACTACCAGTCAATAGTAAATGCCTTTCAGTGTGAGCATGCAAGCAATCTGTAGCACAGGACAAGTGCAAATGGAAAGAAATCTGATGCGAAAAGCTTTAGAATAACTGCATACACCCTTCCCCAAATTTGGTTACTATCCCTCATGCAAGTCCATTAGTATGAGCAGGGAGGGCAGTAATTCTAGTCCTGGGGTGAGGATAGGGACAGTCTTGTTGGTCCCACCCATTGTTGCTTACGGATGGATTATCCCTGCAGCCTTCCATGCATTTGGGCTGGATGTCTTCAGCAGGGAGCCTTTGTACTTGTACAGCAATTTTAAATGATCTAGAACTCTGATCCTCTAAGATTCAACACCACACAGGAAGCCCACACAAGTCAAGCAGGCTGTCTGCTGCAAAGGGTCAGCCCAAACACATGGAGGGGTGCAGCAATAGACCAGTAGGAATGTGACGGGTGTGGTCAGGCAGAGTGCCCCTGCTTCCTCTCTTGCATGAGGGGAGCAAATGATTAGGCCCATGGTCTGTATAAGCATGCGTAACTGAGTACAACATATTGGGGGGGGGCAGAATATTAAAAACAGCTACCACGGAACATTACCCCTGCTGTCACTTGATTTGATGGAGGTGGACAAGGGAGAGCTAAACTACCCCAGTTCTTATACTTTTTGTTTTTATTGCCTTTTCAGAATGTTAAAACAAAGCTTCAGAAATGGACATTTGCACAAGGAGCATCTCTGCCAATGGAACAATTCAAAAAGGAAAACATGTCATCATGCACATTGTGCTCTTGTAATTCTGACTTCCACGACACTTTGCTTTGCCTTTGCATTCCCACAATAACACAATTAATCACATATTTTGTCTCCCACTGCTCACAATATTAGTGCTTGGCATCTTTTCAAAGCAATAAAAGGTTATAATAAACTTTAATTATTGATTTTGTGGGACTTTTTTCTGTATATATTAATGCAGCCAACATCTGCCTCTTTTTAAAGCATTAGGCTGCTTGAAGCATCACTTTATTTCTGGAATCATGGCATTGCAGAGTTGAAGGGGACTCTGACAGTCATCTAGCCCATCCCCTTCTGTAGCTGGAATACAAAGGTTCTGCATACAACAGGGAAGTTTGCTACTTACTGGTCTTAACATTTTCAATGCACTCGGCATATGTGTGAGTCAGTTGGGTATTAATTGGTTAAGTACTCTCCTTGCGATAGAAGCTGCTTTTTCTCATTTGGGAGGGAAAATAAATAAATAAGAAACACTTAGTTATAATCAGACAAGAGGACATGTTCATATTCCCATTGTCCTGAGGCCCAGAAGGAGCACATCTCCATTACAGAGTTTCAAACTTGTCTGAAATAGAATCCACTGATATTGCTTCCTCAACCCTCTCCTTACTTTACATGAACCATACCTTCTATGAAACCAAACCATTACCACAAAAACAGAGTGAACCACGAAACAGTAACAGGAAAAAAAATTCAGTGACATATCAAAGTAGATGGATGAATTATAGACTGTCAAGTACCATATTGGGAGGGTAATTAATTATGTCTGTGGCCCTTTTTCTAAGTGAGGTGGGTAGGATTTGTTCCATATGGATGAGGTCTTGAGGTTTGTATTATGGCTGCTTCTATATTTGGGTTTAATGTTCACTGTTATTTCTTATTGTTATGTAGATCACCCTGAGGCACTTTGACATGCAAAGCACCTAATAAATATAATAAATACATGCATGCATTCTGTTACTTGTAGTAACTAGAGAAAAAAATTCTAGACTTTAAAAAACTGCCCAGTCTAAAATATAAACCTTGGCCCAAGAGCATCAAAAGCCTTCTCAAGTAGGTATTAAAGCACAGATGTTGTAGAGCTACTTCCTTTTAAAACTAGCTGAAATGTGGGGGATAGCTAGGCCAATGCATCTGCTAAAGTCGTGTTCCTCCTTGCATGAGGAAGTTGCAGGTAAAGAAAGCAGTGGTCAGTTAAAATGTCCTAAGTCTCATTTAGGTAAGAAATGTCCTTGTAACCACAGAACAGGTGGATTTTTGACACAGAAGGTTACGAAATCAATGGAAAGGTTGCCACAGAAGTCTCTTTACTTGCATTGCTTCCCCAGTTCAACATCCAGTTCTTGCCTTTTGGGACTGGAAGCAGTTGGGATTGGTCCAACTATTTATAGCTGGTTCAACTGCTGTTTGTCACTGAGCTGTTCAACAACTCATTCAGGTAGGGTAAGTCAAGTGGATCTAGGGATTGCGGGGGGCAAGGGATTTGGTTTGATTTTCATTTTAATGCAAGTTTTACCAATTTACCACCCCTCAAAACAATACAGAAACTGAAATGTGCCTTTCCTTTTAAATTCCTATGAATATTGTGGAATGGTTCCTCTACCAAAAGAAGGTGTACAGAATATACACAAAAGGGGCATAAAGATGCAAATATTGGTAAAAATAGCAAACTAAAATGCAGTGTTAGGGAATATTGTCTGCAAAAATGTGTATGCGAGGCATACCAAAAAAAAGTCTGTTAGGAGAAATGCTAATGAATTTTCACACAAACTTAAATAAAATATTCAAAGCTGATACTGCAGTACAGCAAACTGAATCTGAGATTGTAAACATGAGAAATTGAGAGACACTGAAATTGACACATTCATCCACCTTTAACTGGTGTGTGTGTGTGTGTATACATATGCACATGAATGTTGTTGCAATATTTTGATTTCCATGAGCCAGTTTTGCAGTGAACTTTGGTCTGCAGAAAGAGCCTCCTAGAGCCAGGTTATTCAGATCTCAACTGTCTTGAATCAAGCAGGGAGCTTTCTAAATATGTCACACTTGCTTTGATATCTGCGCAGATAAGATTCAGCCACTTACATTTTTGTGCCTGTTGAAAAATTTTAATATCACAGTTGATCTTCCCTTTCAGAAACATTTATCTTGGATTTCTACCTGTTTCCTTCTCCTTCTACCTGTTTTCCCTGCAATGTCAGAGATAATAGTTTGTTTTAGAGGATTGATGCCATGATAAAAGCTACAGAATGCATGCGAAGCGCTTTGGACGCTAGAAAGTGTTCTAATATAAATGTTAAGTGTCACCTATTCTGAACTCATGATTTACCATCCCAGCCTGAAAGCCTCCATTTGTTATACCTTTCTTCATTGAAAAGGAAGTATATTAAAACCCTACTGGGTCACAACTTTCATCTGGAATCTTTCAACAGGTTTGAAGATTTCGTGAACATTTCAGATAGAAATGAACTTCAAGTGGTTCTGGCTCCTGGCCATTGTCCTGGTCTTAGGATTCGCCAG
Source organism: Podarcis raffonei (assembly GCF_027172205.1). Classification (NCBI taxonomy): domain Eukaryota; kingdom Metazoa; phylum Chordata; class Lepidosauria; order Squamata; family Lacertidae; genus Podarcis; species Podarcis raffonei. The sequence goes on along the minus strand of NC_070605.1, from coordinate 57,297,835 downwards.
TTTTGCAGATGCCAGGGGTGGCCGTGGTGGAGGTGGCCGCGGTGGTAGAGGTGGCCGAGGAGGCCGTGGGGGCAAAGGACAAAAACGTAAGTCACCAATTTAAATTACTTTCACTTTTTATAAATGACGGAAATCCAGCTGTCATGAGATGGCTTAGCATAGAAAAATGACACAGGGAGCCAGCTATATTTTCATGATGATAAGAGCAGCTCCTTTCTCTGCCCTCCTCTGATTTATTCTCCTTTGTTCTCCCCAGCCGCATGGCCGTTTGCCAATGTCTCACGTTACCTCATCCGGTCAAGGCTTTTATTACACCCATCACCATATAGGGTCATCACTGCCCAGAGGAAACACAACTCCATTTAAGGTCAATACATTCCAATACATTGTAAAGCTCAGAGTGCTGGTCAGCCAAGGTCAGGGGGCACCCTGCAATATTACAAGCCTCTGCCATGGCTTTATGACTCCCACATATAAAACTATTTAATAGCTGATACTAGTTTATTCTACAGCTGTGACCCTGTTCCTAGAAGGGGTGGAGGGGGAACCATGCCATAAATTTGGAAAAACATGATTGGATGGCATATTTTTTTACAATGCATAAAAAGCAGGGTAGCAGCAGTGGGAAGGGACCAGTGTTTGGCTCCCTGGACAACCTAGTTACTGACCACTCATTTCAACTGCTTCCAAAGCAGGTAGCCAAAAGGCAGGTGGCGTGAATTGTGTTGGTGGTTGATTCTGAGTGGATCCATTCTATTATCGTCTTTCAACACAATCCAATGCATGTCTACTTAAAAGTACAATCTGTTGATATCAATGGGTCATACTCTGCAAGTTCCTTTGGGCTACAGACGCTTCTAGATCAGCAAGTCAGATTGTTATCTCCCCCCTCCTCATCAGGTGATGTGATAATGATATCATCTGACACCATTAAGAATTCAGATGACCTTTTTTTGCCCAATTTTTCTCAACCCATTGAATGGGGCTTCTGAAGATCTGACAATCAGCTGATGACATCTGGAGGAGTGCAGGTGGGTGTAGCTTCACCCACATAGGCTCAAGGCTCAAATGGGAACACCTGGTGGGACTCATTGGCCCATGGACCAGGGGTTCCCCACCTCTGTATGGCTACTCATTTGCCCCTGTACAAAAGGTTACAAGAGTCATGGCTGATAAGCCAAATGACCAGTGGAGGACTTTCAAACAGTCAGGGTTGGCTTTGCTATACAGGAAGATGGAGTGACTGGCTTCATGTAGGAAATAGATGAAGGCATGAACTGATATATGAATGTTCAACAAGACGACTACTACTACTACTACTACTACTACTACTACCAAACAACTTGCTGACCCTAGCCAGGTTCATGGTGGCGCACCTGAGCTCTGCTTCTGGAGGCAAAATGTAATGGCGTGCTGTGGGGAAAAGTTAAGACCATGCCTGACATCTTGTTGGTCACCAAGCCAAATACCAACCACATATGGTGATCCATCAGAGATGTGGTAAACTTCCTATTTGTGCTATATACTTGCAGATGTTGAGCACCTAGCAGGCCACAATACAATGCCTGGTGTACTCCATTCATCTTGATGGGTCACAAATTTCAAAGAGAGAAATAAGCCTTTGTATTTTCTGCCCATTTATTTGCTTAGCTCAGTGAGACCTTTTAGATATGTGACAACTTCCTAACATAACAACAATGACCAAAAAACTAGAGACAAGGCCAGAGAAAGCTTCCAGAACATATATAAAGAGGCTCATTTGGTTCAGGGAGGTTCTCTGTCTCTGCTGAGAGGCATCACACAGCTCCAAGTTCTTAAGATCTGAAGACATCCAGCTTCCCGCAGTCTTGAAAAATCACCCTTGGGAGTTCCTCTCCCATAGCTCTTGGGCAACCAATAGACTAAAGCTAATAGCAGAGCTGAGGTTTCGTTGTGTGTGTAATTGACTTCACTCTTTGAAGGTAAAGGTTACCATTGAGCATATACTTATTTTCCATGTGTACCTACAAACAGCACATTGTTTTACATTTGGAATTTTGAAGGACTTTGGTGATCAGGCTGTATCCTATTTCTCTTTTGCTTGGAAATCTTCATGGCTAATGTTGACCTGAATATAAATTAAACTATTCCTCAATGAATTTTGATTTCTCAACTTTTCTTATTGAATAGGCAACTGTAACGTACCTCCTAGTCGGAGAAGAGACTGTGGATACCCTGGAATACCTAGAAGTACATGTTTAAAAAGAAACTGCTGTTTCAGCAGTGCTATCAAGAATTCAAAATGGTGTTTCTACCGTGAGTAGCACATTTGAGTAAAATATTCTTATGTGTGGCCCATCCCCCACTATGAAACATCAAACTTTTACACCCTCCCATTCAGTTGCAACAGGGGGGGGGGATGCTAGGAGGAGCCCAGTGTACGTGAATAATGTAAAGCTAATCAGAAATTTCGCAGTAGATACTTTTCTGAGTCTTGAAAAATTACCCTTGGGAGATTTTCTTTTCGCAGTAGATACTTTTCTTTCTCATCCCCTCCACTATAAAAAGGCCATCTTGCATAGTTTTCTTAGAATATTCTCCACCATTTTTTGTGGAAACCACTACTATGTAAACACACCAGTATCCTTCTCACTCCTCCCATCAATGCTGTGGAATGATGATGTTCACCCTCCACGCCCAACCCCTGGTCCTGCCTGGTGCACACGCAGATGCGCCCCAGGTGACAAAAAAGGATGCAATGTCACTGTTTGCATCTACATCCCTTAGCAGGCAACCCAAGCAGGAAGCCATCCAGACAAGACCAAGGATAACCCCCAACTTATCCATAACCAATGAAATTCCTCCCAAGCCCTATTCAGCTTCCAGACAGTTGAAACAGGAATATTCACCCTCTAAAGCAGCTTTCTCTTCTTTTCATTTCAGCAAATTAGAACGACATGAAGTCACAGACCAGGAACGTCCGACAACGGCATCCCTCCAACACAAAAACAGAAAACAAAATACTGGCATAGCTGTAGCTTTCTTCATTTCCTTCTCTCTACCCTGATTTCCTGCTTCTTTCCTTGCCAGGGAGGTCAGTTCATATCTATCTGCGCACAACAACTGCAAATCCTCTCCCCCAAAATCTATAAATGTAGCTAATTAGTCTCAGCTCCATTTTGCCAACTTTGGTTATTACACTTGAGAATGTAGAAATGCATTTATTTCTCCGTTTGCATTATATTTGTGAAACCATTTTGTGCATATTAAAGCATTGTTAAAATGATGTGTTTCTCTTTTTAATGCTCTTGACATATTTTCACCTTTAAACTCTTATCTCACAGCCGTGCAAAGTGACACAAGTCTATTTTCCAAGCAGGCTAGATATCTAGCATTATATTTTACAAGAATACAGTCTAGAGCTTGAGATTATTTTTAGCCACACTCATAGAATCAGCTGGTGTTTAATAGCTCTCTATCCAACAGTGGACATCAATCCATCAACCTTTAACTCAAAGGAGAGGTGCACTGCAGAAAGGTGCCTGTGGTACAAATGGCTTCAGGTGACTTAAAGCTGTTGGGCCACATCACATGATGTGGAGAGGCAAAGGGGGCAGGGGGAGCTGTGGTGGACCTATGGGAAATCGTCCATTCCAAGTTATGACAATCATTCAGACTCAGAGCATCATCCAATCCATTCACTGTGAAATCCAAAGAGACACAATTCCATCATTCTTTCTCGAGTGTGAGAGTGTCCATCCTTTTGTCAGTGTGAGATTGAAATGGTTTGCATCAGCTACAGATCCAGTCCTTTATCCAGTATGGTACCTGCTCATCTCTCCCTGTGGCTAATGCAGCTTTGCGGGGATGATTTAACTTAAGAGCCCACTGCCCAAGATAGGACAATAGGCCCTACAACAAAATGTTGCAGCATATATTCACCTTCTAACAGAAGCACTGTTGTTAAGGGTTCTAGCCAGCTATCCTCTCCAACCAGGATGTACCACTGCCACCCTCCCCATCCCCCCTCAGTTTTCTGTTTTTCTTTCCTGACTGACACCGAACTGTCTGCACCATGGCTATAGAGAACATTCTGGGGCTGTTTGGGCTATCTGTCTTAAAAGAAATGTACATTGAGTGGTTACTGTGCATAACAACTGACAGCTGTGCACATTAAGCAGGCCTCATGGAAAACATGCACATAATCCTTTCAGGAAGAGGTCAATATACCTAATCTCCCACAAGTCTTGGGTAATGTGCATATATCAACTAAATTTTGCACATTCTCCTACCGTTATGAATAATCCCAAATAGGCTTTTAAAAAACAATCTTTGTAATTCTAGTGATCTCTGAACATGCTAATGACTCCTTCATGTTTCCCAGTGGATCCTGTTTTAGTAACCATTTCCTGGGATTCTCAACTTGCATTTGCTATTACATGAAAAAAATATTAAGATGAGGAAATAGCCATTTGGAGCTCTGGATATTATCACAAAATATACAGCTAAAGAGTTTTGTTACATGTTAAAGAATACTACATCAAAGGCAGATTTGGAGTGGTGCAACTGGTTGCCTCGCACTAGGCGGCTAGCTGAGGGGGAGACTTCCTGCCTCCTTCCTAAAACCTAGTAAGAGCTGGGCTTTGAGAAGGAGTCATGATGACTCTGACAGGTCCTAGAGCATGGGTAGGCAAACTAAGGTGATCTACTCAGATCAACAAGCAAGAATAATTATCAACAGTAACATCACAGAGGATTGTATAACAAGAAAAGGATTTAGAGTGAAATTAAGAGGAATTTGGATATATGGAGTAGTTTAAACTTACCTTTTTTGGGAAAGATTTCAACCATAAAAATGAACGTGTTACTGAAAATGCTCTTTTTATTCCAAACAATACCTGTGATGGGAGGGGAAGACAGCCTCAAAAAATGGTAAAGAGATATTTCCAGGTTCATCTGGCAAGGGAAAAGACCCTGAATCAAACACCAGTTTTTAATTGACATAAAAGAAAGAGGGAGGTTCTCGTTGCCGGATCTAATATTATATTATGAGGCTGCCTGCCTAACCTGGATTAAGGAGTGGTGTACTTTACAGGACTCAGACCTACTAGATCTGGAAGGCTATGACAACCAGTATGGTTGGCATGTGTACCTAGGGTACGACAAAGTAAAGGTCCATACAAACTTCCTAACCCACATCATAAGAAGGCCCCTTTACATGGTCTGGGCAAACTATAAAGAGCTCCTGGAACCCAAAGCACTGTGGTGGATTTCCTCCTGGAAGCACTTTTCTTAAAAAAGAAAAATATGAAAGAAAACTGGATGGCATACAAAATATTAGTTAAGGAGGAAGATAATCAATTGAAACTTAAAAATTTCGAGGAAATAAGAAAACACTTATCAGATTGGCTCCTATACCATCAATTGAATGAGACATTTAAAGTAGACATAAGAAAAGGATTTGCAACAGAACCATCTAGATTAGAGAATGATCTGATTGATTCAAAAACTAAAATGTTTTCCAAAATGTACTGACTCCTCCTTGACTGGGAAGTCAGATAAACCTGGAAAGGAGGTAAAATCCATCATGATAAAATGGGCACAGGACTTTGGCTATAATATCTTAATGAAGGATTGGAAAAACCTCTGGAGGACCAATATGAAATTTACCGCTTGTTACACATTGAGAGAAAACTTTCTGAAAATGCAGTACCATTGGTACATTACTCCCTTAAAACTATCCAAAATGTATAAGAATGTATCAAACAAATGTTGGAGATGCAGAGAAGCAGTGGGATTGATGCTACACATGTAGTGAAGTTGCAGAAAAATTAAGGAATTTTGGGATGAAATATATATAAAACTTTAAAAAAATGCTTAAGATTGTGTTTACAAAAAAAAACAAGAGGCCTTCCTTCTTGGGATACTGGGTTCCGATATCCCAAAAAGTGTAAGGGAATTATTCTTATATGCGACGCTGGCCGTGAGAATTTTAATAGCATCAAATTGGAAAGGAGAAAAAGTACTATCAAAATTGGAGTGGCAACAAAAATTAATGGAGTACACAGAACTAGCTAAGCTAACAGGAAGAATAAGAGACCATGCAGATTAAGTATTTTTCAATAAATGGGGTTTATTTAAAAGTTACATAAAAGATTGGGACAATATAAAATCTGTGGCAGCCTTTGAATAGCTTCTGTTATACACCGAACAGGTTTAAGAAAGTACAATATTTTGGCTAAGCAACTATCTAAAATAGACACAAACCGTGCACTAGATAAATATACATTTAAAGCAAGATGGAGTTGGTGGGAAGTCAATGAAACTGGAAGAAGACTGTGATGAACTGTAATAATATCGACAACTCTTTGATGTTTATTTGTTATGGATAATTTTGATTTTGTGTTATTTGTTTTAAGTTCAATAAAGTAATTTAAAAGCAAAATTAAAAATTAAAAAATATTGAATTTGTGAAATTATTGCCTTCAAAAATTAGCATATATGAGACCAGTAAATCTGCTAAAGTTGTGTTCCTCCTTGCATGAGAAAGTTGCAGGCTAAAAAAAAAGCAAGATTGCCAGATAAAAGAGGTTGCCAATTAAAATGTCCTAAGTCTCATTTACCTGTTGCTCAAGATAGGAAAATGCAACACATGGAAACAGCAGCTTCTTGTGACCACAAAACGGTTGGATTTTTTTTGACATAAAAGATATAAGAAATCAACTGAAATGTTGCTACAAAAGTCTGTTGACTTGCATTGTTTCCTGAACCCGACGTCCAGTTCTTGGCTTTTGGGTTTACTAACGGTTATTTCATTGGCCCAATTATTGATAGCTGTTTCACCTCAAGGGGCTGCCACAGGAAGGAGGAGGTCTTCTTGAACCATATAAATTAGCCTTGCCCTTCTGATTTTGATATCCTGCTGTTTCTCATTGAGCTGTTCAGCAACTCATTCAGGTGGGGTAAGTCAAGTGGTCCTAGCGACTGGGAGGCAAGGGATTTGGTTTGATTTTCATTTTAATGCAACGCTACCCACTTCACAATACACAAACTGAAATGAGGCTTTTGTTCACTTCTGCGAATTTTGTGCTACCCTCTCTAACCAAAAGAAGATGTACGGAAAGTGCACATAAGGGGCTTAGAAAGGCAGATAAAGGTGAAAATAGCGGACCAAAATGCATTCTTAGGGAATATTGCCTGCAAAAATGTGTATGTGAGGCAAAGTTGCATACAAAAAATGGGGGGATGTTAGGAAAAATTCTGATGAATCTTCATGCAAACTTATAAGGAAATTCAAAGCTGATAGCAAAATATGGCAAACTGAATCTGAGATTGTAAACATGAGAAATTGAGAGACACTGAAATTGACACATTCATCCATCTTTAACTGGTGTGTGTGTATACAAATGCACATGAATGTTGTTGCAATATTTTGATTTCCATGAGCCAGTTTTGCAGTGAACTTTGGTCTGCAGAAAGAGCCTCCTAGTGCCAGGTTATTCAGATCTCAACTGTCTTGAATCAAGCAGGGAGCTTTCTAAATATGTCACACTTGCTTTGATATCTGCGCAGATAAGATTCAGCCACTTACATTTTTGTGCCTGTTGAAAAATTTTAATATCACAGTTGATCTTCCCTTTCAGAAACATTTATCTTGGATTTCTACCTGTTTCCTTCTCCTTCTACCTGTTTTCCCTGCAATGTCAGAGATAATAGTTTGTCTTAGAGGATTGATGCCATGATAACAGCTACAGAATGCATGCAAAGCACTTTGGACACTAGAAAGTGTTATACAGATGTTAAGTGTCACCTATTCTGAACTCATGATTTGCCAGCCCAGTCTGAAAGCCTCCATTTGTTATGTATTTTTTCATTGAAAAGGAAGTAGATTAAACCTCTACTGGGTCTCAATTTTGATCTGGAATCTTTCAACAGGTTTGAAGATTTGGAGAACATTTCAGAAAAAAATGAACTTCAAGTTGCTCTGGCTCCTGGCCATTGTCCTGGTTTTAGGATTCGCCAGTTTCGCAAATGGCCAGGGAGGTGGCGATGGTGGCAAAGGACAAAGACGTAAACCAGCAATTTAAATTACTTTCACTTTTTTGAAAACTATTTAATAGCTAATACTAGTTTATTCTACAGCTGTAACCCTGTTCCTAGAAGTGGGGGAGGGAGAACAATTCCATAAATTTGGGAAAATATGATTGGATGGCATATTTTTTTTTACAGTGCATAAAAAGCAGGGTAGCAGCAGTGGGAAGTTACCAGTGTTTGGCTTCCTGGACAACCTAGTTACTGACTACTGATTTCAACAGCCTCGAAAGGCAGGTGGCCAAAAAGGAGGTGGCCTGAATTGTGTTGGTGGATGATTCCTAGGGGATCCATTCCATTACCGTCTTTCAGCACAATCCAATGCATGTCTGCTTAAAAGTACAATTAGCTGATGTCAATGGGTCATACTCTGCAAGTTCCTTTGGGCTACAGGCCCTTCTAGATCAGCAAGTCAGATTGTTATCTCCCCCCTCCTCATCAGGTGATGTGATAGTGATAAGGAGAAGTGCAGGTGGGTGTAGCTTCACCCACATAGGCTCAAGGCTCAAATGGGAACACCTGGTGGGACTCATTGGCCCATGGACTGGGGGTTCCCCACCTCTGTATGGCTACTCATTTGCCCCCATACAAAAGGTTATAAGAGTCATGGCTGATAAGCCAAGTGATCAGAAGAGAACTTTGCCCCTGAAGGTATTTATTGTAACATCAGCTTTTGTAATTCAGAAAAGCTGATGCTGCAGTAAATGTATTAGTCTTTACATGTCACAGATCTATTTGTTGCTTTTTTGGTGACAAACTAAGCATTGGCTCCTCTTTTGGAAGTTGTCAGTCATAGAATACAATCACATCCCTATAAGTGGGCTGTTTTTCCCTATACGACCCCATGTAGATTGTTCTGCATTCTGGAGATTTCGGTGTGCCAGAAACAATGCATAAGACCTCAGAAATTGAAAGTCTCAGGTGAATAGGAAGGCCTGAAAGAATATGAGAGGTTCTCTGTCTCTGCTCAGAACAGTTCAGGCATCACACAGCTCCAAGTTCTTAAGATCTGAAGACCTCCAGCTTCCTGCTGTCTTGAAAAATCACCCTTGGGAGTATCTCCCCTATGGCTCTTGGGCAACCAATAGACTAAAGCTAATGGCAGAGCTGAGGTTTCGCTGTGTGTGTAATTGACTTCACTCTTTGAAGGTAAAGGTTATCATTGAGCATATACTTATTTTCCATGTGTACCTATAAACAGAACATTGTTTTACATTTGGAATTTTGAAGGACTTTGGTGATCAGGCTGCATCCTATTTCTCTTTTGCTTGGAAATCTTCATGGCTAATGTTGACTTGAAGCTAAATTAAACTATTCTTCAATGAATAAAGAACTCTCAACTTTTCTTATTGAATAGGCAACTGCAATGTACCTCCTAACCGGAGAAGAGAATGTGGATACTCTGGAATACCTAGATTTATATGTTTAAGAAGAGGGTGCTGTTTCAACAATTCTATCAGGAACACGATATGGTGTTTCTTCCGTGAGTAGCACATTTGTGTCAAATATTCTCATGTGTGGCCCCTCCCCCACTTTGAAACATAAAATTTTTACTCTCTTCCATTCAGTGATGTTGCAATAGAAAAAAAAAATGCCAGGAGGAGACCAGTGTGTGTGAATAATGTAAAGCTAAGCAGAAATTTCGCAGTAAATATTTTTCTGAGGTTTTTCCTTTCTCATTCCCCTCCACTATAAAAAGGCCATCTTGCATAGTTTTCTTAGAATATTCTCCTCCATTTTTTGTGGAAACCACTACTATGTAAACACACCAGTATCCTTCTCACTCCTCCCATCAATGCTGTGGAATGATGATGTTCACCCTCCACGCCCAACCCCTGGTCCTGCCTAGTGCACACGCAGATGCGCCCCAGGTGACAAAAAAGGATGCAATGTCACTGTTTGCATCTACATCCCTTAGCTGGCAACCCAAGTAGGAAGCCATCCAGACAAGACCATGGATAACCTCCAACTTATCCATAACCAATGAAATTCCTCCCAAGCCCTATTCAGCTTCCAGACAGTTGAAACAGGAATGTTCAACCTATAAAGCAGATTTCTCTTCTTTTCATTTCAGCAAATTAGAACGGAATGAAGGCACAGACCAGGAACATCCGACAACGGCATCCCTCCAAGACAAAAACAGAAAACAAAATGCTAGCGTAACTTTCTCTACCCCAATTTCCTGCTTCTTTCCTTGCCAGGGAGGTCAGTCTGCAAACAACAACTGCAGATCATCTTCCCCCAAAGCTATAAATGTAGGTTATTAGTCTCAGCTCCATAGTATTTTTTTTGCCAACCTTGGCTATTTCTCTTGAGAATATAGAAATGCATTTTATTTCCCTCTGTTTGCATTATCTTTATGAAACTATCTTGCGCATTCAGTATATTAAAGCATTGCAAAAAAAAATGATGTGTTCTCTTTTTGATGTACTTTTAAAAAAAATTCACCTTTAAGCTCTTATCTCACAGCCGTACAAAGTGACACTAGTCTATTTTCCAAGCAGGCTAGATATCTAGCGCTATATTTTACAAGAATACAGTCTAGAGCTTGAGATTATTTTTGGCCACACTCATAGAATCAGCTGGTGTTTAATAGCTCTCTATCCAACAGTGGACATCAATCCATCAACCTTTAACTCAAAGGAAAGGTGCACTGCAGAAAGGTGCCTGTGGGGCAAATGGCTTCAGGTGACTTAAAGCTGTTGGGCCACATCACATGATGTGGAGAGGTAAAAGGGGCAGGGGGAGCTGTGGTGGACCTATGGGAAATCGGTCCATTCCAAGTTATGACAATCATTCAGACTCATAGCATCATCCAATGCATTCACTGTGAAATCCAAAGAGACACAATTCCATCACCCTTTTTCAAGTGTGAGAGTGTCCATCCTTTTGTCAGTGTGCGATTGAAATGGATTGCATCAGCTACAGAACCAGTCCTTTATCCAGTATGGTACCTGCTCATCTCTCCCTGTGGCTAGTGCAGCTTTGCAGGGATGATTTCAGACTCAAAGCATCATCCAATCACTATCCTATTCTCATACCAGGTGCTGGCTGCTTAAATGGGCAATCTGAGAAAAACTCACCATCCATTGGCTTTGCCCTCCACCCAGCCCAAGTCCCAGCTTGCATCCCCATTTGCCAAAGCAGGGAGCAGGCTTATGTCCTCTCTGCCCACCAGGAAGGTCCCAGACAGTTTGAATAGCCCTCTCGGGGCCCCAGTGAAGCATCCTCCATCCTGCAATGCCACCGCACGCAAAAGGTCATAGAATCATAGAATCATAGAATCATAGAGTTGGAAGAGACCACAAGGGCCATCGAGTCCAACCCCCTGCCAAGCAGGAAACACCATCAGAGCACCCCTGACATATGGTTGTCAAGCCTCTGCTTAAAGACCTCCAAAGAAGGAGACTCCACCACACTCCTTGGCAGCAAATTCCACTGTCGAACAGCTCTTACTGTCAGGAAGTTCTTCCTAATGTTTAGGTGGAATCTTCTTTCTTGTAGTTTGGATCCATTGCTCCGTGTCCGCTTCTCTGGAGCAGCAGAAAACAACCTTTCTCCCTCCTCTATGTGACATCCTTTTATATATTTGAACATGGCTATCATATCACCCTTTAACCTCCTCTTCTCCAGGCTAAACATGCCCAGCTCCCTTAGCCGTTCCTCATAAGGCATTGTTTCCAGGCCTTTGACCATTTTGGTTGCCCTCCTCTGGACACGTTCCAGTTATTCAGTGTACTTCTTGAACTGTGGTGCCCAGAACTGGACACAGTACTCCAGGTGAGGTCTGACCAGAGCAGAATACAGTGGCACTATTACTTCCCTTGATCTAGATGCTATACTCCTATTGATGCAGCCCAGAATTGCATTGGCTTTTTTAGCTGCCGCGTCACACTGTTGGCTCATGTCAAGTTTGTGATCAACCAAGACTCCTAGATCCTTTTCACATGTACTGCTCTCAAGCCAGGTGTCACCCATCTTGTATTTGTGCCTCTCATTTTTTTTGCCCAAGTGCAATACTTTACATTTCTCCCTGTTAAAATTCATCTTGTTTGTTTTGGCCCAGTTCTCTAATCTGTCAAGGTCATTTTGAAGTGTGATCCTGTCCTCTGGGGTGTTAGCCACCCCTCCCAGTTTGGTGTCATCTGCAAATTTGATCAGGATGCCCTTGAGTCCATCATCCAAGTTGTTGATAAAGATGTTGAATAAGACCGGGCCCAAGACAGATCCCTGTGGCACCCCACTAGTCACTCTTCTCCAGGATGAAGAGGAACCATTGATGAGCACCCTTTGGGTTCGGTCAGTCAGCCAGTTACAAATCCACTGAGTGGTAGCATAGTCAAGACCGCATTTTACCAGCTTCTTTACAAGAATATCATGGGGCACCTTGTCAAATGCCTTGCTGAAATCAAGGTAGGCTACATCCACTGCGTTCCCTTCATCTACCAGGCTTGTAATTCTGTCAAAAAACGAGATCAGGTTAGTCTGACATGACTTATTTTTCAGAAATCCATGCTGACTATTGGTGATCACAGCATTCCTTTCTAGGTGCTCACAGACTGTTTGCTTAATGATCTGCTCCAGAATCTTCCCTGGTATTGATGTCAGACTGACTGGGTGGTAATTATTTGGGTCCTCTCTTTTCCCCTTTTTGAAAATAGGGACAACATTTGCCCTCCTCCAGTCTGCCGGGAGACAGTGCTCCTGAAGGTAGGAGTCTATCAATTGATGAAGATGATCATCCAAATGTCATAGACCAAATGGAGCAAACAGCACGCAGACCTAGTGGCGGGAGGAAAAAATCCTTAAATAAGAGACACGGGGGAATGATTAATGGACTTCAATGTCTGTACACTAATGCGCAAAGCATGGGAAATAAACAAGATGAGCTTGAGCTCTTGGTAGAGCAAACTAAATATGACATAATAGGCATCACTGAAACCTGGTGGGATAAGTCCCACGATTGGAATGTAATAATGGAGGGATACAATCTATTTCAGAGAAACAGACCAGACAAGAAAGAAGGAGTGGTGTTATATGTCAGGGATGTGTATACCTGTGAAGAGATCCAAGATTTAGAACCTGAAAGCCAAAGTGAGAGCATTTGGGTCAAAATTAAGGGAGAGAAGAATAACAGTGACCTCATTGTGGGAGTTTACTATAGATCCCCAAGTGGTGAGTGGGCTTCTCATACCATGGGGCAGGGCTGTCAAACAATTTCAGAAATATTTTAACTTAAGACCCCACTCCCCAAGATAGGACAATAGGACCTACAACAAAATGCTACAGCATATCCTCACCTTCTAACACTGTTGTTCAGGGTTCCAGCCAGCTATCCTCTCCAACCAGGACGTACCACTGCCACCCCCCACCCCCCTCAGTTTTCTGTTTTTCTTTCCCAACTTAAACCGAACTGTATGCATCATGGCTATAGGGAACATTCTGGGGCTGTTTGGGCTATCTATCGTACGAAAAATGTACGTTGAGAGGTTACTGTGTATAACAACTGACAGCTGTGCACATTAAGCAGGCCTCATGGAAAACATGCACACAATCCTTTCAGGAAGAGGTCAATATACCTAATCTCCCAGAAAACGTGGGTAATGTGCATATATCAACTAAATATTGCACATTCTCCTACTGTTATGAATATTGAAATTGAAATACTTTGTCACTTGTACAACTTGTACAGTGAGATTACACGAGCACCCCCCACTCAGCTCTGTTAGTCTTAATTCCCCTCGTTTACTAACGCACACCCACCAAACCCGAAAGTCAGTTGCCCTGTTGCTATCTTTTCATTCAGCAGCCTAACAGCCCACGGATAGAAGCTGTTCTTTACCCTGTTGGTGCGACTAATCATGCTTCTATATCTTCTGCCTGAGGGCAGGAGATCAAGAAAGTGCCGGCCAGGGTATGAATCATCCCTAAGAATTTTCCTCACTCTTCTGAGGCAACGTTCTTCCGCTATTTCATCCAGCGGATTCACGGGACAGCCCATAATATCTTGTCCTGTATTCACCACCCTCTGTAGGCACTTCCTATCAGTTGATGTCAAACCAGCATACCACACCGTGATGCAGTATGAAAGGACACTTTCTATTGTGAACCGGTAGAAGGGGATCATCAAATGTTGATTGGCATCATTCTTTCGCAATACTCTGAGGAGATGGAGTGTCTGTTGGGCTTTCTTAACTATCTGGGTTGTATTGATTTTCCAAGTAAGGTCTTCAATGAGATAAACTCCTAGGAATAATCCACAACAGGCTTTTAAAAAACAATCTTTGTAATTCTAGTGATCTCTGAACATGCTAATGACTCCTTCAAGTTTCCCAGTGACCCTGTTTTAGTAACCATTTGCTGGTATTCTCAACTTGCATTTGCTATTAGAGTTCTGCAAAGGATCTCTCACAAATATACGGTGTGCACTCCCTAGTGGGGGGAAATATACTTTAAGTGATCACACCATTAATGCCACCCCACAACACCCTAAACTACCGGTAATTCACAGAGAACTGATATCTATATTACAGCAGAAGGAGGGAAACCTGAAATGCATATTAGTATATTTTTACTTTCTTTGCTTCTACTGCATGTGCATCTTGGGAACTTGTACATCTCATCTCCTGCCCTGCACTCTCTTAATGAGGGCAAGGTAATACGACACCCTGAGCATGCCACTCCCCCAACTTAATATTTCTAACTTTGATTAGGTATCTGTATAAATCTAAGTATTATTATTATTGTGCACCCCCTTGGTTCAGTGCCCCTGTGCGGGGGAACCACTCTAAATCCAGTGCTGATGAGGCACAACATAGGTGGCCGTTTGTCCACCAGTTCATAATGAATTGTGATATCCAGCAAAGTATTGTCTTCAGTGGCTTCAGTATGCTTTTCTGAATGTCAACACTGATCAAAATGCTTCTTCCTCCAAAAGCCCCTTTCTTAGAATGGGCATAGCTCCTTTTTTTACAGCAGGCAGCACTCTAATTGAAGCGTTGTTGGAGAACAGTCCTATATCTGAAGAACTGGCCTTGTCGAAGTACAGCTTAAAGATGAAGAACGACAAGAAGGAAGAGCAGTCTGGGGCCTTGTAAATGCCCATCAACTGTTGCCACCAGGACAGCAGCCTGAGCAGGCACACAAGTCACCTTTCTTATGAGCAGGCACACAAGTCATAGTCCTCCCTAATATGGTGAAATGCAGTGTATTCCTATTTACATTCCAGTGGCTATTTATAAATGTGCAAATGTTATGCACTTTGCCTCCCTTTCCAAGATGCAATTCCTCGTTCTTGGCCTTGGATAAGGGCTGCAGGAAATTCAGGAAAAGCACAGTGAGACTTATCTACCACCTCTGTTTTCTCATAGGCCTAATTTTGCATCTATACATATCAATTAGGATATACATGTTTTATGCAAATGTGTGTGATGGGCCTGTGCTTGAATCTTTTAAGTACCTCCTTAGGCAGGCATTACAAATGATGCAAATGTTGCTTCTCCACTGGTAATTCAAGTCCTGCTTATGTCCTAGTGCCTTAGAAAGAGAAATCCTTCAGGATGCAGCACAGAAGAGTCACTTCCACACACATCCTCACAAAGGTGGCAGATTGCTAGGGATGGCCAAATCTCTCAAGTTCAGATTATCTTTCTACATCACTGTGCATTTATTTTAAAAAGTCCTCTTGAATCAGCATTTTAGCATGACTGATTAGTGCTGCCAATATACACATTTTAATGTAATTTTGCCTGATGTACACATTTTTGCAAGACCATTTCACCCAATGAAATACATTTTAAATATTATTTTCATCAATATAAGCATTCTTTATTATGTACACTATACACTAGTATATGTACTTTTGTATGCATTACTTATCTGAAGAACTGCACTGCAAAATTCAGAGAAGTGTGAATTCCAAAGGACTGTTGTTTTTCAGCTTGCATATTGCAGTGTAAGATAACTGATAGACCCATCTGGCTTAACTGTGAGGTCCTTCCTCAATATGATCCCACCTAGATTGTTCTGCACAGTGGAGATTTCAGCGTGCCAGAAAGAGAGAGCAGTGGGCCAGACGCCAGCAGAATGCATAGCTCTTGGCGAGTGGTTCACCTATTATTCCACAGGGAACATATTCCACAGCATGTTCCAGCACAACGTGTGTGGATACGTTTCTATATTTCAGGAGCTACACATATTCACACACAGGTTAAAACAGCTTAAACTTGCAGGATCCCAGGAGATATGATAGCCATCTTCAAATATCTCAAGAGCTGTCGCATGGAAGATGGAGCAAGTTTGTTTCTCCTGCTTCAGAGGGTAGAAACCGAACCAATGGATCCAAGTTGCAAGAAAGGAGATTCCAACTAAACATCTGGAAGAACTTTCTGATGGTAAGAGTTGTTGACAGTGAAGCAGATTCCTTGGAAGAACTCTCCTTCCTTGGAGGTTTTTAAGCAGAGATTGAATGGCCATCTGTAATGGATGCTTTAGATTCCTGCATTGCTGGGGGTTGGACTAGATGAACCTCAGGGTCCCTTCCAACTCTATGATTCTATGATTCCAAGAACTAGCTCCCTGTATGGTCATTTCAATGCAATAAGCTAAACAGGTAGAAAGGGAGAGAAACCATACTTGGTATTCCCCAATTTAAATTAACTAGTGATATAATAATAATAATAATAATAATAATAATAATAATAATAATAATAATAATACTATAAAAACAGAAAACCAGTATTTAACAAAAGTGTTCCAGCATTTGCAGAAATCCTTCTCTGAGCCCATGGGATGGTGAATAGGGAGGCCTGGAGAGACATCACTCTCAGCATTAGGGGACTCCCACAGGGGACAACGTTTGAAAGTTGGGCAAGGCTGGAATATCCAGTAAGCAAAATAAGCATGTGCTTATGGAATAAGGGAAGGGGTGCACCACAGAAATTTTCCATTGCCAGATTTACCATGGACAATATGGTGCAGCTGAAGAAAAAACCCCCCAACATTATTTAAACAAGTATAGAAAAATAAACATTGTTTTCCATCTTGCTGTAGGATCCTGTTTCGTTTTGAAAAATAAAGTTTTATTGGTTATCTTTTGAATGAGATATATATGGGCACACCAAAATCTTTTAAGTGCTTCAGGTCTCGAAGGTATTAATCCGGCCCTGGAGTTGGGGCAGCACAACTGAAAAGACCCTGTGTCATGATCCATGGCTTGACCTGCTACGTCCCTGGCTCAGAACTGCTTTGAGACTCCAAAACAAGAGGAGCAAGAGCCGACTGCTCTCACTGCTACTTATGATAATCATGGGAGGCCCTTCTTCGTGTGCCGCCTCCACAAGAGGTCTGGAGAGCGGCAATATGACAGTAAGCCTTTTCTGCTGTGGCTCCCTGTCTGTGCAATGCTCTCCCCAGGGAGGCTCACCTGGGGCCTTCCTTACATATCTTTAGGGGCCAGGCAAAAAGTTTTCTCTATAACCAGGCCTTTGCTGATGAAAATTCTACATCCTTCTACATCCCAGTAAGGGGGGGTTAATGGTTTGTTTTTGTTTCATGCTGTATTTTGTGTTCCCTTTTTGTATTTTTATGCAGTGAACTGGCCTGTGAACTTCGGATGATGGGCGGTATACAAATTAATGAAATAGATAAATAAATCATGAGAGTTGATTGAGACTCAATGGATATCAGTTACCTTCCTGACACCATCACAAAAAGGAAAAGAGCAGAAATGGAGCTCAAAAATGAAACCTCCTTCTTGACATATCAGTTGGTTCCATTCTTTCTGACTGAGACGCACACGTTCAGAATACAACAGGTAAGTTTGTTATGCACTTGGCATATGTGCAACTCAATTGCTCAGAAATTGGATATTAATGCACTAAGTAGGTAGAAGCTGCTTTTTCTCATTTGGGAGGAGACAATGAAGTTAGCATACACACTTGGTCATAGTCTGAGAAAAGGACATGTTCCCATTGTCCTGAGGACCAGAAGGAGCACATCTGCATTTCAGATTTTAAGCAGTTTTGAACAGGTCTGAAATACAATCAACTTATATTACCTCCTCATCCCTCTCCTTCCTGTATATGGACCATACCTCCTATCAAAACAAGTCATTACCACAAAAGCAATATAAACCGTGAAACAATGACAAGAATAAATAAATAAATAAATAAATAAATAAATATTCAGTGACATATCAATACATCAATTTTGAATGAATCACAAAGGAGGTTTCCCCATGTTGAGGCTCATCCATTTCACTGTGAGTGTGCTGACCCCTGCGATTTCCCCAAATGCAGGAAACTCAACTGCATGATTTGTGGTACCCCTCCATATTGGGTTCCCTACTCTACCATATTGGGAGGGTAATTATTCATGTCTAGGACCATTTTTATTCTCCTCATTCTTCTCAAGTAGATATTAACGTTTTGGTTTTGTGGAATAATTGCCTTTAAAAACAAGCATATATGAGGGGGAATACCTAGGCCAATGAATCTGCTAAAGTTGTCCTCCTCCTTGCATGAGAAGGTTGCAGGTAAAAAAGAAAAGCAAGATTGCCAGATAAAGGAGGTTGCCAGTTAGAATGTCCTGAGTCTCATTTACCTGTTGCTCAAGATAGGAAAATGCAACACATGGAAACAACAGCTTCTTGTGACCACAAAACAGTTGGATTTTTTTGACATAAAAGATATAAGAAATCAACTGAAATGTTGCTACAAAAGTCCGTTGACTTGCATTGTTTCCTGAACCCGACGTCCAGTTCTTGGCTTTTGGGTTTACTAACAGTTATTTCATTGGCCCAATTATTGATAGCTGTTTCACCTCAAGGGGCTGCCACAGGAAGGAGGAGGTCTTCTTGAACCATATAAATTAGCCTTGCCCTTCTGAGTTTTGATATCCTGCTGTTTCTCATCGAGCTGTTCAGCAACTCATTCAGGTGAGGTAAGTCAAGTGGTTCTCACGACTGGGAGGCAAGGGATTTGGTTTGATTTTCATTTTAATGCAACTCTACCGACTTGGCAATACATAAAGTAAAATGAGGCTATTGTTCAAAATTTCAACTTCTGTGAATTTTGTGTTACCCTCTCCAACCAAAAGAAGATGTGCAGAAAGTGCACATTACGGGCTTAGAAAGGGAGACCAAAATGCTTTCTTAGTTAGGATTGCCTTGCTGGATCAAACCCAAAGTTTATCAGGTCCTGCATCATGGCACATGGCACATTCCTAAGCTTCAAAACTTGTTGTGGGGTGGGGTTGTTAGTGATACCCCAGCAGTACATGCACTCCTTCCTATCCCTACTCAGATGTGAATTTTCATTGGTTTGAATCTTGCCACTTGACTAAGCCATTTTCAGTCTCAGCCCTCGCAACATGGAAGATAATAATACTGATTCACCTTAGAGGAATGATGTCATCATAACTGCACTTTTGGACACTAGAAATGCTATGCAAATGGCAAACAAAAAACTGCCTTTTTTGGCCTTTCTTTATGGAAAAAAGCAGATTGAACCTCTGTTGAGTCACACCTTTGATATGAAATGTTTTAACAGGTCTGAAGATTCTGTGAAGATTTCACATAAAAATGAACTTCAAATGGATCTGGCTGATGGCACTTATCCTGATCATAGGATTGGCTAGTGTGGCAGATGCCAGGCGTGGCCGTCGCCGAGGCGGCAGCCGAGGTGGTCGACGGGATGGCCGACCCGGTTTTCGCTGGGGCCGCCGCTGGGGCCGCCGCTGGGGCCGAGGCTGAGGAGGTAAGCGACAGCTTTTATTTGTTTTCATTAAAAAAACCCCCAAAAACTAATAGATATCAAGAGCTTATTCTACAGCTGTTCCCGGGGAATGGGGGGATATGCCATACATTTGGTAATACGTCTGGGGTTTTTTAAAAAAGTGCTGGTCCTAGCCAAGTTCAAGGTAAAGCACTTGTGCTCTGCTTCTGGACAGTGACGGTGGGGCCCTGAGCACAAATTTCTAAGGGGGTGCAACTAGCTGCCCCCACGTCAGGCTCCCTCATTGAGGCCTTTGAGGCTAATGCAGTGGCAGTGCCTCCTATTTGCAGCAGGCGAAGGGATGCCTTGTGTGTGTGCCTTGCCCCTTGGCCAGGAGTAAGGGAGGGAGGAGGTGGATGGTGGGAAAGCACTGCCAGAGTCATGTGTGTTGCACTTCGCTGCAAGGACAGGAGAGTGAGGCGACACAGCGGCAGTCCTGGCTTTGGGTTTCTCTGCCTTATCTCTGCTATCGGTCGGGGCTAGTTTGCAAGGAGAGACTCCCACGATTAGATGCCGGTTAACAAAGGGACTGACTGCTGCCCAGTCTACCATCCCAGGCGCCGGCAACCTACACTATGCCCCTGCTTTAGGAAGCATAATGTAAAGGACTGAGAGCTCGGAAGTCTCCCAGTCTCAGCCCCCATCAAGATTTATGTCATTTTGAGCAGCACATAGTTGTGGGTTCTCTACAGATATTATCAAACACCTGCAATTTCTGAGAAAATAATAATCCTGACCTACCTTGGTCCAAATTCTCTTGAACACACACACACACTTTGTAACTGCTGGGTGTTACTAGAACTGGCAGGCTTAAGAACCCTGTCTCTGCCCCTCTTTCTACCATTTTGCATGACAATTGTAGTCCTCCTTCCCCTTTTCCTTCGTGTTTTGCATCAGGGAGGTTGATCTCTCTCAACCCACAACCTCCCATTTGGAAAAATCTACGATGTTTACAATCGTATGGATACGTTTAACATAATCCCTGGGTAAAGGAAGGTTCCCTAAATCATTTTTGCCAACTTTTCTCCCACAACATGGGATACAACCAGAGATTGTATAGAGATAGCAAGGAGATAGCAAGGAAAGGGAATGGAAGAGAAAGAATGAGCAGATGCCATGACACAGGAAATCAATAAAGCTGGACTAAGTCATAACTAACTTCAGTCCATTGATTTCTTTGGGTCTACAACCCTTAGTTGACAACCCAAGTAGGAAGCCATCCAGACAAGACCAAGGATAACCCCCAGCTTATCCATAACCAATGAAATTTCTCCCAAGCCCTATTCAGATTCCAGACAGTTGAAACAGGATGTTCACCCTCTAAGCAGCTTTCTCTTCTTTTCATTTCAGCAAAGTAGAACGAAATGAAGGCACAGACCAGGAACGTCTGACAATGGCATCCCTCCAAGACAAAAACAGAAAACAAAATGCTAGCGTAGCAGTCGCTTTTCAACATTTCCTGCTCTCTACCCCGATTTTCTGCTTCTTTCCTTGCCAGGGAGGTCAGTCTGCAAACAACAACTGCAAATCACCTTCCCCAAAAATCTATAAACGTAGCTAATTAGTCTCAGCTCCATAATATTTTTTGCCAACCATGGCTGTTTCTCTTGAGAATGTAGAAATGCATTTTATTTCCCACTGTTTGCTTTATCTTTATGAAACTTTCTTGCATTCAGCATATTAAAGCATTGCAAAAAATAAAAAACAAAAAACGATGTGTTTCCCTTTTTGATGCTCTTGATATTTTTTCACCTTTAAGCTCTTATCTCACAGCTGTGCAAAGTGACACAAGTCTATTTTCCAAGTAGGCTGGATATCTAGCAATATATTTTACAACAAGAATACAGTCTAGAGCAGGGATAGGCAAACTCGGCCCTCCAGGTGTTTTGGAGCTATACTTCCCATCATCCCTGACCACTGGTCCTGCTAGCTAGGGATCAAAAGAGTTGTAGGACAAAAACAACTAGAGGGCCGAGTTTGCCTATGCCTGGTATAGATCTTGAGATTATTTTTCTCCTGGGTTAGCTGGTGTTACAAGCTCCTCATCCAACAGTGGACATCCATCCATCAACCTTTAACTCAAAGGTACATGGCAGAAAGGTGCCTGTGGGAGAAATGGCTTCAGGTGACTTAAAGCTGTTGGGCCACACCACATGATGTGGAGAGGCAAAGGGGGCAGGGGGAGCTGTGGTGGACCTATGGGAAATCGGTCCATTCCAAGTTATGACAATCATTCAGACTCAGAGCATCCTCCAATCCATTCACTGTGAAATCCAAAGATTCCATCACCCTTTCTCAAGTGTGAGAGTGTCCATCCTTTTGTCAGTGTGAGATTGAAATGGATTGCATCAGCTACAGATCCAGTCCTTTATCCAGTATGGTACCTGCTCATCTCTCCCTGTGGCTAATGCAGCTTTGCGGGGATGATTTCAGACTCAAAGCATCATCCATTCACTACCCTATTCTCATACCAGGGGTCAGGGTGCTGGTTGCTTAAATGGGCAATCTGAGGAAAACCCACCATCGGCTCCATTGGCTTCACCTTCCACACAGCCCAAGTCCCAGCTTGCATCCCCATGTGCCGGAGCAGGGAGCAGGCTTATGCCCTCTCTGCCCACCAGGAAGGGCCCAGACAGTTTGAATAGCCCTGTTGGGGCCCCAGTGAAGCATCCTTCGTCCCTCAATGCAGCCGCATGAAAAAGGGCGAGTGGGCTTCTCATACCATGGGGCAGGGCTGTCAAACATTTTCAGAAATATTTTAACTTAAGAGCCCACTGCCCAAGATAGGACAATAGGAGCCACAACAAAATGTTACAGCATATCCTCACCTTCTAACAGAAGCACTGCTGTTCAGGGTTCCAGCCAGCTATCCTCTCCAACCAGGATGTACCACTGCTACCCTCCCCACCCGCCTCAGTTTTCTGTTTTTATTTCCCGACTGAAACCAAACTGTGTGTACCGTGGCTATAGGGAACATTCTGGGGCTTTTTGGCTATCTATTGTAAGAGAAATGTATGTTGAGAGGTTACTGTGCATAACAACTGACAGCTGTGCACATTAAGCAGGCCTCGTGGAAAACATGCACATAATCCTTTCAGGAAGAGGTCAATATACCTAATCTCCCACAAGACTTGGGTATTGTGCATATATCAACTAAATTTTGCCCATTCTCCTACTGTTATGAATAATCCCCAACAGGCTTTTAAAAAACAATCTTTGTAATTCTAGTGATCTCTGAACATGCTAATGACTCCTTCCTGTTTCCCAGTGACCCTGTTTTAGTAACCATTTGCTGGTATTCTCAATTTGCATTTGCTATTAGAGTTCTGTAAAGGATCACTCACGAATATATGGTGTGCTCTCCTTAGTGGGGGGAAATATACTTTACATGATTACACCATTAATTCTACCCTACAACACTTTAAACTAATTCACAGAGAACTCATGTCTATATTACAGCAGAAGGAGGGAAACCAGAAATGCATATTAGTATATTTTTACTTTCTTTGCTTCTACGGCATATGCATCTTGGGAGCTTGTACATCTTTATCTCATCTCCTGGCCTGCACTCTCTTAATGAGGGCAAGGTGAACTTTGGTAATACGACACCCTGAGCATGCCACTCCCCCAACTTAATATTTCTAACTTTGATTAGGTATCTGTATAAATCTAAGTATTATAATTATTTTGCACCCCCTTGGTTCGGTGCCCCTGTGCGGGGGAACCACTCAAAATCGGGTGCTGATGAGGCACAACATAGGTGGCCATTTGTCCACCAGTTCATAATGAATTGTGATATCCAGCAAAGTATTGTCTTCAGTGGCTTCAATATGCTTTTCTGAATGTCAACATAGATAAAAAATGCTTCTTCCTCCAACAGCCCTTTTCTTAGAATAGGCATATCTGTGGCTCCCTGTCTGTGCAATGCTCTCCCTAGGGAGGCTCACCTGGTGCCTTCCTTATATATCTTTAGGGGCCAAGCAAAAAGTTTTCTCCATAACCAGGCCTTTCCTGATGAAAAT